>NC_140594.1:805267406-806470989 GCF_964204655.1 Triturus cristatus | reverse complement strand
ACCTTCCTTGCCTGTTTCTGCACCTCTCTTGCCTCTTTTTGCACCTCTGTTGGTTCTTTCTGCACTGGTCTTGCTTCTTTCTGCACCTCATTTGCCTCTTTCTGCACTTGTCTTGCTTATTTCTACTCCGCTGTTGCTTCTTTCAGCAATTCTCTTTCCTCTTTCTGTACTTCTCTTCCTTCTTTTTGCACCCCTCCTGCCTTTTTTGGTTCATTTTACACTATTCTTGCTTCTTTCTGCACCTGACTTGCCTCTTTCTGCACTTCTCTTGCTTCTTTCTACACCTCTGTTGCTTCTTTCAGCAATTCTCTTGCCTCTTTCTGCACCTCTTTTGCAAATTTCTGTTTCCCTCTTTTCTATTTCTGCACCTCTGACTTAGAGATAGTTTTAATCCCCATGCCCTATTATGTACTTGGGCCTTACAGGGGAGGACATGCCAATCACAGGGGGTGCCCCAACCCATAGTGTACCCTATTGTATGTAGGTGTTTTCACTGTATTCTAAGTGTCTTTCAGGATAGCACTGGCTCCGGGCCTGCTTAGAGTCAGTTACCACCAGTACCAGCCAGCAAAATGTTGTGGGCACAGGTTGACTTTGCAAAATGTCTTCTTTCTGCACCTCTGTTGCATCTTTCTGCATTTCTTTTGCTTCTTTCTGCATGTTTCTTCCTCTTTCTGCACATGTCCTACCTCTGTAGGAATAGTTAGAAATTAGCATTTAAAAAACCTTTTGAAATTCACTGAAAAAAACGTAGGTTTCAGGGTTGTTATAGTAGGAATTTAGCATTTAAAACCACAGAAATTCACTGAAAAAACCATAGGTTTCAGGGACGTTATAGTCAGTTGGGCATTTCACTCGTACAAAACAAGAGAAATTCATCCATTGTAGTTAGTTGAGCTAACTAGAACTCGCGCCCCGCAATGCACTCCTGATGATGTCACATATTACATCATTCATGACATGGTCAGTGACATCACTGATGACATCTCAAATGACATCACTGATGACATCACGGCGAGGGGAACTGCAGCGTGCACCTGGACTCCAACATATAGCCATTTCATGAGATGGCACCCCTTTCCCATGTAATATAGAGATTTGACTAGTTCATGTGTACCGGGTTCCTCTCTCTGGGGGGCCCAGTGTTTCCTTCCATATTGCGATATTGAAGCATGTAACATGTATAAATGGTTTTGCACTCCAGTGTCCCATACAAAATTCTCATGATCCAGTAAAATCTCATTATTGAATAGTGCTCTTACTGTGTCAACCCCTTCATCGGCCAGGCCCTAATCCTGCATCTCATGAGCCTTCCGCTAGGTATGGGGATCCCCAATAGTGGGTTGTTGCCTCCATATGGAGGGCAACTGGATGTGTTCTGCAGTGCTTTCTTCTAGCACAGTAGTGCTACGCTCAGCAGAGACGGCACATCCGGGGGGAGTTTACTCTGTGACAGTAATAATGTCTGCAGGATTCCCTGGTCGATATCTTGCATGGTATATCTGATCTCTTGTAGGTTATGGCCTGCAGTCCAGTAGCACAGCCACTGTGCTTGGCTTGCATAATAATACGCTCGGAAGTCTGACACCCCCAGCCCCCATCTGTGTGTCTCTAGCTACAATTTTTTGAGGCTCACCCTTCATTGTCCAGCGCCCCAGATAAGGTCCAGGAGTACAGTGTCCAGAACGTGGAAGGGAGCAGGAGGTACTATGATCAGCAGGTTGGTAAAGTAATATAAAAGCCGGGGAGGACCACCATTTTTGACACTACCACACGGCCCATTGCTGAAAGAGGCAGCGTAGTCCAGAAGGTGACTTTAGATCGTATCGCCCTGATTGCCCTGTTAAGATTGCCTTCAAGCTTGTCTACATGGGACCGGTATATGTGTATGCCTAGATACTTGAAGGTGCATTGCGCCACTGGCAAATAGTACTGCCCAAAGCTAATCTCCTCAGGGCGGGTATGGTCGTGGAAAAAAAAGCAGTCGATTTTGCCTCATTGATGGCGAGGCCCGATATGCGTTCAAACCAAGAGGAAATTCTGGGGATGGGGTCTAATTCTCCCAAGAGGTCCTGCGCATAGATAATTATGTCACCCGCATGGGCGGATATCAGGTGTGTTGAGCTGCCCAGTGATATCCAAAGTTGGTTATCCTCCTGAAGGAGCCGAAATGCCAGTGGCTCCAGTGCAAGTACAAATAACAGTGGGGACAGGGGCACCCCTGTTGCGTGATCTTGCACACTGGATACTCTCGCGATATTTGTCCACCTGTACGGACCCTCGCAGTGGGCGCCTCAGATAGTAGACGCATCCACTGGAGGTACTCAGGAGGCAAACCAAACTTTTCTATGGCCTTAAACATGTATTCCCATGTGGGCGTATCGCACACCTGTCGCAGATCTAGTGAGACGCAACCGGCATTAACATAACACTCTGGGTTAGTTGCCATTATGTGATGCAGTCTTCTGATGTTTAAGGCCGTTGCTTCTACTAGCTTCAACTGCCTGCGCCTCCTCTGCAAGACCTTCAAATGGATCCCCCCCGACTGCAGAAAAACCATCACCCATGCGCTCATAACCAGCAGACTGGACTACGGCAATATCCTATATGCCGAAATCAACAGATCTCTCCTACACAGACTCCAGATCATCCAAAACACCGTCGCCAGACTCGTCCTCGGTACTCCACGCCACGAACACATGACCCAAATCCTTTGAGACCTCCACTGGCTCCCTGTCGAGAAGAGGGTCACCTTCAAACTCCTCACCCACGCATACAAAGCCCTCAACAACATCGGACCCAAATACCTCAACAAGAGTCTATCCTTCCACGCACCCAAGAGGAACCTCCGCTCCGCTCTCCTCTGCTCCGCTCTGCCGACCTCGCCCCTGCAGAGATCCCCCACATCCACAGAAGCAGAACAGGAGGGAGAGATTTCTCCTACATCGCAGCCAAGACCTGGAGCGAGCTCCCCGTTAACATCAAACGCTCGCAAACCCTGCACATCTTCAGTAAGGACCTCAAGACCTGGCTCTTCGACTGATCCGGAGCTCCCCCCATGGCGCCTTGAGACCCCCACGGGTGAGTAGCGTGCTTTATAAACCCCTGATTGATTGATTGATTGATGTGCTGCGTGCTGGTAGAAATCCACATTGATCAATGTGTATGAGCTTGTTTAGATAGGGAAGGAGCCTGCTTGCCAATATATTACTTAATATTTTATAATCTGTCTCCTGAAGAGAGAGTGACCGTTACCCCGTCATGTCTGTCGAGACCTTCCCCGGCTTGGGAAGTGAAAGTACTAATGCTTGTATGGTAGTAGAGGGGAGGTGACCCAATTCTAGCGAACTGTTGTACAGATCCTCAAGTTGTAGGATTAAGGCCTCAGAGTAGGTATCAACAAACTCCACTGGTAGACCGTCCAGTCCCGGCGCTTTGTTACGTGGGTGCGCTTTGATCGCAGCTTTTATTTCAGCTCTTGTGATAGGGCCTGCCAAGGTTTCTTGTGCGTCTGCAGTGAGCTGGGAATAGGGCAGTTCCGCTAAGTATGCGTCTGTGAGCATGGTGTCCTTTTGGAGGTGGTTTACTGTAGAATGTGGCATAATATATACAGAAGGCCTTGTGTATGTCCTGTTGTGTGTACTGTGTCTCCCCCGGCGTGATAATTTCACTAATTACAGTAGTCGGTAAGTCGTCTCTCAGTATCTTAGCTAGAAGGGTCCCCGATGTATCTGCGTCTGTGTTTTAGCTGGGTATGTGCTCTATAGTCGATAACCCTGAGGGTCTCTAGCAACTCTGCATGCTGGATACGCACCTCCTGCAGGGGAGCCTGTTTCACAGGGTTGCTCGCTGCCTCCTCTTCCAACCCATTCATTTTGTTCTCTACCGCTTGCAGGCTTCTACGTACCTCTTGCCTTGCACCCACTGTAGCGCCAATCGCAGTGCCCCACATGACTGCTTTGAGCGCGTCCCATTTGACTAAGATCAAAGACGCAGTGTTGTCATTTGCTGAAAAGTAGTTTGTAACGGTGTTGGACAGGGTGGAACGAAAGGCCGTGTCTTCTAGCAATTGGGGCCATAGCTTCCATGTGAGGACCGGAGTGGGGATTCTACCCCAGGTAATAGACATTTCTAAAGGATTATGATCTAAGAAGGTTTTTGCTAAGTATTTGTCGTGTGTCACTCGCGTGGCTATGGGGAGAGAGCATAGAATTCTGTCAATTCTCCTATGTAATTGGTGGACTGGGGAGGAGAAGGAGTATTTTTTGTTTGCCAGATTCCTCATCCTCCACACATCGCTCAGTTCCCACCCTTCCACCCATAGACAAAGGGCCTCCGCTTGCCTAACAGTTCCCACTCCATGGAAAGGGGAATGTGGTTGGGCAAGCGTTGTATCCATGACCGCGTTGCAGTCCCCCCAATGATCCACGGGTATGCCTCCCAGTCCACCAGTAGCTTATTTAATCCTGTGAAGAATTTATCCTGGTCAAAATGTGGGGCATCCAGCATGATGTGTGAGCCATCGAGTGTCCCATGGAGGAGTATGTATCTACCCTGTGCATCCACACACCTTTCTAGCTCCACAAATGGGACCCCAAACCTGATCCAGATTGTCACTCTCCTAGCAAAGGCGGAGTAATTAGTAGAGAAAACCTGCCCCTTCCATTTCTTACGCATTTTCACCGCTTCCGGCTCTGTAAGGTATGATTCCTGCAGGAACACTATCTGCCCCTTTCACCTAATCAGTTGTGCGTGTACCCTATGTTGCTTTTCCACGGAACCTAGACACCTCACATTCCAGGTGATTAGGTTATAGGAGCTGAGCATGTGTGGTTGTTGGTGATAGTGGTGTGTATGTCCGGAGTAGATAGTGAAGACATCAATTTAGGTTGTGTCATCAGCTGTGTGCCAGAACCCCCGAACACCCTCTGAACTGCATATACAAGGCCCAGCCGAAGAACTACGCTGGTCCAAACTAAAAACACAACATTGAGAACTTTACTGCATGTACATGGTGCACACGCAATTAGGGGGTCGTCGCCTACGCCATCCATAGTTTGTTATCCACGTATATGAGCCCAGCAGAGCCTGGGCCGATATTAGTAGCGTTACATTACCATTTTAGTCATATAAAAGGATATGCATGGCTGTGATATCATGTGCCATCTCCGCTGTACTTTTTGTCCTCGTGGTCAAGCAGGGTAGCCTCTCTCACGTCTCATTAGCCCAGTAGATCATCTGCAGTCTGAGGCGTCACTGTGGGGAATAATGCGAGGCGGTTCTCAGAGTCAGAGGGCACAGTACTTCCCTCCGAGGATTCAGAAGCCGTGAGGAGGCCACGTTCCCTGAACGTGTTTCTGCCGCCAGGGCCTCATCTTTGCTCCCCTGAGCCTGTTTGTGGGTAGGACTAAGAACCTGTGGTTTGTGGGCAGTCTTCACATTACAGCGTGATCGCTGTCCCTGCGTTCGTTTGGGGCTGCATGGTAGGCTTTGTGATGTAGCACCGGACTGCGAGGCGGGGTCCATGGCCTCTACCCACTCCTCTACTTCTTCTGGGTTTTCAAACAAATAAGTCTTTTGTTCATGGATGATTTTCATACGGGCAGGGAATAAGAGCGCATATTTGAGGTCCATAGCCTGTAACTTCTTTTTGACTGTCTGAAAGGAGGATCTTTGACGTTGGACCATGAGGGTGTAGTCAGGATACAGTGACATCTGGCAATTTTTTAATTGTGTCTGGGACCGCTCCCGCGCTTTCTGGGGCAGTACATCTCGGTCCCTATAATTTAGGATCCTGGCTAGCAGCGGTCTCAGCGGAGTACCCACTTTCGGTCTCCCAGTGGGGATTCTTTGATCTCTTTTCAACACAAAAGAAGTCTGATAATCCGTCAGAAGCTACATACTTTCTTGCTGCTAGGAGATTTTAACATACACAGTGAATGCCTTGACATAGCAGAAACGTCATCCTTCCTGGCAGACCTAGCCACACTGAATCTCACTAAAATCAATGATGGCCATACCCATTCAGCAGGACATACTATTGACATTTTCTTTTCCAATTCGTCCTCGCTTACATGCGAAGCCCCAAGACCAATGTGCTGGTCGGACCATGCATTTATCAACTTTCAAGTGCAGGGACCGTCTGAATCCCAGACACCTGTCCCCAGCACTCAATACTCATATAGACAATGGTATAAATCAACCCAGAGACTTTTCCACTAGCCTTCATACCTCCTAGGTATTCTCCAATAAGCAACCTTGAAGAAAACCTAACCCTCTTTAATAAAACGGCCGTAGCTGCCATTGACTCGATTGCCCCACTGAAAACCTGCTTGAAAGCACCTAGACAATCCCAGACCGTGTGGTTCACTAACAAACATCACAAGAATAAAAGCCACTGCAAAAACGTGGAAAGGAGGTGGCGACGAACCCACCTTGAAGTAGATAAAGACAATTATAGAGCTGCCCTCGCCCTCTATCATAAAAATATTAAGTGGACCCGGAGAAGCCATGTAGCCCAGCAGCTAAGTCAGGCTGATAATACTCCTAAAATCTGATACCAGATCTTAAAAAACCTCACTTGCCCCAAAGCATGCGAACTGGAAGAAAATCTCTCCCAGCCTCTCTGCGATAAAATTAGTGCCTTTTTCATACAGAAAATTGACGCAATCTATAATACATTTACCAAGACAGGTTGCTCCTCGACGTTAGATGATACTCTTGCACCCCTCAGCACTGGGCCTAAAACACTGCTGGCATTCCCTCCCCGAAGGCGAGAAGAGACTGCAGTGTTAATGTGCAAGGTTAAATCAGGTTCACCCCTAGATGTCCTTCCTGCAAAAATGTCAGCTTCCCTTGCCAATCTGCTATCCGATCCGTCTGTTCTCTATTAGATTCATCTCTGAAGGAAGGTCACTTACCTTCAACATGGAAAGCGGCTCAGATTATCCCGCTGCGGAAAAACACCAAAGCTCCCATGGAAGATCTTTCAAATCTGCGCCCTATTTCCCTCCTACCCTACCTGAGCAAAGTCCTGGAAAAACATGACAATAAACACCTATCTGACCATATCGAATCGGCTGGCTACCTGGATCCATCTCAATCAGGTTTCCGCCCCAATTACAGTACAGAAACTGCATTGGTGGCCATTACAGACAACATCAGGCTTGCGCTAGATCAGGGCCAATCTACCCTCCTGGTGCTTTTAGACCTCTCTGCCACATTCGATATGGTTGACCACCAGACCCTGCTCGGTAGAATGAGGGAAGCAGGGATAGGGGGAGTGGCACTGCAATGGATAACCAGCTTCCTCTCTAATCGCACTCAAACTATCAATCTGGGCCCATATCAGTCCAAAACACAAATATTGACCAAGGGAGTACCTCAGGGCTCGTGTTTGATCCCAACTATGTTCAACATCTACGTTGCCCCCTTGGCCACACTGTTAAGGAGCCACAGGTTCGTCCCGATATCCTATGCAGACGACACCCAACTCACCTTCTCCTTTATTAAATCATCTCAGACAGCCCAAGCCTCCTTTCCCTCCGGCATGCTGGCCATCTCACAATGGATGAGTAACAACTTTCTACAATTGAATGCCAGTAAGACGGAAATCATTCTTTTCGGAGAAGCTCCGCTTTTATGGGCATTAAGTTGGTGGCCTAAAAAGTTGGGAACTGTTCCTGCCCCAAAAAATACAGCAAAAAATCTAGGGGTACGTCTCAACCAGGCTCTAACAATGAAAAAACATGTTACCCACACGGTCGGTGCATGTTTCCATGTGCTGGGCCTTCTGAGAAGAGCGTTCTCATACCACCCGGACTCCTTACGAAAGACTCTTGTACAAGCCCTGGTACTGAGTAAACTAGATTATTGTAACGCTCTACTGATTGCAGCCAACGAGTCTGTCTTAAAACGCCTTCAAGTGGTACAAAACACCGCAGCACGTTTCGTTGCAAACGCACCCTACAGGTCAGCCTCACTCTCTCTTCTACAACAACTACACTGGCTACCTGTACGGAAACGGGTGAAGTTTAAGCTCTGCTGCCTGACACACAAGGCATTATGGGGAAACAGTCCCTCCTACTTGGTGGAGAGGCTCCACCAATATATCCCTCCAAGGGACCTGAGATCTGGGTCAAAATCCTTGCTCAAAACCCCCAGGATAAAAAAAACACGAACAGGAGGAAAAGCCTACTCTTATCAGGCACCTCTAATATGGAATCAGCTCCCTTTGGCCTTAAGACAATGCCCTGATTATCTGAAATTCAGAAAGGCCCTGAAATCCACCCATTTTTAGTATAGCATACCGTCACAATTCCTTCTGCAACTCCGCAAGCGCTGAGATACCCCCCTGGGGGTGATTCATGCGCTATATAAGCCAAATAACATAACATAACATAACATAAAGCTGGCAGCGTTGGGACCCTCACTGCATTCCGGGAGCCCAATGACTCGCACATTTTTCCATCTTGTTCTGCCTTCAGCGTCCTCGACTCTGTTTTGTAGACCACCTACTTGCCTTTGTAGTAATTGGATTTGTGACGTGTGCGCCTTATGTTGAGGTAGGATCTCCTCCAGTACCAGACTAATTGGCTTTACTGTGTTTGCCAATTTGGTGTGGTCAGCCTTGAGTAGCATAACACCGGCGGTGAGTGACCCAATCTGCTGCTCTATGGCTTTCACAGACTCCCTAACCTCTTGTAGTATTAAATCTAGCTTTTCCTCTTCATTCGTGGCTGGTATACAGGTGGAGGGTGGAAGTGTAGGATTTTCCAGTTCTTTCTGTAAGTTGCATGTTAGTGACAGTTGCCTCCGGTAATTTCCCTTTGGGTCGCCCCATGATTCGTGGCTGGCTCCCTCTCAGAACGTACTGTCGGTGGAAGGTTGGTGATTCAGCTGCTGGTCATTTTTATGCATGTGCTATGCCCTCCCTGGCTGACTATGATAGCATGGCCACCCAGACTGTCTCTGGGCTATAGTGCTCAGGCCTCCTCGGTGTGGCCTTGTGCCTCGTATGGACTTTGAACGTGATGTGCAGTAAGTAGTCAGATCCCCGTCTCTCACCTCCGCAGTTAGGCATGTTTTCACGCCTTGGGGCTCTGCTTTTCGTTTCCAATGTACTATATACTGAGGCCAGCGAGTCTCCCACTGGGATCAGCTCATGATGGTGTCTCCCCAAGGTCCTGGGGGTGGTTCCCAATCTGACTCCTACTTCCGCTCTCTTTCCATGGGTACTGCACGTGCCGAGTGTTAGGCCGCCGCCTCAGATCCCCCGCCAGAGCACCATACTCGTTTTAGGCCTCTAGCAGCCTTCAGGGTATCGCTCATGAGACGTTACTGCAGATGTCCCACAGTAAACCTCTGTAGGGCCACAGCCCTCACACTGCTTGGCCCCAGTCAGATCTCCTCCTTGTGACTTCTACCTTCTACCTTTAGCAAGACGGTGCTCCAATGGTGCCGGGATTGGAGAAGAGGTTGCTGATGTGGAGCAGGTTCAACCAGGTGCAGTGCCACCCCCGTACGCATGGCTTGGTGCTCCTTCAGTCCTCCCCCATGCCCTGGGATCAGCCACACAGTTCATTTAGGCTGCGATGGTAGGGGGGGCAGGCAGGAGGATTGGAGAGATATCGATCAGTGCCCTCCCAGTCGCTCTCACATGTGGAGCTGTACAGATCGGTCAGTGGGAGGCAAATTCATCACATCTCCGCGGGGGAAGCACAGGCCCAATCGGGTGACATATAGGGCCTCCAGCAGCATCAATTCGGACCAGGCTGCACACCAGCGCGATTGGCCGCAAGAGCCCTGCTCAATCTCTAGCTGTCGCCTTGAAGGTGTCCCTGCTTGCAAGGGGGTGGCAGCTGCTTGTCGCGACAATCTGGTAAAAGTAGCCATCCACGCAGATGTACCCGGGGCTCGGTGCGTCCAGGCACTCTTGCCGGGGCTCCGGTCCTCGGCGTGCACACCGGGCTGTACACTCAGGCAGCAGAAGGGAGGTGGGGCATCAGGAAGGCATACGGCCCCTGCAGCTCTCAATGGGAGCCCAGCGTCTTGTTGGAAGGCCTCACCAACTGTCTTCTGCTCCAGGCCGCATCCACGCAGCAGTGGGCGTCCGCCGTGTGGGCCGTACTTCAGTTTTCTCTCCCCTCTGTGGCGGTGTCAGCCTCCCAGTCGGCCAGCAGGCATGCCCTGGCCCTACCACGGCATAAACTTATCAGGCGGGCTTCGATGAGTAGCGACACTCTGCAATGTTGCAGGATCGTGGTGCCCGGGCTCCAGAGCTCCTCTAAGCTGCGTCCGCCATGTTTGGCGGTTAACCACGCACCCTGCATGCATGCTCTCATTGTTAAATATAAGATTGTGACCGAACCCGCCTATATGCAGGTCTGGAACCGATGACTAGAGGTCGTTCGGTTCCAGTTCCTGACCGATATCGGGCAGACTCTGGTCCCTCCGACATCGGAATCGGCCCCATAATATTATTAGATATAATTAAAGAACGTTAAAAAATATTGAAATCTGGGAATAATACAAATACTATATACCCACTCTCGTCTGTCAACTGTAGAGAAAGCGCTGGACTTCAGAGGGATACAATTTACTATCCTCACTCCAGTCTGTGCAACAGTAGGGAAAGCGTCAGGCCTTGCAGGAGTAACATTTACTATTACCAGACCAGTCTGTGGAACAGTAGGGAAAGTGCTGGACTTCAGAGGGGTAACATTTAGTCTTCCCACTCCAGTCTGTACAACAGTAGGGAAAATGTTGGACTTTGGGGAGATAAAATGTACTATTCCCACTTTAATCTTTATAGGAGTAGGGAAAGGGTTGGACTCCGGAGGGGTAACATTTTCTTTTCCCACACCAGTCTGTGCAACAGTAGGAAAAATGTTGGACTTCGAAAGGGTAACATTTACTATTCCCTCTCCAGTCTAGGTAACAGTAAGGAAAGTACTTCACTTCAAACACATAACATATATGAAACATAACACTACTATTTTAAAACAAATATAAATCTCAAAAGATGAACTTTATTAATTAACTAAAGGGAAATATATATAATATATATATAAACAACAATTAAACAATTAACATGATTAGTAAACAAATGAATAATTCATTATCAATTTTAAAAAAATGTAATTTATTTGTTACTAAATTAAGTTGCCTTACTATACCTACTAGCCCACACCTAAAATATAACTAGAATAAATAAATTTAACACAATCAACAGTCAATTAAATACTAATTAAGAATTGAATAACTAATTATTAATTAGTTAACCATTAACTTCCCACCCTATACCCCTACAAACCCAGCAGCCCACACCCAATATATAACTTATAAAATACGATTATTACACAATGTACATATTCAATTATCAATCAAATGATTAATAATGAATTAATAATTACTTATTAATTAATCATTACTTTAAAAAGTCCCACCCTATATCCCTACAGCCCGCAACTAACATACAACTTAAAAAATACAATTAGCACACATTTTACATAATTAGTAATCAATTGTTTAATACATGTTAACTAATTGTTAATTAATTATTACTTTATTAACTTTCCACCGTAAGCTCATACAAACACAGCAGCCTTCACCTGGTATATAACTTAATAAATACAATTACTACAGAATTGACATAATTTGCAATCAATTGATTAATTAATATGCCATTATTAATTATTTGTCAAATAATGAATACTTAGTTAACTTCCCACCATATACTTTTACAAACACAGCAACCCCCACCTAATATACAACCTAAAAAGCTACAATTATTGCGCAATCTGCATAATTAATAATCATTTAAATAATTAATAATTAATTCATTATAATTAATTAGGTTACCAACCTACACACCCAAACATCCTAGCAACCTGCAACAACAATATAAATTAGTATTGGCAAATAAATCAAAATGTATAAATCACTTAAAATTACAAACTAAATTTAAAGATATTAACAATTATACAAACAATAAGAACACATAACATTACTATATGAAGAAACACACTTAAAGATGATTAAACAGCAATATTTTTCACAACTATATTATTGAAAACAATATTTAAAACAATGACATTATTGGATACGATATTACTTACCTGAAAAAACAATATTCTTGGCAACGATATTC
Organism: Triturus cristatus; assembly: GCF_964204655.1. NCBI lineage: Eukaryota > Metazoa > Chordata > Amphibia > Caudata > Salamandridae > Triturus > Triturus cristatus. Next base: position 806,458,838 of record NC_140594.1, on the reverse strand, counting down.
CTGCATCACAATATTTTTGTATCACAATATTTTTTGTCGATGGTTCTAATCCACTATTTTGTCCAAGCATTCACAGCCCCCACATTAGCCCCTCTCCAAGACCTTTGGCCATGAGCAGCCATCCTTTTCTTTTCTCACTAAACCTCATAATCGTGAATCCACAGAAAAACTGCACACATCTTCAGCCTTGCACAGATGGGACCAGGATCTGAGGGCACTGAGCCTTGTCTGTTGGTCCAAACTGCAACTGGACTCTCTTTACCGTGAGTGATCCAGGAACAGGAACTTCTGACACATCAGGATAGGGGCAGCATGGTGGTTGACAAGCTTCATCATAAGTAGGGAACACATCTACAAAAATTGTTCAGTTTAAAATGACTTGTTATTAAACAGTGGCAGCTCCTCCACTATGGCGGAGGAGCGTCGGTCCACTGCTTTTGAGCCGTGCAAAGTAAAGGAAATATAAAATGATAATAACTTTGAGTTATTATTATTTTATGTTTCCTTTGCGAGCGTGCAGGTGGACGGGCTGCTGTGCTCTCAGAACAGGGGAGGAGTGGTTTGCCCACTCCTAAGTGCTCAATGACTGTTTGGTCGGCCCACTTGGCCCACCTAATCCAGTCATGCGCACTTTTCCCATTCTCCATGCAGGCTGGCTTGCAGCCGGTGTGGAGATCATACCCAGGCCCCCATTCCCTGACTGAGTGTCCAACCAGGACGCTCAGACCAATCACAATCTGCAGTGGAGTGCCGTGATTGGACAGGGAGACTGGATACTTACCAACCACAACCCTATTGAGATTTGTCAGTTGGACCTGCTTCTTGTTCCTTGGGTTCCATAAGGAGAGCAGGAGCAGAGATGCTGGAACCTACGGCGAGGTCATCGCCACCCTCAAATTATGCAGGCCGCCACTGTTATTAATGTTAGAAATTGAGTTAGTGGTTGACTGGGCTGCGAGCCCTGGTCAAGCAGCAACCACAATCCTAGTCAGGATAAGGCACTAGCAAGGCCCAAATTAACCTGTGCTCAACCCACTGCTAGCTTGGCACAGAGCAGTCAGGCTTAACTTAGAGGCAATGTGTAAAGTATTTGTGCAATTCTTCAAACTGTAAATAGTGAACAACACTAAACAAAAAGGTCCCACATCAGGTAGAAAAATAAAGCAAAAATTATTAAACAAAAGAAGACAAAAAAGACAAAAATCCAATAGGTAAAACCCGAGTTATGAAGTTTTAAAGAATAAACTGTGAAATAGCCAAGTGTGGTTATCTAGTCGCACTGGACCGCTGCAAAGTCAATCGTTCAGGCCAACTGCGATGGAGCATGGGTCAGATACAGTCTCAGATTAGTCCTGCTGAAGTTTTAGCTCCTGAAGTTTTGTGCCAAGAGTCCTGTTTGTGTCGGTGAGGGTCGCGAGACTCAAGGATTGCACTGTAGTTGGCAGACGGCATGCAATGGATAGCAGTCCAGGCGTCATGAACAGGAGGGCTGGAGCTTCACGTTGGCAGTACTCCACGGGCTGTTGATGCAGCTGTGCGAAGATACAGGCTGACGGGAATTTGTGCTGGATTTAGTTGCGCATGTTGTGGTTTTGGTGCAAATGGGCCTGTCTGTAGTCGTAAAGATCTCAAAAGCATGGTTTCAAGAGCTTGTGAGCCACTCCAAGGGGCCAGGATGTGATAAGCACCACTTGAGGGTCAGGGACTCCCTGAAACTGGAGCCATGAGCTGGTTGGGGAGCCTCTTATATCCCTGAGGCTCAGATTAGGAGGCCAACGGTCTAGCCCTTTGAGTCATTCTGGGTCCCTGGGTTCAAGATGAAGGCACAGGCGTAGTTCTTCTTCCCCAGGCAAGAGGGGAGCCGGTATCAGGTCAGCACAGCAGGGCAGCAGTTCCTTTAGAGCAGCTGTCCAGCAAAGTGGCATTCCTTGTAGCATCATAGTAGTTCTTCTTCCTGGTATCCACAGGTCCAGAAGTGTACTGATGAGGTGGTGTCTGAAGGCCTTATTTTACGCACAGTTGTGCCTTTGAAGTGAGGAGAAGGTTCTTGAGGCATGCCTTTGAGGTGTGCAGATGCCCTGCCATCCTGTCCCAGGCTCCAGACTGACCACAGGAGGTATGTTGCCCTTTGTGTGGAGGCAGGACACATCTATTCAAGTGCATGTGAGGCTGTGCCCAGTTCCTCCCTCCTATCCCGTCAGTGATGACCATCCAGTTACACCTAAGCTCCCGTTGTGTGTGGTTATCTAGGAGGAATACACAAAGCCCGACTGTCACCCACACCCAGTCATGTGACTCAGAGAAATGCTGCAGGCACCAATTGACCTAGGTAAGAAAATGCAAACTTTCTAAAAGTGGCCTTTTCAGAATTCTAAACAACATGAACTGGTTATCTCTTCCTATCTGGAAATACACTTTTAAAATGTAATAAGGGAACTCCAAAGTTATCCTGTGGGAGTGATAGGCCTTGCAGTAGTGAAAAACGAATTTCTGAGTTTTTCACCACCGGGACATGTAAAACTTAAAATTATATATCCTACTTTTTCATTACATTACACCCTGCCCTCAAAATGTCAGTTTATACTGCACACACAGGCTCTACAATGGTAGGCCTGAGACATGTTTAAAGTACAACTTAATGGGTGGCACAACCAGTGCTGCAGGCCTAGTATTAGCATTCAATTCATAGGCCCTCGGCACATATAGTGCCACTCCATTAGGGACTTAAAGGTGAATAAAATATACCAATTGGGTATAAACCAATGTTACCATGTTTTATGGAAAGAGCAAAAACACTTTAGCACTGGTTAGCAGTGGTAAAGTGCTTGGAGCTCTAAGGCCAGCAAAAACGAATGGCCTGATAACGATGGCATGGAGACCGCCACCGACAGGCTGTCGGTGGCGGTCTCCACATCATCTGAGTCAAGTTTCTCGCCTGCCATATTACTATGGTGCGCGGGGTGATGGCGGTCAGAAAGTCCGTCTGCCACGCATCCGACGGGCTCCTTGAGCTTGCCAGCGAAGTGGAGGGGCTTGTAGTCCCTACCATATTGGTGGTGCCTGCCAGGCACCGTGGTAGGGATTACAATGTCCCTTTTCACCGGCCTTTTCATGGCTGTTAACCCACCAGGAAAAGGCTGGCGGAAAGGGTCTTTGGGGCCCTGTAGATGGCCCCACTTCCCCCCAGGTCCATGACATTGGGTGTTGGGGGTCACCTATGGTCCCCCCAAACATATCCCTGCACCATGTGGCAGGCACCTCATGGTCCCTGCCATGTAGTGCAGGGATATGTGTGGGGTGTTCGTTTTGTATTGTGGTGGGTGCTGCAGAGCCCAGCACCCGCCACAATACAAAACATGGGTAATGTGACCCCCACTGTGGCGGTCGCATCCTAATTTGCCCTGTTGGGCCGCCGCCTTGTAGGGGGACGGTCCTAAAAATGATATGATGGTGAACAAACTGAAGTCCGTCTGTCATCGTAATGACCCTCTTAGTCAGCAAAAAGCGACTGACTAAGAAGACAAAAAATTAAGGGGGAACGAGGCCTAGGATGCCAGGTCTAACAGTTACTCTTCAAGTTCTTTCCTACTTACATATGGCAGGGATAGCAGGTGATGAGAAATGCAAAAAGGGGTTTTTAGGTAAATTGCTTACCACGTTGAAACTACCAGGGCTTATTTACGAGAGGTTTCCAGACGCGTACATATTTTGACTCTCAGGTGGTGCAGACCTCTCAATCATATCTATGAGGTCACACAAAGCCACCCTGTGTGGCTTTGCATGGCCTTATAGATATGGAGCAAGGCAAGGCAGCGCAAAGCGCTGAGTTTCCTTACTCTGAGTCAAGCAGTCATTCCATGGGTTTTGCGATAAATGTTCCCACGCAACACCCATGCTTTCAGGCGCTATCCCAGATTTACAAAATCATGTAAATCTGGGGCAGCACCAAAACCTTACGTCTCCCCAGAATAGGTGTAACAAGGAGACATTTTTTCATTTCTCCAGACTTGTTCCTCTTTTCATGTTTGCTGCATTCTGCAGCACACATAGAACGAGAAAAATTTCTCCGTGGATTGTTTCTGTGCAAAAAGGTGCACGTCCTTCAGAATAACAATCCTGCCAAAAACGTAGGCACCCTTGCACCATGGTGCAAGGGTGCCTGTGGTCGTGCTAGGCACTAAATTGTGCACCGACGCTGGCTGAAAGGACAGGAAAGCACTGTATCGGTGCTTTCCTGTCCTTGCAAATTTGCAGGAAAATTTGCTGCGCTGCCCTACGCCAATTTGTGTTAAATGAGGCATATATACATATTTTACTGCATGTCACAGTGAAAGTATTTTGGCATTAGTTTTTACTTGACACGTCGTAGAAGGCGGCTGCATTACGTTCTCGGATTATCCCGCAAGAGTAGTCCGGTCTCTTAATTATGGACCTTTTTACAAAATATTATCTACGATAGGTTCATGTACAGTGTCGGGAAACCCACTGGATGAGACTCCCTATTTGGAGATACATTTAAAAATCAGCCAATCTTGAGACCATTCACTTCCAGGGAATTTTAGGTATAGTGCACTACTAGTAAAATGTGTCCATGGTTGTCATTCAAGTTTGAGAGGTGCCCGCTCGTTGACTGAGGCATCCAATTTTAAAGTGTAAGAGTGCCTTCAGTGAACATGTGAGTACCTATCTACTGCATTTAGATGTGGCTTGATTCTGGGGTGATATTCTTGGATAAGACCTGAAAGAGGAGTCTGTCTGGTGTATAGAATATCACGTGGAGCTCATATTTTCTGCTGCCCTAACTCTGGGTCCTCTGTTTTGCAGAACCCCAGGAACCAGTTAGGCCCATATATGCTTAATTTGGCCAGTGGGTGTAGGTCGTGGGCATTGGTGTCCGTTTTTGAGGACCAGAACTTATTTTCCATTAACCACTTCCCTGCTTATGACGGAACCACTCCGTCATGAGCCACGGGTGCGCTGTGCTCATGATGGAGTGGTTCTGTCATGCTGCGGCCGTTGGCGGCTGCTCCGCCCACGCGACACTGATTCCCCGCCTGTGCGGGCGATCAATGCAAGTGGGCGGAGTCGTGACGGAACCACTCCGTCATGAGCACAGCTCGCCCGTGACTCATGACGGAGTGGTTCCGTCACGAGCATGGCGGCACCGCGCTGACCCCAAAACCCCCAGCGCCGCGGCAGAATTCGTGCCGCGGCGAAGGGGTTAACAGACGTTGACCCATTTCAAAAGAAAGGAAAGGGAGAAAGGAAGAGGGCGATAACAAAACAGTGACAGAGAGCAAGCAGGGATAAAAAAAGAAACATGGGGCCATATTAGCAAGGACTTGCGATAATCATCACAAAGCATGCTTAGCGCTGTATTTTTTATCGCCAGTATCGCTGGTTTAGATCGCGGAGATGAAGTGTTATTATCAACGTTTATCTCCAAGGCGATAATAAACCAGCGATAGCGGCGATTCTCCATCAATAACGCAGGAATTCCAGCGATAAATTCCCATCGCTAAGGAAAAGGTCGCTAATAGGCAGGTGAGGATTCAACCGTAGAATCCACCTCCCATAGAAAACAATGGCTAAGTCAGAATTTTAGCAGGTGTTAAAATCCAGCGATAATCGCGGTTAGCGCAAGTTTTTTTATCGCTTCGCCTGCGTTGCTAGTAGGGGGAAGTTGTGTCAGCGACTGTTTTCAGTCACTTTTAGTTGGGAACGCCACCTTGCATGTTATTAGCGATAATTATCGCTGGCATGCAACGCGATAGGAAAACCGCCCGCTATCGCTAGAAAGCTGTCGATAACGCCTATTAGCAACAGCTTGCTGATAGGGCGATAAAAAAATCGCCGCTTTAGCCGCTAAAGCGGCGATAAAGGCCTTGCTAATATGCCCCATAATGTGTGGAATTTAGAGACAGGGGATGTAAGATGGTGGAAAAAAGAGGCACGAGGTGAATCAAGAGCATGACCCACTGGTACTTGATGCGGCCGAAAACATTTAGGCCTTTCACTTATGTTTTGTTTCGAATTAACTAAGCACTGCCTGGCTCCTGAAAATGTCTATTGTTTAGCTGTGAAAGCGCACCATAGTGTATGTTGAACATGTACAGAGAACAGGCAGCCCTTATTAAATTGACCAGACTGCCTCAGCTCGCTGCCCACCCAATGAGATAATGGCTCTATGTAGAGATGGTTAACGCATCGAAATGCCACGATAATGGTATGTAGAAGTGTTTAAGGCCTCGAAATGCCACACAGAATTGCAAGCTGATATTGACTTTAGTTAATTGGACGCAGGACCTATGCTGGACACCAATCAGTGCGAGGCAAAAGAAAACAATGCAACGAATGGAATTATGCCCCTAATCCTAATCCCTGCCCAGGAGATTTGACAGAACACAGGAAGCACTTTGCAAAATCCATGGGCCCTCTGGAGATGCCTATAATGAGCTTAAAACAAACCAAAACTTTGCAGCGTGGCTTGTTAGGTTCTTCAAAATCTAGGCACTTTCCCCACGGCTTCAGAGAAGCATTACTGGCTCTCGAGGGCTCTGAAAACATCACCACTAGTGAAACTAAATAATTATTATTTGGGGAAATCTACATCATTACGGGAAAACAGACTTTTACGCATTTCCCAATTTGTCACCACCCCGTACGAGCAGCACAGGGTTCTCAGATACTTTTTGGTGAGAAAAATATTCCTTCCGGCTGTCCAGGTAACATAAACAGCACCAGTGTAAATGCCTCATACATTTGCACTGCTTTAAAATGGTAAAAAGTGACGTACCGGCGGCGCAAGGGGCATGTAAATAAGCCCCGCAGTGTCTTACATTGGTGAAAATTTGCACACCTGTGCTATTCTTTTGATACAAATATAGCAGTGCATATGGTGCAGTTTGTGTTACCTGGCCTAATAAACATAATTACTAAGCAGTTTTTTTTTTTTAATGAACAAATAATCTTATAAAAAGCACAAGAAACGCAGTAGGACTCAATATCGATTTTTTTTTAGGACAGTGTATGTGACCTGACCCTTAAAACATGGTGAAATTGGCTAACTCCTAATTGGCCTTCTTAAAGTACTAGTAAGACTGTAATTTATGGTGTAGGAAAATACTCCAATTGCATAGAAAAGATAAAAGTCACCTGTGGATTGCAGCACATGTTCCATCTACCAGGCTAACAAAGAAAACATGGCTTTTAAACCTGCAGGTAAACATGTCAAAATAACCCCTTTTGTCAGTACAAAACCCTATTTTAAATATTAAATAAGTCTCCCATATGCAGGCCCTGAAGCTACAAGATAGAGTGTTTAGTATTTAAATATGGAACATACAGGAATTTATTGTTGACAAGTACCCGCTTTGGCTAGCCCCCAAAAGCAGTTTTCACTGTAAAGAGCTGTAGCCATCCTACAAGTGAAAAAAGTTTAGAACAAAATCATAATTCTGCTAACTGGGATTTAGGGGAAGCTGTTAAATAATCCATGTACTGTTTTGAAAATGTTTATTAAAAATCCAATTGAGTGGTGTAGTAATGTTTTTACCAAACATTTAGGAAACCTAACTTTTAAGTAGGTAGACTTTGTTTGCCTGGCACTCCAGTAGGTTAATAAGCATTAGCCTGAGAGCAGCTGTCCTGTCAGTGCTTCCTGTTGAAGAGGTGTGTATACAGCTCCTAGAGAAGAAACAATGGCTTAGGCCTTTTGGCAGGAAGAACTGGGTGTGAGGAATGTGACACATATCAGCTCAGGAAGGTCAGCTGGGGAGGATTCAGGAACTTAATTAACTTGAAATTATCCAAGGTGAGACCTACCCATTCATAGCTAAATGTAAAGGAGACCAGGGGAAGGCAAGCTTTCGGTTTCTTGGGCTCTCTGTAACAAGGTTGGCACAATGGAGTTGGAACTGGTCCCACAGCTGGTGTGGTGTTGCTGAGGTGGAGGGGGCTGCTCATTTCCCTAAACACACCAGTGGCTGCTACACGAGCCACCTCCATGTCAGAAAGGCTGAGCCATCTTGGATTTTGTATAGCGTAGTGTACTGTGGGATAGTTTGCACTAAGGAAACAGGATGTGCTGAAAAAGTAGGGTGTTTGTCTTTAGGAAGCTTTTCCTCATTGGTTAAGGAGTGTGCAGGTTTCACCACTACATACTCCCTAGTGAGTCCTACACAAATGGTACCTCACACACAGCTCATCAGGGCACTCTCTGAATTTATGGATGAAAAAAGAAGACTGGATTAGTTGTCTGAGACTTGTGTAAAATCCTGAAGATTTGAACCTGCTCCCACTTGTATACAGGACTAAGAAGTGATATCCCAGGTTCACTTAGCTGACCTCCCATGTGGCTACAGAGACACAGCAAGCTGCAAGATACCTTTTCCTGAAGTGTACAGCTGACTAGCAGCAACTTGACCTGAACTGGACCTCGCTGGTGGCCTCTGCTGAAGAGATTCCCAGTCCCTAAGGGGCATATTCACAAGCCCCTTTGCGTAGTTCTTGCACTACACAACAGTGCGGAAGAGCAACGCAACTTAAAAATTAGATTTATTAAGACATGCAAGGCAATCTTGTGTGGCCCTGAGTGGTTTAATAAATCTTGAGTAATGCAATGCGGTGCAAATCTCTGTGTTGCATTACTCTGCGCCAAGGAGGCATTTCCATGGATGTTGCATGGGTGATCCATGCAGCATCCATGGATTTTGACGCATACCCAGATTGACCAGAAGTGGTAGACCTGGCAATGTACCAAAAATCTACACCTAAACCAGGTGAGGCTTAACAAGGAAACATATCTTTATTTCTCCTCGTTTTTTCCTACATCAATGTGTCTTGCATTCTGCAGCACACATGGAAAGAGTAAAAAGCCTCAGGGGATTGTTTCTGTGCAGGATGAATCACCTTCCTGCACAAAAACGATCCTACATGCAACAGAGAAACCCTTGCACAATGATGCAAGGGTGTGAGGCTGGTGCGAGGTAGCCAAAAAGGCACCAGCATAGGGGAAAAGGCAGGAATTCCCCGTATTGATTTGAATATGGTGCACTCCTGCCCTTATACCATCTCTCGAAGACCCGGGTTAACTAAGTCGTATGGTCGGAACCTGTTTACATGCCATAGTTTCAGTGTTGAAATAATGCCATGATTAGAATAACCCATTCCTAGCCTCTTTGAGTTCTTACCAGGGATATATATATACTTTTTCATTTAAATGCATTCTCTAGCTGAATCCTTGAAGTCTGGATTACAATCCCATTTATCTCCAATACCAGGTGATCGAGCCGGGTGAAAATAAAAATCCCCCTGTAAGTATAGTCTGTGATAATTAGATAAGAAACTAGGGGCTCTTTAGGATAGATCTCTATACCCCTTGATTGCTGTATATATTTTATCACTGTAGCAAACAGAGCTAGATGAAATCCATGCCGGAGAGGTACATTTGAGGACTCCCCATCTATACTATGATCTATATATTGACAACATTGTCCGTTCTATATCTATTGTAAGTATTGACAATTAAGGGGTGTGACCTTCAACACCTGACATATCCAAATAGATTAGCAGTTTATGTATATTTTTACATCTTTGAAAATACAGATACATTACCAGTACTACTCCTAGCAACCGCTTGACCAGCGTGAGCACACGAGGTATCGGTATAGTCTTTCCTCCACTCCTAGCAACCGCTTGACCAACGTGAGTCTCATGCAAGCGGCATGTTTAAGTAAACCACCCCGAGGCCAGCCCGACTCACAAGCTCCCAGCGATCCTGCAAACCATGTGCGGATCACGAACGCCAGGAGATTGAAATGGAAGGTAACTACTTGTCTGCACTGTCAGCACGCCGCATGTTGTGGCTAAGTAGTGGTTCGAGTGTCAGACACTCATAACCCGCGTTTCTATTTGTCCCCCTTAGCCCCAGCATTGGTTGCCCAGCATTGAATTGATAGACTTACACAACCCTTTACTGATGGGTAAGTGTTCCAATTCTTGGGATTCATTTGCTTTGCATTTCTTGCGATCAATTTGCATCCAGACACACACTGATAAGCCCTTTTGCTTTCAGATGAGGTCGTTAGCCTCCAGCACCCTCTGGGATCAGTAGGAGTACTCACTCCCACGCTCTGCAGTACCTTGAGGGTAAGCTTTAGCCCCACGGTTACCCTGTAACCTTGTCAACTACTCTTGTGCACAACCCTGATTTCTCAATTTTAATTCATTAGGTGTGGAACTCAGACAGCACACTCCTGCCTAGGTTGCCCACCCCAGTCCTGAGGAAGACCCGCAGGCCAAGGCCCCAAATCACCCTCTGAGCCCCAAGCCGGATCGAAACGTCGACGCCCACATCAATATAGCCTGGACCGCAAGCCCCCAACTCTAACGTGCCAAATGATACATCTATGTATTCCAAAAGTATATGTAAATAGACTCTTTGTGAACCATTGATCAAGTGCGCCCAGTCTATAAAAAAAGATTGATAATTGACTATCAGTCCATCCTATGAATTGTCTTAATTTTTCCTTCTCCAAACACTATTCGGTATTCTTTTCCTACCCCCTTTTCACCAGAGCACTCTCTCTTTTCGCTCGTTGTCCTGGAGCAACCCCTTTTTCCTGTATCCCTTTTTTAATGCAGTAAGATATCTACTGCCAGTTGAATTATGATTGAATAAAACTTTTGTTAAACTTTGAAAAATGTTGGTTGTTGCACATCATTATATTGTTTGTTTTAATTACTGTGAGCTGACATCGTACATGCTCTAAACTGCTCAAAAGATTACTATAGGTTTGATTTAGATTGTCCTAAGTGAGGTTTAGGACCATTGTTTTTTGTATCAATTTGAGTCCAGGTCCAAGACTATTATTGGGTCACCCCGTTTTTCATATTTGGCTAATATTCAGTGCAGTCAATTAATTGTCTCTTTGTATTTTATGTGTTTTGTACATGCTCTTCATGGATATGTGATTGTGTTGTAGTATGTTTTATATGTAAATCAATATTTATCGGAAAATTAACCAACCATAAATTAATAAGTATTTCCAGCTGTTTGAATAAAGAATTTTGGATTAACAAATGCACCTCGTCTAAGTGTGCAAAACTGCACACATCTCTGGTTGCATAGATATCTTCCTATTTAGAATGAATGCTGGGGCCTGCGGGCTGTATCTCATTCACAGCTCTCTGCAGCATTGATGATAACTCTGGTGTGAATGCCTCTCACCAATTTTAACATGGGCACTGTTTAAATAATAAAACACAGGCCTTATTTCATTCTGCTAGGGACGTAGAATAACAACTTTACTTAGTCTGAAGAAAAATAGTTGTCTTCTACGAGCACATAATAAAGTAAGCACATTGTGTCCTAGTATGTGTGTCCCAGCAACTAACAGTGCAGCCCACAGAGCAACAATGTCTTCACCAAATAGATGGGTGCGTGGCATTATGTTGTGTTTCATGAAAAATGAGCGTAAACTACTATCTCAAAAGATGCTAAGTTAAAAATATATCCCCTATAACACTAACTTCTGAATTGGATCTGTAGGAAAGTGTAGCATTATGCAGTGAGGCAGGATAGGCTTCACTATGTAATATCCCGCAATGACCAAAAATAGGTCCTTTGGATTTACACATAATAAATACCTAGCTCAGTCCTGGTAGCGGGAAACAGAGCAGCCAGGCTTTACTAGAGGAACATCTGTTAAGCATTTTAGAGTATCAACATGGACGATGAGTAATTGACACGACTCAAAATAAATCTGACACCACTTTTTAAAAATAAAGCAGATTGGTATATAAATTTAGTCATCAAAATGAAGACAACTTTTTTTTCCGGAGTTTTATATGGTGCGAACTTGACCAAAGGGTATCGGGTATCAGAACACTTTACATGAGCACCAGTTGCTTGTAGAAGGACACATTAATTTGTTTTGTTAGGCACGGGGAGATTAATTGATTTGCCCAGAATCACAGGATGTTGAGCGCCATTGCCGAGACTCAAACCTGGTTCCCCAGATTTGAGATCGACCTCCCTAGCCCTAGCCGTTGTCAACAACAGGTCCATTAAGGTGTTTTGGTGAAGGTGCTGCAGAGTTTCGTCATGTGTCAGTGTGAAAATATTTTGACGTCTGGAGGTTCAGAGGAAAGCAGTACCACCTGAAACTTGCGGAAGGTCAGGACCCACAATGTACTGGACCATCTACGTTTGGGTGATCCCTTGGAGGGCCTGATAGCCACTGATTCTTTGGTTCCAGGAGTGTGCATTTATCTGCGGGCTGCAGGGTACTAGTGCCATTAGTCCAGGGGAGTATGGAGTTGCCTTTGGCTCTCAAAGGATTCCCTCTGTCTAGGGGAACCTGCCTTTGGACTGGGAAGAGTCACAGTCCGGCAGTATCAGGATAGTTGCCCCAGGTGCAGAGTATTGCACCTTGTTTTTTTTTTGTTTTTTTTTTAAATGTATTTTTATGTTGCAGCCGGAGTTAAACATGATATTATATTACAACACAACTAATTAATAAAAAAATAAATTTTTAGATCACAGAATATTACAAATCATCAGCCTGTTTAACAATCTAAGACAAAAAGTTATCTTAAAGGCAGCTTTACTAAAATTCATAAAAAGCTCAATCCTCCCATAACTCAATCACTTCTTAATAACAATTTCATATATCTCCCATGGCTAATAATCAAAATCAAACTTGGTACCCCATATTTTCTCAAACTTCTTAAGGCCTCCAATGCGTGCGGCATAGGTATATTCGCTCTTCTTGACCCTCCTCATCTTCTGAACCCATTTCATAGCTGAGGGTATGGAGTCGGAACGCCAATTTGGAAGCAGAAGCGATCTTGCGATCGCTGTTGCTATGTAGAGCAACCTCGTCATGGATTCCGAGAAGAGAAGATCTGGGTCATAACCAAGTAAAATTAGCCTACTGTTAACCTCAAGTTTTATATTGCACTCTTGTTCTAAGGAAAGAAATACCTCAGTCCAATAAATATTAATCTTTGGGCAGCTCAACATAATATGTGACCAATTGGCGTGTGTATAATTCATTCAGCGAAAGCATTGAGAGGACTGGTTAGTGAACATCCTAGCTAAAACGGCGGGAGTTCGATCCAATAACCACTTACTAAAAAAAAGCATCCTACGCCAATAAGCCCCTCTTAGATTGCAGAAATTTAACTTATTAATTGTAGACCAAATCTGAGGAGAGACTACACAGTTCTCATGATCTGCCCATTTCTTAATTGCTTTTGACTCAAGATCTGGTTGTTTGAAGGAGGCCAGTAAAGGTTTCCAGGCACCTGGATTCTTGTTCACTGCTTTAGCAAACAAATCCTCTACAAGCTGGTTTTGGGTCATAAAAGAAGTGGGGTTTATTTCTACTAAATATTTATATAGACAGCCATAAGAGTTAACCAAAATAAAATCCTTAGCAATCCTTAAAGATATTTCAGCTACCGTCATCCAATTACCATCCCTTAAGAAGTCTGATACTTTAAGGTACCGGACTTCCGCCCACTTTAATGTCAGGTAGGTAGGTTGTTTAATTCCTATTAAGGGGAGGATTTCTTCTATTAAGGTGGCTGAATTAATTGCTGGGATAGAATATTTTTTAAAGAAGGCCTGCCGTCTTTTAAAAGTACATTGGAGAAATTTATATCGTACCAGCTTTGGGTATCCAAACAATAACATGAGAGAGTTGATCTGAGTTTCAGAACAAATTAAATTCAAAAAGAAATTGCAATAAAAATGTATGTGTGGTAGAGGTTTGAACCTAGATAAATACTGTGCAAAATATGCGTCATAGTAATATTTCAGATTCGGGAGTGCAAGCCCTCCATGATCTACATCTTCATATAAAGTGCCAAGTGCTAAGCGTGGATTTTTTTTTGCCCATACAAAATTTGTAAACATGGACTCAACCTGAGAGAAAAACGAGCCTGATAAAGTGCATGGTATTGAAGAGAACAGAAAATTAAACAATGGTAAAAAAGACATCTTGATAAGAGCAACACAACCTAAAATGGATAAAGGAAGCATATTCCAACGAAACAATAACCCTTGAACTTTCCTTAAAAGTGGCGTATAATTTAGTTTAAATAAATCTTCGAACGACGCTGAATTAAATATCCCCAGATATCTTTTTGGGTTGAGATTTACTGAGCTTTGGATATCTGGAGTTACATATTGCAATTGCGAGGGGTTCAATAAAAAAAGCGAATAGTACTGGAGATAGAGGGCACCCTTGCCTTGTGCCACGCTTAATATTACTGGACCCTACCACGGTCGAATTAATAATTACATTTGCCACTGCATTCTTATACAAATTCTGAATTAGGAGTATAAAAGACGTTGGGATATTAAAAGAATTCAAAATACAGAACAACGTCTTCCAAACCACTAAATCAAAAGCCTTTTCCGCGTCTAGTAATAAAACTAGCGCGGGGATGTTCTGAATTTCAAAATAATCCAAAGCTTCTGCGAGAAAATGAGAATTGGTAGCTAACTGTCTGCCTGCCAAAAATCCATTTTGGTCGACATGTATCAGTTTTGCCGCATATTTGTTGAACCGGAGAGATAGAAGTTTTGTGACAATTTTGTAATCCGAGTTCAGCAATGTAATTGGGCGATAAGAGTTGGGATCCATTTTGTTTTTGCCCTTCTTCGGAAAACTAACTATATTTCCCTGTTTAAAGGATTCTGGAATACCCCCCCCCTTCTAACATAGAATTTATCGAGGAGAGAAAGAATTCACCGAACACCTTAAAAAGTTTTTTATAAAATTCGGCGGGTAAGCCATCTGGGCCACATGCTTTAGCGTTGGTTAAGCTCTTTATCACCTCTTCCAACTCTGTTAATGAAAACGAGCGGGCCATAAGATTTTTATCTATTTCCATCAACATAGGCGGTGGATTTTCAAGCAGAAACTTTTTCAACAACAGATCATCAACTAACTGAAGTTGGCCATAAATGGTCTGATAATGTGCAAGCATAATGCTATTAATCTGACCTGAATCCTCCGTAAAGCCTGCTACACATGGGCAATTTAGAGCTTTGATCTGATTTGTTTCTGCTTGTTCCTTGGCCTGCCACGCCAATAACCTACCAGTAAAGTTACTATCTTCATAGATTTTCTGCTGAGAATGTTGAAAAAAGATCTTGCTTTGAGTGCTATATATAGTTCAAAGCTCACGCTTGGCTTGTTCAAGCTGAGCTTTGGTTGTGGAAGAGGGATTCTTTAAAAAGGCTGCATTGCAAATATGGATCTTATCCTCAATTTTTAATTTCTCAACCTTAGCGTTTTTGGCAGTAACTGCCTCTTTGCTTACTACTAGTCCCAGGATAAAAGCTTTTAATGTATCCCAGACTATATTTGGTTCTGCGGAATGAATGTTCTGAATTAAAAATTGTCTGATCTCAGCATCCATAAATTTTACCCATTCAGATGCACCTTATTAAATACCCAGCGTTTAGGTGATTTTAAACCAGGGCCGACGTAAATTTCCAAAGATAGCATGGCATGATCCGAGAACCTATTGAAAAAGAAATTTTGTTGACAAAAATCTAAATTCTGGGAGATCAAAAAAAAATCAATGCGTGAGGAAGAGCCAAACCGTCCTGATCCACATGTAAATTTCTTTAAAGTCGGAAATGCTGTTCGCCAAGGATCTTGTAGGTTTAGCATATCAGCATGGTCTTTCAATATTTTAAAAGATCTGGGCTTTGTCTGCCTTTTCCCTTGGACTGTGGAATCAAGATGTGGATTCATCAAAATATTTAAAAAATCCCCTCCCACAATCAAATCTCCTACAACATGATTTAAAATGAGAAAAAGATCGTAATATACTTTGGCGTCATCTTCCACGGGTGCATAGTAGCTTACAAATGTCAGAGGGTATGGTTTAGATCTAACAGAACATGTCACCCAACACCACCTCCCGAATTGATCCTTACCCGAATTAATGCACTCCACTTGTAAGCCTTTTTTTTATAAATATAGCAGTCCCTCTATGGGATGCAGAGGTAGATGAAAAACCCCTGTAGCTAGCCCAGGTTTTAAACATTGAAAATTCCCAAATTTTTATAGTCGAGATATGAGTTTCTTGTAACAGAATAATTTCAGGATTTTCAGTTTTTAGCCATGCTTCAATAGCCCGCATTTTTTTCCGATTATTCAGGCCGTTAACATTAAACACAATTATTTTTGGCCTATTAGCCATTTAAGCAAAAAATTTCAAAAAACCAATCAATGTAACATTCCAAAAAAAGAACAAATATAGCATACAAAATAGCCAACCTATCATTGAAACTACCGGTTGCATTTTCCCTATTTTTTAGTCCCCCATCCCACCCCCAGAAAAGTAGACTATCCCCCCTCCACCGCTCCTTCCACTTTCCCCAACCCCCACTCAATTTGGGTGTCATGTTATTACACCCTGGTGAATCTACCCCTTACCCGCCCCTCAGCACTGTGGTACGTGTTACTTTTGCCCTCCAGGATTCAAATTTCTGACAAACCTTGCAATTGTAATAAAAATAAAGCCCTCTAAGCTAATCTCCCCGAACAGAAGGAGTAAAGAAAGAAGGAAGAGAAGAGAAGAGAGGAGAGAAGAGAAAAGAAGGGAAAAAGAAGTTTTTAATTTCGTCCTTACAGGGAGAGCCTTATATCGAATTTACTCCTATATCCATGAATCTTACAAAGGGGGCGAATATAAAACATAGACTATAACAACCTAACCTAACACCATTCTACTCCCTTGTAATCTTCTCCAGAAAACTCTGTGCCTCATCAACATCCGTAAACAAAAAAAACCTTCTCTTCACTAACACTCGCAATTTACATTGTTGTGCAATTGATGCTTGTGCCCCCTTTGCCTTAAATAACTGTAGCATTTTTACAAATTCCTTCCTGCGGCGGGCAGCAGCGGCAGACATGTCCGAAAAAATTCTACATTTAATAGTCTCGTTAATTGGGAACTGTCTCTGCTGAATAGCCTTTGTGAGAACTGCTTCCTTTATTCGAAAATCTGCAAAGTTAATCAGGATCGTGCGTGGAAGGGTTGAGTTAGGGAATGGATGAGCTGGGACGCGATGGGCTCTCATAATTGTGAGGTCTCCTTGGAAGTCCGGAATTACTTTTTGTTTGATGAAGGTGTTGACCCAGCTTAAAGTTTGCGACCCTTCCATTCCTTCAGGTACGCCTACCAGGCGAAGGATAGATTTACGTGAGTGGTTTTCCAACTCCTCCAGTTTTGATTCCAACGCCTGTTTGCTTTTAACTCCTACTTTAACCTCTTTTGTCATTTTATTTAACTGGTCCTCCAATGTGGAAATTCTCTCCTCTGCCTCCTGGAACTTAACAGGGAGACTACCCATAATATTTTCCATTTTCTCCAAACGTTGATTCAAGGAGTCCAGTTCCACCTTCTGAGTTTTTTTCATATCTCAAATTTCTTCTAGAATCAGATTTAACATGTCCTTGACACTGATCTGAAAATCTCCAGTCAGATCTATAAATCGGTTAGGGTCCAGGATAGTATTGACATTGGGAGTATATGACAACATTACAGTTGTGGCCCCTGTGGAAGGTGGGGGAGATCTTGATCCCCCTTCCCGAACTACTTCCTCCTGTTGTATTTGAGCCACAGTTGATATAACTAACCCCACTTTCTTTGCCGAGCTAGCCTGCTTATCAAATCTCTGAAGATTAATCCCTTCCTTAGCTCCAAGGGATCGCCACTGAGCTCTTTGCTCTGAACAATAGATGGAAAATCCGGGCTCCTGTCTAGAACACTAGATGGAACACAATTAATTAACTCGGCTGGTAGTGTAGGGAGAACAGGATCTAGAGAGATCATGGGCTCACGAGGTGATTGGGGGCTCTCTATCTCTTTGGTGACCATTTTCTGAAAGAGTGGAAATTGCTTGGTCGCGCTTTTGTCACTTTTGGCTCTCGATTTCTTCTGTGTACTGCCTTCGCCTTCTAATTGCAGACTTATCGAAGGGGAAGCAATATTTGTAGTGTCTGACTTTTTTAACATCACTCTGATCTGATGAGGCTAGTTGTTGCCTATCAACGACTGAGCTTTCTTCCTCTATTTCCCCCTCCGAGGTCTCAGTCGTAGAGTCTGTGAAATGAGAAGGCGGAGAGGGAGAGGTACCTTCTGCATCGACTAATCGGGCTACTTTTTTAGCCTCTTTTGCTTCCCTAGCAAGAAGTCGGCTAGTCTTCGCTTTCGCCAGGCGGGTATTCAGTAACTTCCCCATCTCAAAAAGCTCAGAACCACAGATTTTATGGCGACCTAAAGTCTGCCTTCAGGAACAGAGTTGACCACTCTTTCTGACTAGATTTCTCTATTCCGCCACACTCTTTTCGCTGAGACGTCTTCACCGGTATCGAGTCTTGAACCCAGAGCGCCTGCAATAATTGCTGTGAAATATGCCAACGGGGAATATCAAAGACCTACCCTCGAGGATAGGTAGTGAGATTATACTGTCCGAGCCTTGGAGCCTTTAAAGCTTCGTACCTTTAGGTCCTTTAACCAGAGTCCTGACAAGGTTATATTTTTATTGGCCTTTTATCTCAGCACCTTATGCAGGCATCATAAAGCTGAGTAAATCTATACCGGACTCCAATACCCAGAGTGCAGCTCTAAACACTATACAGAGCGCAGCCCTGGACAGCTGACTGTTTTCACCTCCAGGCTTCAAAGTCCGGATAAATGCTCCCTTGTCCGAGCTGTAACTTTTTCCCCCAAAAAAAATCTCCTGCCATTGCACCTTGGTTTTGTGCAGGTCCTGTACTCATAGACTCATGTCTCTTCTTTGTCCTCTCATGCAATTTGAATCAGAACTGGTGCCAAGGGTGCCCTATAAATCCTAGATTTAAGGGTGTGGGTGCAAGTAGCTAATGGGCTACTAGCCCCAGAAGCTAATCCGCCCCTCAGGTGACCACATCTGGGGGGGAGGGGGGTGCCACTTTTTCTACCCAGAACCCTTTATTCTGCCACTTTTTAAAATGGCAGAAACCTTCTTTGGCTTTACAGACCAGGTATCCCACCCTCGGTGTGTGTCTAGCCTTCAGCTGGTGTATACCTCCTGACTATATAATTTTCCCACCTGCCCGGGTACAAATGTGCCTGGGGGCAGTGGAGATGGCTGTGTCCTCCTTTGAGAGGCAGCCTGGATTCATATCTAAGGCAGTGTAAATTTTAAAGCTCACCGCTTTGTTGTGCCACTTCATAAGCCAACTTGTCAAGGATGGAGGTGCCACCTCCTTTCTGACAGTCCTTTGTTTCTGACTCCTGAGTGTGTTCACACCTTCTGGCAGGGGGTTGGATTCATGTCTTGGTGGCAGAAGCTGCAGGGTATCAGTCAGGCACAGGAAAGTCTGGGACAACCAGGTGAGCAATCTCTGAGGTAGCCACCTGGGTGCATGCCACATCAACTCTGACATGGGAATCATGTCAGGGGTGATGAGGCAATTTGTTTGATACCAAACATGACATATTTTAGTGAACCATAATAGAGCTGGCAACCTTGGGGTTAGCCGGGTGACAGCCCATGTTATCCCATGGACCCTTGATCACTTATAGTAGCCCTTAATGGAAACATGCTATTATAGGGACATACAAGCTTGCATGTCCACATCTTTCATAAAATGCCTGGTGCCTGCTGGGCCCCAAAGGTCTTCCTTAGGGGTAACTGACAGATATTTAAAATACTGCTTTGTACCTGTCACACATGGTGAGGGCAAAGTTGAGTTTGAGCAGTCTGTACTGCTCATGCAGCCTGCAAAGGCAGGACTGCTGCCATCTGTTTTCTTGGGTCACTCATGGTGTACTCACAAGTACTTCAGGCACTGGTGACCCTTTTAACTTCCACACATTGGGTACCACTGGTACCATTTACCAGGGACTTACAAGTTAGTTAATGTCCTTGCCAGTTGAGATTACCAATTCACATGTATCAGTTTTAGGGAGAGAACACTGGCACTGGTGCCTGGTGAGCAGGCTCCGAGCTCTTTCAGAGTCAAAAACCAGCATCTAGTAGTCCAAATGGGGCAAAAGGTGGGGGTACACCTGCAAAAAGTTGGTTTTCCTACTGGACCACTGGCATAAGTACTTCAAGGTATCAAATTAATCCTTACATTAAACCTGAGTTGATGCCCAAGTTGAATGTAATGTAACTTTTAAGTAAATGGCAACTTTAGAAAGTTGCCACTGTGTTGCCCAAGTTTTCTACTGACCGGTTATAGTGTCTGGTCATGAGACGATCTTCTGCCTTCCTTGGGAGATGTGTGAATGACTCCCAGAAAAGAACACAAGGGGCCTGCTGTTGGAAGAGGATTTACCTCTCCCTGGCAGGAAGGTCAAACAGGTTGTGAAGCCGAAAGTCGAGCATCAAAAGGGAAGTCATCTTTGAAGAGCAAATGGTAGACACGTACGAGAAGGGCTACTCTTTTGTTGTGGTAGATAGGCTAGTGTTGGGGACAGAGAGGGAGAAACAGTTCCTAAACCAGCTTTCCTGTGGGCATTTAGACCTCAGTTAGCCACACCTCTAGGGTGAGCTACCAAACTCCACACATCGAAAGAGGCTTTCTTCCATCTTGGGAGTGGGTACAAAATTGCACTCTCGGATAGTTAAATGCCACACTTTTCAGGAAGTCGTCATCAGGCAGGTGGGGACTTGTAGCCCATTGTCTAGTAATCACTGCATCCACAGAGGGCTATTTTGGGCATAATAGTGGCACCCCTGCCACCCAGATCTTAGCTTACACCTGCACAGGAGAAGAGACTGAGGATGGACTGTCCTGTTGTTATGTGGACCCAGCAAGGAGAGTCTGCGCCAAAGACCGTACTGCCCTTCCTGAGCCTTGGGCTAGCAAAGAGAGGAGAGTGCCTGTAGTGCCCTGCTTGCGGAAAAGTCATCCCCGAGCATCAGGCAGATGAGGTGAACTCCAAGAGTCAGTTGGCTAAGTTTCGATACAGCTCCAGGGCCACAATGAAGAGGCATGCCTTGGCGAGTTGGTAGCCACAATTGCTTTATCGCTACTAACTGCTAAAGCACAGCTCGGGAGACTGAGTCTGGGCACTCAAAAGTTGCAACCAAGTCTATAGGACCTAGGAGAATAATCCGAGTGCTATTTTGTCCCAAAGATGTATACTAGCCTTAGTTAAAGGGAACTGCTTGTTTCACTGTAACCGAAGATCGGTAGACCAGTGGCAACTGGCTTTTGGCTGGACTTTACCTGGACTTTGAGGTATATCAACTCCTGTGGTCAAAATTGCCCCACCATGTTCATGGACAAATGGGTGGCCCCAGGAAGATCCCGGTCACTGGATCAACATACACAGCAACATTCAGCATCTTCAGAATCCTGCATCCCTTGCATCAGAACCACACCATTGATCTCTATGGCTGTTCACCCATAGAGACTAGAACTGGACTGCAAAATGGTTTGACTCTAAGGTAACTTTCCTGACAAGCCTTATTGGCCCCTGAGAGTTGCTCCCTACCAGAGTTGGCTGCCCAAAGCAGGCCAGACTAACCTAACACAACTTTACAAAAGCTTCAAAAGTTTCCAAGTAACCGCTAACGTCAATAGTTGCCAAAGCTTGCTGGTGATTTGAATGAAAAGTAGTGATTCATTATTTGCTTAATAATTTAAATCTCCAGAACTCTCCTGTGAATTTTGTTTGGTTTGATGTCCAGAAAATCATAAAAATAAGAGCTATGATCATAAATTGGTGTCGAATTTCCTTCGTATCATGTTTCTTTCTTGTTCAACTGTTTTGGTACTTCTAAATGCTTTGCACTTGTACCTTTCACAAAGCCTGTCTGCTCGAAGTCACAGTTACCCAGGGTTGAGCTAAGGACTTGGAAATTAATCTGAATGGACCAAAGACAAGATTGTGAGTTTATTACATGATGATGTCGCACACGTACACCAGATAATAAACCACTTTCCTCACAGCCAGCATTTCATTAAATATAATCCTGGCAATAAACGTAAGAGACGGCATAGCATTGCCAGTATTTATGTTGGATCACTGCAATTTCCTTCTTATAGATTGTAACCAACAAAACTCTTCCCCATAATTTTGGAAGTGGGCACCACCAAGAATTGTAATATAAAGTTGACATAATGGTAATGCCCATTGAAATGGAGATGATTAAGTAGATACTTTGTTAGTGCTTCTAGGGTAAGTATAAATGAAGATTTGTTACTATTAACTCCACCACACAACTGTTGGCTATGTCATCTGTGGCATCCTGTGTGAGGTCATCAGCAATGCACTGGTGGTAGTTATTACATCATTTACCATAACACAATGGTGTCTTCTGGCGAATAACAGTGAATTTTGGTTGGTTTAAGGATTTGATTGTAATTTTACTAAAATTAAAATTTTTAATGTAATTTCTTTGCCTTTTTTATTAAAATTAGACATTGGCTTCATCCTGAGCTTCACATCCATGGGTTGTGCTTCCCTAGCAGGTGAAACTTTTACTCTCAATTGCTGCCCTCCATGCAGAAAGGCAGAGTGACTAAGTGGAGTGGGAATACTTTTTAATCCCTTTGATCCATTTTCTAACCAATTACCCATCTTTTGACGTGTGACACTCCAGACACGAAATCACATTATTAAAAATGCAATTCCAAGATAAATTAGATTTTTTGCCATTTTATTCGCACCGAAATGGTGTTCTGACTAATTCATAGACTTTGAGGCACCTGGAGAATTCACTGTCACTTTTATTTGGATTAAATAATGTAACAGAAGCAACAGCTTATCCGGTGCCTCTGCCATTTGCAATGCGTTGACCCTATATGCATGCCTTACAGAATTACAGAAATAAGTTCTCTAAAAGGGGTAAAGCTGCGGTCATCAACAGGAAGTGAAAAGGATGCTAGAAAAGGTGAAACCTTTTTTCCTATTTAAAATAAATATTTAATTTTCCGATCAGTTTAATTTATCATTGAGTTATGGAAGGAGTGGTATATATTTGACTAATGCAAAGCATTTTTCTAAAAAAAAAAGATACATTTCTCTATCAACCAGTCCATGTATAGAAACCCAGATTCCCACCTTATTTATTCATTCCTTTATAGATACACGCATGTTTCCAGTCCCTATTTCACCCTATCAATCTTTCATCTTCCTTTCCATCCACCTGACCATCACCCATTCCTTCCATCCGCTCGTCTGTCCTATCAACAAATTCAGGAGCAAGATTAATTGCTTTACCTGCTCCTAATGGCATGATAAGTGAATTTTTAGTTTATAAACTTTACACGTCATTTCACGATTGGCAATGACTATAATTATATAAATAACATGGTTCAGAAATGAAGGCTTCTCTCAACTTATCTCCATCACAGGGAGGTCAATCCTTCAACCAAAGGTTCACCTGAAATCTAGAGGCTTGGGCTGAAGTTGCATGGTAAGTAAAAAAACTTAGCCTTGCACTTTCAGGAAATGTCCTATGTTCATATTGATTGAATATAGGTCTGGCAGTGGCTGAGATCGATCGATCCATCTATCTATCTATCTATCTATCTATCTATCTATCTATCTATCTATCTATCTATCTATCTATCTATCTATCTATCTATCTATCTATCTATCTATCTATCTATCTATCTATCTATCTATCTATCTATCTATCTATCTATCGGTCTTGATCACATGACAACACGGAGTGGTCAGCTGCTTTGTTAAATGTAAAGTGCATAAACAGAGAGAAAGGACTTTGAGTTAACATTTATATAGGTCGAATCAAAATGACAGTAATTTACATTCAAGTAGCACAATATGACAATGGATTTGTATTGAGACACAGTAGAGCATTTTAGTACTTCCAGGTAAAACGGCATGGTACACTGCCAGATGATTTACACGCTGGTGATTTCTTCACTGTAATATTGTCTAAATGTCAATTATAAAAGTTACACCACTGGGAAAGATTTCTACATTCCATTTAGGTTCGATGACCACAATGTCCACAATGCATTGCTCATGTGTGTACATTCTTAACATCCACTCAGTCCTTATCTGCTAATTTTTCACTCTTCACAGAATCTCTTAGTTTCCTCAGCATGATGCCGCATTTGATGGAACTTGGTTTGGTTTGGTTAACGGTGGTAAACCGGGGAATAATCACTTACATCTATGGAATTGCAATATATTTGTTTTAAATGCTTCAGATGCTGCATAAGAAATCAACATCACTCTGCCCAACATGAAATTGATTTCTAGAGACACGAGAGAGGGTGTGTGTTTGAGCAACAACTATATGGGCGGGAGCTGTCAAAGTTCTCCGGTAGATTGGAAGAAGAGGTTTCATTTCTTACCCTGCTCTTTGACATGCGGGAATGGAAAGAGATGAAACCATTGTTCCTGCACGGAGGGAGCTGCCTTTCCGCAGATTCCTCCAGACAGCTGCAATGCCGGGTAGCTGGCTGAGACCGCGGTGGCCTTGAGGCCCCTCCTGTGGTTTCAGGGAAAGGAGCAGAAAGAGGCAAAATAAAGGTCAGAAACAAGCAAAAAGAGGAAATATAAAGGTGAGACACAGGCAGAAAGAGGCAGAATAGAGGTCAGCAACGAACAGAAAGAGGCAAAATAAAGGTGAAAATTAGCAGAAAGTGGCAAAATAATGACCAGCACTGAGCATAAAGAGGCAAAATATATGTGAGAAACAGGCAGCAAGAGGCAGATTAAAGGTCAGAAGGGCGCAGAAAGAGGGAGAATAAAGGTGTAGGAAAGGGCCTCTTTTGATATGGTTAGCCCCCACTTTTTGCTTGATGCCGGAGGGGATTTTGAACTGCAATGTGCACTGGGTCACCGTTATTCAGGTTCCGAGTGCCATATTTATTTTAAAAAACTATAAAATGACTGGCACAACTTCAGCCACCCCTGCAAGTCTCTAGCAAATGGTACCCATGGTATCTAGGGCATGGGTCATGGAGAGGGTCCACTGGGGCTGCAACACGAATTGTGCCACCCGGAGACCACTCACCAAGACTGTGCAAACTGCCATTGCAGGCTGCCTGTCTTGGTGCAGAGAAAGCCAACGAGTCATCATGGCACACAGCCCTGTGTGCCATGTCCCATACACTGCATGAGGTATAGGTAATTCACCCCTACTGCAGGCCTTGTAGCCCTAAGAAAGGATGCACTATAACCCATGTGTGGGCATATATTTGCACAA
This sequence comes from Triturus cristatus, assembly GCF_964204655.1. Taxonomy (NCBI): domain Eukaryota; kingdom Metazoa; phylum Chordata; class Amphibia; order Caudata; family Salamandridae; genus Triturus; species Triturus cristatus. Next base: position 806,433,616 of record NC_140594.1, on the reverse strand, counting down.
GCACATATGACCCTACATTATCTGAGCTATTATTAGATATTGTAAGTGCACAGGAAAGTCATGGAGAGTACATGGGCTGGATACTTGTCATTACGAGTTTCCTAGCTCCATGATGGCTTCACTGTACCCTAAGATGTTTGATACCAAACATCTTGTCTTAATAAATCATCACTGATGCCAGTATTGGAGTTAATATTAAATGCACACAAGAGACCCTTTAGAGGGTCCCCTGAAACCTACCATGCACTGGTGTGGTCTCTGGTTAGTCAAAGCTAGCCTGCCACCACCAGACGTGTTTCTGAGCTCTTGGCATCTGAGAGCCTGAGCTCTCAGATGCCTGAAACAAAACCTGCTCTGGGCAGAGTGCTTCACACCTCCTCCAGGCCAGAATGGTCCACCAGAGTAGGATGCTTCAAAGGCGGTACTGCCTTTGAATTGCAGCTTAGGCTTCCCCAGATAGTGGGAGATGCCAACCCCCTGTCTTGCTCCACATGTGGCAGGAGGACAGGGGGGAAAATTAGTTAGATGAGGAGGAGTGTCCGTATTCAGCCAGCACCACTCCTAAGGCGTGGCGGGCAATGTAAACCCCACTTTTGAAAATCCACCATCTTGAGATGGTGGGAAAACAAACTATCAGGGCTGGGGTTGGGCCTCTTCCCATAGGAAGTGGTCACTTGGAATGTGTAGACCTCCTAAAGGTACTTATCCTATTTGCTACTACCTGTCTCCCCCTTTAACACCCAGAAATTTAGTATTGAGGTGGCATCCCTGGACCTAGAACTGAGATTCAATGGACACAAAGATGAAACGGACCAAGAAGAGCTAGAGTCTGAAAACTGAAGTCTTGCTGCAGAGAAATTGGCGCCAAACCGTTCCTGCTGCTTGAAGGACTCGACAGTTGCAGTGTGCTGTATCACCTTGCTACGGTGAGGACTCCGAGAACCCTGGAGAGCCTCCAGTCTTTGACAAATTGCAAAAGAACCTCCAGTGGAGCAGAAACGCTGCTCCCCTGTGACAGGAGGCACTGAACCGCAGACTCCGAACTTATCGACTTTCTGCTCCCCGGCAACTTCGACGCAGCACCGGAACCAAAAGTGGTACACCAGCTCTGAATTGTCAGATCTGTCCCCCCCCCCCCCAAGTTTGGGGACACCAGGATTTACAGGAGCCGTGCTGCACCAATACCTGGGATACCGGACCTCCTGCAACCTGCACTGAGAAGAAGAGTCTGCTCTGGATTCCAACTGCCCAGGAAGCAAGCACTTATAATAGGATATTGAGACCCTTGAGACCCACATCGTGAGTGGCCCATCTGTCCCAAAATCGTCTCTCCAAGTTACCTACTCCTGACAGCGAGGACATCTTGGCGCACGCTGCCCGGTTGACCTGTCTGTCTTGCACCCGGCCCGATCGGCTCCGGAAACAATGACTCAGCTGTGCTCCCATGGTCCTAAGGCCCTTGCGACCTGCTCCCTCCAGTGAGTCATTCCAGACATACCTGTAAGTCCCTTTGTGCAGTGTGTTTTCAAGTGGCCCCCTCTCCTGCAGTGCACGAGCTACCAATGACCTCAGAACCCTGCTCCTGGCCGAATCCGGGATGCTCCTGAGAATCCACTGGGGGAATATTGGACCTGGCCATGCTTACTACTGAAATCCGAGAGGTACACCTTGAAAGTCAACTGTGAGATTTTACATGCATTCTTGTATTTTTCTCCATTGATTTGAATGGTGTATAATTGTGCACAAATAGGTTTGATTTTGCGAACTCTAAAAATGCATAACTCTAAAAGTAATTACTGTAGAATTAAGTTCACGCTCTATATATAATCTTTGCAAATTGGTCTTGAAGTTATTCTTTAGTGTGTGTGTCTCATTTATTGTCTCTGTGAGTGCAACAAATGCTTAGCACTACCCTCTGAGAAGCCTAACTGCTCACCCACACTACCACAAATAGAGCATTCGTATTATCTACTTTTGCTTCTGTAAACTAATAAGGGACTCACTGGACTATCTGTACAGTGTACTTTATTTTAGTACTCTATATAGAGAGTGACATTCATACAAAAGTTCAGACATGAGCAGAAAGCAGCAAATAAAGGTGAGAAATGAGCAGAAAGACGCAAAATAAAGGTCAGCAATGACAGAAAATGCTAAATAAATGTTAGAAACAAGCAGAAAGAGGTAGAATAAAGGTGATAAACAAGCACCAAGAGGCAAAATAAAGGAGAGAAATGAGCGGAAAGAGGCAAAAACGGTAAGAAATAAGCAGAAAGAGGCAAACTAAAGTTAAGCAACAAGCATAAAGAGGGAAAAAAGAGGTGAGAAACAAGCTGAAAGAGGCAGAATAAAGGTCAGAATGAGGCAAGATACAGGTGAGAAATGTGCCAAAAGAGGCAAAAAAAACTGAGAAATTCGCAGAAAGAGGCAGACTAAAGGTCAGAAAAAGAGCAGAAAGAGGCAAAACAGAGGTTTGAAACGAGCAGCAAGAGGCAGAATAAAGGTCAGAAATTAGCAGAAAGAGGTAGAAGAGAGACCAGAAACAAGCAGAAAGAGGCAGAATAAAGGTTTGAAACATGCAGAAAGAGGCAAAATAAGGGTCAGAAGATAAAAAGAGGCAGAATAAAGGTCAGAAGGAAATAAAAAGAGGCAAAATAGAAGTCGGAAACCAGCAGCAAGAGGTAAAAGAAAGGCCAGGAGTGAGCAGAAAGAGGCACAATTATGGGCAGAATGAGCAGAAAGAGGAAAATAGAGGTCAGAAAAAAGAAATGAGCAGCGAGAGGCTGAATAAAGGTGAGAAACAAACAGAAAGAGGCAGAATAAAGGTCAGAAACGAGCAGAAAGAGGCAAAATAAATGTAAGAAACGAGTTGATAGACACAAAATGAAGGTGAGAATTGAGCAGCAAGAGGCAGACTAAAGGTCAGAAAAGAGCAGAAAGAGAAAAAATAGAGATTCGAAATGAGCAGCAAGAGGCAGAATAATGGTCAGAAACAAGCAGAAAGAAATGAGCAGAAAGAGGCAGAACAAATTCAGAGACGAACAGAAAGAAGCAAAATAAGGGTCAGAAGATAGCAGAAAGAGGCAGAATAAAGGTCAGAAGGGAGTAAAAAGAGGCAGAATAGAAGTCAGAAACCAGCAACAAGAGGCAGAATTAAGGTCAGAAATGAGTAGAAAGAGGCAAAATAAAGGCCAAGAAGAAGCAGAAAGCGGCATAATTACGGGCAGCAAGAGCTGACGAGGAAAATTGAGGTCAGAAAAAAGCAGCAAGAGGCAAAATGGAGGTCAGAAATGAGTACTGAGAGGCAAAATAAAGGTGAGACATGAGTAGAAAGAGGCAAAATAAAGGTGGGAAACGAGCAGAAAGAAGCAAAATAAAGGCCCGGAGCAACCAAAAAGAGGCAAAATAACGGGCAGAGTGAGCAGAAAGAGGCAAAATAGAAGTCAGAACGGAGCAGCAAGACGCAAAATAGAGGTGAGAAACAAGCAGAAAGAGGATAATAAAAGTGAGATACGAGCAGAAAGAGGCAGAATAAAGGTGAGAAATGAGCAGCAAGAGGCAAAGTAAAGGTGAGAACCGAGTAGTAAGAGGCAACATAAAGGTGAGAAACAAGCAGAAAGAGGCAAAATAAAGGTGACAAACGAGCATAAAGAGGCAAAATAAAGGTCAGAAACCAGCACCAAAAGGCAAAATAAAGGTGAGAAATGAGCAGAAAGAGGCAAATAAAGGTCAGCAACAAGCAGAAAGAGGCAAGATAAAGGTCAGTAACGAGCAGAAAGGGCAAAATAAAGGTTAGAAATAAGCAGTAAGGGCAGAATAAAGGTAAAAAATGATCAGAAGGAGGCAGAATAGAGGTCAGAAACAAGCAGAAAGAGGCAGAATAAAGGGCAGAAATGAGCAGAAAGAATAATAATAAAGGACAGAAGATAGCAAATCATGGCAGAATAGAAGCCAGAAACCAGCAGCAAGAGGCAAAAAATAGGTCAGGAAAGAGCAGAGTGAGGAAAAATATTGGGCAGAATGAGCAAAAAGAGGCAGAATAAAGGTCAGAAGCGAGCAGAAAGAGGCACACTAACGGGCAGAAAGAGACAAAATAGAGGGCAGGAGCGAGGAGAGAAGAGGCAGAAAAATGAGCAGAAAATGAGTGGAGCAGGCTCAGACCAAAGGCAGCAGAGGTTAGGGGACTGCAGGCAAGCTGCAGAGAAGGGACATCACAGGGGGAGCTGGCATAAAGACCTGCTCCTGTGTGCCCCCCTACTTTTTTATTGTGCTCCCACTGAGAGACCCACTCATAAAGTCATGCACCACTCACAGACCCACTCACACTCACTAACATACCCACTCACTCACTCATACATCCACTCACAGAACCAATTAAAGACTCACACACCCACTGAGATACTTATGCACCCACTCACAGATCCACACAGACACTCAAGCACCCACTCACCTACCCAATCAGAAACTCTTGCACACTCTCACAGACCCACTCAGAGACTCTCACCAGTACTCACAAACCCACTCAGATATTCTTCACCCACTCACAGACCCAATCAGACACTCATGCTCTCATACATAGACCCACTCAGAGATTCATGCATGTACTCACAGATCCACTCAGAGAGTCACTTACCCACTGACTGACCCACTTAGACACTCACTTACCTACTCACAAACCCACTCAGAATCTCAAACAACTACTCACAGACCCACCCAGACACTCATACACCCACTCACTCACCCACTCAGAGACTCATCTGTCCATTTACAGACCTTCACAGACACTCATGCACCCACTCACATACCCAGTCAGAGACTCACGCAATGACCACAGACCCACTCATACCCATATGCACCCACTCACAGACTCACTCAGACATGCATGCATCCAGTCACAGACCCACTCAGAGGCTTGTGCACTCACTCACAGACCCACTCAGAGACTCATGTACTTGCTCACAGACCCACTCACGCACCCACCCACAGACCCACTTAGACACACTCACACCTACTCACAGACTGATTCAGGCATTCGTAAACCCACTGACAGACCCACTCAGACACTCTAATGCCCACTCACATACTTACTGAGGCACTTATGCACTCACTCACACACTCACTGTCAAAGTTTAGTGGTTACATTTAGGTAATAAAATTCAAAAAACCTTAAAAATCCATTGAAAAAACCCAAAGGTTACAGGGATGTTATAGTTACGAAATAGAATTTAAAAAAATGTCGAAATTCACTGAAAAAATCAAGGTTTACAGGGACGTTATCTTTTGGAAATAGAATTAAAAAGACCTTGGAAATTCATTGAAAAACACAACGTTTACAGGGACGTTATATTTAGGTTCACATTTCACTCATTCAAAACCAGTGAAATTCAGCAGTTACTGTTACCTGAGAAAACAATAACTTACGCCCCCGCATTGCACTGTTTATGACCTCACATATTGCATCATTCATCACACGGTCAGTGACATCACTGATGACATCTCAAATAGAATTTGCTGCTCACTTCAGCTGCTGCCCAGAAAGTTTTGGGGTGATCCATCAAGCAGGGGCTGAGAAAAAGGGGGTCCCAAAATACGTTTTCACATGCAATTTCCCATAGGGAAACAACTAAACCCTGAACCGCTAAAGTAAATTACACCAAATTTGGCAGACAGCTAGATTTTTGTCTAGAAAGAGTGATTTTTGTAATTTGGTGTAAATATGCTCAGTAGTTTTGAAGTTATTAAAGAAAAGTAGATTTATGTATATCTAGAGACACGGATTCGCCACAAATCGATAGAAAGTTTGTGGCTACCATTTAGTCATTTGGGACACAGTTCCCGGTTGGGGGGGTAGAAAGTCGAAATGAGATATAAGGGGCCAGGATAGAGGTATGCTGTCCCCATGGGACTGACGGAGGAGTCTGTGATAGGACCTCTCACAGACAACAAATGATCAATTTTCCCAAACCATATTTTTGGGGCGTGCACGGATCTACAGATCCACTGCAGTGCTCAGTGTGGCCCCCTTGTAAATTCACAATGGATCCACTGATCTCACACACTTACTCACAGACCCAAACAAGCACCAACACACCCATATAGATACTCACATACCGCCCCTGTATCCAGATCCCAATTAAAAAAGATACACCCACTCACAGACCCACTCACACACACTCTCACAGCCCCAGATAACCACTTACATACCCACTCACATAGCCATACAGATATTCACATGCCAACTCAAACACCTGTAGTCACTCACATACCATCTCACACACACATAGAGTCACTGATACATCCACTCAGAGACCCAGAGAACCACTCACTCACCCACTCACAGACCCACACAGGCACTCAATCACCCACTCACAACACAGCCATGTACATACCCATGCAGCCACTCACACACCCTCTCACACAGTCATATACCCACTTACACACTCATACAGCCATTCACACTCTCTCTCATACACCCATACGGTCACTGATACATCCACTCAGAGCACCACTCACACACCCACTATGACAGCCACATACACTGCATGTGGGGGGTTGGTCAAAGGCTGTGCAGGGCATGGTGTTGACAGCATGTGCAATGTTGGCCGCAAGTCCTGGCAACAGGACAGACCCTGCAGCCAAACCCCTGCTGCGCACAACCAAAGGCGGGACACTGGCCTTGAGCCATGCGTGGCTGCGGTTGGATTTACATATGGTAATTAAATATTACATTACATTAAAAAAAACTAGAAATTAACTGAAAAAAACTAAGATTACAGGGACGTTATAGTTAGGAAATAGCATTAATAACACATAGAAATTCACTGAAGAAAACAAAGGTTACAAGGGTGATAAAGTTAGGAAATAGAATTGAAAAAACTTCAGAATTTCACTTAAAAACTAAAGATTCTGGGAATGTTATAGTTAGGTACCGATTTTACACACACAAAACCATAGACATTTGGCAGTTATAGCTATATTTATCTGACGTAACTATATCTCTTGTCCTAAGGTAACTATACTCCGTGCCCTCGCCATGTACTGCTAATTACCCCAAACATTACATCACTTCTAACATCTTCTGTGACATCATTGATAATATCACTCCAACATTTGCAGTAAAATTATTGATGGGAAAATTGTGCATGGTGGGAGCACAAGTTATAGTTATCTTAGGGCCAAGTTATAGTTACTTGATATAACTATAAGTGTAACTGCCCAATCTTATTCTCCATGAAAAAAACAAAGGTTGCAGATAGGTTATAGTTAGAAAACTTTATTTATTCTTTCCATACAGACCATACTTAAAGTACACAAACATTAGAAATGTGAAAGTTATTGCTATAACTTTAATTTAGTATTTACATTCCAGCTTCACATTATTATAATTCGCCCACCTATGTACACAGAGTTACTTCTAGCTTATATTTTAACTTAACACACCACTTTCAAATTAATATAAGTCAGGCACCTTTGTTAGCCTTGTTCTCACCTCACTTTCCATACATTAATGTACTGGTTATACACTTGCGTATGACATCAATTATACAATTTAAAATAATCACTTGCATAACAACACTTATGACATCTCAACTGAGATGATTTTGGTAGAGCGACTTATCACTTGGCACTTGTGTGGGACATAATGAACACAAGTCAACAGTCACCTGCACACATAGTTACTTTTCAATACAAAGATTTATAGTTTGTTCAATAACTCTACACACCTATGGTGCATTTGGAGCATATGTGTTTTGTAAACACTTAAATCAATTAGCTGGACACAGGCTGGTCAACATTAGTTAGAAAAGTGATATGGTAGTTACCCACCACTATTTAAACTATAAAAGAACCAGCACACTCATTGAATGATGTCATCAGTGATGTTATCAGTCATATAATCAATGATGTCATTTGATTTTTTTGTACTATTTTTTTTATTGTTCTTCGACACAAAATACAAAACCATATAATAATAAGTGGCAGACAGGAAAATTTTAATCATCATATACAAATATAAAAATCAGATAGTTCTTGCATATTGATCCTTTGCAGCAGTTCCTAAATACATATATATCATTTTATATACATGCAGTCCCAGAAAAAAAAAACCAAAAAAACATATGGATCAGATTAAATAATCCTGGTAAGCTAAGAGGGGGAATATAAAAACAAACAATCATTTAGAGAGAAAGAACAATGAAAGTTCCCCCTAATAATTAATTCACCAGTTTGTCAATTGGTGCCCAATTTCGCAAACCTCTTTCTCTTTTCCTACGTCCTTTGAGTTTATAGATAGAAGATTCTAGATTGTATACCGCCAGTAACCGTGCCCTCCAATTCGAAAAAGTCGGGGGATCCACACTAATCCAGTGGGACATGATACACAGACGGGCAATGGCCATAGAGATAAATAATAGTTCTATATCTGATCTTGCCCATCCATCTGTTAACTTTTGACTAATACCAAAAATAAGGAGGGCTGGATTAATTCGGACTGAGAACCGAAAGATTGCGGATAGAAAGGTTTCAATATCATATATAAATTCGTTTAATTTTGGGCATAAGAAAAACATGTGAACAGCATCTGCTGCAAATAAATTGCACCTACTACAACTTGTTCCCCTAGTGCCACCCCATTTTGATATTTTCGCTGGAGTATAGTATAAGTCAAATATGGACATAAAATGTTGACTCCTTATACTACCCATGATCAATATCTGATTTTCTAAAGATATGGAATCTTCAATGTCAATTTCATCCTCCCCCAACAGTTTAGCCCATTTTCCGGTATGGGACAGTAAGTCATCTGGAAAGGGCACAAGCAGATTAATATATAATTTCCCCAAACGTTCCCTTTTCTGAATCAGTTCAACCAAGGGTATTTTACTGAAGTTATAAACCGAGCGCTGGGGTCCACTAGCAAAAAAGCTACGGATCTGTAAGAATTTAAAGAAGTCAGTCCTGCTTAGCTCAAACTCCTCTTGTAGGGTTGCAAAAGATTTCATTTGCCCATTAAAGTAAAGATCTCCCAGTATATAGATACCTTTCCTACCCCAAATAGTTGTAACATAATCCTGAAAGATTAGCGGTAAACTGGGTGTGGTTAATAAAGGAGTATATGCATTTAAATTTGGGATTTTTAATTTCCGTTGAATCTGTCTCCATACCTTAAATGCTGTCTGTAGAATTTTAAATCTTGTCTTTTTGTAATAACTGGGTTCAAATATTGAAACCGGCAAACCCTTTCGCTTGATCCCCCAGACCAAGTTCATATATAGATGGGCGGCATGCCATAGGTATATTGGATTTTGATCCAACGAGTAAAATAGCCATATGTTGAAGAATTGCGGCCCAATATTACAATAAGAAATTTGGAATGGCTAGTCCCCCACGATCTTTGGGGAGGATCAACCATTTGGCTGCTCTCCTTGATCGGCGATAAGACCATAGAAACCTTGAGCATACCCTTTCCATTTTCAAAAAAAAGAAGAAGGAAACTCAAGAGGTATGGTCCTAAACAGATATAGAAGTTTAGGTAAAATAAGCATCTTTAAAACATTACTCCGCCCTATCAAAGATAAATGTAGATGATCCAACCTCTCCAATTTCTTATTGCTAGCTTCAGTTATAGGGGAAAGATTCATATCTCGGATATTTTCTACTTGGGCAGTGATTGTAATGCCCAGATACGTGGCCTCAGTCACGACAGGAAAGCCGGGAGGGCAAGACATACCAGAGCACAAAATTAAAGTTTTATCAGCATTTAGTTTATACCCCGATAAGGCTCCAAACTGTTCTGCTAGATCTTTAACTTTTGGGAAAGCAGAAGCGACATCGCTCGTAAGGACCGCGATATCATCGGCATACGCCAATGCTCTGTATTACCCCTCCCGTCTTGATTGCTTTAATGTAAGTGTTGATCTCTAGTTTCTTCAGGAAAGGATTAATATACAGGGCAAAAAGAAGGGGTGAACATGGACATCCCTGCCTTGTGCCTCTACTTATAGTGAATGTTGATGATTCCTGACCGGCTATCCTGATTACGGCTTCGGGATTTGTATACATCACTTTGATTGCCCGTATGAAATCTTTACCCACATTTTTCCAGCTTAAAACTGACCAAAGGAACCGCCAGGAGACCCTGTCGAACGCCTTTTCGGCATCCAAGAGGAGAACTCCCAGCGGTGACCTTGTGGCTTGAGCCCAATCAAGAAGGGCAATCACTCGACGGACATGATCAGTCGTGTCCCTTCCTGGAATAAAACCATGTTGATATTGGGAGACCAAGGGGGTTATAATTTTACCTAGCCTTGTTGCCAGTAATTTTGAATACATTTTACTATCACTATTAATAAGCGTTATTGGCCTATAAGAAGCAGGGCTTAGCTCTGGTTTGCCCTTTTTTTTAAAAACAATAATGGTGGTCATTCGCCAAGAATCAGGAATCTCATACTTATTACGTGCATGCTCAAGTAGATGTGTCATATCATGTTTGATCTCTTCTCGAAATACGCAATAAAATTCCAGCGGTATGCCGTCAGGATCAACTGCTTTCCCCGAAGCTAGGGAAATCAAAGCAAGCTCTATTTCCTCCCAGCTAAAATGTGTTCCCAGAGCTTCCTTTTGACCCTGAGGAGCCTTCCCCGTTTTCAACTCATTTAAGTACTCGGTAAGGATATCATTCTCTATCACGGTAGAGTATTGTGAGTACAGCTGTTTATAAAATTTTTGAAAAACCCTTAAAATTCCAGTTGGGGTCTCTTGAGTCTGTCCTTCATCATCATTGATTTTAAGAATTCGGTTAGCAGCCTCCCGTTGTTTCAATCGCTTGGCTAAAACTCTACCAGTGTTTTCACCCAGCTCATATGCCTCTGCCTTCTGTTGAATATATCTGGCTGCAATCTCTGTACTAATATACTCATGAATTTTGTTCTTTAATATAGCAATAGATTGTTGACACTCCGCTATGCTTGTCCCCTTAGAAATATTATTAATTAGATTACATTCTTCTTGCCTTAATAGTTCAACCCAATTTTGAATCTCCCTTTGTATCTTTTTTTGTCGTGCAATAGTGAAACTCAGAGTTTCCCCTCTAACAGCTGTTTTAAAAGTATCCCATACTACACAGAGTGATGCTGTATCTCGGATGATAGAAAAAAACTCAGGTATCCAAGTAACCATGTGGGAATAGTATGCCTTATCCAACAGAAGTTTTCTCTCGAATGTCCATGGCCGCTGAACCTTACCCATCCCTTGGATAGGAATTTCTATTATCAATGGGTTATGGTCCGAGATCACTGTAGGGAAAATCTCAATATCACAAGCACTTGCCAAATGGGTAGAAAGAAAAAAATAATCCAGCCTCACGTGTTTATTGTGGGGGGCAGAAAAAAAGTATATCCTGGGTCTGGAGATTTAAGTTTGAACCAGCTATCTGATAGCCCATATTCAGTTACCAACCCTTGAAGGGCTCTAAAAACCCTAACTTTTTTACCCTGATATATGGACAATCTATACAGATCATATTGGCTATCAATGTTAATGTTAAAGTCCCCACATAATATTAAGGGGCTTGGCCATAGGGCCAATTCTATACTTAAAAAGTTCAGGATCACAGGATCATCAAGATTAGCCCCATAGATTGAGCATAAAGTCAGGACTGATTTGTTTACTATGATTTCTGCAATCGCCCACCGACCCAGATTATCTGCTTTTGTCCTCCTGCATTGGCATATTCCCTTCTTTGATAATATTGCCACCCCCCTTATGTTTGAGCTTTGGCGGGTGCATGTTACTATCTCAAAGCCAAGTTCCCCCAACCATCTGCGATTATTCCATTATATGTGAGTCTCCTGAAGGCATAACATATCAATCCGCATAAAACGTAATTGTTTAGCCAGCATCCCACGTTTCCTCCTATCATTGAGACCACAGATGTTAAGAGAACAGATCCGTAGCCTACCTGTCATCAAAATGTGCAAAGAACCCCACAATCAATATTACATATAAAAACATGAAAGAGATTGTTCCCCCCTCTCAGAAGGCAATTATTCAAATGCTTTAACTCAGAGTCCATTAGTAATAAATTTGTCGAAGAAACAAAAACAAAAGCCCATCCCTTCCCCACTCCCGTACTGCCTTCCCTCCCACCCTTCCTTCACCCAACCTGCCCTCCCTTCCCCCCACCAAATGAGGAATAAGGACAAAAGTCCTGGGTGATGAAAAGCAAGCTCTGCCTCCCACTCACTCGACTGAGCAGCTCCACTCCCATCCACATTAATCAAAATAGAAAGAATAGGGGAAAGCAGAAAAGAAAACTGAGCTAGCAGAGCTATCAATTACACGTCCCTATATTGATACATTAGCAATAATATTACTAATTTACACCCAAGCCACCCTGCAGTGTGAGCAAATATTCTTTTGCCTGAATTTCAGAAGTAAAAATTTTTACAGCCCCATTCACAATGACCTTTAGCTTTGCTGGATTCAATAAAAACACCTGAACCCCTTTCTCTTGAAAGCTCGGAATTAATTGCCTAAGCTGCCATCTTTTCTCTACTGTTCTAACGAAAAATTTGCACCCTTTACCCCTACGTTTCCTATCAGGCCGGGCCAGATCATATAGTGCTTCACGAGCCAGGAAATTATTTAAGCAGATCAAGAAAGCTCGGGGGTTTCCCATGTGTACGGCTCTTCTCCTTATATTGCTTGAAGGGGAAGCGGTGAGCACGCTGAAGTTCAATCTTCCAATCACATTGTTTCAAGTCCGGGAATGCTTCATTAAACAAATCAATAACAAACTGATGGACATCCTTTCCTTCCTTCCCTTCCGGAATACCCAGTATGCGCAAGTTGTTTCTTCTCGCGTGATTCTCTAAATCCATCAGTTTCCATGTTAAGTCTGCCCTTTGCGTTTCCAGAGACTGAGTCCGGGATTTCTGTGCTATTAATTCATCCTCCACTGCGGAGATTCTGATCTCTGCCACTCCTACTCTCGTAGCAATATCTGAACATGTCTTGGCCACTCTCCGAATCGCATTCTGCACTTTGCGAAACCCTCCCTGAATACGGACGCTCTCAGCCCTAGTTTCTTCCCTATGCGCCAAGATGCTTTGATAGATAGTGGCGAGCGTAACTTCTTCAAGCAGATTTAAGTTTGAAGTCTGGGCTAAGGCTTGAGCTTGAGATTGATTTGAATCCTCAGCTGATGCTTTCCCAGTCTCTTCCAAATTAGGAATGAATGAGTAATCCCACACCATTGACCCACCTTGGTCAGAGACTTTATCCAAAGTATGGGATCTCGTTTTTTTTCTCCGAACTGTCCCTCCTTTCTGAGAAGAGAGCTCTACCTCTTCAATATCCAGGTCAGGGCCACTCAGATCGCTATCATCTTTCCCCCATCCTCTCCCAAGGCTTTCGTCCCCCGAGGAAAGAGATGGATCAGATGGATCAGACATTGAAAAAATCTTTTCCCCCGAGTCTCCGTTTATCCTGGTGCTTAATTGATCAAGAATAGGTTGAGTGATTTGGGATTCAGCGTTTATATTACATATTTCAGGTAAGTCTATCTGTGCAGTGTCGTCACGAACTACATTACCGACAATGCATTTGGCTTGAGATGAAACCACCCTTCAAATTCCACCGAGTTCCTCCTCTATCAGAGTCAAAGTCATAGAATTAACATCAGGAGGGGAGGGTTTCATAATATTGGTTATCCCATCGATCGGTAAATGCTGCATCAAGCCATTAGCCTCCCTGTCCAAAACAGAGACACCAGAAATGGTGTTTAACATTTCATTTGTTGAAGTAATGATAGATGTATTGTTTTTCCCCGAGGGGCCGGTCAATACCTCATTTTCCTCAGCGTTGTTTTTCAGTTTCTGGCGCTGGACTTTGAACATGGAGGTGACTGTCTGCTTATTGCGAGTAGGTACGTCTCCCCTGCCTCCTCCTGCTCCAATATCGCCGTCTCCCTGCCGGGTGTCGACTTTGCCCAGCGATGCTCGATTTTTCTCCAGGCTGCCGGCTGAGCTCGCGGGGCTGCCAGAAGCAGTCTGGAACCCCCGAGGTTTGGAACCCCTCCCGCTTGCTTTTGGCGTCATCTGGACGGTCTGTCGGATCCGAGAGAGCCCCGTTGCCACTCGGTACGCTGGGCACAATGGAAGCAAACACTGAGGTGCCGATACTTTCTGATGCCACCACAACCAACACAGAAGCATTCCAATTACAGAGCCGCGTCTCTGCTCTTTCCCCCGATTGAAGAGACGGAGAACTATACAGAGAGAGGATGCTGCTCAGGTGAGTGCCAGAGCTTGCTTAGCCAGCCGATGTGACGGCCTCCATCTTGCCCAATGATGTCATTTGAGATGTCATCTGTGAAGGAAAGTGCCCTTTTTGCATGGTTTTCCCCACACTTTTTGCATGATACATATATCATGCACTTTGACTGAGTGTGCACCGGGTCCCTGCCAATCAGGTTCCCAGTGCCTGTGTTCTGTCCCAAAATGGTACCTTTGGTTTTATAATTTGCACACCTGTGGCTCACATGTAAGACCCTTGAAAAGGGTACTAGTGGTGCCAAGGGCCTTATGACCAGAGAGGGTCTCCAAGGGCTGCAGCAAGTATTGTGCCACCTTCAGAGGCCCCTTATCTAACACATACACACTGCCATTGCAGACTGTGTGTTTTGGTGCAGACAAACTTTAGAGTTGACATGGCACACATCCCTGTGTGCCATGCCCACCAACCACTGCCTATGGCATAAGTAAGTCACCCCTATAGCAGGCCTCACAGCCCTAAGGCAGGGGACATCATACTACAGGTGGAGACACAGCTGCATGACAAGTGTGTCCCTTTAGTGTCTGTCCCATTCACAGACATTGTAAGTGCAGTGGAGCCATATTGAGTACATGGGCTGGGAATTTGTCATTATGAACTCCACTGATCCACGAAGGCTTCACTGAATGCTAAGGAGTTTGGTATCAAACTCCTCAGCATATTAAACGAACACTGATCCCAGTGTTGGCTGTATTACCAAATGCACTCAGTGGGCATCCTAGAGCTGCCCCCTGAAAAATGACCACCTCCCTCATGTCCAGCTGACTGCTCTGTACCAGCTTACCACACATAAACATGTTTCTGACCCCCTGAGGTGGGAGTCCTTGTGCTCTTGTGGGTCAGGGGCAAAGGCTGCTTGGGGTGGAGGTGCTTCACAACTACCCCTAAGCAGGAACAGCATTCAGGGCAGAGAGCCTCAAAGGCTTCCTGCTCTTTGATATGCTAGCCAGGGCCTCCCCAGCTAGTTGACCAAGCCCCACTTTTGGTGGCAAGGTTGGCGGGGAAATGAATAGTCAGGAGAGGTGTGTCCCCTCTGTGCCAGATCCACCCCTAAGGTGCCCTGGACCAAGGTGACCCCCTCCTTAGGAAATCCTCCATCATGGATGGAAGGATTTGACCCAATCAGGTTAGGCGGATGCCCCTCCCCAAAGGGACGGGACATTCTAAGAGTGTAGTCACCCTACAGGCAAGTAGCCAATTGGCTACCATCTGGCAGTACCTGTAACGCCCCTAAATTTAGTATTTAGAGGCACTCCTGAACCTTGATTCTTAGATTCCTGTAACCTAAAAAGTAGATGGATGAAGAAGACGCTGTGCAGCAAAGCAAGAAGATACCTACCGCCTTGGCTTCAGCCCTACCAGCCTGTGTCCTGCTTCCTGAGCCTGCGAAGAAAACGACACCTGTCCCATGGCCAGCAACTTACAAGAACCTCAGGAAGACTGCCACTCTTCAATAAAGACCAGAGCTCCTGAGGACAGCAGCCCTGTCCAGGGAATCTCCATCTTCAAGGATTCCGGATCCAGGCGGATCTGCGACCCGTGCCCACTCTGCACCCAACGCCCATGGCTGAGTTTGAGTGGTACACCTGTCCTGTGTAGTCTCCCCAGCGATCCTGGGTTCAGTGACTAAATATCGAGGGACAAAATTTCGACTATACAAAAAATCAACACTAAAATATCGAGGGACAGAATATCGACACCCTATCTACAAACAGGTAAGTACTAAAATATCGATTCCAAAATATAGACTGTCAAAATATAGTTAGCCAAAATATCGAATTTTTTAAATGTATTAACAAAAATATAAAATTAATTAAATATTAAAAACAATTAAATAAAACATACATAATATAATATAAAATAGCTTAAAATGTAAACATAATATAAGTAATTTAAAAAAGTCGAGATTTTGTTGGATACTGAGAGCGTAAAAATTACTATTCCCACTCCAGTGAGTGCAACAGTAGGGAAAGCGTTGGATAGCGTAGGGGTAAAAATTACTATTCCCACTTCAGTGAGTGCAACATTAGGGAAAACGTTGGATAGCGTAGGGGTAAAAATTACTATTCCCACTCCAGAGAGTGCAACAGTGGGGAAAGCGTTGGATAGCGTAGAGGTAAAAATTACTATTCCCACTCCAGTGAGTGCAACAGTAGGGAAAACGTTGGATAGCGTAGGGGTAAAAATTACTATTCCCACTCCAGAGAGTGCAACAGTAGGGAAAGCGTTGGATAGCGTAGGGGTAAACATTACTATTCCCACTCCAGTGAGAGCAACAGTAGGGAAAACGTTGGATAGCGTAGGGGTAAAAATTACTATTCCCACTCCAGAGAGTGCAACAGTAGGAAAAGCGTTGGATAGCGTAGAGGTAAAAATTACTATTCCCACTCCAGTGAGTGCAACAGTAGGGAAAACGTTGGATAGCGTAGGGGTAAAAATTACTATTCCCACTCCAGAGAGTGCAACAGTAGGGAAAGCGTTGGATAGCGTAGTGGTAAAAATTACTATTCCCACTCCAGTGAGTGCAACAGTAGGGAAAACGTTGGATAGCGTAGGGGTAAAAATTACTATTCCAACTGTGGTAAATAATTTAATTACCGGGACTTAATTTGATACAGAAACATAATAAAACAGCTCAGTAAATAAGAGGCAGAATCCGTGGTATTAGAGGTTCGGAATGGGCTTTATTCCAATGGTCGATTATAATCGGTTGCTCCAAGTTCCGTCACCACGAAGGTTCAGGAAGTGAAGTACATACATTATTGACAAGAAATCGCTTTTATAGAACATACATTACAATGAAACAAATGCGGGAGGCGTAACAATTGATAAGGAAGATAATAATTCACATGCGTAACCGAAAATGGGCGTAATGAGGAGTAAAAAGGAACATAATTGGTTATGACGTCATATATAGGTGGATCTATAAGATTATACTTGGCATAGATGCGCGCGCAGCAGCATGACGTGTGATTGACGTGCAACTAGGAGGTGAAGGGGACTTGACATTTAGCTCTACATGTGGCGACAGAAGTCTGGAGGGTCAAGTCAACCTAATCCCAAATCATATCTAACATCCTATGTTTAAAGAACTAAGTTATCCAAAAGAGAGGTCTCTTCGAGTAGAATCTTATTCTATACTGACTATACTGACCATTAGTGCGTGTACAAGCGTCTAAGTGTCTACACTAGATGCGAGGGCGGAAATCTTCCATAGCAATAGGGCTATGAATTGCTTTCATAAAGACAGAGAAGCCGAGCCTTTGCTCGGTAGCTGGAAGAATGTTTACTTAAACTGCTAGACAGGAATGCATCGGGCAGAGAACGAAACAGATAACTCGGAGGTGAAATACAGTTTTTGGCAGGCAGCAGGCTGATGTCAGGCTTCGTGAGCCGCGCAGAGAATGAGACAAAGGTCATGGTCACGGACGCAGGCTCAGACTGGAGCTTTCAAAGGCAAAAGGCAAAAAGAGTTTGATGACAGAATCAGGGCCTACTTGCCTGGACTGTAAAATGGCATAAGTGAACCATATAAAGCCGGTGGCCTTTCATACTTAGGAATGGAATATCCGGCCTATTCATGGCGGATCTGACAGAGGACATGTTGACGGTGGACGCACATGTATTTGCGTCTTCATAACTGGAACTGGAGGGAACATACATGTACTTGTGATTCATACATGGAACCGTTGGGGTCCAAGATAGGGGACATAACTGATCAGAAAAATCCATATTTCCACATTCCCTCCTTGTCCCCTACTTGCCCGTTAAGAGATATCAATCTTCATCAATCCATTGATCTGTTCATATAACATCATTTGTTCTTCTTTCTTCTTCCGTGACGAATGAAATCTTGGTGGTGGAATACACGATGTGGCACACAGACCACAGATCGCTGGTCCACATTGTAGACATAGACAGCAACTGAATAATATGAGAAGGCCAATACCTAGGAAAGATAGGACCTTCCATCCAAAGGTAGACAATACACTCCAAAACCAACCGGACCAAGTCCAGGTGCCTGGGTTCTGGTGTATCTGGCTTACAATCTTATGAAGGTGAGTTATGGCTTTATATACAGATGGCGAATTTTCTGGTATGAAAATGCAACAGCTTGATCCGATGACCCTACAAGCTCCGCCCCTATCGGCCAGGATGACGTCAAGGACAAGACGATTTTGAAGCACAACAATCCGCATAGCAGACTGCTCTTCTGTTAAATTGCCTAAGGCGGAAATAGTTTCGTTCACTACTGCTTCAAGGGTTCTAGTTAATCTACGTATCAGCTTACTATTAGTAATGGTACCTATATAGGGGAAGAGACCTTTATTGAAATCTGTGTATTTTTCCCATGCTGTTTCAGTGTAATCGACTATTGGGAGATCTCTCCTTACTCTATTATTTACTAGATGTGTGTTTCTGTGATAATCAGGAGGAGCTAGAAAAACAGGTGGCAAAAGGAATCCAATATAGCAAGTACCATCCCAATCTAGAGGCAAACGTACATATGCCGTCTGACCACATATGAAATAAGAATGGCGGAAAGCTCTAAATGTAGACTTGCCTTGATCACTAAATTCTACTACAGTGGTGCATTTACTATGGCCCATATGTATGGAACCATTTTTCCTTACACATAGTTCACCCTTTACTGGAAATATTGACATAGCGGGCAAAATTGGAGTAGCTTCGGATTCGACATTTAGGATCATAAGATTAAGCGTAAAATTACCTAATCCATACACTTCGTTTTCTAGATCAGTTCCTGTTCTCTGGAGAAGTCCCTTCTTGTTAGGGTAGCAGACCTTAAGCAAAACTAGGTTCAAATTTCCCCATACCCAGTTATCTTGATAAACTGCAGACTTCGAATCTAGAGAATTAATTAAACTAAACCATGCTCCACAGGAGCCGTTGTGTGTGAACGGGTATGGAAAGAGAGGTAGAATTCCTTTATAATTCTGATAGGGAGGGAGTCGGCCACATATCCAGCAATTTGTAGCATTGCTAACCTGATGGGAATGATGTAACATACTGATAAACGTGTTATTGCGCAGCGCAAATCTATAAGACAACTCAAGCGGAGGTAATTCACTAAAAGAATGTTCAGCAGTAACATTGTAAACATGTCTAGAAATAGGGTAATATATGTGCAACAATATACTTGCAGTAATTATTAAAAGACTTAAGAAAAACAAGATTAATAATGTCACTATGCAATGACTACGCAGTGATTTACAGTACGCCTGTCGTTTCAACATTTTCCGGGTGTTTTCTCTACTCAGGTCCAAGGGATACATGTCAGAGACAATTCAACCGCTTCACCTTGGAGAGGACTTAAACAATCAAATTGCTTGACTGATTGGGCCTAAGCTTTAGTTTATAGTGTTCGGAATTACTTTGTTCAACAAAAGGAAGTTTTGAGTCAATGGGTGAAGTCACACGAGGTGGGGTATTCACATCTGCTGGTAGTCCATGAAATTTCTTGATATGACTTGAATGAATCCATCCTTTTCTGCCCTCGATCTTCACGGCTGTTCTTGTGGTGAGCAACACCAGCTGAGGCGACCTCCACCTAGGTTCCAGCTGAGTCTTTCGATCAAAGTTCCTCACGAGGACCAAGTCTCCCGGAACCACGTCATGGGGTTTCACCTCAGTGTTGTCAGGAAAAGCTGCAGCTACCTGTGAACGACAAGATTGTAGTGCAGACATCAAGGAAGCCAAGTAATCTGTCAGCATATTACAGTCAATATCAGTTATTTTGCGTGGTATAGGCGTCCCCCACATATTTGGTGGTCTGCCGAAGATCACTTCATACGGGGATAGCCCTGTTCGAGAATGTGCTACCATTCTCATGTAAAAGAGTGCAACTTGTAATGCTACTACCCAGTCGACACCTTTCTCTCTGCATATTTTGGACAATCTGATTTTCAGTATCTGATTATGTCTTTCTACGAGACCTGCTGCCTCGGGGTGTCGAACACAGTGGAATTTCCACTGATATCCTAACAGAAGTGAAACATGTTTCATTAATTCGGATGAGAACGGCTGGCCGTTATCTGAGTAGACAACACGTGGTAAACCGTATCGTGGGAAGAATTCTCGAACCAACTGTTTGGCAGTAGTCGGGGCAGTGTAATCTGAAACCGGGTATGCCTCCGTCCAACGGGAAAGAGCACAAACAACTACGAGAACATATTTGAATCCTCGACATCGTTCCATCTGGATATAATCCATCTGTAGGACTTCAAAAGGGTGATCAGGAGGATGAAATCCACCCTGTTCTACGGGAACGCTTTTTCCTGGGTTGAACTGGCAACAGATCATACAGGTACGAACTTTTTGTTTGGCTGCTGCTCGCAAATGTTTATTGAACCAAATGTGTTGAATGCTGTCTAGCATAGCTTTTTCTCCTAGATGTGCTGGGCTATGTATAGTGTTAATTATAACTTGGACCATTGAATCAGGAAGGAATCACACAGACTTTTCCTTCATCATCCATCCTTGGTCCGTTTGGATCCCTCCTAATTCAGTCCATTTCTTTATTTCGTCTGGTGTAGCATGTGTCTGTATGTCAATTACGTCAAGAGTAGGATCTTTAACCGTCATACAATGTGTCGGCGTCGGGACTATTGTCTTTGTCATGTCGGATGTTTGAGTTTGAGCAGTCTGTTTAGCTGTTCTGTCGGCTAGATCATTGCCTTGAGAAATGATATCAGTAACTTTCGTATGAGCTTTACATTTCATGATTGATATTGCAGTGGGTAGATGTATCGCATCTAGTAAGGCATGGATAAGGGATCCGTGCTGAATGTGGGCACCGTGGGAAGTTAAATAACCTCTCTCTCGCCACAGCACGCCGAAGTCATGTACAACTCCGAATGCATAACGTGAATCAGTGTATATATTGACTTTTTTATTTGTGGCTTGAATACAGGCTTGTGTCAGAGCGATGAGCTCTGCGGCTTGAGCTGACAAGGTATTTATGCGATCAGTTTCAATTATTTCAGTGTCTGTTGTGACTAACTCTCCTGTTCTTGTTCTCATACATGAACCATCTACATACAATGTCAGGTCTGGGTCTGACAATGGAACATCGGTTAAGTCTTGTCTGGGTTTCGTCGTTATTGTAATAACTTCAATACAGTCATGGGCTAGTGGGTCTGTTCCGATTACAGGTAAAAGTGTGGCAGGATTCAATGTGTTACAACGTCTGATTTCTATATGTGGCTGAAACAATGTTAGTTCGTACCCAGTGAGTCGCGCAATAGTCAAGTGTTGTGTTTGCGTTCTATTTACAAGAACCTCTACTGCATGTGGTACTTGAACTGTCAATGGATGTCCTAACACTATGGCGTCGCTCTGTCTAATTGCTAAAGCTGTCGCTGCCACTGATTTCAGGCACGCAGGCAAAGCCTGAGCTACGGGATCTAATGTACTAGAAAAATAAGCACATGGTTTGTGTGCTCCTGCTTGTTCCTGTGTGAGTACTGACAAGGCAGTACCTTCGCGTTCTGTAACGAAAAGTGTAAACTGTTTACTGTAACATGGTGTTGCTAAAACAGGTGCCTGACATAAAGCTTTCTTTAGGCTTTCAAAAGCTTGTGTATGTTCCTGTGTCCAAGGGAGAACAGTCGATGCGGCTGCCTCCTGTGTTGTCAACTGAATGAGTGGTTTTGCTAGAAATGCATACTGAGGGATCCACTGCCTACAATATGAAGTGAGGCCTATGAAAGCTTGTACCTCCTTTTGTGTCCTGGGTATTGGCATGTTAGCTATTAACTGAATGCGGTCGGGTGTAAGCTGCCTTCCCTCCTTGGACAGCGAGTGTCCAAGATAAACAACTCGCTGGACACAGAATTGCAGCTTAGAAGGGGACACCTTGTGCCCCTTTTCAGCTAGAAATTGTAAAACTGTCAGTGATGCTTTCTCACATTCGGGTTCGCTTCTCGCGGTGATCAGCAGATCATCGACATATTGAAGCAAAGCAGTATTAACTGGCATGCGGATACTGTCGAGTTCTCGTTTCAGTGCTTGGCTATAGATGCTGGGGCTTTCCGTAAATCCTTGAGGTGCGCGGGAGAATTTAAAGCTACGTCCATTTAAACTAAATCCGAACAAATATTGGCTTTCCGGATCTATTGGGACGCTGAAAAAGGCATTCTTGAGATCAATTACAGTAAAGAATGTTGCTTCGGAATCAATAGCTGTCAGTAATGACGAGATATCTGGGACCACAGGGAATTGTGGCACAATGCATTTGTTTAATTCGCGCAGATCAATAACCAATCGATATACTGGCAGTGCCTTTGGATCTGTTCGTTTAAGAATCGGAATTATCGGTGAATTACATACATTGGAGTCTGTTTCCACAACCACTCCTTGGGCAATGAGCTCGTCAATGATTTGTAGTAAAGCCACTACAGCATCTGGTGGTAACTTGTATTGTCGCATTCGTGGTAGTACCACTCCTGCCTTTAGTGTGACTCGATATGGTGTAATATTCATGCAACCAACATCAGTAGGGCCTTGTGCCCATAGATGTGTAGGTAAAGTCTGCAGTCGGGGATCCATGTCTCTAGACACATAGTGACCTTTAAAATCACGTAAAAACAATCTTACTCCTTCCGGAGAACAACATATTATAGCTCCTAGAGCTTTCAGTGTTTTTATTCCTAACAAGTTTTCTGGACATGATTTAGTAAGCAATAAATCTGTAGTTCTGGTCAAAGGTCCTATCGTAAGTGGAAGAGGCTGTGACACTTCATTAACAATAGGTTTTCCTGAAAAACCAAGGGAAATATTCTGTGAGCCTGAGAGGGGTGCCCCTGGAACTTCACTACGTTTTATGGTTGTTCGACTTGCCCCTGTATCGAGTAAAAATTTTCTGTCTTGGCCTAATAATTCACTATGTACGTAAGGTCCTTCTTGATCTACAGGGATCTCGATAAGGGGTAAGTCAACTTCCCTCTCTAGGCTGGTTCATGCGTATCGTTGGTAATCAGGATAGTCGTACTGTGCGGTCTGGTACAGTTGTCGTGTCGTGGTTTGTGTGGCAGCAACAGGCAGCGCTGGTGCAGCCGGCACAAACTGTATAGACTGTGGTGGAGCTGGCATGGACTGTGCATGCTGCGGGGCTCCTTGTTCATTCTGATCCTGTCTAGGTGGCCGCGGTCTTTCTTTTGTATTACCTATGGCGATATTATGTTTCAAAACTGGACAATCGTGTACGTAATGGCCTGGCTTTTTACAATAGTTGCATGTCCCTTTTACAGGTCCTGTTGAATCACTGGAATGTGTCGTACCCTTTTTATGTCCTTCAGCTGGAACTGTCTGGGAAACTAGCATTTTCATTTTCGTGTCTTTCATGCGTCTGTGTTCATGTTCTTGTTCCTCTCTAATTCTATTGTGATGGTACTGTAACATTTGTAACATTTGTGATGGAGTGTTACCTTGCCAGGTACTCTCGAATTTTAATACTCTATTCTTTACTTGGGGCAGGGCATTTTCTACTAATTTTGTCACAAACAGATGTGGGTATGATTCGCTACTTGCTTTTATGCCACTATTTATACCAAAACATTTTTCAAATCGGGCATAGTAATCACTAGTGTCTTCATCTTGCTTCTGTTTACAGGCTGAAATTGTACCCCAATCTTCCTTTTTCGTAGTTAATAAACGTGGCAGTACCTGTACTAATAAACCTGGTAGCGCTTTAGTTTTATCCCCAAGTCCTGCTCCTGCAGTTCGGGCCTTTTCTTCTGCTTCTAATACTGACCATTCTATCTTTTGGTCTCCTACCTCCCACTCTTTTTCCCTGAGTTTCTCATAAATGCCAGCAGGCATCAATACCTTTAATATTGTCATAATGTCGGGATAGGTATACTCTCCCATGAGTAACATGTCTTTAATTTCTCGGTGGAAACCCGCTGGATCTTTGTCATGACTGGGTACCACTTTCTTCATTTCTAACAATTCTATTTTCGATATGGGCGTATATACAAACACGCGTTTAAACTCATTGTCCTCGCCTTTTATTGGGTGTACTTCTCGTAAGGGATTCTGTCTGTCCATGTAATACGTGGTTCTTTCCTTGATGGGTAATGAGACATGTTCTGAGCATACAAAAAGAATGTACTGTTTTCTTGATTCTAGTATTTCTTTAATTAATTTAGTACCTGAACCTTTCCATCTATTCATGAGTAATTCAGTCAATATATCAGGCAAGGGACCAGGATCCGAATGCTGGCTCTGATATAGTATAAGGAGTTGTTGAATCATATAAATCCCAGCTAAACGCTGTTCATCTGGGGTGAGATTCAAAAATGTGCGTGCTACCGTATCATCACTATACTTTCCGGGACTGTCAACCCAATGGACAGCTGACCTGGCTAAATCTTGTTCATCCATAGAATCGAGAAAATGATAACCCCTCCGTTCTCGGAGTAATTTGTCAGCGGCTTGGAACGAATGCTCGTTAGACCTTATATTAATTATAGGTGTTTGGAAATTCCTGTTATTATCTGGACATATCGGACGTATCGGGTCAATAAGACATCTATTATTATTACAAGATCTTCCTCTACCTACATAGGCTATGGTGTCTGACTGTCCTGTGGACAGTCCTGATCCTTCTTCCTCGCTTTGTTCGAACTGGTCTACCGCTAATCTTTCTTCGTGTAGGCGTTCTATTTCTTTACGGATCTTTCGGCACATGGCTATTATACAATTTTGCTTATCATGTCTCCCTTCTGATATATTCTGGCTCCATCTGGTAAGAATTTGCATTGCTTCCGGGTCTACCCCCGGTCGGTCTTGATTTCTGATCACACAATTTATGAGGAAACGTAGCAGTTCCCCCTGTATCTCCACTTTCTGGTATTCCATAGCTCTGTTAATACTTTCAGAATCTCGCCCTGTTTGAACAAAATGATATATATTATCTAGATGCGCAGTCATTCCTGGTAACTTCCCTAAATACACTGCGGCTCGTCTGATACGCAATGATGCCATGATCATTTCGTCCTCTTTGCCGGGCACAGGGTCATATCTACAATCTACAAGAAGTTCCTTAAGCGTACGGGCATTTATGAGTTTGGGGGTACGTGAATGTGCTGACTCTTGAAAGGTAAGTTTATTTATTCTGGGTGGCGTAGAAAAAATGTTGGCAGCACCTCCCGTAGCCCCATCTGGGGCATCGGGTGTGAAAGGGTTCGTTGAACGTGATACAGCAACTATAGGTGTGGACACAGCTATAGAAGTAGCTGTAGGAACAGATGCAGAAACAGATGTGCTTGCCGGAATTTGTTGCTGTAGAGATACCGGTACTGGGTCTTGGCGTTGAACCTCCCTAGCAGGCGGTCTATGTGGGGCGGAATTAGCATACTCGGGTGCTGCGTCATCTAAATATGAGGAAAGAAAAACATCTTCTGCGGTTCTAGGATGCCCCTTAGGATGTACCTTTATTGGAAACAATGGGGGTGGCAAGTCTTTTGGTATCTCTGGAGTAGCCTTAGGTAATCCTTCGGCCAGAAGGGGATACATACCATTCATAAGGGCATTTCTTTGTCTGTCTACTTGTTCTGATTTCACTCGGGTACCTTCTTCAATTAATAGATTTTCTCGAACTTTATTTGAATTCTCTCTATTTCTCTCTTCCTGTCGGAGTGCTTTTTCTGTACGTCTATGAGATTCTTTACGCCATAACTCAACGGCGTCTTTCTGTGACTGTCTGACTTTCCTTTTCCATAACTCTTCCTCGACTTTCATGATGCACTCTGCATCCCAGGTCCCCGCTGTGGGCCACCTCTGACTTTCTGGTAATTCCTTGGTGTAGTCTACCCATAAATCAAGAAATAATATAGCGTCTAAGCCATGTTTATGATACATGAAGTACCCTGGAGTGTCCCTAGGAGGAATAGGAACGGCTTCTTCGAGTACCCCTTTTCTTGTTGTGATCTGTCTTAATTTCGAGAAGAGCGGCATATTGAGAACTGATCTGATACTTGGTTTTAAACAAACTTAATACAGTAAACACGATAATGAACAGTCATTCACACCACAATATGCAGAACGTACTTAAAACATTTAACATTTACCTGAACAATCAATAATGATGACGATCTAAGGAAAACTTAATCACTAAACATAATACTCGACATTAACTGAATCATTCTGAATTATATACTTGATATACTGCTAAACAGTACAGATACACTGCTGAAACAGTGCAGACCGGATTTGTGTACCCAAACCCGTCTCGACCGGCACAAACTATGTGCACGTCAGAAAGCCTCCCCAGTAATGGTACTCACCGGGTAGCTCGGAAACGGAAGGCCTCGGAAACTGAACTGAACTTGAACCGGACTGGACTCGACTCGAACACTGCGGAGACTGGACTCGACTTGGGACTTCGGAAACTGGTGGGCCTCTGTATACCTCGGATCTTGCTCTCTCAGCTAGGCTCTGGTCGGGATACTTCGCACTTCTCACCGCCTCGTCTGGGTGTTGATCGCAGCCTCAGTCGCCCCCGCTTGACCGGAGGGAGATACAGGAAATCCTGCTGGTACGCGTTATTGTCTGTCCAGCTGTGGCAGGAGACCGGGCCTGCAACTCACCGCCGGCGCGTGAGATGAGAAAGTGTCCCTGTTCGGGCGCCATTCATGTGGTAAATAATTTAATTACCGGGACTTAATTTGATACAGAAACATAATAAAACAGCTCAGTAAATAAGAGGCAGAATCCGTGGTATTAGAGGTTCGGAATGGGCTTTATTCCAATGGTCGATTATAATCGGTTGCTCCAAGTTCCGTCACCACGAAGGTTCAGGAAGTGAAGTACATACATTATTGACAAGAAATCGCTTTTATAGAACATACATTACAATGAAACAAATGCGGGAGGCGTAACAATTGATAAGGAAGATAATAATTCACATGCGTAACCGAAAATGGGCGTAATGAGGAGTAAAAAGGAACATAATTGGTTATGACGTCATATATAGGTGGATCTATAAGATTATACTTGGCATAGATGCGCGCGCAGCAGCATGACGTGTGATTGACGTGCAACTAGGAGGTGAAGGGGACTTGACATTTAGCTCTACATGTGGCGACAGAAGTCTGGAGGGTCAAGTCAACCTAATCCCAAATCATATCTAACATCCTATGTTTAAAGAACTAAGTTATCCAAAAGAGAGGTCTCTTCGAGTAGAATCTTATTCTATACTGACTATACTGACCATTAGTGCGTGTACAAGCGTCTAAGTGTCTACACTAGATGCGAGGGCGGAAATCTTCCATAGCAATAGGGCTATGAATTGCTTTCATAAAGACAGAGAAGCCGAGCCTTTGCTCGGTAGCTGGAAGAATGTTTACTTAAACTGCTAGACAGGAATGCATCGGGCAGAGAACGAAACAGATAACTCGGAGGTGAAATACAGTTTTTGGCAGGCAGCAGGCTGATGTCAGGCTTCGTGAGCCGCGCAGAGAATGAGACAAAGGTCATGGTCACGGACGCAGGCTCAGACTGGAGCTTTCAAAGGCAAAAGGCAAGAAGAGTTTGATGACAGAATCAGGGCCTACTTGCCTGGACTGTAAAATGGCATAAGTGAACCATATAAAGCCGGTGGCCTTTCATACTTAGGAATGGAATATCCGGCCTATTCATGGCGGATCTGACAGAGGACATGTTGACGGTGGACGCACATGTATTTGCGTCTTCATAACTGGAACTGGAGGGAACATACATGTACTTGTGATTCATACATGGAACCGTTGGGGTCCAAGATAGGGGACATAACTGATCAGAAAAATCCATATTTCCACACAACTCCAAACAGTGCAACAGTAGGGAAAGCGTTGGATAGCGTAGAGGTAAAAATTACTATTCCCACTCCAGAGAGTGCAAAAGTAGGGAAAGTAATGATTTAAATTAAATATAAGATGACATTAATTATCAATACTGATAACAAGTTAATTAAAAATAATTACCAATTAATTACCATTTAAAAATATTAATTATCAATCGATAAAAATGTAATACCAATTAATAATAATTAATTACCAATTACAAATTAATTATCAATTATCAATACACATAAATTAAAAAAATAATATTTACTTTATTACAATTAATTTACTTCCCACCCAATTCCCCTACAAACCCACAACCCACTCCCAATAATAAAAAATACAATTCACATTATTATCAATTAATCAATTAATAAAAATATTTTTGCAAATAATAAAAATTATTTAGCAATTCATACAAATTATTTACCCATTAATACAAATTTATTACCAATTATTAATTAATTATCAATGAATTATCAATACACATAAATAAAAAATTCATTATTTACTTTATTACAATTAATTTACTTCCCACCCAATTCCCCTACAAACCCACAACCCGCTCCTATTAATAACAAATACAATTAACAATTAATCAATTAATATAAATTAATTACCAATTAATAAAAATAAATTACCAATTAATAATTAATTATCAATTAATTAATTATCAAAACATATAAATATAATTAACATTTAATTAACCATAATTAAATTACTTCCCACCCTATTCCCCTATAAACCCACAACCCGCTACGGAATTAAATTACGCAATAATTAAATTACATAACATTCATTTGTTTAAATAAATTAAACATACATTACAACAATAATACATCATTTTAACACATATACTACCATACATAACACAAAACTTTTTTCGATATTATGGTAATCTATATTTTAAAATTAGATATTATGGTATTCGATATTTTTAAGGTCTATATTTTGGTAATCTATATTTTTAAGGTCTATATTTTGGTAATCGATATTTTGTACCCCAATTTCGATATTCTGACCTATCTATATTTTGTAGAGTCGATATTCTGTCCACTCTATATTTTAACTTCGATATTCTGGGCAGTCGATATTTTGGAATCGATATTTTGGGTGTTTACCGCGATCCTGACCTCATCTCCATCAGTGGCTGACCTCTCCTGGACTCCACTAAGTTGCCTGCAGCCTCAACACGAAGGGTCCCCCTGACCACGACTGGCTGCCAGCTAGAAGATCCAACACCAAAAGGTACCCCTGCATCCTCGGTCCTCCAGCCTTGGGGAGCTCAAACGATGGTGCCTTGACCTACCCCAGTCCACCAACTTACCTGCTCAGCCAGTGGTCACCTTTAACCAGCCTCCTAGTCCTAGCCTGCACTTTGTGTGACTGACAAACATCCATTGAAACGTAATGGGCACCCAACACTAATTTTGCACCCTGCACCCAGCAGCCATTGGGGCATTGATAGTGTAGCTTTGGTGCTGCCTTGTGACCCCCCATGTGCTGATCTTAACCCCGGGGCCTGTTCCCTGAAACTGCGGGTTCTTACCTTCAAACCGTACCTCTTCAGGGTACCCCGAGCCTTTATTGATTTACATTGGGCCCAGTGACCTCTGCACCCGTCCGCCCCAGTGCTGCCGGTGGCGCTGCACCTACCTGAAACTGAAACTTGCCCAGTGTTTGACTGGGAAGTCGAAGACGTACCTGCTAATGCATAACACTGTTATCCTCTCATAGGATTGCATTGCATTTGCAAATCTATTGCATACAAAAGTCTATCCACTTCTATTGCAAAGTTCTACTGTTCCAATCTGTTTGTACAACAGTATTCCTAATACTGTAAAGCATTTTCTAACAGCTTGCAAAATAATTCTGACTGCATTTGAAAAGTATTACTACTTTTGAAACCGTTATTCACCTGCAACTGAGTTCATCTTGGTTCTAGAAATAAAACAGCAAAGTAATACGTTTTTATACAAAACAATTGGTCTGGATTAAGTCTTTAAGGGTGTGCTATCATTTCTTGCCTGAGTGTGTATAATAAATGCTTAACACAGCCCTCTGATAAGCCTAACTGTTTGATCACACTACCACAGATAGAGCTTCTAGTCTTATCTACCTAAGCCTCTGTAAACCTTTGGGGATCCACTGTGCACATTATAACTTACTTTAGTATAGTATATACAGGACCAGCTTCCTACAATCAGTGAGGCCCCTGTGCAAAGTGGTTAAGCAAGAGGACAGGGCCTCTGATGACTTCTCAGGAATCCAATTGTGGTGGACATGCTTGTCTCAAAAATAGAGGTTCTTGGACCCAAACGACCCTCAGCAGCCAAGTGTAGTTCATACTCAATCAGTAGTACACCAGGAGGCCCCTGTGCAGAGTGGTTGGGAAAGGGGGCGGGCCTCCAATGACATCTCAGCAATCCAGCTGTGGGAGACTGACTTGTCCCAACAATAAAGGTTCTCGCCCCCAACAACCCTCAGCAGCCAAGAGGTGTTCACCCCCCAACCAGTGGTACTCAAGGAGGCCCCTGTGCAAAGTGGTTTAAAAAGAGGGCAGAGCCTCTGATGACGTCTCAGGAATCCGACTGTGGGGGACTTACTTGTCGCAAAGATAGGGGTTCTTTGCCGACAACGACCCTCAGCAGCCAAGGAGAGTTCATCCATTAACCAGTAGTCTGCCAGGAGGCCCCTGCGCTGAGTGGTTGAGAAAGGGGGCGGGGCCTCCGACAACATCTCAGCAATCCAACTGGGGGGACTTACGTGTCACAACAATAGAGACTCTGGGCCCACAAGGACCCTCAGCAGCCAAGGGGAGTTCATCCCCCAACCAGTAGTATGCCAGGAGCCCCCTTTGCAGAGTGGTTGAGAAAGGGGACAGGGCCGCAGACGCCATCTTAGCAATCCATCACCTGGGACCGACCATTGCCAAATGGGAGAGGGGGACTGTGCTGCTTCCTCCCTGGGCCAATTTCTGCCCGGGTATCCCATTCCCTGAGGCCTGACCTTTTATTCTTTTTATTTTTTTTAACATAGGAGAGGGTCTGCGTGTGCCCCCTCCAGCCGATTTTGGCCCTAGAAAATGAGTCCTCTGCGGCCTGCCCACTACCAAATGGGGGAGAGGGGCTGCGCGGCCCCCTCGATGGGGCTGATTTCAGCCCAGAGGACCTCCCTTGGTTCTCTGGGTGTCCCCAGGGTACCCAGTATGCACTGGGACCGTGGGGAGGGCCTTAAGGCCCCCCAGTCCCTGCCCGTTCCCCGCCGCCTGCTGGGGGGCTGCGTTGGCCCTCCACATTCTTTTCTAAACATTTTCCTCAGGGTGGTCGCTGTCCCTGAAGCTCAGGATGCCATGTTGACACCCCCGCCTACAAAAAATGTAATGCCCCAGCGAGGATGCTGTCCCCGGGGCTTTCATAAGCCCTAGGAGGGGGGCTCGTGCACTTCCACCTATTTTTGTGATATGCCCCTGGGACCTGAACCACCGAGGGGTTAATTTAAAAATGTGTGGGAGCCTGTGCTTGCCTTTTCTATTCTTTTTCCCCATGAATTCATGAATATCACGATTTTGCAGTAATTTTAAAGTGAAATCATGCTAAGCTTTGGTGATACTTCCTCAGAATATGTTAAAAAAAATCTCAAAAGTTAAATTAAAGATAATCATACTTACAATATAGTTAAGGTTATGAATTAAAATCACAAAACAGCTGAAATATGAAAGTTGTGATAGGGCAAGAATCCATGATATACACAACAGCCATGTAAGCCATTTCGTCCCCTAAGAAGACCAAAACAGGTACCTGCAAGTGTTCTCACTTGGGGTTCAAAAGCAAGGGTATCATCCAACCAAAAGCCCCTTTTTTATGGATGATTTAGGCAAGGGAGGAGGCCTCAGGCCTTCCAGCCAACAGTGATCTCCCAAGGTCTGTGTGTGCTTTCCAAATAAAAGGATCTCGGCATTACTGGAGTTAAGCAGCTGTTTTCCTTCCAACTGACCACTGCCAGCATACAAGCATGCCAAGTTAACAGTGTCTTTGGAAGCATTAGCAGAGAAGGTGACAATAAGTTGAGTATCGTCTGTGTAAGAAATTATGGAAACCCGAAAGGGTTTCACAATCTCTGCCATCGTCCTGACGTAGATGTTGAAAAGGATGGGGCTCATCGAGGAGCCCTGTGAGACCGCATGCTCCAAGGATCTCTGCAAGGATGAAAAGGGAAGGGAGATTACCTGAAATGAGCAATTGCTACGGAAAGAGGCAAACCATGTCAAAGCCTTACCATGTATAAGTATATCATAAAGGCGCTGAGGATGCACCTTAGGCAATGCAATATCGAAGGCAGCACTCAAGTCCAAGAGAATAGAGGCCAAGGAGCCGCCTTAGTCTGCAGCTCTCCTGAGTGCCGTCATCACCCCTAAATGAGAAGACTCCAAACTATGGGAGGGCCTAAGGCCATAACCAGAGTATGGTTGAACTCAGTCAGGAAACTGTTGGCATGCTTTTCTACAACTTTGGCTGAAAAGGGAAGCAAGGAGATGGGGTGGTAATATTCAGGTTGAGTCGGGTCAAGAGACACTTGCTTCAGAAGGGGAATTACTTTAGAATGCCCCAGTTACAGTAGCCAAGTTGCAACCTCCAGGGAGGATGGAAGGAAAGACTCATGAAGTTTAGAACTGCTTTGGGTTTAAGGGGGTCATCAGGTGAGTCTGATTTCACTTGATTGCATTGGGTCTTTTGAGAAGACAAATCAAGTGAAGTTAATTCATTTAGTTCTGCCACATGCAGTGGCTCACCAAACTGGCAGGGACAGTCCTCAGCTTCAGCTGGGAAATATGGCGAAAAGTGAGTGTAGATGGCACTGATCTTTTTGACAAAAGAGTTGGCTAATTTATTTTAGTGGTCAGTCAAGGCCTTGACTGGCCCTACGGTGGCATCTGGTTTCATTAAGGTATTAACAATAGAAAAAACATTTAGCTGGGTTGTTACTATTTAAGATTTTATTAGAGAAAAACTCGACCCGAGTTTTCCTTATTATTTCATATTACGCTTTAACTGCGCTCATATAGTGCACTTTTGCCAAGGCATCATCAGTCTTTCTCCATGTTCGCTCGAGCACATTGCAGTGCTTTTTTCTGCAACCATAGCATAATTGAACCAGGAAGAAGAGGACCTTCTTTTGACATCAACCTGACGGACAGGTAAGAAAGTGTCAAGGGCCAAAGTAATGCATGATTTTGTCTTGGACTCTACTCAGTCCCCATTGGAGTCTAGCTGGAGGTTGTTAGCTGATATGTAGCTGCCAAATTCTTGCAGATTAAATTTTCGCCACAGCATTTTGATGGTAGTGCTATTGGCAATAGTATTTATATTGCTAGTTAGATGAATGGACATAGGACTCAGACAGTGGTCAGACCAGGTCGTGGGCCAGGGAGTCACCACCAGCAGGTTGTGTAGATTGGAGAAAAATGGGTCTACAAGATGACCTGCCACATGCGTATGGCCTCCCACTAGTTGACCCAGCGGCAAAGATACTAGGCCATCCAACAATTTTTGGGCCCCTGCATCGCTAGGCTGGTCAAAGTGAAGTTTTAAGTCTCCAATGATGCTGAAATTGGATAGCTTAAGTGCTAATGGGGCCATCTGGTTTACCAAGGCTGTTATCAAAGGCTTAGGAGGGGACAGGTGGTCTATATATTAAAAGGCCATATAGGGTAACATTTTTATTCACAGGTATCTGAAATAAGGCGCTTTCACAGTCATGAATCATGCAGGGAACAAGACTGCAGCCTATCAAGGATTTGTAGATAATAGCTATACCGCCCTCTTGCCACAAGGTCTATCGCATCTTTCGATGCTGTAGCCCGGGGATAGAGCTAAAAGGGGTTCTGCCTTGATGGCAAAACTGAGCCAGGTTTGAGTAAGAAAGAACACTTAGGTGATTTGTCTTGAATAAAGTTGTATATCTCAGCATGATGGAATACTAGTGAACGACAGTTGATAGCAAACATTTTGAACAGTGAACGATTACCCCTATCAAAGTGTGTGTGCGTTTGGGGGCAACTCATAGCAGGTCCAAAGCCACACTGTTTACACTTAAAAGCCTTCTCCCTCGGGGAATAAGCATGCAGACAATCCAAGTGCAGGACTTGCCTCAGCATCAGTACCAAAGATGAGGAGTAAGAATTCCCATTTCCCAATGGGGGGCACTGTTCCTGGCCCCTAGCGCCATCCAGGCATGGACAGGTGCAGACGGACTTGCCTTTGACATGCCAGCTGCACATCCACGCATCGACCTCCTTTTAATCCTGGTTTTTCTGGGAGGACAGCAACATATGGCAGCAACTAGACCGCTGCTTTCCACAACTTACATCCCAACCAAAATGGCCAACAGAAAGTCTGTACACGACAAAGATTAGTTGAGATAATGCACCCGATATACATGCACCTGTCCTGCTCAATTCCACCACCCAAAGGGCAAGTGCAAAATCAGGGTTAAGGGCCCTGACCAGATTCAACAAAGTAGATTCAACAACACAGTAAAATCAATGTCTAAAATATAGTTAAAAAGTTTAAACAGTAAAATATGCTGGGTTTTAGTTTAAGGATAGGCCCTGTAATACAGTACGCTCTTAGGGTGATACCCATCTTAGAGCGACACGCGTCCAAGCATCGACCTCCTTTTTATCCTAGTGTTGATGGGAGGAAGGCAACACATGGCAGCAACTAGACCACTGCCTCCCACAACTGATTGCTCAACCAAAATGGCCGACAGGAAGTATGTACACAGCAAATGCATAAGGTATGATACAATTTGAATAATCTTGTTTTAAGGGCAGATTCTCAAAACACCCATCTGGTTGGTTGCTCAATTTATACTTCTTCTTAACCCCTTCACGTTCCCATGTTAGGTTTACTTGTGCTAGGATGAAAAAATCAATCAGTCATCTTGGGGCTAAACTTTAGAATAATCTGTACATCCATTCATGTAGAATCATTTCCCTTTTAGAAAATCACCTAAGACTGATGTTTTGTTAATTGTTCATCATCTTTGTTTGTTTTTCTTAGATTCATGCCTTAGCAGCCCTGCTCTCTTTAGCATCGAGACACCCTCAACAAGATGTGCTCTTCATATATTGATACATAAATAAATAAAGTCCACACTAGGTCACAACGTTCTCCACTTCCAACCGAGCATACTCATTTTTTATACCCTGAAATATATATCTCCCAAAGTAACTCTTTTTGCTCTGGTAACATGTTTTGGTTGTACCAAAAACGTTACAAATGTTCCTTATGTCCAAAAGGTTCTCTTTCTTCCCTTTTGTCTACAGACCCCACGCATTAAATCAGGTTTGACTTTCAAGTGTTTCCCAATACTCTTCTTCATGCACTGAGCTGTCTTTGTTTATTCCTCAAACTGATGCCCTTTTCCTCCAACAAAACACATTGGTTGCTACGAATGTGTTCCAGCGTGGGATAACAACACAATAATGGACATGCCAGGGGGCTAAAGGAACACATTTGACCCCTCACATCATGTCCATTGACAGAGTATCCTACTTTCAAGTGGATATGATTAAGAAAATCCGACATCTTAATCTTGTGGACGAAAGGACATTTTTGTGGGCTTCTTGGTGCATAACAATTTCAGCTATTGCAAGTTGTGTTCTCAGTGGATTACATAGGAACGCACTGAATAAGTTGCAGCCGGGACATAGTTTACTTGTGGGAAATTCTGGTGATCGGATGCCTTTGTATTGCACAGTATTGTAAAGTATTGGAGCATTTTTATAGACCTTCATAGCACTTCATAACCATATACCTCCATCCCTGGGCTCACATTAGAGTGTGTGGTTGAAATAGTGTTTCAAAATGGAGTGTCCCTTTTGGGAGATATAGAGTGAAGTGCCTAAAGTGCACAGATATGCTTTAAACATAATATAGTATGCATTCCTGCACAAAAGTATGCAGTGCGGTGGAGAGTGTGAAAATATTTGCATTTGCAAATATATAATTACCCATTTGTTGGAGACGGCAGCGCCTGTGATCCAAGATGGCCGCCGCACCGCGAGCTCCGTTTTCTCACCTGCTTTAACGGCAAACTTTCCGACGAAGGGGTCTTCGTCCAGTCTCCATTTTTGCCTCAACTGCTACTTAAGCCTAGCGGAGGCGTTTGGATGAGTTTTCAGAGGTCTGCAACCTCCATGTGAAGTGCGGTAGGCGTCTTGACTTTCTCTTCAAGGAGGTCTCCTGCCCTCTGCAGAATTCTCTGGCAGTCTTCCTCACAGAGGAGGCAGACTTAATCTATGGGGCACCTCCACTCCTCAGAAGCCTTCTCATGTTAAAGGGATTGTTGTACTGCCACTTGCCTGCCACAGCATTTGCCTCTGTTGAAGCATTAAAGGGATTTTGCCTTTTATTTTTTCAGTGCAACTTTATTAATACAGTGTTTTTAGTCACTCTGGGACTGCTTCTTGTTGCCTGTCCTTAAATATTTTGTCAGTATACCTTCCTACACTACAGAACTTGTTGCTGGTGGTGCAATTTATTTGTTTAGTTATTTGCCTGTCCCTCTCACCAGTATGGAGTCTAAAATGCTGGCAAATTAGCATAAGCAAACTGTTTCACCTCCTCCTGCCAAGCTCTTGAGTCTCAAGACGAATCATTGGCAAACATTTTGCAGGAAATTCAGGCGATTCATATTAATACTGACACAATTTCTTTGGATATCAAGAATATTCAGAGAGATATGACTTCCTTAGCGAAGAGAGTTACAGATAACAAGATCAAAATTTGTGATAATGCTGCAGCCATTACAGCTATGTCTCCACTCACTCCTCAGGTTGCTTGTCTCCAACGTTCCCTACTTGATTTGGAAAATAGAAATAGACAATACAACCTTCGCATTTTCAATGTTCCAGAGGGAGTTGAGGGACAGAGTTGTCCTCTATTCTTGGAAAATCATCTCCCTAAGTTATTGAATATCAAATTTCCAGAGCGTTTTGAAGTTGATAAAGCGCATAGAATTCCTTCAATTCGTAAACCTCAGCAAACCAAACCAAGACAAATCATTTTTAAAGTTTTGAGGCACCATCATCTCCTCCTTATTCGAAAGGCTGTCCGAGAAATACCTTCTCTCCTAATTGAAGGAAACAAAGTTTTTATACATCAGGACTTTGCAAAGGAGACAGTTCAAACACGATGACAATTTTCAGAATTGAGGCCTCGCTTACGGGAAGCTGGTAACAAATATGGCCTTTTTGATCCTGCTGTAATGCGCATCTGGAAAAATGATTTCTCCAATACTTTCTCAGTTCCTGCAGACTTAATCAAATTCTTGGATCAACATAATCCTATTGTCATGGATTCTCAGCCTTCTGGTTCTGCGGGCTAATATTCTCTACCCCATACTGTAGAATGTTGTTTTCTTCTTGCATGTGCATATTATTGGTGGTTTTCTTGCTTCGCACATCCGTCTCCAATGTTTTATTGGTATGAGGTCTTGGTGACTGACCTCGTTTCATGTTGTTTGTCTTGTTTTGTCTTTTTTATATGGGCTATTTTCTTTCTTTCTTTTTGCTGTCATTATGAACTACTATCTTTCTTTCCTTTTTCTGTCATGTTATTATTTCTTCCCTTTAGGAAAGTATGTCTAGGCCACAAAAGTTAATTGTTATTTCATTGAATGTGAAGGGTCTTAGAAATCCAGTGAAGAGACGTAAAATGTTAGAATATTTACAAAAATCTAAAGTTGATATTTGTTTTGTTCAAGAAGCTCATGCTGATGACAAAATATTGCATACTATGTCTAGAGGTTGGGTAGGGTCTATAGTTTCATCTCCTGCTGCAAAACGTAAAAATGGAGTAGCTATATTTTTCTCACACAAAACTCGTGCACAAATTCTGTCACATCACCATGACGCAGATGGTAGATTTGTTGCTGCTCAAGTTCTTGTTGATAAACTTACATTTAATTTGATTAATATTTATGCCCCTACCTCTGATGACCTTGCCTTTTGGTCCTATGTCTCTGATGAAGCACTCAAAATTGGCAATGCATCCCTTATAATGGGTGGTGATTTCAATCTCATCAGGGATTCTTTGTTGGACCGGTCTTCTGCTTCCAAATTACGGCCTAACAAGGCTTTTTTTGCTTTAAAATTCTTTCTTTCCGTTACCAAATTGGTTGATTTTTGGAGACTGGAACACCCTACGGACAAAGATTTTTTTTTTTTTTCCAATGCTCACTCTTCTTTTTCTAGAATTTAATATTTATTATCCTCATGTAATTTATGTCACATTATTAGTAAATCAGTTATTCACCCTATCACGATTTCAGATCATGCTTTGATTTCTTTTTCTTTATCTATTTCCGACCCTCCAATTTATGATAAAAGATGGAGAATGAACTCAGAAATAGTTCTTAATCCCACCAATGCTAACAAAATGGCTTCAGCTATTTCTGATTATTTTTCGAATAATAAGTCCTGTGGCACCTCTAAAATTATACATTGGGATGCCTTAAAGGCATATATCCTTGGAGTTGCAATTTCTATTATGGCACACGAAAATAAATCTTGTTATTCCTGCCTCAATGAATTGGAGACACAGATTGCAGCAGTGGAAGGACTTTTTATTACATCTAGAGACCCACAATATAAATCCCAACTTCAGAAATACCGTTGCGAATATAATTGCATGCTCGGTAAAAGAGCAGGTTTACTTATCTCAAAAGAAAAGTCAAATTTTTATTTTTATTCTAATAATTCAGGCCGTATGCTAGCTAATTATTTACGCCTCAAACGTGAAAGGGTTCAAATTCCAGCTATCAAGATGAATAAGGGTACATTGGTGACGGAGGTTGAGGACATACTGAAGGAGGTTCTTTCATTCTACTCTTCTTGATATCATGAACCTCTTACACCTAATAATACTGTTATCAGTGAATTCCTTCATCCTGCCGATTGACTCAGATTTCTGATAATGATAGAGCTACTTTAGAGAACCCTATTGAAATCAAAGAAATTTCTACAGCAATAAATGCTTTAAATTCCAAAAAAACTCCTGGCCCGGATGGAATTCCGGCTGAATTCTATAAATGCTACCAAGATCAATTATCCTTTTACTTTCCCTTTTTACTGAATTTCATCACACTTCTATCATGGGAGGATCTTTTAATGAAGCCACAATTTTTGTTCCCCCCAAACCTAATAAAGATCATACTTTAGTCTCCAATTTTCGGCCCATATCTCGAATCAATCAAGACTGTAATATAAATGCAAAAGTTTTGGTGAATAGACTATCACCCCTACTACCCCAAATTATACAATCTGATCAAACTGGCTTTATGAAATGTAGATTATCCGCTCATAATGCCTCTTTGCTCTGTCATACCTTATCTTTTGCCAAAGAAGTTAGTGGACCAATTGGTGTAATGGCTTTAGACGCAGAAAAGGCATTTGATAAGGTTAATTGGCAATTTTTGTTTAAAACTTTAGAAGCTTTTTGTTTTGGTCCTATTTTTATTAATATGACTAAGGCTTTGTACTCAGCCCCCTCATCCTCAATTTTAGTTAATGGTTTGTGTTTCACTTCATTTCGGTTGTTTAGAGGCACTCAGCAAGGATGTCCTCTCTTTCCTTTACTTTTTCTTATTGCAATAGAACCCCTCTTATGTTCTCTTCGTAATAGTGATACTTATACAGGTGTTGTTTTGAAAGATACTACCATTAAACTTTCAGCATACGCTGATGATGTATTGTTATTTGTTTCTGACCCTTCCACCTCTATACCTATTATCCTTGATATTGTTCATCAATATGCTGAAGTTTCTGGTTACTCCTTGAACACTAATAAAACATAATTTTTTCCATTAAATGCCTTTTGTAATTCTACAATGTTAGAGAATACTGATATAATTTGGTCTCCAAAAAACCTCAAATATTTAGGAATAATTTTTACTGGTTCAGTTAAAGATACAGTTGATACCAATTGCTCTGTTATTTTAACAAATACCAAAGAGAAACTTGATAAATGGTCTAATCTTTATTTAAACTGGTGGGGACTCATAGAAGCAATTAAAATGTCTATAACTCCACTAATTCTATATTTATTGTCTATGTTTCCCTTCTCCCTCCCATCCACTTTTTACCCCTTCCATGCATGGCAAATTCCACCGCAATGCGAGGGGGGGCAGGGCTGGGCATGGCGCTCAGGTACCCAGGATGGCTCCCGGCCATCACAAATCACAGTGGGCGTGTGCTCATGACGGCCGGGAGCCATCCGAACTCCGCCCACCAATTAATTTGCCTGCACAGGTGGGGAATTAGCCGCGCGTGGACAGAGCGGCAACGCTCGGACGGCTCCCGGCCGTCATGAGCACACGACTACCGTGACTCATGACGGCCGGGAGCCGTCCTGAGCATCGATGAGGTTATACTAAAATATATACATTATTTACTAAATTCCTATGTAATAATAAGCCTGCACGCATTAGTTTTAAGGTGTTACAATTGCCCAAATGTGAAGGTGGGGTTGGTCTTCCAGATTTGAAAAAATATCATTTTGCATTCCTTGTGGTTCAATGTTCCTTATGGTTTCACACTGTTCCCCTTTCTAATGCACCCAAATGGCTTCTCCTGGAAAAAAATATTTTGGCACCATACCCTTTAACTGCTTTTCTTACCATGTCCAATGGCTTTTTTGGTAAGTGTTATCCTATTCTTCTTGCCCTCTCTAAAATTGCCCTTTTGTCATTTGATAGTAAATTTTCTATTACTTTGTCTTCCACTAAAAAAGTTTCTCTCTGGTTCAATCCTAAATTCCAATATCATAAACACATTTCTTTTTGGAATTTATGGATTGCTGCTGTTGTTGCAGATATTTGCCAATATGATATGTTTCACACGTTTGACGTTATTCAAGCCACTTATAAGCTGCCATTGTCTGAGTTGCCTAAATATACATTGTTATGTAATACTATTCTTAATGCCTATCCCCAACTGCTTTCTACGTCTCAATCTTCTCGTATTGAATTTTGTATTTCTGTGTTTAACTGTTCAGGACATACAACATCTAAAGTATATAAAAAAACTTACCACTTCAAATTCCTCCTTTGCACATTTGACTCAAAAATGGTCCCTGCACTTAAATCTTCATACACTTTACATATCTTGGAAGGACATTTGGAATTCCAACACGTCTAATTATCTCCCGGCCACCATTATACAATCAAATATTTACTTACTTCATCGATGTTTCTGGACTCCTGACAAATTATTTAAAGCTAAACTCCTAGATAATCCAAACTGTTGGCACTGTCAATCTGTTACTGGTGATCTACAACATTTATTTTTGAACTGTCCTATCATACATCAGTTTTTATTACAAATATGGCACAGATCCTTAAAATCCAAACAGCTTTATCATTTCAGGTTCTAATTCTCAAATCCTCACTTTTAAATGTATTTTATCCCCAATGGATTGTAAATTATTCGATTTCCTTATTTTCACTGCCCTCAAATCTATCACTTGTAATTGGAAAGACGCTACCTCACTTTTGGTTAATGCATGGTGGGAGTGGATTATTTTTCTGAGACGTGGGCAGTGTTTTTATCCACACTCTCATAAGGTCTCTTCTACTTCTAAGTCTAGTATGCGGTCTAGTTTGGATTCCTACATTAGTACATGTTCTACAATCTAGGCTACTTATTTCCATTTTTGTAATAATTATTCTTTGATTAATATAGCCCTTTTATGTTTGTTTTGTTATTTATATTATGCTTATACTGTTTTAAAATGTTGGTACTGCAATTGTACATTCTCTTATATATTGCAGTATGTTTTCTATACTCTATAGTTCGGTATTATTTTTTGTATTGTGTTTCATATATGAGAAAAAATGTCTTCAATAAAATATTTTGAACTGGTAATTACCCATTTGTTTAGATCATCTTCCGCAGCTTGTGTGTGTATACATGGGAAGACCCAGGTTTCTAGTGCTCTCCCTTTTTCCAGGGGATTGTCAACTCTTTTTATTTGTGCCATGATTGAAATGCAAAGTTCTTCTATCTGGAAAAAAAAGGATCTTCCACCAGTCTGTGATTTTTGAAGGGGTGGCATTATCAAGCGTGGGGACAGCCTGGAGTACACTGGCCTTAATTGATTATGGGTTTGAAGTTCCGTTAATGTGCAAGTAGTCCAGTTCCATGTATTGCTCACTCAGCAATGTGTATTCCTTTAAAGGTAATCAGTTTACCTACTGGCAGCCAATAAGGGGAAAGGCTGCTGGTGGGATAAGGGTCTGCAGAGGTAGGTTGAAAAGCTGTATACCAGTTGCATTCTGGATCCTCTAATTTCAGAAGTATTTAGATGAGCACTCCAAGACACAGACCATTAGTAAAATCAAGATAGGAAATACTAAGGCAATAGCAGCTTGAACGTTTTGTCTGAAGTTGAGGTATGGATAATATTGTTGCTGGTATCTATCATGTGATGTTTTGCTAGCTCATTTGATTTACTTATGGTGTGTGAGAGAAATTAGAATCTATAATCACCTTCAACCTCCTCACTTCAGCTTAATGTGATGGTGGCAGGTCCTGAGGCCAGATAATTGAAGGATGCCATTTGTTTCATTTGCTACTCACTAGCATTCCACTGTTTGAAGTCTTTAGCTTGAGGTAGTTGGCCAAAATTCATTTGTTAATTGCCTGCAGGCATTTCCACAGAGGAAATAACTCATACTCCAATGAATTTTCAAGTTTTAGTATGGTTGTATTATCATCTGTGTAGATGCAACAGTTGAGGTCAAATAAGGAGACGAGGTTAGTTATTAGACTGAGGCACACATTGAACAGAAGGAGATAATTGGCTGATCATTGGGGTATGCCCGCTTTGGAGTATAATTGTACATAGGGGAATGAAGGTAGTGAGCTGATGAGCACTCTGTCAGTAAGGTAGGAGGTTATCAATTTCAGAAGAGGTCCTTGAATTCCTATGTTATTGCTTCTGTGTACGAATGCAGGGGGGAGGCCAACATCAAAGGTTGTTAACACATCTTGTAGATGGAGTGCATTACTTCATGTGCAACAGCTGTAGTTTTGTATCTCCGCATGTTTTTATCACTGCCGCTTCAGTCCCAAGTCCAGGACAGATGTTTGTGATATAGTTCAGAAGCAAATAATTATTACATTCCAATTTTCATGGAAAACAGATCTGTCAATGAGTTTGCCTGGAAAAGGAACATTTGATATCTGTCTATAGTTGTTACAGGCAGGATGATCAAAGCCAAGTCTTTGAAGGATATGTTTGAGGTGTCAATGATGACTTGGGCTGCGATGGCAGTAGATATTTTAAGGGCTATGCCTTGAAAACATATGCTAAGCATGGGTCAGCTTGTGATCCATAGGATTTTACGTGGTTGATAAAGTCTTCAGGTGTTAGAGGGTTAAAGAAGAGTACCTTTTTGACTATGATTAGGATGACTACGTTTCTGTAGAAATGGAGAGTGGGTGGCAATGAAGATATAGTCACCTTCGTCTTCTCAATGAAAGTTTAGAGTTTTTTTTAATGAGGTGATTGCACAAATAATAGCTTCTAGAATGGATTACTTTTGAGACAATGCATTCTGGGTTCCGAAATTCTTTGATGATTTTATGCAGCTCCATTCATGGGCAAGAGGCTACTGAAATACAGCATGAGTAGTGGGATTTGTTAGCTTTTTTAGACAGTGGCCTTATAGATTCTGGAGTGGCCTTGGTGTGTTAATTTCTCAAGATTGCTGTGATATTTCTTCCAGAGTCTGTGCAGGATCCTTCTATTAGCATTTAGTGATTTTCCTTCCAGTGTAAGCCAGCCACATTTCCTAGATCGGTTATTAACTTGAATGGAGTTGAGTAGTGTAGGTTTGTCCAAGTCAGCTGTTACACCCTGATAGATCTGTTGAACTGTAGTTGTTGAGCTGAGGGTTAAGAAGGGAGATAGTATTGGGCAAAATTAGATATACCTTGTTTTCTTTTATGATATGATGCTTAATTGGTAGCTTGTAGAATTGCTAGTTTGTATTGATGATGGAATGAAATGGCATTATAGTTTATAGTCAGTCTAAGAGACAGCTTTGTGTTACGCTGTCCATCTGAGAAACTGAGGTTTTCTCAAACGAATGCTGATATGTTATTTACTTTTTCCTTGTAGGTAAAGCAGAAGATTTTGAAGAAAAAGTGAGCGTGGAAGGTAAAACAGCGCAGATGTGTAAAGGTGGGCATGATGTAGTGATCTTTTAAAGACATTTGATGTGTTGTTTATCACTCTTCAATAATCAAGCCAGGCTGCATGCAAAACCTGACCCAATACTGCATTTCCACCAAATGTCTTGGCAGCTTACATCATTACAATTAGACCAGTCAAGTTTAAACATGGTGCAGGTGATTCAAACCCAGTAAAAAAAACTCTTGATCAATTGCTGAAGACCAATTTAGCTCACTACTCTTAGTGGAAAATATAACACAGACCCCTTTCTCTTCTTTCAA
Organism: Triturus cristatus; assembly: GCF_964204655.1. Lineage (NCBI taxonomy): Eukaryota > Metazoa > Chordata > Amphibia > Caudata > Salamandridae > Triturus > Triturus cristatus. The sequence continues at coordinate 806,388,910 of NC_140594.1, read as the reverse complement.
GCATTCCCTCTCTAAAAAAACCACAACAGAATACCCCCACTATCCAGAGGAGACACAGCTCCACTATTAATATACCAGTACCTTCCCATGTATGAGCCAATAGGAATATCCTGCTGGTTTCATCACTGTGATTTTAGCAAGTGGCCTGTCACACCAAAGTAGCCACCAATAAACACTAAATCAAGCAACTGACAAATATATTTGCTTCAAATATATTGTTCCTATACACCAGACTTCTGTCCCAACAAAACCATAACACTAGGCAGTTCATCCCTGTTTAACTTTTCACATAAACCATCTACATTGACAGACATCACCAGCCTACATTCATAGAAAGATGGAGTGCCCTCACATGAGTGCAAGGTGCCATCCTGATTATAAACGACATACTTAAATTAATAAGTGATACATAACTAAATGCAAACCTTATTTCAACTCCACTGGGTTCCATAGGAGGCAGAATGTGGTTTTCAGTCACTATCACTAAGTGCTAGAAATATTGTGATGGGCTAAGACCTAAAGGGAAGCAACTCCCAATGAGAGAAATGAATTGACAGATGCTGGTCAGAAATGTTAGCATCTGATCCAGTCTGCACTCATACAAACCCTAGGAACAGGAAGTTGAACTCCAGGGGCTGGCTCACCTCTGCTTTAAGTCAATAGGAACATGCCTGTCAAAGTCATGTTTAAAACTTCAACTGGATAAAGCCTACATGAATTTTGGAACTGAAGAAAGGAAAGAATTCTGAAATTAACAAAACATTTACCCTGGATGGAAGTTTCAGAAGATTGGCCTACATTTATGAACTTTTTTACCACACTGGAAAACAGAAAGAAATTAAAATGGTTCTTCCTTGCAACGTTCAGAATTGTTGCCCTCTAAGTACAGTAAGGCAAAATGAAATAGGAATCTATCAAATTTCAGTATGCAGATGTATCAAAAGCAGTGGCCATTTTCTTAAAACATCAAATGTTCTAAAAAGAGAAGGAGGAAAAACAGAACATGAGACACCTTAAACTAAGTAGGAAACTGAAGATAAACTATTAAAAGACACAAGTCTTCTAGGACTGTCTAGTCCACTGTCTTCTTTCAGACGTAGTAAAATCAAAGAAATAGTAGAATTAAATTTTTTTGTAACAGTCCCAATTGTTGCCTTTTTTTCCCTCCTTCCCGACTTCTCCTTATTCTCTCTCTGCGCTTCTTTCTCTTCCCGTTCTTATATACTCAGTTTGTGTTCTATCTATCTATCTATCTATCTATCTATCTATCTATCTATCTATCTATCTATCTATCTATCTATCTATCTATCTATCTATCTATCTATCTATCTATCTATCTATCTATCTATCTATCTATCTATCTATCTATCTATCTATCTATCTATCTATCTATCTATCTATCTATCTATCTATCTATCTATCTATCTATCTATCTATCTATCTATCTATCTATCTATCTTTCTATCTATCTATCTATCTATCTATCTATCTATCTATCTATCTATCTATCTATCTATCTATCTATCTATCTTTCCTCGTTTTACTTCTTTACAACACAAGAACTTACAATTGTGATTTCTATTGTATATTTTTGTTATACAAATGCCAGGTGGATGAATGCAAAACAAATCCGACACCCTATACCCCAAGTCAAACACTAATACTACCGTGGACACTTCAAGATCAAATATCTACTACAAAACTAACATCAGCAACCATCTAGCACCATTATTGACTAAATCATAAGTTATGATTTAGTCAATAATGGTGCTGGATGATTGCTGATGTTAGTTTACTGAACTAAAAAAAGTTATATAATAAAAAAAAGTATATACATTCCCATCTTCAGGTTTACTTTCTTAGGCAACATTACATTTTAAATATTTTGTCTCATTAACAAAGCATATGAAAAATCCTAAAAATGAATTACCCATAAATAAGGTTGAAGTGGGAAACCAAGCAAGCCATCCTATAGCTAGGATATAATGTTTAGCTTATATCCTTAGGTGAAAGTGTCTCTCGCAAACGGCCCGATTCTGGTAAGGTATATCAGGCTCCCAGGCGTAGCAAGCCCAAGACACATCTTCCACAAGCTAGTGGGCCTCACTCAGACTTCAACATTATTTTATGGAAATATTTTAATCAATCAGAGCACTGATCATTCCTCTGGGATGCATTTCAGTCCATCCACACGTTGCCAGGGGCGTAAGACAGGCCCCCCCCGCATCCCCCACCCCACGGTGCAGGGGGCAGGGGCGGGGGGGAGATCCAAGGTGCAGGGGGCCCCCTCAGCACAGTACTCAGGCCCAATAGCTCGGATTAAATCCGGAGCGGGGGCCCCTCTGTGTTCTGGCAGGTGGGGGCCCTCAACTTTCGTTACGCCACTGCACGTTGCTCGTTTTGGCCTAGTGGCAGATCCTGTGCTGCTATGACTTTGGCATCCAATACTGTACGCCCTCAGGTGTGGAGATGGTAGGAACCATTGTACAACATCTATTTTGTGGCTGTAAAACGTAATGCACTTCAGCAGCATTTCACCATCTGGCATGGTTGCCAAAATACAGCCAAGACGTATACTATTTTATTCTAAAATCCACTCCCGACATACATTTCTCTGAGTCGCATTTCTTTTAGATCATTGCTTTGTTTTCCTGCTCTTTTGCTGAATGGAACCAACTAAATGGAAATCAATTTTGATACAGCTCCAAATGAAAAAAATCTAGCCCAAAGTGCTAGTCCACAGTTCTCCTCAATGGAAACATAAGACCCCCAGAAGTGTTTCCATCTTGTGGAGTCTCTGGTAAGCTGCAATGTAAGTATGTATGGCATAGAGAGCTCACCAATCATGTCTCGGTTTAGCACTGTAATGTATGGAGGCTCAACGAGACCGCAAAAAAGTGTTGGATGGAGATGCTGGAATAAATCAAAATTCTGGAAAGCATTTTAATACATGATATGTTTTAACACTGGCTGTGCTGTTGATAGAATGGAACACTCATGGGCAAAGTAGTAGTGTCCCCACCTTTCAAATCTGTAGTTTTATGGAGATAGCTGGTAGCAGAATCCCAACTGATTAAAACGTCATTTATATTTTAAATATTTTAAATGTTAAGCTAATCCAAGTTTAGAGGAGGAAGTGGAGGAGGAGACAACAGGAAGCAGATGCTATAACAAGCTGTAGAGTTCTGGATAATTTTGACTGGAAGCTATTCAAGGGTTGCACCACTTTGAACTCACTGAAATTAGGTCCAGATTCACTAAGAAATCAGGCAATGCAGCACAGCAAGAACAGTTGCTGTGGTGCGTTGCATGAACGGGAGAGAGCAGAACGTGTCCATATCTACAAAGGTGCGGCACTGCACTGCTCTCTCAGTGACTGAAAAAGTCATAATCTGGCAGGCAGTGTGCACACGGATTTGGCGGTACGGTAGCAAGGTGGTCCCGCTGCTGCACCGCCAAACCCGTAATCAGGCCTCTTGTTCCTTCCGTTTTGCCCCCTCTCACTTAATGTTTTTCTTTGTTTATTTCTCAGGGCTCTTACCTACCTTTCATTCTGAACATTCATGTTTATCACCCTCCAAATATTTTAATTCCCCCACATGTCTCTGTCTCTCTCTCTTTTCATGCTAAATTTGTGGCAATTCCTGCTGATGGGCGGTAGCTTTTACAAGTGAGGCCATTTTCAACTTATTTTGGATGGTCTGCCCCACAGTCTGTACCTTCCTTCAGTTGCATAGGCTAATCGTTAATTGTCATTTGTTTATCAAAATGACTTTTCAAATTTCAACAAGTAGTTTATTTGATGGTCCAACTATGCGCAGGTCATGTCTCATCCAAAGAAAGATATATTATTTCTTGTAGTATGTGGCTAAGTCTTGACTGTTAGTCAATATTGGTGTTTGGTTTATTCAATGTGGTTCTGCTTTCTCTTGAAAATGCTTGTAGATCTGTTTGCAAGAAACATTTCAGGGTATTTTTTTGAGTACTAAATGTGGCTACTGCACTGAGTGTTCTCGTGCCTTTGAACAAGTATAGCAATTTATGGTTTTGTTCTTGTCTGAGAACATCCACATGTTTATATTTCACGACCTTGTGGCATGGTTGCACCACAGACATTAGCATTTTAGAGTTCATGGTTTTGTCCATCTTTCCCCATTAGATGTTATTTTATGGGGGGGTTGTAAGCAGATCACTTGAGTTTGCTCAGTTGTGACCCATTTGCGTGGCCCATGTGCATGGCACCAAAGGGGTGAATGGCCCTTGTTTTCTCCACAGTGCACCCACAGTCGGTCCTCCAGGCACAGGCCTGGGAAACACTCCCCAGTTAAAACAAGCTCTGTCTTACGCCTGCAACAGAAGAAATCCAGCCAGTACGTTTTCCACGTCCCTTCCGAAAACGCGAAAATAACATTTAAAATGGCTGCACTTAAATCTTTTATAGGATACATCCCGGAATAAAATTATTTAAAAAATATCTCTGCCTGCCTTGTTGGCTTCAGGGACGCTGCGGCTATCCTTGCAGGTGACGTCACTGCTGGCGCGTGAAGCGGGGCCTTACAATAAACATACTCGGGAGGTGCGTGATCCATGCTTGGATGTACAGCCTTCGAGCAGATGATGATAAAGGGCCGAGGCCAGACTGAGAGCCCCGGGGTAAAGTCCCAGTACTGGGACGGAGAGAGCGTGACAAAGTGTGACTGAACGTTACAGGGAAATGAGTGAGAATAAGTGGGTGTGATGAGTGCCCTTTCAGAGCCTTTGGATTCTGAACAAATTTATGTAGCAACTGTGACATCTGTGAAATGCACTATTTGACTCCTTTTTTCAACATTTTCTAAGGGAAGGGACTTCCAAAATTATCCTAGAAAAAGTTGGGCTTGCTCTCTTCACTCACTCGCTGGAATTTGGGGCAAGAATTGCACCCCACCACTTTCAAAGATCACCATCGCCACTGTGTAAATTTAAAGGAGGATAAAGGGAGAAATCAGGGCTGTCAGGAGGTGAAATAAGCAAGGACAACAGGCAAATGGACAGAGGGAAGCGCGTAAGGGCAAGGGAGAAAGGGAAGCTTTGGAGGAGACGATGGTGCCAGCCAGGAGGGGGCGCTGCCTTGCCAGCAGCAGGTTGACGCTGACAAGCGCGGAAATGTGAGGCAATGTGACATTTGAAGAGCGGAGATGAGACGAGACGATGGTGCCAGCCAGGAGGGGGGTTACCATGCCTGCAGCAGGGTGACGCTGACGAGCGCGTGCACATCTTCTGTCCTTCTGTACGCGTGCACATCTAGCTGCGGAATCCGTATTGATTCCAAAAGGCCCTCCCACTGTGGAGAGGCAGCGCATGCGCGCTGCTAATGCCAGGCGAGACCTAAAAAATCTCTTTCTGGAACACATGCAACAACTGACTGAATTAGGTCAAGCGCTCGAGACAGTGCATAACAGAATAAGGAGCAAGATGTATTGAAAAACTGGCTGTAAAAAGTTGTCGCAAATTGAGCATCAATTTTTTCTGAGACGTTTTTTATTTTGTAATGTGATCTGTGTACCAATAGGTCAAATTACAATATATCCAGTCGCAGGGGGTGGCAGAACGACCTGCCTTATGTATCTTTATTAGGTTTGATGCTATTTGGGATCTTCTGTGAGTGACTGCAAACTGGATGGTGGTCTGCATTTTCTTTCTTTTTTTTTTTTAATGAGCTGAGCTGATGTTCCTTAAAGAAACTGGTGCTTCTTTATAAAAAAAAAAGTTTCTTGTTTGGGCAAACATCAGAGTGGCACTGGGATTCTCAAGATGAGATACTGCAAGCGTTATTCCGATTACTTGGTCATTGCCTCCAGGAGGGACAGCACTCAATTAAGAGCAATAAATGTGTGCCACGTTCTTGGCGTCACATGGTACATCCCGCGAGAATCTCTTTACCCATTCTCCTAAATCTGTAATATGGGGCAGATGCAGAGCAAGCGAAGGCATGACCTAATTTTCATGCGGCTGGGGTCCTATGAGAAATACAGAACACTTACCCTGATGTATACAAAATGATCCACAAAGACTGCACCAACTGACTAGGAGGAGGCATCACCATCATACACAAAAACACCCCCGTCTCACAACTAGCTCTGATGTCTACTCACCCAACATTGAGCACCTTCAACTCCAGATCAAGACCAACCCGAACTCCACCCTCTGCTGCATCCTGATCTACAGATGCCCAGGACTCCAGCCCAGTTCAGTGAATCCATAGCCAACTTCATTGCACACCATGCCCTCACCTCAACAGACTACAACCTCCTTGGCGACCTCAATTTCCGCCAGGACAACGTCAGTGACTCCAACACCTCATCCCTACTGGTGAACCTCACCACCATCGAACTCAAACAACTGGTCACCTCCCCAACGCACTCAGCAGGACACACACTCGACCCCAACTTCTCAGCAAGCAAGATGAATTACTGTCAGCCACACCTCCAAACTCCAATGGACTGACCACTGTTGCATTCAATTCTCCTTCATCGAACCCACCCAACATCACTGCACCCACCACTACTCACGCAGAAGCTGGCACAAGGTCTCCAAAGACCAACTTGCCACCTCCCTCCGCAAGACACCACCGCCGACCTCTGCGGACACCAACACCTTAGCACGCAACCTCCACTTATGTATCTCCAACTGTGCGAACACACTGACTCCCCTCAGAAAAACCTCCAGCAAACAGCCCACCAAGAAAGTCAGAGTCCAAGAGTCCAGGCGCACCTGCAGACAACTGGAGAGAAGATGGAGGAGAAGCTGGACTCCAGCAGACGACACAGCCTTCCAAACTGCCATCACTACATACCATCACCTCATCAGAGCCACAAACAAAACTGCCATACAGGAACGTATCTAGGAAAAAACAACAATGCCTCGGGACTAATAATATGGCATGAATTTTGACGAGAAGATAAATCAAATATCTCCTCCTCTGGGAAATATTCTTTCTCCAGCAGAACCTTTGTTGCTATGTTTTTGTGGCCGAGTCAATGGCAATTCCAATAAACACCATTATTTAAGAAAAAAACACAATTTTTAACTATTATTTGATAGTGTAAATATAAGTATATTTATTTTATACCTCACTTCTTATTCTCTCAATTTTATAGAATTCTTTTTTTGGATCTATATATACATAAACATATACAATATTTACAATACTTACATACGACAAATCTACTCAAACATGTACATATCAACAAATAGCCCTGTTTTCAACCAGGATGCCTAAGGGCTTATTTTATTACAGCATTCCATATACTGAAGATCACTCTTTTCGAGACACTTTGAGATTTTGTTATTGTAACCTCCAAATGATTTAAAGTGCTCTTTTCAAATTTATCTATAATACCAAACAAAATCCAGCGAGTGTCTTCAAAGTAAATGTCGACGCGTTTCAGCCAAACAACTTTTTCGGCCTCATCAGGACTAGGGCATCAAAAACATATAGTTTTGTACACTTCAACCTATAAGAACAAATTAAATGTCCTTATTAGTCATTCATCTTAATTCTATATACACTATATACACACAGTAGGAACATGCGAAACCCCAATAGATATACATTCTGTTGTGTTGATATCGAAAACACTGAAGTGGCGGGCCATATAAGAAAAGAGGGAAAAATGGGGAAGAGTAAAAGTCGAAACACCTCATGTGTAATTAGCCTCATCTACTTTGATCACCGAAAGTGAATGTACCGGTAAAATCAAATAACCACAAATCTGTTTTAACGGTCCGAAAAAAGAGAGAGAGAGAGAGAGAGAGAGAAATTACCTCTTGTCTAACTACAATCTTCTATGACAAGGGAACGTTCTTTTCCTTCTTACTTTATGTTTTTCTATATATATCTCTTGGCGAGCTGGAAACACAAAACCGTCGAATAAAAGGGTCTCTATCCTTAAATCTAGAACTTACTTCAATCATACATGAAGTATATACCTTTAAGTAACATACTTTCTCTCATTGCACCAGAATACCTATGTTTTACTATCAAACAAAGGAAGCGTATGTGCTAAAACCAGCTTCCAAACTATCAATATTAAATGAAACAACGTGTCCGTGACTTAAAATATAAACATACCTTGCACGTTAATATTGAACCGTAGCGGAAGACTCGTAACCTTTAATGTTTTCCGATATGAGGGAGGGCACTTGTAATAACTCTGAATTTCAACTCTGTCAAAAAATAATAAGAAATGGACGATCTAAAGTAGATACTCACTCGTTATCGGTAATACTACTAATAGTGATTACGATAGGGAGTCTTCCTACCTCCACCTCATCCACGGTACAGAGTAACCACCTTCCGTCTCTCTCCTTCGTGTGGATCACGTCCAAGATCACGTGATACGGAAGTAGATTTATACACAGCGTTTAAGTCATCAACACAGTAATAGGACTACATATACGTCCGGGGCGAAACTGATCGTGCTGAAACCACAGATACCATGCAAACCTAATATATGAATGGCTCCTAAGGGGTATATATGGTACTGAGAATAAATAAGAGCCGTTGATGGAAATGGATCGGGTGGAATTTAAATGTATCATCACCCTGACAGACAGGCTTTTTTGTGGCCTCACGGACTAAAAGTAAGAAACTGTTAACGAATAACACTGGTCCCTAAAAAAACATGAATCATACTGAGTCAAATAAGCAGTGTATTTATTGCTATGTGATAAAGATAAAAATAGTAAGTTATAATAAAGACACCTTATATCCCAATATGTAACCGCCACTCCTTACACTCTAACCATCCATAGTGCATAGTTGTAATTTTAAAATGAACCCGTTATAGTAAGAGCAACATTTTAACACAACCTTCCAGACAATTAAACAGAATACACATTTCACTTCATCAATGTAATAAAGCCCAGATCTCGTCTTTTTCATTAAGACCCAATGTAGTTGTGTGGTATTTCGCTATCAGTCTGGCTTCTAATCTATTAAGTTTTATTTGAAGCTCTGTTTTTTCTGAATTGTCGACTATACACAACACTGACCATTTCAAGTCAGTTACACAATGATTTTGATTTTGAAAATGCTGCACCAACGGGGCCCCTTGGACTTTGCATTTAATTCTTGATTTGTGTTGCAATATACGTTTCTTTACAGGTTGTGTTGTCTGGCCTATGTAATACTTATTACACGGGCATTTTATGCAATAAATTGCATTTTTTGAGTTGCAATTAGAAAATGTCTTTTGATAGTGTGTAAAGCCATTGATGTCCAATTGTTTGGAATCTTCCGTTAGATTACATGCCAAACAATTTTGGCATCGATAATGGGCAACTACTGGTGGTAATCCCAAGAGATTCCGCAGGTCTTTTTTCGGTATTTCTGTCTGTCTTGCTGCTTTTACCAGTTGCTGTCGGATATTTTTTCCTTTTTTAAAGGCAAATAAAGGTTTTGGGATCCCCAACGTTTCAATTAATTTCCAATTTTTTTGGACAATTTTCTTAACTTTATTTGCTTTGGGATCAAAAGTTAATACACATGTCAGTGGAGTATTTTTATCTTTTGTTTTCGGGATTAGTAGGACATCTCTTGGGGTAAACCAAGCTCTTTTAAGAGCACCTTTTACTAGTCTTTTTGGATAACCTCGTAATATCAGTTTCTCTTTTAGTATCTCTGCATTAGTAAAATAGTCATTTTTATTTGTGCAATTTCTCCTAACGTGAAGAAATTGCCCATATGGCAAATTTTCTTTTAGCGTACGTGGATGACTGCTTGTAAAGTGTAAAAGAGTATTCCGGTCTGTAGGCTTTGTGTATAAACAGACTCCTAATGTTTCATTCTCGTGTTGGATGAATACATCCAAGAAGTTTATTTTTTCTTGGTCTACACTCTTAGTAAAATTAAATTCAGCAGTTCTAGAATTTAACCAGTTGTGAAATTCTGGGTGCCGTTCGTGGTAGGAGTCTGAGACTGGTTTTAACAAAGTGCTTTTAACGGAGGGGTCTATCCAAGGCTGAGGAACGGAGGAGCCGCCTGAAACCTCATTGGAGGCTGTCACCCGAGGAAGCGAGTGTAATGCGGGACTGCGAGGACCAGCAGCCCCGCGATTGAACACAGCTGTGTCCTCTTCCCATACTCCCGCCCTCCCGCCCTGACGCTATAACACTCCTCACGGCCCCCGCTTCGCGGGAGCCGTTCGTGGTAGGAGTCTGAGACTGGTTTTAACAAAGTGCTTTTAACGGAGGGGTCTATCCAAGGCTGAGGAACGGAGGAGCCGCCTGAAACCTCATTGGAGGCTGTCACCCGAGGAAGCGAGTGTAATGCGGGACTGCGAGGACCAGCAGCCCCGCGATTGAACACAGCTGTGTCCTCTTCCCGTACTCCCGCCCTCCCGCCCTGACGCTATAACACTCCTCACGGCCCCCGCTTCGCGGGAGCCGTTCGTGGTAGGAGTCTGAGACTGGTTTTAACAAAGTGCTTTTAACGGAGGGGTCTATCCAAGGCTGAGGAACGGAGGAGCCGCCTGAAACCTCATTGGAGGCTGTCACCCGAGGAAGCGAGTGTAATGCGGGACTGCGAGGACCAGCAGCCCCGCGATTGAACACAGCTGTGTCCTCTTCCCGTACTCCCGCCCTCCCGCCCTGACGCTATAACACTCAGCACGGTCCCCGCTTCGCGGGACGCGCGCGCCGGGCGAAGCCCGGGCCAAGGGCGGGCCCGTCTGAGACCGTCCGAGAACGTCAGAGAACGGAACGGGAGCCTTCTCTAACACCTGCTGCTTGTAACTTTGGGTGCCTGGTAAGTGCAAGCTAATTACTGCACCTTTGTAACTCAGAGGGACTTTGTCTTAAGACGTGGTAACTAGATGACAAAAATGGATAAAACGCAGAAAAGGGATTGTCCTACTTTGCAATCGACTGGGGGCGCCCTAATGGGAACATTGGACAATTTCTTGGTGAGAGTGCAGTCAGCCCTTGCTAAGGACATTGAATTAACTGAGAAAAGACTATCACTAGACATTCTCTGTGACAAGAGGTCCTCTTTGGGGAATATGGCTAACTCAAAATCACCTCCCTGTGGTCAGCCTGTAAGGCTGGATTCCTCGAGTCCAGTGTCTCCCGTGATGGAAGAACAAACTAATGAGTCAATGATTTGCCCCATGTCTCTGATTGAAATAATGGACGATAATGTTGACACTGTTAATATGGGTAATGGGGTCCCCACTTCCGAACCTTTGTTAGGTGTTAAGACCCGCTCAACCAGCAACCTAAATGCGGCTTCCGGCAAGCAACAACTAGCCATTACCCTGAAAAAAAAACTGTAGGGGTAACCAAAAGAAAGCCGCTGGGAAGATCATTAACACTAAGGCTGGTCAATCCCTTGCCTTTGTTTCAACAAAGGCTACACCTTCGCACCCCAAACCCCAAACAACTGAAACAAGGTCACATCCATTACCATCATTGGGGACGTTAGATGTGGAAGTAGCAGACACAATACCTTTTTGGGTCAAAATGGAAAGTATTGTTAAGAAATTATGTGATCCCATCTACGAAAGATTAGGTTCTATTGAGAGTAGACTTGTATGTATGGAACTCTCACTTGCATCGGGTAATTCTCGGGGTGGCAAACAAGGCCTGAGCTCGTCAAAAGAGCGTTCTGGCATAACAGGACAACGGATTGTGACCAAATCCACTGCCAGTAATTTGGTTAATTCTGCACTAGATAATCGACCTATCCCCCAGGTGTCTAATCCGACTTCAGTAGTGGACACTCGGATAGTAGATGAACATCTCTCCCCACACCCGATACCAACTAGCCCTAGGGAAAGTAGAGTAAGAACTGACAGGCAGCTTCCAATCATTCAGCCTGCAGCACAGGCCTCTCCAGGCCTAATTGATCTACATTTACCCCCTGAAGCTGCCCCCTACGTGGTGATTTTAACTGGGGTTCCCAACCTGGTGAAGGGAGCAAGGGAATCCTATTGGGATTTAAAGAACAAATGTACACATTGGCTTAATGTCAAACGACCACTGCCGGCCCAGATGCGTGCTGAGATCTTATACGCAAGGCGTGTAAACTGGGTGGGCAGAAGTACCAAGTCATCTAAGGGGGATTGTGTTGTTATTAATTTCAGGGATAGGCGGTGTGTGGAATATATTTGTTCTTGGCCCCAAAATGCTTCTTCGTCTATGATATGTACAATGCCACTGTCTTACTTTTATGTATCTAAGTCACAGCCTACAGGTGGGAATACACGCAGGGGCCCCTTGACTAATGGAACCCTTCTTGAGGACATAAGATCGATTAACAGATTTGATGTACTCTCTGGGCTAGCAGACTGCGACTGACTGTTTGATGGTAATGTGGAAAAACAAATGTGGTTTTAACGGCAGATGAGGGTATGTGTGATAGTGATCCGCCTAATGGTAGAGATGTTAACATATCCCTTGTCCAAGAAAATATGACAGGGATTAGAGAACAAGGCATCCTTGTTGAATGTCAAAACGAAATTTCAGGCATTAATCCCATGCCTTGTCTTGGGCAAGATATAGCCCCTTCCCCTATATCTATCACAGGGAGTATGGAAGGGGGATTCATCTATGCAGGCCACGTATTGTTTTTATCTTGGAATGTGGCGGGTATAAACTCTAAGCTATCATCTCCCCTTTGGGCAGATTTTATCAGTAAGCATGACATCTGTCTTTTCCAAGAGACATGGTCAGTGGACCCGGTGTTCATGCTGGGATATTTGAATTTTTTTGTTCCGGCAGAGAAAAAACCCAGGGGACGGGCATCAGGAGGCCTGATCATCTGGGTTAAACAGAATCTGGAATGCAAAGTTCAAACCACTCAAACACAGAACCCCGACATATTGGGAATTAGGCTGACCAGTCCGCAAAACCTTAAAATTGACATTTTCAATGTATATGTAAGGGGCTTACCAGGCGGGAAAAAATCTGAGGTGATATCTGCATTAAACACCATTGTAGAATCTAGCCCCATTGATGTGCTCCCACTTATTGCGGGAGATTTTAATACGACCTTCGAGCCACTCGGATCTCAAGACATGCTTCTGACAGAGGAAGAGGATGCAAAATGGGGTGTCCCACAGCTTGAGGCAAAGACAGTCGGCAAATGGACTGAGGCGGCCCTGTACCTGAAAGGGTTCTGCCTGGGCAACCAGTTGAGGGCAGCCAATGGCAGAACCAAATCAGACAGGATGTGTAACAAAACGTATAACAATGGTACTAGGGCAAGTCATATAGATTACCTCTTAGTCCATTTGAGGATGTGGCATACGTTAGTGGACATGGTGGTCGAGACACGGATTGAAAGCGACCACAATCCCCTAGTAGCCGCGTTTGATTTGGGAATGGGAGCTATTAAAGATCAAACTCCTGATAAGAATGGCCCAGCTGTAGTTCTATCAAATAACGAACGCCACCTCAAATGGCGTTACGTAGTAGAACACCCAGATTTGTTAGGTAGTATAGAGTCCCATGTTGAAGAGGCGCTGTCGTCAATTACGGCAGTAGGTAATTTAGGACAACCCTCAGTAACATTTGAGGAAATTCATGGAAAATTAGTTGAAAAACTAAAATCATGTTTTTGCAGACCCCCTGTAGTGCAGAAAGCCCCAAGAAGCAAACAGGAGGGTTGGTATAATGCCTCCTGTAAACAAGCTCGTACCGAGCTGGGACTTGCTCTAATATCAAAAGTTTCGAGCAAGATTAAATTTGCTCGTAATATTCATAAAAAAGTTTTATGGAAAGCAAAAAAGGATTGGAACGAATGTGAGTGGCAAGACCTAAAAGCAGCATGTGCTGATAAAGACCAGAAAAAATTCTGGAATATTTTTAAATGGAAAAAGGGCGAAATAGTTGACAGTCCTCACAATCATGTACCCCAGAGTTCTTGGGTAGATTTTTTTAAGTCTCAGTACTCGATAGGTCCTGAGGAAGCTAGCAAGCCTTTTCAGGTGAGGCCGTTTTATGATACCCCTGTGTTTAGTGTCGGGGAGGTTGACATTGCGCTTGATAAGGTCACCCAGAGTCGTGCGCCCGGCATGGATTGTATCCCGGCCGATGTATTTTTGTATAAAAGAGCGAGGTGATCATTATATATCATGCACCTAGCAAATGCTATTGCTCAGGGAATGGCGATCCCGTACTCTTGGAAAGGTGCAGAAATCGTCCCAATATATAAAAAAGGGGATAAATTGTTGGCTTGCAATTATAGACCCATTAGCTTAATAGATGCTTTACAAAAGATTTTGGGTAGGCTGGTCTTGGGCAAAATCCAGACCTGGATGGAATCCAGTAATGTGCTAAGTCCATTGCAGGCGGGGTTTCGCCCTAAAACCAGCACCATAGACCAGGTTTTTAGGTTCATTGTCCTCTATTGGAGGACAGTGGTCCTAGAAAAAGGGGTTTTGTACGCTGTGTTTGTCGACCTGCGGGCGGCCTTCGACTTGGTCCCACGTGACAAGCTGTGGCAATTGGAGGGTTTGGGGATGGCGCCGGAGTTATTGGCATTGGTCGTCCGCTTACATGAGAGCAACTTTGCTCGGGTCCGGTGGGGAAAGCAGGGCGAGGTTACGGAGTCTTTCCCCGTGGAGCGAGGAGTGCGGCAAGGCTGTGTCTTGGCACCGACCTTGTTCTCACTCTTCGTGAACGGGGTGGCCGAGTTGCTCTCCCGGGTCCCATCAGACGCTCCGGCAATGTCCGGTACCCGCATTCCTGTCCTCATGTTCGCGGACGACACTCTGCTGATTTCTAAAACTCCGAGTGGCCTACAGCTAACCCTCCGGCGCTTTGAAGAATTCTGCTTGCTACGTGGCTTGGAAATTAACGTCTCTAAGACCAAGTTCATGGTTTTGAATGGTCCGAACCCGTGTAGATCGTACAAACCCTTCAGTAGCGTAATCGTTATGAATGGCTCTCCCCTGAGTCAGGTGGATGCCTTCACTTATTTGGGAGTAACACTTCAGAAGAATATGCGCTGGAAAAGCCAAATAGACTCTTCTATTTTGAAGTTCAAACAACAGACTGGTTTCCTTTTAAAAAGATTCAAAACCTCGCAGACCCAGCCTATAGCCCCACTCCTTGAGGTCTATACGATGAAGATACGTAGCTCATCCTTATATGGTTCTGAGCTATGGGGATATGGAAGTAACCCAAAACGATTGAATGTTATGGAGAGCGAGTTTATAAGGAAAGTTGTTGGCGTACCGCAAAGTACTCCCTTGCTACCCCTTTTTTGGGACCTAGGTTTGAAAACCATACAAGATACCGCCAACTTGCGACCATTGCTGTCTTGGCGTAGGATCTGGTCAACTGAGGAGCTAAAGCATTATGCGCTGGGCCTAAAAGAAATAATGGAGAAAGATCACTTCCATAGAATAGACTGGTTGAGGTCCATTAAGGTGTTACTCTATAGATTGGGATGGAACAACCTTTGGGATGATCCTCAAAATGCTGTTTTTCCCCCTAAGGAAATTGTTAAAGCCAAGTACTGGGAATTTATTGCCATGGAATCTGCTGCAAAGGGGTGTACTTCCCAGATAACAGCTAGATATCTAGAGATTAAGGCTTATCCCAGTCAGGAACTTTATTGGGATTTGATAGAAGCACCAACTGATCGCAAATTTTACTTTCAGTTTAGGATAGGTACTCTCCCTATTTGCTCATTTACATCTAAATGGACAAAAGGGTCCCCGGATAAATGCCCAAAATGTAGGGATATGATTGAATCTTTGAGCCATTTTGTTTTTTTTTGTCCTCTCTATGAGCTCCCACGGAAAAAATGGTTATTACCTGTCTGTCGCCTCTTAGGCACCCGAAGACACGTAGAGGCATTAAGAATCTTGTGTTCAGATCCGAGCCCATTAATTGCAATTGCAATGGCAAAGTATGTAAAGTGGGCCTGGATAATACGATCCAGACAGACAAATATTAAAAGTGCCTAATGTAGTGGCGCTTGTTCGAAGTCATGTATTATGTATCTTTTATCTTCTAATTTCGGATTTATCTGCTTAATTTAAATTAAATTAGGAAGTTTCTCTAATCAATAGTTTCACTAGATATTATTGTTGTTTATTTAAATTGATGTTTAGCACAGGAGTAAGTCCGAAAATCATGTGCCTATGGAAATATGTTATGTATTGTTTTAATTTATGTTTTAGCATGTGTATGTAGTTGGTTAATGTATGATACTTTCATGACTTAATTGTCGAATAAAGTTTTTCAAATCGAAATTCTGTTAGACGTATGTCATCTCCGTCCCGAATCATAAAGATATCATCTATATAGCGACACCAAAATCCGATGTGTGTAAAAAACGGATTGGTGTCGCTATATATCCATCTTTTTTCAAATTCTGCCATAACTAAATTGGCTATTTCTGGTGAGAAACTGCAGCCCATTGCTACTCCCGATATTTGGAGGTATAGATCTTCCTTGAAAGTGAAAAAATTGTTTTTTAAACACAAAGCTGCTAGAGCTACGATAAATTCTATGGGAACTTGGTGGGGACGGTCTCTCTCATCCAATTTGAACTCCATGACAGCCAAAGCCTCATCATGAGGAATATTGGTATACAAGGATTCGATATCGAAGGAAACTAAAGGGTACGGGATACAGGAACGTATCAACATCAATGCACACAACAGCAAAGAACTCTTCATCATGATCAAACAGTTCACCAAACCTAGCACAGATGCCACTGACATCCCCTCTCCCAAGCCCCCTGCGAAAAGCTCGCCCCTTCTTACACTGCAAGATCACAGATATTCACAACAGCTTCGCAACGAAGGACCCACCACCCCACCAGCAACCACTGTACCCAAATGCTCTACATTCCAGCCGACCCTGCTCAACTGAACAACCCTCACCACCAACAACACCTTACTGATCATGAAGACCACCCACCCTAGAGCCCCCTCGGACCCCTGCCCCCACCACATCTTCACCCGAGCCAGCGGCACCATTACCCCCGAACTCTGCAGCACCATCAACTGCTCCATTGATTCCGCCACCTACCCTGGAGACTGGAAACATACAGAGATCAACCCCATCGCTGAAAAAATCCTCTGCCAACCAGACAGACCTCAAAAATTACACACCCATCTCTCTGCTCCCCTTCGTAGCCAAAGTCATTAAGAAAGCCATCAACGTCCAACTCACCAAATTAATCTAAACAAACCACATCTTGGATACCTCCCAATCAGGCTTCAGAAGCAAACACAGCACTGAGACTGCACTCCTCGCCGTAACAAACGTTATCCTCAATCTCCTCGACCGAGGCGAAAACACAGCCCTCATCCTTCTGGACCTCTCTGCTGTTTTCAACACCATCTCCCACCATACCCCCTATGCAAGACTTCACAACACCGGCATCCACACAAAGCATTAGAGTGGATCCTCTCCTGTCTCACCAGCTGAACACAGAGATTCAGGCTCCCACCGTTTTCCTCAGAACCTACAGAGAGCAGCTCCGGAGTCCCACAGGGCTCCTCCATGAGACCCACCCTCTTCAACATCTATATGGCCCAGCTGATTCTCTCCCTCACTGATGAACCTACAGCTGCAAAGAACAACTTCCACAACGGGATGAAAGCAGTCACCACTTAGATGAAAGACAGCTGCCTCAAACTCAACTCCGACTAAAACAAAGTCCTCATCCTGGTAACCACCCTCTCCACCTGGGACTACTGCTGGTGGCCCATAGCGCTCGGAGTCCCACCCACCCACCCACACCCACCAACCATGCACATAACCTCAGCATCATCCTTGACTCCTCACTCTCAATGAACCGCTAAATCAACGCCGTCCTATTCTCTTGCTTCCACAGGCTCTGCCTGCTTCAAAAGATTTTTCAGTGGATCTCCACAGAATCCAGAAGAAGGGTCACCCAGGTGCTCGTCAGCAGAAACTTGATTACGGCAATGCACTTTATGCCGGAATCACCCAGAAGCTCCAGAAGAAATTGCAAAGAATCCAGAACGGTGCCACACGACTGACCCGAGACACCCCCCACCGCAGCAACGTTGCTGATCACCTGAGAAACCACCACCGGCTCTCAATCATTAAAAGAATCACCTTCAAGCTCCTCATGCATGCCTACAAGGTATTCCACTGCATCGGACTTGCATACCTCAACCACCGCCTCTCCTTCTATACTCCCACCAGACACCTCTGGTCCGCCAACCTGGCTATAACCACTGTCCCAAGGATCCGCAAGACCATGGCCGGAGGACGATCCATCTCCTGCCTTGCCACAAAGACCTTGAACTCTCTTCATCTACATCTCAGGCAATAGCCCTCACTGCCTCAATTCAGGAAGGACTTCAAGACCTGGCTCTTCAACTGTACTGCAGAACCCACCCCCAGCTCCTTGAGACCTAACGGGTGATTAGCTGCGCTCTATAAGAACCCAGATAGATTGATTGATTGAATATTTTTCATTGTGTAAGTGCTAACTTTGTGCCTGTGCAATGGATATCACTGCATGAAAGTCTGTTGTCCATTCATGATGTGAAATGACCTTGTAAGTGCTTAAAACAGGCAAATCACGGTTATGCTGGTTACGCTGTTAACTCTCTAGGGCCCCTTTGCTAAAATGCCTCCATATGGTTACCAAACCCAATCCAGATGTACCCTATGTTGCTACAGTACACATAAGAAAAGTCATTACTTTGGTCAACTTCTTTATTTGAATATCAAATGATACACTAAGAACTTCCTGCTGACAGTTCTATTTCCTAAAATAAATGAGTAAAGGCTTTTACCCAGTTACATCTTTTTAGAGAGGAGCTAAGGGCCACGAGCATGGATACAGAGAGACATATATGTGCCCATGGTACCTTACTTCTTAAAACAGGGCTTTAAGTGGCCTAGGTCCGTCCGGGTCTCAAACAAGGTAGGGATTAAAAATGAACATTGAAAGGTTCCCTATTGGGCCCTATACTCATGTGCTTAACTTTAATAGCACAAACATTGATTGATTTCCGAACAACAAACATAAGAAAAGATTAAGGTAATCAGTGTCAGCAATTCAGTTCCTGTTTAGATTTCATGTGTTTTACTGAATTTTGCATTACCTAAAAGTTTAAGTTATTTGCAGGATGTTGTGTTTCAGTGTTTTATTGTTTGCTGTTACAATACTACTCTTGTATAGTGCAAACTTTGAGTAGCTTCCAGGGGTTTATAATGGGCCTCTATTGAGTGCTCTGGAGATCAGGCTGAAAGCTGTGCAAGTTTCTCACAATGCCTGTTATTGGATCAGAAAGGTTTTTTGAATACGTGGTCATCCAATCCTTGGCCTCTCTGCAGAGCACACAGTAATGGTCACATACTGCTGTTACAATTGTGATTCTCTGCAAATGTGTGTGATGGAGAATGAGATACACAGTTAGGAAAATATTGACAAGGCGAGAGTAAAACAAAATGCAGGGCTTACAGGTGAGGGGATGAGTATTTGAGGGTGGTGAAGTGATTGAAATGTAAAGAAGTGCATGAGGAGAGTGACTAGATGATGCTGAAGAAGAAAGATGAGGTGTAAGATATGCAGAGGACGAGATGTGGAGAGAAAAAGGACGTACATGTCTAACATAGAGTGAACTTACCATGGCGATTGAGAGACTACGAAGACCACTACCCTTTCCACAGGCCTCAACATTTTTTAATTCACTGTTGCAAATTTTTAGAATTGAAACATCAATATTATTTACAACTAAATCAGTGTTGTAACTCATTTATCTTACACAGCTAAAAACCATTGACAATGCCAATAGTCCTGGCTGGTGTTAGGTGTATATCAGTTGCTATTGTTTTATATATCTGGATGCAATAACAGAAAGCTCAGAGATAAACCTAAATAGTGTTTGGGTGGCACACTAAGCGAAGCACAAAAATCTAATTTGTATTTTTAAGCCACCCTCCGAAATTACACAAGCCACGCCCCTTTTAAAGACCCTCCCCAATCTTGCCATCCCACTTAAAGCGTTGTCTAACGATGTTATTATACTTGAAAAAATGTTCAAGACATTTATATTTCAATTGGATGCAAAGGTGGCTTTCAAAAATCAAGTTGACTCATGCGTTGTGTTTATCATCTGAGCCTAGAAATATGGGCATGGGTGAACAGAAATCTCTACTAAAATTAGAATTTTTTTCAGACTGGTGGGAGTTTCTACCTTCATGAAAAAGTGAATCCTGATCACAAAAACATAGAAATTACACCTCTAATTGCGGCAAAAATTAGATTTAATCAAAAGTGCACACACTCAGGAAGTGGTTGTCACTAAACCCCTGATTTCCAAAGTTTTCTCTGAGAACCAGGAGAGACAAATGTCTAAAAAATGTAAAAAAGGAAGACATGTTTAGCTATCGCTAATCATTTTACACTGTAAGCCATCTCTCAAGAGCCTACAAAGAGCCTCGTGCCGCCTGCTCCTGAGTGGGTGAATAACAGGAAGAGGGGCACAACATGAAAGCTAATTGGTCCTTTATATGTTTTTTTCCCACGTGCTGGTGCGGCCAGCTTGCCACAGATAAGCATCCCTTCCCATTTGATCCCTTGCCTTGCCTTTCCTCTGTTTCTTTATTCCGTAAATGGGATCGCATACGAGGAGATTCCTGCCCACGCCCATGGTTAATGACCTTTTCACACGAGAGCTCCAGGAAGGCTCGATTTAGCTCTCTTTGGGCTGCTTTCCTCTTTTTCTTAACTCTCATTAACTGTTGCCTCAGCATCAAACGTCAGCCCTCCTGTCTCCTGTCCAGTTACAAAGAGCACAACAAAAAGGCAGCAGGCGACAAGGCAAATCTGCTGGCCATCTGATGTTCCTGACTTCAGAAATACGTTGTGATGGTGGGACTTCCAGGAATGGCTAAACCGAAATGACCAGCAGTGCCTGCTTGGTCAGCTTCCTTTCTTTCATCAGCATCGTGCCAGCTTTTGTGATATATAATCCAACGACTTGTGTGCCACCCATGTGACTCTCACCTTATAAATTTGAAATTGGCGTGACTTCAGAAGCCAATGTTGGCCAGCATTAGCGCGCTGCAGTGTTGCGCGTAAATTCGCTGCATTACCTTTCTCAGAGAACCCAAAAAATGGCAGCCCTCAATTTACTATGACTCGCGCACCAATGGCGATATTTGGGGCATATCATCAAGGCTCTTAGCGCGAGGATAATTATCGCCGGCCAACTCTGAATTTTATCGCGGAGATAGCGTGCTATCAACAGTGCTTATCTCCAAAGTGATAAAATTCAGAGCGCAAGCTGCCAATTGTGCGATTATCGCTGGAAATACAGCGATAATCACACAAGGTTTGGCGAAAGCTTGCTGATAGGGCAAGGCATACTTTAGCCATGATATAAACCTTACATAGGATATCATGGCTAAGTCAGTTTTGAAGCAGGCGTAAGGAAAGTAGCGATAACAGAGGTTATCGCTACTTTGCTTGTCGCTCTGCAGGTTAGCGTGCCCATTGATAATTGGAGAAATGTCGCTTAGTGACATTTCTCCAGTTATGTCAGGGCAGGAACGCCCACTTTGCATCTCATTAGAGATGCAAAGATGGGCGTTGGGGAAAAGGGCGATAATGCAAGGATTCACGCGATAGCGTGACCTTGCTGATTAGGTGATAAAATTATTGCCGCTTTCTGTCCGAAAACGGACGCTAAAGCGGCGATAATTTTATCTCCGGGGCTTGATGATATGCCCCTTTGAAGGCCCATGCTAAAAAATGTGATCACGCGCCAGTGATGGCGTCCGCTATGCCCCTGGTACAAGATACGATTAAGCATTGCGCTATTGCGCAAATCGAGGTGGGCGAGCAAACAAATTAACAGGGAGAGCCGAGCCAAAGCCGAGCCAAGAGTATGGCTCGGATCTTAAAGCCTGAGCACCAGCTGAGCCCTGTGTTATGGAAATCATGCAACAGACCACTTAAAATAGGATAAAGTATCTTGAAAGTACAGAAAAGTGTATTTCTTTACCACCTGGAAGCTGTGACATTGATAGGGCACATTATATGCCTGCACTGAGAGGTACTTGTTAAAAGTGATAGTTTTGTACAAATAGTAGACTGAACTCACATATTCGAAAGTGCTTTGATAGACAATAATGAAGAAGAAAAGAGTTTTGGTGAAATAAAATATTTACCTAAGATCACACAATTTAAGCAAGGATCGCAAATTGCCCAGGTTTTCTGGTTTCACTCTGTATAAATCAGCCAATAAATGAGTATCAACTAGATTTTTCTTATGTTAAGGCTTTGTTTTTTTACCTCTTAGTGCATTCTTCTGCAGTTATAAAATATAGCAAAAACTCAACCCAAAGGGTATTGCAGTGCTTACATGAGCACCAATGACATTATAAACGGTCACATGCATTATTTATAGACATGGGGAGATTAAATGATTTGCCCAGAACCGCATGATATTGAGCCGATGCAGAGTCTCAAACAGGCTCCCACATCCCATAACTGGCAGGTCTGGTCGTAACACCACGTGTGGGGTTGAGGGAGGGAGGCGAAAGTAAAATGGAAGCTCGGCTTGTTATGAACTCGAGGTTCGACCAGGACCTCAAGCTGAGCCAGAGTCATGCCTCAGGCTTACGCCTGGCTCATGCTTTTAGTGGCTCACACACCTCCAGGAGCAAGTGCTAGTGAGCAGAGTTTTAAGTGAGATTTCCACTCGTCATACCTTCCAATACAAATCTCCACGTACAGAGTCTTTCACTTGTTAGTCATTTTATATATGTAATTTTACAAAAATTACATGTATTATGCATGAGAATATTATGCCTTTTTAATGCCTTCATTAATTTAGGAAGAGAGTTTCACACAAATCAAGTCTACGATAAATAATATGAGTTAAGTTGATCTGGATTTGCATAGACTCTCAGGTTTGTTTGCACAGTTCTTGCAACTTAGGTCCACCTTGCATATCCCATCAGGGGGCCTGGGATTTTGTGATGCAATGTTATGTTGAGCTGGTGACAACATTTGGCGTAAAAATCGTTTTCTGTGCAAATATAATTTGACTTTACCATAGGTACCACTTTGTGTTATACAACGCTGTTGTGAGTTGCATGTACATGTGCACTAAGCAATAGTAAATCGTGACTGAGTCAGGAGTGGCTCCCCTGCTAAGGCGGAGGAGCGACGCCCCATTGCTCTTAGAGCAGAAAAAAATAAAATGATAATGTTAGGCTGGGGTCGGAGCCTGGGAGGAGTGTTGAGTTCACACTCTCAAAGTGGGCATGAATGCTTGGCCGGCCATCTTGGCCCAGTCAAAGGATCATGCGCACTTAGCTTGTTCCCCCCAGGCTGCATTACACAGCCTGGAGGGAACATGCCAAGGCCCCCAGTCCCTATCTGAGCACCGAACGATGGTGCCAATACCATTGAAGCGTTGTGATTGGCTTAGGGGAACCAATCACAATGCTGCATTGCAGCGTTGCGATTGGATTAGGAGAGCCCGGGTGCTTCCTGGTTCCGGATGTGCCAGGAAGAGAAGGAATGACAGAGAGACGGTGTCTGCGGAAAAACGTTTGTGTTTTTTTTTCATATCCAGCCCCCCAGCCCGCCATCCCGTTCCCTGCCAGATGCCACTGGGCTCAGTGTATTACCGTAGCATAATGCTCCTCAGTGCAATACACCTTCACAAAACAGATGGACTGCCAGAACGTCCCCTGTAATGTGGGACAAGATCTGCCCAAGAAGGAGAAGCCCAGCAACTAACTGCCTCTGATTGTTTGGAATCCACATGGGCTAATAAGTTAAGTTATAATTTGTTATTGTTTAACTAATAGAAATCTTACAGTATCATGATCACTACAAACTGAGTATTTTAAAATTTAAAACAAGTTCATAAAATTATTTTAAAAATCGGATATATAACCACCATAAACAATTCACTTATAATTTCCTGCAAAGTGCTTGTCTATAATTAAAAATAAATCGCATACAGTACTCAGTGAAACCAAACGGCAGCAGAAAATGTACAAAATATCTTGTGACAATGCAAAATCCTACACGGTACTAGTTTCCTTGCTAATAAATTCTGACCCTTTTTTTTAAAAGAAACTCATTCATAATTTCTATAAGGCGCTTGTCTATGGTAAAAAGTCACACAGATTATTTAAAGAAACCAGAAAGCTCCAAACATCTCCTAACAATAAAGAGTTCTTCATAGTCCTAGTATCCTTGATAATAAAATGCAGAGTTAATTCCAAGCAGCGATTCAAAGATAATGTTGTGCATTTCCAATTTCTTCGCCACCAGTTTTAAGAACTTTGTAAAACTGCAGTTCAAAGGGGCATCCAATGACTGAAAACATGCAATTACAGCTTGCTGACATGTACGGGCTTCGTGCTTAAAGGGTATTTTTAACAGCTCCCCTGCTTTCTTTTAATAGTGCCAGGCAGGTACAAGTTAAATGACTAATGTTTTCCTCCCCAGTTTTACACAGTCTACAGCAAGTAGTTTTTATATCTGGGATCCAAGGAATTATCTGGGCTAATACACCCTGCCCTGGACATTTTGGGGATGTTCTAGATCCTCAAGGAAACCAGGACATCTCTGCACGTTGGTGCAGTGCAAAGTTGCCCACTCTTTACATGTTATATGTACACAAGGGAAACCCAAAGATCGTAAGGGACCAAGGGTACTTGAGTAATTCTAGAGACAATGGCCCCTTAAGAAAAAATGAAATACAGTCATTCTGGATACAAACATCAGTTCCATGAACAGATTCAAAGATCAGAGTTTTCAATTTTCTTACTTCAATTCGAACAAAAAATTGATTTTCTCCAGCCAGAATAATTTCAAAAACCAAAGATCAAGAGAGCAAAAAAACACAATGATCTGAAACAAACAATGTGCAAAAAAATAACACTCAGAAAACCAGGTGTTAAAAACTGACAACAAAAAACATATAGACATATACAGGCAAGCAAACAGTGACCAACATTAATATAACACCTTTAGGTCACTTCTTAATAAAAGCAAAACACTACTGCACCCAAAACAAAAATACTATAAAGCATAGAGTAACGGGTCAGAGGGTATGTTGACGACGTTTCGACCCTGTGAAAATATAGAATTATCATCAGGTCTGAGTATCAGTTGCCTGGCATGGTATCAATTGATATATTACATGAAGCACCTGATTTTTCAACAATCTGTAAGTAAGCAAACAACATGCTTTTTCAACACAATTAGTGCCTGTTCATGAGTATCATACGAAGATAAAGCACATAAATAAACAAGGAGAGAAAAGGAAGGAATGTGAATGAGAATTAGGAAAATGAAGAAATCATTTTCATTTTCATTTTTAAGATATGTTGCGTTGAAAAAGCATGTACCAGATTACACAATATACCACATTTAAATCAAAGACTCTCCCTGCTATGTTTAAGAGCAACTTCCCCAAGCATCTCATAACTTCATTCACGACCACATATATCCACAACAAGAATAGTGAGACACAAAGACCAATAACATGAGTTTGGAGGAACATAGATAAATTATGACACCATGTTTTGCGTAGCAAGTAAAAAAAAACACTCTGACATACCTACTTTCAA
Source organism: Triturus cristatus (assembly GCF_964204655.1). Lineage (NCBI taxonomy): Eukaryota > Metazoa > Chordata > Amphibia > Caudata > Salamandridae > Triturus > Triturus cristatus. The sequence goes on along the minus strand of NC_140594.1, from coordinate 806,363,317 downwards.
CCATAAAAAATCCCTAATCATCAAAATCTTCAGTCTTGTATCCCCATGCTCCAAGACTGACCCGAAAAATGCTATGTGTTAGAAAAGCATAGCATACCATAATAAGCATAAATATGGATCAATTTCATTCACACTGTGTGTAATCAATCATTGAAGCAAATTGGGTCCAATATGAGCCATAAACCTAATTCATCCATACTTCCTTTCTTTCTTCTTTCCCCTTTTTTCCCTTCTCCTTTTTTCCTTTTGAAAGAAATATAGAGCAACAACCAGTACCTCCTAGTGAGCCCCCGAGTTATCAACGATTTATAAGACCTAAATATCTACTAATGCACAATTATATTGGGAAACCCCATTGTCACATGGGAATAGTGATTGAGCCCAATCACCATTCTCAACCTCATCAAACCAGTTTATCATTAATACTATTTCGCTTACTAAATTGGCACTAGTGTTTTCTCACTTGTATACATGCAGTGTTTCCACCAGCAGTCTGAAAAGAGCCCAATAAACTCCAAACTTTTATCTGTATTTGATCAGCCCAAGTGGACTCTCAGCCAAAAAAGTGATGAAATTCATTGTCAGTGTTGTGACCCAATTCGGTGGCTCTCAAACGACAAATCCCTCAGACAGCACCAAAGTCTGTTCCCTATCTCCACCCTTTGGGTTTTCTGTAACATGTTCAATACCATGAAACCAAAGGGTGGTGATCATCAGGATGTTCCCTCTGATAATGATCCGTCATTGGGTAGCTATCATCCTTGTTCCTGAGGGCTCTTCAATGTTCCTGTATGCGCGATTTCAATTTCCGGGATGTACTCCTCCCCACATAGACCACGTTACAACTACACCCAATCAAATACACTACAAACCAGGTATTACAGTTTATGTAGTGTTGTATGCCAAATGTCTGAGTGGTGTTGAAACTAGAGATCTTGGTCTTATTTCTCCCATATACACTTACATTACAATGACTACAAGAATAAAAGCCCATAGGTTTTGAGGGTAGCCAAGACCCCGTTGATTTTGTATATGTTATGTATCTTGGATAGATGGCGTTCTTCAAGGTACAACCTTTTTTCTAGACTATTATCGGATTTCTCTCAATTTTGTCCTTTAACCCAGGTGCATCCTGCAAGAGATGCCAGTGTTTGCATCAGCTTGATCAGTAGAGATGTGTGATGATAATGCACAAGATTTTGGTTTGTAGATCCACATTGGGAGATCCAGAAGTTATCGATCTTTCAAATAGAATTGTGAATGGTGTGGAAATAGGGGTTCTATCTAAAGGCTTGGATTTTTGTTCCACACGGAAAAGGTGACAATGCAGATTTTCACATTGTTTTGCTTAAATTTGTAAGAGCACTGACATTTAAAGAATTCTTTATCACCATCCTAAAACGCCAGTCATTACTGTCACTAATCAGACACCTACTTCACACACAATTTCAGATATACATGATTTACAATGCATTTTGTCTATACCAAATGATGAAAATATAGATATGGGTGCACTGTCACACGATCTATATAGTGGAGAGCTTGGATCAGGACAGCTGTCTCTGATCATGATCAAAATTATTGCCTCCTGACTCTGGCCATTGCAACATTGATTTATTCAATGAAAAGGAAACACATGACTTATACCAATTAAATCTTACAGCTGAGTATTGTCCAAGTTTCAAATATAATCTTTCCCTTGGTGAAAAAGGTTACAAAGGGATGATATACTGGCGATACATGAAGCCGACGAGGGAAAAAATGTGGTCATTATTGTATTGTATTGTATTGTGGACTTATATCACCCAATGGGTATCCTGGCGCTCAGATTACCCTGCAAACGCTGAACTGGGCTGCAACCTTACAAGCTGAAAAAGACTAAAACAGTGACTGGGCTGAACTAGTCCCTGGGAAAAAGCCACGTTTTCAGCTTCTTTCTAAAATTCAGCAAATTTTCAGTTTGTCTGAGGTCAAACGGTAATATATTCCACAGATGTGAGGCTACAAAGCTAAATGATTTGCCCCCATCCGTGTATTTTTAAATCTGGCTGTACACACCAGCTTTGCAGTTGATGAATGAAGGTTTTTAGTTGGAATATACCAAGTGAATTTGCTCTGCAGTGGTTTAGGTCCAACTCCATGTAATGCCCTGTGATTGCTTGAGTGAGATCAATCGACATTTAAGTGATGACCAATGTTATGAATATATTCCGGGCAATCCTATGAAAGAACTTATTACCTTTTTGAATTTGAAATTGGATGGATAGAGAGATATGTGCTTGCTCTCGGATGATGAGCATAGATAGCTGTCGTTATGTAGTGTAAGATTCCTCTGTATTTATATATTAGCGAAAGTCCATAAGGAATGAGTCTTCCTCACAGGACAACCTATTATATCAGGGGTGAGCTCACCCACCAAAAAGCTTTCTGAGTTTGTTGATATTAAACTTCATAAACATGTTAGGAACCTTCCGTCTTACATTCAGGATGGGAAGGATGTTCTTAACAAGTTCAACAGCTTCCCGTGGTCAGAGGAACTAATGTTCGCTACATTTGTTGTAACAAGCTTATACATCTGCAGTCACAAATAATTCGGCCTGATGGCAGTAAGGTCCTATTTGGACAAGGATAAGGCGGATCACTATGAACATAATGAAATAATTTTAAGTATGAATGGCATCATCCTGTCTAAAAACAACTTTGTCCATGATGGGTTCTGGTACCATCAGCTCCAGGGCACTACCATGGGTTCCAGGTTTGCTCCTTCTAATGCCTGCCTCTTTATGGGCGGGAGCATGCCTGGGGCAGATATTCCTCTCAATTCATCGTCTTCTGGGGTGAGGTACGTTGATGAAATTATCTGCCGATGGACGGGTTCTGTCGAGGATTTAAATGCCTATTTTAATTACCTTAATGACAATCCCTACAATGTATGACATACCATGTGCCATCACAGGGATTGAATTGACTTTTTGGATTTACAGTTTCATGTTAAGGATAGAATCATTCGTAGCACTATGTTCAGAAAGAAAACTGCATGCAATAGTATTTTGCATGCCTCCAGTGTGAATTTAAAGTCAATTATAAGAAATAGTCCATGCAAGGGAATGGTTTGTGCAAGAAAGAACTGTATTGGGGGTTCAAATTTTGAGACAAGTATAAAGGAAATGAAGGATACATTTGTCAGCAGAGGATACTACAGAAATGTGCTAACTCAGGCTGAGAAGAGGATCCAATTGGTAACTATGAAATCCACACTAAATAGCAAGAAAACGGAGCGCAAACTAAATGCGTTGACATTAGTTACTAAATACATGATGCACAGTGACAAATCTTTTAGATTCTTTGCAAACACAGGCATCTCTTGCAGGATGTACCTGGGTTACAGGACTAAATTGAGAGGAATCTGAGAATAGGCTATAAAAGAGGTCGTACCTTGAAGGATGCCCTCTGTCCCAGCTATGTAGCATCTACAAAGGCGACAGGGTCTTGGCTACCCTCAAACCCTATGGGCTTTTATTCTTGCAGTAATTTTAATGTATGTGTCTATGGGAGAAATAAGACCAAGACCATTAGTTTCAACACTACTTAGACATGTGACATCCCACACTTTATAGACTGTAATACCCTGTTTGTAGTTGTAACATGATCAATGTGGGGAGTACATCCTGGAAATTTAAATCACACATGAAATTGTTTTGTGATACATTATTTGTATAAGATATCCTGTCTCTTGGATTAGTGAGGCCGCTCTCTTTATGCAATGATTCAATCCATGTGTGTTTAAGATTGAGAGGTTGTTCCCATTTCCAGTGTGGAATAATCTATCGATGTTGAGGTCTGCAACCTGGGAATATGACAAGGACTATGGACCTGTGATGGTGCGATCAAGGGGGTGTTACCTATGGACTTTGTATGTTATAATATAGTGTTCATCCCACCAGAGACTTAAGGCTTCATTCTGATTTCTGCAGAGATTCCTTCTGGACTTTTGCCAGACTGTTTTGCTGAACCACATTTGCAGATTCTATGCATACCTTTCCGGTCGATTCCTTGCAGACCACTTCCCTGATTTCCTACAACCTGAGTGCACTTAATGAGGTTTAGACCTCAGTGCTTCCCTTTTGATTCTTTCCTAAGTGTGGCTGATGCTAACACTTATTCCCGACTCATAGAAGACTCTTGACCAAGCTTCTGAGATGCTAACACTTTCTTGTCTGATTTCCTTTTGTCTTGTCCTGATTTCCTTCATGGAATTTCCGATTTGTGAGTTTCTTTATTGCCTCGCCATCCTCTGGACTTTTAAATCCTATATTACTGATGTGTAGGTGAGAGAGTCTTAGATTATTTTTCTGAGCACCAGCTATTGATGCTACTTGTCTGTATCGCAATCACAGAACTGCCTGTTTGTTTAAAACTAGTCTGCCTCAACGTCATCAGGTGGTTGGAACTTCCAGTTGTTATTTTCTACCTTTATAGCATGGTTTTAAGGGGAGTGTCTTTGAACTTGGTTATTAATTTTTAATAAACCTTGTTGAACTTGTCTACCAACTCCTGGTCCTCAATGTGTAGCCAAATGGGTTACACTTTTCACTGAAATGTGATTGAATGTAAATGCTAACTCCCATCACCTCTCAGTCAGATCTAAAAGGTCCAACGGAGGACCAGTCATTAGCAAGTTGGCTAGAAATGCTGTCGTGGTTTCAATGGAACTGTGCCAGAGCTTGAGCAGTGTTTGGAAAATTTCTGAATACTTTATACCCAGGGCCACTAGAATTATGAGATTCTGCAGCTGCTGTATTTCCACATAATTATGCATTTTACAGCATTTGCAACATAATTCATCATTTGCTATATAATCTGCAGATTTTCCATAACAAAAATATTTCTCACTCCAATGGATCAAAAGTTATTAAAAGTGCAGCGACCTGTTGCCCCACAGTGGTAGTCCCTTCGCAAAGGTTGAATGATCACATTTCAGTTGCTTTTTGCTGTATTTTGGCGTTAATGAGGTACTTAAAAGGTGAAACCTTTATCAATCCAGAGTTAACGTGTTTAGATGACAAAATATCAATCTAATACTATCGAAAATTGTGCCACACCACGCCCCAATAATGTGCCTCTTTTTGCTACATCATTTAGTCAACCCTGACGCACAATTTGGTTCTCTCATGTCCATAATTACAGCGGCGCTGCTTATACCTGTTAGTCCGAGAACAATACCTCTTCAAGCACCGCCCCTTTGAAGGTCACTCCAACTTTTACCTTTATTTAGACCGGTCTTTCCTCTGAAAAATGAAATAACAATAAGGCGCATCCCCAAGCAATCAAAACACTGTCTCTTTGATACAAGAGAGGAGACGACAGGCGAAGTAACATTTTTAGTAAATCGGAAATTCAGTGTAAGGCCGTGCTGCTTAGACTGGGAATGGGATTGGTGGCCTGGAAAACATAAAAGGAGAGTTGAAGCTTTTTTAATTCATGAGATAATATTTAATAATTTTGTCTAATTTATTCTTGCTTCTATATTTAAGTTCACTCTACTAGAGAAAAAAAGAAACAAAAATGAACAAGGTATTTATACTTCCAACCTCGAAAGAATAATTTCAGACAACACCTTTGCAAAACTAAGACGAGAGTCTTGCCTCGCCGAGTTACATGCACAGCTGTGTTATGCTTTTCGAAGCTGGCCCCTTTAGAATGTAGGTGACAGTCAAAGTTAATCAGATAATCCAGGCCTTGACACTTTATACAGCCCCTTTAAGCAGCTCTTCCCTCCAGCACACCCTGATGACATCATTCTTAAATTGTGGACTGGAATTTGGTTGCTGCGGGCTATTGGGGCTGGAATGCTTTTCACAGCCAGAAGCAGTACTCTATCTCCTGATAGCCAACTTTCCTAGCCAATTGTTGTGTTTATATGTGTGTTAAAAGGTTAAATAATCTGTAGTCTAAACTTTTCGGATATATGTTCTTAATTTTGATTTTAAGCATAATATTCTGTGCTGAAAATGGCACAACAGAAGTTCATTCTGGAAGATTTCAGTGAAGTACATCTCAGCATGTTTGGAAAAAAGAAAAGAAACAAAGGGACACAATGTGAATGCAGGTAAAAACTGCAAGGCCCATGCAGCCTGTCATTCTTATCATCACTTGATATCCGGCTTTCCCTCGTTTGCTCAGTAATGCTGTTTCCTTGTGCATTCTTAAACATTTTACCTAAATATAACTGCTTCATCCCATCTGCTGGGAGGTATTTTTATTCCTCTTCTGTTTTTCAGAAAAAGAAATGTTCATGTAATGTTAACTCCGAGCCTTCGTTCAGCTTCATACATGGGCTTGTATTTGTGTATTTTTCCCTGCTGAAGTGCTTGCTTTCCACATTAGGTTTTTGAACTCAAGAAATGTGAATGATTTTTGATGGATGTGCTGCTTCCTTCCTTTCTTTAGTGTGCAAAGGCTTGACTTGGAGATATTTGAAGCATTAAGGGTTTGGGTGAAAGTAGCTGGACTGTTTGCAGTCAGTCTTTGACCTTCTGAGAATGAGTCTTCTGGAGCCCCATGCCATATTGCAGATGAAACACAAACTTTCTTGTGTCCTGAGATGCCAAAACTCATTTATTTAGTGCAATGAAAAGAATTTCCAAGTGCCACAATTACATTTTTTGCTTGCACTGTGGACTTGTCCAGGTACAGTGAAATAGCGTGCTGGGACAGAAAAGAACCCTATAGGATATGCAGCCCTGCTCCCCTGCCCTAAGTGCCCGACTGCATGTATCTGGTAGTCTGCTTTTTTTTATAATCTGGTGTGCGTGCTGAGGCTTAAGCCTGCCCCATGCCATGAGTGTGAACCTTGACCTTGAGGAGTACACCAATCGTGCCCTCAGACCACTGACAGTGGACTATGTCCCAATCATGGGTTTAGTACATAGAGCGGTGGCAGAAGCATACTGCCTTTTGATAATCCACAGCTGTGACCAGACCTTTTTATCTGCATATCTTGAGTGAAGACCTACTGGCCCCCTTGGGAAATGATTCTGTATGTTATGCATGTGTTGTCTATGTAGCCTGGGCGGTACATGCTTTGTGTGTATGAGTGAACCAGAGTAATGGAGGCCTCTGGGGTCCCTTTGGATTCCCTTTATCTGACTCTGTGCAAAAGATGGAGATGAAGTTGAAGTGGCCTGTTGACATTCCTGAAGCTGTAGGGAGGAGACATGGATACTGGATTGGGTAGAGAAGAGGCAAAGTTCCTTTATATATTCAGGCAGGCCTTTTGATAAGAGGAGCTTCTGATTAACCTTACAGAAAGGCTGAGCTTTGATAGTTGATGGGGGTGAGGGTGAGACTGTAGCCTCTGTTGTTCAAGGTCAAGGGAACCCCATTTGTTTTTCTCCTGGTCACTCTTTGGTGTGTCAGATGACAGCCAGGTGCAGAAAGGTCACACCGCTTTATGCCTCTGTTTTGGGTGCTCCAAGCTGGAGACTACGCTGATGTGAGGTGCATCACTCTAAACAAAGTCTGTGTCTGAAAAGGAACCTAGAGAGAACACTTGAAAGGAGAAGCAGCCTAAACCGAATATGTGACGTTACAACGTGATCAAAATGATCGCGGAACGTTACATCGCAGTTTTTACAACGCAAGTCATTGCATCAACTTGCGCTGGAGGGTGCTGGACTTAGAAATAGTATGATTCACTATTACAACACCAGTCTACGTACAGTAGGGAAGGTGTTGGAATAGTAAATCATACTATTCCTAAGGTTACTGCCCCATCCAGCGCAAGTTGTTGTAACGACTTGCGTTGTAACACCCGCGATGTAAAGGCATTGCGATACAATGCCCGCGTAGTAATGGATGTCTCCCACCTAAACCAGTTCTGAAAGCACATACAGTGATTAACATCCCCTGTCTGCTTTGTCTGTATAAAATTAGGATCCACAGGCATACCTATTGTTCCAGTAACAAGTTGTCAATGACAAAGGACAGGAATAGTCCATAGAGTACTCAGAGGACTGCTATGCAACAAGGGTTGGTGTCTGCAAGACTGTCAGCTTCCCATGGGTAAGGGAAAATCATCTGAAGTCTTGTCCTGGTGGAAGCTGCTGTTCATCTGAATGAGCTGGCTAGAAGCCAACCTATGGGCTAAAAGAGTGAAGGCGGCTGCCGATCATGCTGGCAGTGCGTCTGTACAGGACAATCCAGAAGCAGAAAGACTTGTGTGCCGGTGAAGACTGCCAAGGAAAGAAGGATGGAGGAGAGCGATCTATGTGCCCTTGGTGCCAGCAGCAATGGTTGCAGTTCCAGGCCGGAACCGTGAAACCATTGCTGCTCTGTGACGCTACACAACATCTACGATGTGGCTACCTGTGCCTCTATGACTCTAAAGAAGTGCAACCACAACTAATCCAATGTGGCTGTGACCCAAAGAACTTCGAATGTAAATCATTCCGTGCTGCTGTGACACATGGAAATGCGATTGCATCTGTGCGACTGTGGCACATTACATGCTGCAGTAACCTAGACACTGATGTGGCTACCTAGCACCGCTACACTATGACTTAGCATCTGAAAGTGGGACCTGAGTAAAAGCTGAGCATCCAAAAGTAGGTAAGAGTGTGGCAGTGATGAGATCTGCCCTGTGGTGGAATAACATCTCCAGATTACATGAATCTTTGACCCAGGAGGCCTTTAATATCAGCTCCTTCCATCTCCCAGGATCAAACCTCTCGGAGAAGTCCGCATATGACCTGAAGAGTGTGTTGTCTTCAAGAAGAGGAAAAGAAATTGCATGCTGCTGCCAGCTGGCTGCTGACCCATATCACACACATCCTGGACATACACCGTTGTAAGTACCCAGAGTCTATTTTTTGTCTGTGATAAACTGAGCATGTTAATCATCCTGGAAGAAGTTGATCTGCGCCTCATCCCCTTTAATCATGCTGCCATAGAAATTCCTACTACTAGTGGGGAACCGCCGAGACCCCAGAGGAGGCAATAGGATAGCCGATCAAGACTTGGTTAGCCCAGTGCCCAGTTCACTAAATTGTGCTTGCTCATTTTTAGTTGTGCACTATTTAGTTTTGATGTTTAATGAAGTACTTTTTTTGTTTAAAGTAGAACACTGGGTTTGACAAAACAGGTGAATTGAGAGGAAATTCCTGCAATGAAGTGAGTGTGTTCCATTTAATTTCCCAACAGAGAACCTTTTTGTGGGATACCGTTAGAAATGTATTCTCGTCCATGCTCAAGTATGTGACTACAAGGTCCCCAAATATGCCGCACCTCCAAGGGGCCAATATTACCGTAGCAGCTGGGTAAGAAAGAGTGAGTGAGTTACTGAGTCACTAATGTAGAGAGATTTGTTTTTAAAAGCACAATACTACAAAAACATGGGCTTGAAGTGTTGTGTGCTTATGTTAACTTTGTGCAGACATACATTTTATAACATGCAATGCATGGATGAATGAGAGTGTGAGGATTTAACTCATGCATTTGCCTTTATTAAAAATATCAAGGCAAAAAAATTAATGCTAGGATCCAGATCCTAAAGAATGGCGGGGAACCCAGATGGGGCTATAAACACGACTCCAACATGCCGACCAGGGGATGGGGGTCCAACAACTAACCCAGCACCCACAATTAGCTTTTTAACATCCTTTCAATTTTCCAAGTATAAAGAATATTTCGCAATATCTACAGGGATTTTTAACTTCATTTGTTGCATCGCACCCTTTATCCCGATAAACTCCCTGAGAACAGGAAGTCAATTTGTCCCTATAATCATTTTGGACGAATGTGGCAAACTCAATGATGAATCATGCCACCTCGGTTGGTGGGTGAGGGTTTACCTTACATTTTTTTTTTAAACTAATATTTTTTAAATAATTGGGTTTTCTGCAGTAATGTAATATCTATATGGAGAACCCTACACATCCTGACTGTCTATTTGTTTATAAAACATACATTTGGGAGGACAGCCCACTCCTCTCACTCCACCCACTTTTGTTTTTCAGAAGTGTGAGTATCAGGAAATCGTAACGACGAAAAATAAATTTTACATTAAATTACCACTTACGAAAAAGGCATTACCATAATTAATAACCATGGAAAAATCCCTCACAAACTCCCAACCTCAACGTTAACACAATTCTATTATAACTAAAGTGCTAAAAAACACCTTAACACTCACTCCAGTCAGAACCTACCTTTAGTCAGATCATACCACTTAATCTCATAAATAAAACTGCAATTACACTCTAAATCCCACCTCAGCCACAAGCGCAATCCTAAATATGAGTTAAAGCCTATGCCTTAAAGCAACCCTAATTCAAAACATAACCATAATTCTATCCCTAATTCTACAGAGCTGAAAGCATTATCAGTAGAAAAAAAGGTGTTTTAATATTTGAAAGTGTTTTATTATTTGCATTCATGTTTGTTATTCTAATTATCTTTATATTATACTTCATTTCCGCACATGATCACAGGATGTTAAAGCTAATGTATTTGTTTTGCGGCGATCCTATAAATGCAAGAGGCCAACATTCTAGGCCACTCACTTTGACAAGAATAACAGAGGTATGTCCATTGAAAATCTGGAGTACTGTTTGTTGTTTTTTCCACTGCTGACATTGTGTGATTTATCCCACCATGATTCACTTTAGCGTATCAATAGAAGTGTGAGTGGGGGGAGTGAGTGACTCAATATCATAAAAAACATAACATAACATAAGTATTTGTAAAGCACACGTTCACCACAATAGGTATCTTGGCACTGAATGACAGATGTTTGTCATTACCCAACTCAATGGTACCCATTTTATTGACCGCAGAAGGATTAGTGGACCACCAGGATTTGAACCTTTGACCATGAGGTCGAGCACAAGCCCCTACAGTGGACGCATTAGTCTACTAAGCCACCAGACCCGGTCTAAAGAAAGACCCTGGGAGTACTAGTGAAAACCTGAAGAAGTTCTATTGGTGTGTAAGGAGTGAAAAAGCAGGGCATAAAGAAGTCATTTTTACTTCTGCTTGTAATGGCCGGGTCTGCATCATGACTAAAGACATTCATGTTTCTAGGAAACTACACATTAACAACTGCCTGACTTTTCCTTCCCTCCCATTCAGGCATCACCTTCCTGTCCCAATCCATGCTGTGAGACTGCTGGTGGATTATGACCTCTTTCCACTACTTCTAGTCAGAAATTTGTTTCTTCAGAGATTTCACAAATAATAAGATTCAGGTCTCCATGATTTTTGACCTTTGACTCTGCCATTAACCCATTAGTTATGCCACTCTTCCCAGTCAGAATTCCCAGTGGAATTTTCTGGTTATAGTCAGAAAAAGATGAGCAGGATAATTATTCCATCCTTGGTTCTCGTCTGCTATTTAGATGGTGACATTGATTTTGGTCACCGTGAGGTATGTCAAAATCTTGCCTAATGGCGAGAAGGCTCTATTGTCTGCCTTTGTCCCCAGAAATTCAGAACTCACCAATAATTGTTTTTCGTGCTCCTATTGTTGACTGTTGGGCTCAAAGTGCATAATGACCACACGCAGTGAAGAAATGTTGCTTCAGAAAAGGAGGCTTAATGATGATATCTGGAACACGCCACAAAACAGCGTTTCTAGGAGAAAGAAACCAAATTTACTTTATTTGCTGTGAATAAATTTAAGAAAATGGCTCAAAACGATGGCAAATGAATCTGGCTCTTAGGTGGGTAATAAGTGCTTCCCAATAAATCAGGATAAAGGCTGATTAGAAGTGTGTCACAAAATGGATGACTGGAATTGGCGGAGAAGGTAAGAGAGCTACAGGATTGGGGGACTTGTTTACAGTATTTGTGGGACATCTGTTTTTGCAACTAAGGACCTTCACCCTCCTAGAGGGGTTTTTAGGGATTACCATGATTCCAAGTGCTAGAAATTCTGCTGAGATTTTACAATCTTGTTAGAAGTCTTAAGCATGGAAATTAAGCAAAAGGTGATTTTGACTGACTGTCCCTGTCTTTAGAGACTGAGTGGAATTTGTTTTTTATACAGTTCAGGTTGATGACCAACCTTTGGTAGTGGGTAAATCAGGGAACACCCACCACCACCGAAGCTACTAGATTTCTTACACAGAAATTCCACTATGTTGGCAGAAGTTTCATATGTGCGCCTCTCTTTTGCAATGAAAATATCTGACCATTGCTCATTCAGTCAATCAGGAATGGAATTTTGCAGATGTAAATTATGTTTACATGCATGTCTACATCGAACTTATATATACAAAAACATTTGAGGATATGCATACATCTCAGCGTGACCTAAATGTCTACCACTGTGTGAAAACAAACGAGAAATTATATAATTACAGGAACATTGTCTAGAGGTGCGCAAGGCACTTTAGTTCTACTATGATAATGACTTTGTGGCTATCAAAACAACAGTTTCCTTCCAGTTGTCAGGAAGAACCTTTTATATGAACATCTCACTACAGTTACGTAGAAATATTCTTCATCACCATCACGCTCCTTTGTTATCCAAACTAACTGTGTTCTCCTCTAAATGGAAACTCCAGCATTCAAATATGCATTGCGCCTGAGGGCACCAGCTAATTATTTCATTAGCACCAAACAAAAACCTCCCAGAAATATAAAATTGTATGTCAGCACTGCTCAAACACACAATTTCAGACACAGGAAGGTAAGTCACAAAATAGTCAACAAAAAGATATAGATTTGCTTAAGTAGTTTTCACCATTTGCAATGTAGTTATGGTGGAATGCAAGGAATAAGATTTAGCTATGACAATACACTCTTTGACTACATACTCATTGGTCATTCACACACCACATACTGGCTCGCTATCAACACACAAGCAGTAGCAGTGTGTATCCCAATATTAGCCGGAATTCTGCTCTGCTTCATAGGATTCAAGCAAAAAGCAGAGAGAAATACCATGACGCTTTCGGCTGTAGAGTGACTCAAATATTCAATTTGAAGAGATCAAGAAAAGGCGATATTTTCCCTTTTTTATACTCAGTGCAGATGTATTTTTCTATTGGGTAGGAACAAATTTCTGCTGATGGCAAATGCCAAGTGCTACTTAAGGATGGTCCACATAATCATGGTATTATTTGTGTGTGGGTTGAGACATCAGTTATTAACAGTTTTACTGATGACTCATGCTGTCTATACTGTTCATACAGCTTTTCCTAAATTTCCCTTAATCGACTATCTGAAACTTATGAACACTTGGATTCCCTATGATCTATTCATAGCAATTAGCAGTCGGGCCAAATTTCCCAAGTATTAACCTATCTAGATCCATATATCTAAAAGCTAATAAGCAATCTATCAATATTGTTCAATTGATAACTTGAGGCGTCTTTTATCATGACAAGCTCGCCCAATGGCTGATGGAACAATTTGCGTGGACACACTGTAGGACAGTATACGTAACAATTTCATTAGTGGAATTTAGGCCAGGGATTCAAACCTTAATCCCTAAGTCTCTCACAATACATATGGAAGGAGGAACACCAAAATCAAGATGGCATTTTAAAAATGTAACCTAGCCAGCTTTTGACTAAAGAGCTAAATCCGTCCCCTTTTTTATCTGTTTCAGCCTAACAGCAGTGTACCAGCCATTTAGGAAAATTAAAGAGACAGAGAGAGAAAAGGAGAGAGAGACAGAGGAGAGGGCTGGCAGCAGAGACTCCGGTCATGCAGATGATTAGTGCAAAAGGCACATGGCGGCATCAGTTTATCCTCGCCAGGGCTCCTCTTATCTGGCATCTCAAGTCCTCAGAGCCAAAGGGCTGGTCATTATTAAAATTATTCTTGAAACAGGCGGGCTCCGGTTTCACTCCAATTGTTGGCCGTCAGCGTCCTGTTCCGCGAGCCACGTCCGCGAGGAGGCAGGTGCTTTGGGGTGTCTGCTGGCAGACGTCCATTTGGGAATTATTTCTTAACCTGGCAATTCTGAGGAGCATTAAGTGTAATTAGGGTCCGGTTACAGTTACACAAGAGCGGACCACTTTACTGAATGTCTGCTTCTCCCAGGTTCTGCAGTGGCCCTGTTTCACATTTTAATCACCTTACTGTTTAACATGCCTTTGTGTTCTGAGAAATAATGTTCCCATTGATATTATTCTTATTATCGTTATGGTGCTTTTGCAGATGCTCTTGTTGTGATTTATATTGTTATTTTGTCAATGATGTTAATATTTGTTTTGTATTGCTCTATGCATTTTAATACTTATCTGTTTTATGATGCTTTTAGAGTGTTATTTAAATTTGATGAAGATGTAAATGTTTTATTCTGTGGTTTTATGGTCCTACATTGACCGAATAAATATGAATTTGAATTTGTTTTTTATTGTTATTGTTGTTATAATAATAATAATTATTATGTTTGATGTTTTGTTGCACATGCACAATTTTCATGACTTGTGACCTGATTTCACATTCTAATCACATTACTGTTTAACTTGCCTTTGTGTTCTGGGAAATATTTGTTCCCAGTTTTATTATTTTTATTATCGTTATTTTGCTGCTGTAATTTTCAATTCAATTTAATTCTATTGATATAGATCTCTTACGAGATCAACAATTGTACATAATTCAATTTGTAAACATAAGATTCTTGTATAAAATATTTTGAAACTTAATATGAAAAACACACACATTTAAAACAAGAGTAAAACACATTTCATACATTTGTACAATTTATAGCACACAAATTAAGTTGGTGGATTTTTAAAAAAGTGATTAAATCAATGGAGGAGGAAAGGTTATGTCTGAAAACCATAGGTTTTATAACACGGTTTTGAGCCCCTATTACCTCCTTGTTGTGCTACTGTAGATGCTCTATTTATTTTGTTATTTTGTTAATGATGTTAATATTTGTTTTGTATTGCTATCGTTGTTATTGTTATCATCATCATTAATATTATTATTATTAATATGTTTCATGTTTTGTTGTGCATACAGAATTTTCATGACCTGATTTCACATCTTAATCACCTTACTGTTTAACATGCCTTTTTGTTCTGGGAAACAACTGCTCCCATAGATATTATTCTTATTATCATGATGGTGCTGTTGTAGATACTCTTGTTGCAATGTGTATTTGTTTTGTATTGTTATTATTATTATTATTATTATTATTATTATTATTATTATTATTATTATTATTATTATTATGTTTGATGTTTTGTTGGCTATACACAATTTTCATGACCTGGGACCTGGTTTAACATTTTAATCACCTTACTCTTTAACACTCCTTTGTGTTCTGGGAAACCGGGAAATATTTGTTACCATTATCGTTATTGTTATTATTGTTATGGTGTTGCTGTAGTTGTTCTTTTGCTCTCAGTATTGTTGTTATTTTGTTAATAGTGTTAATATTTGTATGTGTTGCAAATATTATTTGCAGCTTTGTTATTAATAATATTATTTTGTTCTTGTTTTATTGTACACACACAATTTTCATGACCTCTGGAACTGATCATCTTTAGAGTGCTGAGGATGTGGGATAGATTTTTCCAAATTAATTACAATAATAATATTAACTAACCTTGTGATTCCCAAACGTCTTAGCAAACACAAACACCTTTTTACAACAACAAACTTTTTCGGCCCAGCTATCTTCAATGGGCATGGGGGAGAGTGATTTTCAAATGTAGCTAAGTATCGTGTGTTAGCGCATTGCCATTTCCCATTGAAATGGTCACAGACTTTGGACAGACATACAATTTTATCGTTTGTGTATCACCAAGTAAAGAGTATTGATTTGTTTTGAACCTATTAAAATCCCCGTCTTCAGCACACTCAAAATTTTTAAAAAGTGTGCTTCATTTTTGCTTACCCGTATTTACATTTTGTTGTGTTTTGGAATCAACCACATCCTACAGCCTTTCCTTTCGCACTCCCTGTACTCCAGCAAGATTGTCACACAATTTACTTTGCAATCTCCCCTCCCTCTGCAGTCAGAGAGAGCAAAGTAAACACTAATTCCCATGCCAAAAGAGAAGGCTGGAATCTGTTAGAAGATGTAGCCTGACCTGTGACCTCTGTCTCTGAAGCACCGCAAATTTGAAAAGATAAACATAGCATTTAAAGGCATCTTTATTTATTGCTCAGACTTTCCTGACCCACCAAAAATCGACTCGCTACCCACCATTGTATCGCAAACCACAATTTAAGAAAGGCTGAACTACCCAATGTGGAACTTCTAACAATGAGACTACTGATATGTTATTATCATAATGATCCCATTACACATGCTCTCCATAATCAGAGTTATCGATAATGGGGATACTGATAACTCCTGGAGGAGGGGATAATGGTTAATTATGAGTTACCAATGGAATTGGTAGGTTCAGTCCCAGATCCCTTAGTTATTCCTCATGTCCCCTGTCATTTCACCCAGAAACATCCACTGCTTAACAAGTTAAAATGAACAAGATCTGTGATTTTCCAGTGGGATTAGAAAATGTTTTAAGGGGCCAGTCACTTCTGGTCTATGTCCCTCTAGAATTTCAAGGGACCTTTTAATGAGGCCCTATGATGGTAATCTGTTGACTCAGGGGTCAACAGACCAAATTAAGTCTAAC
Source organism: Triturus cristatus (assembly GCF_964204655.1). Lineage (NCBI taxonomy): Eukaryota > Metazoa > Chordata > Amphibia > Caudata > Salamandridae > Triturus > Triturus cristatus. The sequence continues at coordinate 806,346,707 of NC_140594.1, read as the reverse complement.
ATATTGCACAAATCAACTCAGATTCTGGTCTGGGTTGTATGATATTAAAAGTTATGCATTTATAACACATGCCTTTATCACGCAATACCTTTACAACGCAAAGCTGGTACCACGCATGCCTTTACCATCAGTCTACCTTTACAAAAAAAGATGAGTATATTTACCCCTTATAGGCATACCGTAAAATAAAATTTTGAAAGTATAACTATCACTGTAGAATTTGGAATGTTTGTGTATTTTTTTGTTTGGTTTGCGTAGAACAAATAAATAACATTTTACTAAATATAACAAAGGTTTAACCTTTGCTTTTCTCATTGAATTGTAATATTGTTTTATTTTTCATAAAGATTTGTTTGAAATCATAGTTTACTGTCATCAAGAGACTGCAGTCAAATGGAGTGTTATTAAGTGGAGAATGATACAGTAGAGTAGAGGAGCGTGTTTTAAAGTGTACTGTAGTAGACTGGAGTAGAGTGGAATGGAGCACAGTGGAATGTAGTACAGTGAAGTGGCGTACAGTGGAATAGTGTACCATGGAATAGCATACCGTGTAGTGGTGTAGATTGGAGTGGCATAGAGTAGAGTTTAGTATGGTGCAGTGAGGTACTGTGGAGTGGCGTATACTGGCTTGGCATAGAGTGGAATAGCATAGAGAAGAGTGTTGCAGTGTGGAGTGGCATAGAGCGGAGTGGCGTACTGTAGAATAGCATACACTGAAGCTGGGAAGAGTTACATAGAAAGTAGTGTGGTAGAAACTAATAGCACACAGTGGAGTAGTGTAGAGTGCAGTGGCATAGATTGCAGCAGCATACAGTGGAGTGAGGTACAGTGCAATGGCATACAGTACAATAGCGTAGAGTGGAGTGGAGTAAAGTGAAATAACATATAGTGGAGTGTCATACAGTGGGGTGTCTTAGAGTGTAGTGGCGTAGAGTGTAATAGCGTATAGTGGAGTTCCATACAGTGGAGTGGCATACAGTGTAGTGGCAAAAGTAGAGTTGCGTAGAGTGGAATAGACTAGGGTGGAGTAGCATAGAGGGAACTAGCATACAATGCAGTGGCTTAGAATGGAATGGCATAGAATGGAGTGGCATAGAGAGGCGTGGTTTGGAGTATAGTGGGGTAGAGTACAGTGAAGTTGTCGCAGTGGCATACAGTGGAGTGCCATACAGTGGATTGCTATAGAGTGGAATAGCTAAGAGTTAATTAATGTATAGTGGAATTGCGTAAAATGTAGTGGTGTACAATTGACTGGCATACAGTGGAGTGTGTTAGAGACAATTCGCACACAGTGGAATAGCTTAAAGTGGAGTGGGGTACAGTGGAATGGCATATAGGGGGATGGCGTGCACTAAAGTAGACTAGCAGACAGTGAAGTGGTGTACAGTGGAGTAGCATACAGTAAGGCACAGTGTAGTAGTGTACAGTGGAAAATCATAGACTGGAGTGGTGTAGAGTTGAATAGCGTACAGTGTAGTGGCATGGAGTGGAGGGTTGTACAGTAGATTACTGCAGTGGAGTGCTGTAGAGTGTAGGGAGGCAGACTGTAGTAGCGTACTGTGTCAAAGCATACTGAGTGTTCTAGAGTAAATTGGCATACAGTAGAATAGCCTGAAGTATAGTGGCATGGAGTGGAGTGGCATAGAGTGGAGTGGGATACAGTGGATCAGCATACAGTGAACTGGTATAGAATAGAATAACCTTGAGTGTTACAGCCTTTCAGTGTGGTGACATAGAGTCGAGTGGCATATAGTGGAATAGTGTACCATGGAGTGGCACAGAGTGGAGTGGCGAACAGTGGAGTGTTCTAGAGTTGACTCGCGTAGAGTGGAGTGATGTACAGTGTAGTGGCGTACAGTGGAATAATGTAGAGTGGAGTGGTGTACAGTGGAATAGCAAACAGTGGAGTGGTGTAGTGTAGAAGCATGCAGTAGAGTTGCATAGAGTTGAGTGAGGTACAGTGTAGTGGTGTACAGTGGAACACTGTAGACTGGAGTGGCATAGAGGGGGGTGGCATACAGTGTAGTGGCGTAGAATGGAGTGTTCCAGAGTAGAATACCGTAAAGTGGAGTGTTGTAGAGTGGAGTGATTTAGAGTGATGTAGAGTGTAGTGGGGTAGACGTCAGTGGCTCACAGTGTGTTATAAAACTATTGATTATTCTAGAGTAGAGTGGCATACAGTGGAATAGCACAGAGTGGAGTGGCACACAGTGGAGTGGCGTACAGTGGACTGGCATACAGTGGAGAAGCATACAGTAGAGTAGTGTAGAATGGAATAACCGTGAGTGTTACATCCATGCAGTGGAGTGGCTTAGAGTCAAGAAGCAAATAGTGGAATAGACAACAGTAGAGTGGTGTAAAATGGAGGGCTGTAAAGTGGAAAAGGGTAGGGTGTAGTATGGTAAAGTGGAATGGCGTAGAGGGGAGTGGCGTAGAGTGGAGTGGCATAGAGTGGAGTGGCACAAAATGGATTGATGTACAGTGCAATAGAGTACAGTCGATTTTTGTGGAGTGGAGTGGCACAGAGTGGAGTGACATACAGTATAGTGGTATAGACTGGAGTGGTTTAGGGTGGAATGGCATAAAGTTGAGTGGGGAAGAATAGAGTGACGCAGACTGCAGTGGCGTACAGTAGAGTGGCATACAGTGGATTAAAATATAATTTAAAGTGGCATACACTAGAGTACTGTACAGTAGATTCGCATAGAGTGAAATAGCATAAAGTGGAGTGCCATACTTTGGTGTTGCATACAATGGAATAGGGCAGAGTGGATTGGTGTACAGTGTAGTGGTGTACAGTGCATTGTTGTACAATGGAGTGTGTTAGAGTGGACTGGCGTACAGTGGATTTGCATAGAGTGGAGTGGGGTACAGTGGAGTGGCATAGGGTAGATTGACGTATACTAGAATGTAAAAGCAGACAGTGGAGTGGTGTACAGTAGAGTAGCATACAGTAGAGTGGCTTAGAGTGGAACGAGGTACAGTGTAGTGGTGTACAGTGGAATAGCATAGAGTGTAGTGGTGTAGAGTGGAGTGGCGTACAGTGTAGTGTAGAATGGAATAACCGTGAGTGTTACATCCATGCAGTGGAGTGGCTTAGAGTCAAGAAGCAAATAGTAGAATAGACAACAGTAGAGTGGTGTAAAATGGAGGGCTGTAAAGTGGACTAGGGTAGGGTGTAGTATGGTAAAGTGGAATGGCGTAGAGTGGAGTGGCATAGAGTGGAGTGGCACAAAATGGATTGATGTACAGTGCAATAGAGTACAGTCGATTTTTGTGGAGTGGAGTGGCACAGAGTGGAGTGACATACAGTATAGTGGTATAGACTGGAGTGGTTTAGGGTGGAATGGCATAAAGTTGAGTGGGGAAGAATAGAGTGACGCAGACTGCAGTGGCGTACAGTAGAGTGGCATACAGTGGATTAAAATATAATTTAAAGTGGCATACACTAGAGTACTGTACAGTAGATTGGCATAGAGTGAAATAGCATAAAGTGGAGTGCCATACTTTGGTGTTGCATACAATGGAATAGGGCACAGTGGATTGGTGTACAGTGTAGTGGTGTACAGCGCATTGTTGTACAATGGAGTGTGTTAGAGTGGACTGGCGTACAGTGGAATTGCATAGAGTTGAGTGGGGTACAGTGGAGTGGCATAGGGTAGATTGACGTATACTAGAATGGAAAAGCAGACAGTGGAGTGGTGTACAGTAGAGTAGCATACAGTAGAGTGGCTTAGAGTGGAACGAGGTACAGTGTAGTGGCGTACAGTGGAATAGCATAGAGTGTAGTGGCGTAGAGTGGAGTGGTGTACAGTGTAGTGGCAACGAGTGGAGTGTTGTACAGTGAATTAGCATGCAGTAGAGGGAAGCGGGATAGAGTGTAGTGAGGTAGACTGTAGTAGCATACAGTGTCAAAGCATACTGTTGAGTGTTCTAGAGTAGAGTGGCGTAGAGTAGAATAGCTTAGAGTGCAGTGGTGTGGAATGTAGTGATGTAGAGTGGAGTAGCATACAGTGGAGCAGCATACAGTGTAGTGGTATAGAATGGAATAACCGTGAGTGTTACAGCTGTACAGTGTAGTCACATAGAGTTGAGCGGCATGTAGTGGAATAGTGTACAGTGGCGGGGCATAGAGTGGAGTGGTGAACAGTGGAGTGTTTTATAGTTGATTGGTGTAGAGTGGAGTGAAATACAGTGTAGTGGCATAGAGTTGAATAGTGTAGAGTGGAGTGGTGCACAGCGGAGTGGTGTAGAGTTGAATAGCATATAGTGGAGTGGGATAAAGTAAGTAGAATACAGCCGAGTGTATAGAGTTGAGTGAGGTACAGTGTAGTGTTCTACAGTGGAATAGTGTAGACTGAAGTGGCATAGAGTGGAGTGGCATACACAGTAGTAACGCAGAGTGTAGTGTTGTACAGTGGAATACCGTATAGTGAAGTGTTGTAGAGTGGAGCAGGGTAGAGTGTAGTGGGGTAGACTTTAGTGGTGTACAGTGTAATTTCAAACTATGGAGTGTTCTAGAGTGGGGTGACGTACAGTGGAATAGCATACAGTGGAGCAGCATACAGTGAAATGGTGTACAGTGGACTGGGATACAGAGGAGCAGAATACATTGGAGTAGTGTAGAATTTAATAACCTTGAGTGTTACATCCATACAGTGTAGTGACTTAGGGTCAAGTGGCAAATAGTGGAATAGAGTACAGTAGAGTAGTGGTAGAATGGAGTACTGTAAAGTGGAATAGGGTAGAGTGTAGTATGGTAGAGTGGATTGGCGTAGAGTGGAGTGGCGTAAAATGGAGTGATGGACAGTGTATTAGCGTACAGTGGATTACTGTAGAGTGGATTGGCACAAAGTGGAGTGACATACAGCATAGCGGCGTGGACTGGAGTAACGTAGAGTTAAATGGCATATAGTGGCCTAGAGTAGAGTGGAGTGAAGTGGGGTAGAATACAGTGACAGAGACTGCAGTGGCATACAGTGGATTACCATATATTAGAGTGGTGTACGGTGAAGTGCAGTACAGTGGATTGGCATACATTTAAAAAGAATGGAGTGGATTGCCATACATTGGAGTTGCGTACAATGGAATAGTGAAGAGTGGATTGGCATACAGTGTTGTAGTGTACAATGCATTGTCGTACAGTGGAGTGTGATAGAGTAGATTGGCATACAGTGGAATATCATAGAGGAGTGGCATACAGTGGAGTGGCATAGAGTGGGATGGCATACATTAAAGTGGAACAGCATAGAGTGGGGTTTCATATTGTAAAGTAGCATAAAGTAGAGTGGCTTAGAGTAGAGCAAGGTACAGTGTAGTGGCGTAGAGTTGAATAGCATAGACTGGAGGGGCGTATAGTAGAATGGCATACACCGTAGTTGCATAGAGTGGAGTGTTGTACAGTGGATTACCTTAGAGTGGAGTGCTGTAGAGTGAAGTGGCGTAGAGTGTAGTGAGGTATACCGTAGTAGCATACAGTGTCTCAAGCATACTGTGGAGTAATCTAGAGTATAGTGGCATACAGTAGAATCGAATAGAGTGTAGTGGCGTGAGTGTAGTGGCCTAGAGTGAAGTGGCATACAGTGGAGCAGCATACAGTGGAGTGGTATAGAATGGAATAACCTTGAGTTTTACAAACGTACAGTGTAGTGACTTAGAGTCGAGTGGCATAGAGTGAAATGGCATAGAGTGGAGTGTGTTAGAATAGTCATGCAGAGTGCAGTGGCATACCGTAGAGTGGCATACAGTGGATTACCATATATTAAATTGGTGTACGCTGAAGTGCAGTACACTGGATTGGCATAGAGTTAGGTGCCATTCTTTGGGGTTGCATTCAATTGAATAGTGCAGAGTGGATTGGCGTACAGTTTAGTGGGGTACAATGCATTGCCGTACAGTGGAGTGTGTTAGAGTGGATTGGCATACAGTGGAATAGCATACAGTGGAGTGGCGTGTATAGAGTAGCATACAGTGGAGTGTATTTGAGCGGAGGGAGATACAGTGTAGTGGCATACAGGGGAATAGCATAGACTGGAGTGGAACAGAGTGGAATGGCATACAGTGTAGTGGCATAAGGTGGAGTGTTGTACAGTAGATTACAGTACAGTGGATTGAAGCGGGGTACAGTTTAGTGAGGTAGACTGTAGTAGTGTACAGTAAAATAGCGTAGAGTGTAGTGGCGTGGAGTATAGTGGCATAATATGTAGAGGCATAAAGTGGAGTAGCATACAGTGGCATGGTATAGAATAGAATAGCCTTCATTTTTAGAGTTGTACAGTGTAGTGACATAGAGGTGAGTGGCATATAGTGGAATTGCATACAGTGGAGTGGCATAGAGTAGAGTGGCGAACAGTGGAGTGCTCTAGAGTTGACTGGTGTAGAGTGGAGTGAGGTACAGTGTAGTGGCATAGAGTGGAATAGTGTACAGTGGAGTGGTGTAGAGACAATAGCATAGAGTGGAGTGGCATACAGTAGATTAGCCGATAGTAGAGTGGCGTAGAGTTGAGTGAGGTACAGTGGAGTGGTGTACAGTGGAATAGAGTATACTGGAGTGGCATAGAGTGGTGTGGCATACAGTATAGTGGAGTAGAGTGGAGTTTTGTAGAGTAGAATACGATACATTGGAGTGTTGTAGAGTGAAACGGGATTGAGAGTAGTGGGGTAGACTTTAGTGCCTCACAGTGTACTATCAAATTGTGGAGTGTTCTAGAGTGGAGTGGCATAAAGTGGAACAGCAAAGAGTGGAGTGGTGCAAAGTGGAGTGGTGTGGAGCAGAATATCATACAGTAGAGTAAGATACAGTAAAGTGGCGTATATTTGAGTGAGGTACAGTGTAGTGTATACAGTGGAATAGCATAGACTTGAGTGGCGTAGAGTAAAATGGTGTATAGTGTGGTGGCATAGAGTGGAGTGTTGTACAGTGGTTTACCGTACAATGGAGTACTGTAGAGTGAATCAGGGTAGAATGTAGTGAGTTAGACTGTAGTAGCATTCAGTATCGAAGCATACTGTGGAGCATTCTAGAATAGAGTGGCGTACAGTAGAATTGCAGAAACTGCAGTGGCTTGGAGTGGTGTACAATCGAGCAGCATACAGTGGAGCGGTATAGAGTGGAATACCCTTGAGTGTTACAGGTATCCAGTGTAGTGACATAGAGTCGAGTCACATATAGTGCAATAGCGTACAGTAGAGTGGAATAGAATGGAGTGTCAAAAAGTGGAATAGGATAGAGTATAGCACAGTAGAGTGGAATGGCATAGAGTGGCGTGGCATACATGGAGTCACATTTAATAGAGAGATGTACAGAGTAATAGCATACAGTGTGTTGTCATTGAGTGGAATGGAATGGCAAACAGTGAAGCAGCCTACAGTTCAGTAGGGCAGGTTGGAGTTGCATAGAGTAAAGTGGTGAAGATTGGTTGGAATATAGTTGATGGAGCGGGGATTCGTAAAAAGAAACCCGCTTGTATCCAGTACCCTTGTAATACGTACTAATTTTAAGTAGTAAGTATTTTAACGTGCAAACACATATCACACAAGGGAAAATTTTCCTTTGCAATATGCATGAAATTAATCCTAACACTACATAAATAACCGAAGGTGTAATAATATGGTGTGTAGAACATGTTATGAATGTTTTGCATGGCACATTGCAATATATATGTAGAGAAAAAAGCATGACGTGTGTTGCTTTGTCATAATTATTAATGCCGCTTTCTGCTTATGCTAGGTTAATTGTTAACATGGACTAGAGTTAAGGTGGGTGGTTAACAGTGAAGATGTCATTACCACATTATTAATAAATGTCTGCTTTCTGTTCTTTTAGTAAATGGACAAGTCTCCATTTTGGGTTAAGTTAGCCGAACTGTGATGAGTGAAACTTGCAGCGTGCATAAACCACGTGACTGAAAGAGCATGGCATGGTGAAGGACATGACACTTGACATGCAGCCAACTCCAGTGAATCCATGTGAAAAACCACAAAATGTAGAATGTATAAATATTTGTCCTTAATTTGTTACTTTCACCTCATGAGAGAATAGGGATGTATACTGAATATGTGGGAACGAAAGCCTAACAAAGAAGTATGACTTAATGATAGGGTGACCATCCGCCCTTCGTTTTAATCAATCCCATAGCTAGAATGGGTGATTTTAGCAACCTTAGTGGGATGGAATCCATATGGTAAGGGTATAAAGAATAGGTGATTTAGGGGCGGGGTTAGAAGCAAGGGCGGCAGATGCGGCTGCTGCACTAAGCGTGAGGAGAGCAAGGGTGTGCTGCTGATTGTCAGGTTGCAGAAAGGCCTATCTTTGTCCTGATCTTAGAGTCTTTGATCCCTGACTCTTTGTCTGGGGGTCCCCTGCCACTACCTAGGCCTGGGTGGTGGCTTTCCTCATTCTTATTCTTTGGGTTGGTATCTTTGATATCTCGAAGCTATTATCCTTGTACTTTTGTCTCTTCATCTATCTTTCCGAATTGAGAATTGATTTATGCACATGTCTGATGTCTCCTTATCTATCCCCTCCATGCAACCTATGTTTTCTTGAGATTGTATATTTGCTGACGGTTTAGAGTGTATTTTCTCTCATGAGGTATTTCTAAGACTAATGCATTTTGAGTTAGATACATTTAACAAATTACAAACAATGAGTCAGTGATTATTTTTGTCTGTTTATTATTTGAGTGACTGTTACCTTCAATTTTTCAACTAATTGGTCAATCGAAGATTGAAATTTGAACAAGAAGGATTATTGTGTAGATTATGAACTGTCCAAATTTCAAACAGCTGAATATGAAATGGTAAGTAATTCGCAAACTTGACACCAGCGCAACAAGGACTTGGGTAAATGTGTATGGACCAAAGTAAATGAAATAATTGAATGTTCTTCCCTGTCCAAATTATTGGGTCCACGCTGGATCAGTTTCTTGGTAGTTTAGGCTGATCACTGAAAGTCTGTGCCAAAGGTGTGTTATCTGCCAGAAACAAAATCCAGGAATGAAGACAGTTCTTAGTTGGGGAGTAATTGGGAGAGCAGGAGGACCTTTCACCCGGCTGCAAATAGATTTTTATCAAACTACCACCATGTAATGGACTGAAGTATGTCTTGGACATTGTTTGTTTGTTTTCTCGCTGGGTGGAAGCCTATCCAACGGGAAGGAGTGACAGTCTTAATGCAGCAAAGCTGTTGTTGAGAGAATTGATCCCAAGATTTGATTTTCCAGTCACTTTGGAATCAGATAGAGGATTGCATTTTAATAATGAAATAATTTGAATGATCTGTCCTGCTTTACAAATTGAAGAAAAATTGCATTGTGCCTACAGACCAGAGGCATCTGGTATTGTGGAACAAATTAATGGCACGATAAAGTCCAGATTAGGGAAGATGTGTGCATCCACAACACTAAAATGGCCTGTTGCTTTGCCCCTGGTATTGATGAGTCTTAGAAGTGTACCTGACAAAAGGACTGGATTAAGTCCCCACGAGGTGCTGATGGGAAGAGCAATGAGACAAACATACATACCTGCAAATAAATTGATGAACCTATCTGATGATCGTGTGCTGAACTATTGTAGAGGAATGGCTTGGCTGAACTAGTACGTTCTGTGTCTCGCCAGGTTAGAGGAGATGCCACACTAACTCAGCGGGACCAAGCACACAACCTGAATCCTGGAGAGTGGGTCCTAGTGAAGAAGCACGTGAGGAAGATGTGTCTAGAACCCCGTTGGAGTGGCCCTTACCAGATCATATTGGTGACAACCACAGCAGTGAAGTGTTTTGGTTTGCCAAATTGGATACATGCAAGCCATACCCGTCTAGTCCTAAGTCCAATCGTAAGACCTGAAGAGCAGCAACTGAGCAACAGAAATCTACAACCAGTAGCTGAAGTGTGTGAAGCTGAAGAGTCTAGAGTGACAGATTCTGATGAACATTTTGACAATGAACAGCCAAGCACAAGTAGAGTAGAATAGGCACCAGATACTGGGACAGAAGAGAATGTTGTTGAGTCAGAAGAAGGTGAGGCTGCTATTGAACCAGGAGAAGGTGAAACAGCTGTTGAAACAGAAGAAGAGACAGCTGAGGTTCCAAAGACCATTCCAGAAGAAAATGAGCTCTCCAAAGTATTAGAAGAGGGAGAAATAGCTAGTGAGACAGAATCAAGCACTGAACCTACAGAGAATGAAAACCAAGAAAGCCAAGAAAAACAGATAGAAGTAAGACAGAATAAGAGAAATTGCGAACAGAACACAGAAGGTGATAAGATAGTAAAGGCAAAGAAAACTAGAGAGGGAGACTGCTGGCCAAGTGGGGCAAGAAGATTGAAATACAGAATAGTAAGAATAAGATTAAGAAGAAGACCAGAACAAAGCAACAAGATTTCAAGTCAGACAGAACAGGCAGATTTAGTGGAAAACAAAAGAAGAAGATTGAAAATAACAAGAATTCCCTATAGAAAATAAAAAGCCCCTGAATAGACCTACGTGATCCTCGAGGAGTTTGAAAGTTTAGGCCTAAGTGAGGAACAAGAGAGTAGTGATACTGAAAAGGAAGATGAGAACAAATTAAGACCACCTTAATAAAAAACTGTTACAAATTAAGGTGGAGAAAATATTGTCAGATCAACTCAACTATGAACTCAGAAATAGCCAAGGAAGGTGAATACGAATGTCATTAGGTGTAGGATTACACCACCTTTATATATATATATTTTTTAGTAGATCAGGGTTCATTTAGATTTTTCTTAAACCCTGACATAGAGTAATTGTTATAATTTCCATTTTTGTAGAGCACTAAAATGGCAGGAAATGAAGTGACTGGACGACCAAAACCTAAACTAAAATGTAGATGTGTCAAATTTTGCTTATGTAATGTTTTTCTACTAACATTTTTGTGGATTCTTATGATTGTTGTCATACCAATTTTTAATGTGAATACCAACGGAAATAACACCAATGATGTCTCTAATGAATGAATCAAAGATGTTGCTAAACAGATAACAATAACTAATGAAGAACAATTAGATGGAAGTATATTCCATCATGATGAATCAACTAATGACTTTTCTGTAAATGTGTTTACTAAACTGTTGCATGAGTATACTAACACCATGAATGTGAGCGATTGCTATGTCTGCATGAAATTACCATTGTCTGTCTCTGAAGGTATAACCTACCATCATCTATCTTTAACATATGCTGTTTCATGTAGTGTTCTTAGTAGTCTATTTTACATAGAAGGTAAGTTGGAGTATAAATATACAGATGTAGACTTAGTATTTTCTAAAGTCCCAATTATACGAGAACTAAACAAAGTAGAAAGTGGAAAACATGCACGTTATATGGGTGAATTGTTCCATATTACTAAGCCATTAGATCTAGAATATGCTTATAAAAATATTTTGACTTGCGGATTGCATTATGATGAAAAATGTTTTTGGACATGGTAGAACATAGAAGAGAAAGTTTCCAGAAGAAAGCTGTTAAGCCAAAAATACTAGAACCACCATGGGCATTTAGAGAGGGAAAATATGAAAAGAGTGAAACTAATGCTGCAATGTCCATGGACTGGTCACAGAAAGGAAAGTTATGTTTGTTGAGAGCAAAGATTAACTACAACAATTATTTTATTGTCACTAGTGAATGTGAGCATACTTTCCAAATTACTGGAGGTTGGGGATTAAAGGGTGAAACTGATCCTGTTTTCCCTGGGATATATTATGTGTGTGGTAGGAAAGCCTATTACATGTTACCTGCCCACTGGTGTGAGAGTTGTTACTTTAGGATTGTCTTTCCAAAAGTCTATCATATAGACCAAAGAGATCATAGTATCAATGAAATAAAGCAAGGATTAACACGTAGAAAGAGAGCAAGTTTTTCCTGAAATAGTAGGTGATTTATGTTCTGCACTAATACCCTCAGTTGGGGTAGTCCTAAATTCACATAAAATTTGAAAACTGTCTACAGTGGTTGATCATTTATCAACAGATACTGCTGGAGGATTTTTAATGATTTATATCGAAATGGTGGCAATTAGATCAATGGTTTTGCTAAATAGACTTGCCCTTGACAATATTTTGGCAAAGGAGGGTGGAGTCTGTGGAACGTTAAACACTGTTGTACCTATATCCCTGATAAAAGTAAAGGGATAGAAGGATACATTGGAAATATTACCAAGTTGCATAAAGATTTAACTCAACTGGAGGTTGACAGTGTTTGCAAGAAAGTTAGTAAGAGTATTACAGCTGTGAGAAATTGGTTTTCAACGTTTTGGAAAAGTCTTTTGGGAAAGATAGTGTTGCCAGTACTTTCAATAGCGATAACAATTTTAGTAATAATAACAGCGTATAAATGTTGTAAGTGCATGAAAGGAAGAAAAATTCTATTAGATAAAAAGACTAAAAAGAGAGGAGTAAAGAGAAAAAGAGATGAAATAGAACCAGAAGAGATAAATGAAGAGTATTGTGATATAATGAAAAGACTAAGGGCCATATGTAGGTAACATACTATTTACCGATTCATAAATACCGAATTTTACCGATTCGGTATTTATGAATCGGTAAATAGTATGTAGGTAAATAATCGGTAATTATTACCGATTCGGTAAATATCGGTATTTATGAATCGGTATTTACCGAATCGGTAATAATGCATCCCTTCCCATTCATTCCTATGGGCCTGGAGGCCCATAGGAATGAATGGGAAGCCAGTTACTATTACCGATTCGGTAAATACCGAATCGGTAATAGGGGAGGCATTATCATGGGTGGCAGGGTGTCACATTGACACCCTGTTGCTCCCCTGATTCGAGCATGTGTGCACATGTGGCGCACATACATGCCCTAAGGGCATGTATGTCTGCCACATGGCACTTTTAAATCAGCAAACTATAGCTGTTTGCAAGGTATTCGTTATTTATCACCAACCTGTATTTGGTGGTAAATACCGAATTCTTAATACTAATATTCACTCTTTTGAGTGCTCCCTACATATGATTTCAGGCTTCGGTAATTTACCGAATCTGTATTTTACCGAATCGGTATTTTACCGATCCATTACTGATTCGGTAAATTACCGAATCCTGAAATCATGCCTCCTACATCGCAAATGCCTAAATACCGGTCGGTAACGGGATATTTACCGAATTTCGGCCGTTACCGACCGGTATTTAGCTACCTACATGAGGCCCTAAATGAGAGTGCCATGAAAGGAGAGAAAGATACTAAACTCTAGATAAAATGAAAGGTGGCACTCGGTATGATGAGTATGTATGATGGCTTTAAAGCCATCAGAGGGGGGAGAATTGATGAAGCGGGCATTTGCAAAAAGGAACTTGCTTGTATCGAGTCCACCTGTTATACATACTAATTTTATTTCAAAATCTGTTTTATTGAAATTTTGTCACAGGAATACTTGGACCACAAACGCCAGAAATACATTTTGCCTTAGTATACAGATAGCTATTGACGGATACAGCTTTCACATTAGGTCCATGGCGGCTTAGCATTGACAAATGGCACAGTTTCGTCATGGTCCGTTGTTATCACATTATTGTGGCGTGAACATTTCACCCTCCTGTCTGAAGAACCTGAAAAGGAAACTTATGTGATCATAAGAAAAAAATCATAACAAAACCTAAACTGAGATGTCATGGCGCTATCTTGACAAAAAAGACAACAACAAAAAGACAGTTGTAAGAGGGCGAGCGCTAGTGGGGAGCCCCCAGATCCCCACCCGTGTGAGAGCCGTGCCAACGGGAGGACTGGCCCGAATGGAGTTATTAGATGAGGAACATGTTAAGGGCCCTGAGTCGTGGGCTACAGGCCATAAAAAGGAAGCCCTTCCGATAGATAGGACACCAGTGGGGAGCAAATGTAATCAAAACCTTTCCTGGTGTCTTCAATTATATCAGTCATGTGTTTGAAAGCTAATGCCCAACAGAGCATCGCATGCCATTGTGTTGGGGAAGGGGCCTCAGGCTTCTTCCACGCTGCAGCGACTGCCATTTTAGCGGCTCCCAAACAAAGCCACATCACTGATTTGTCCCCCTGCGTCTGCCGCTTCAACTGTGGATCACGGACCCCAAGTAAAACTCGTTCCAAAGAACTGGGGATGGGATAGCCTAAAATGTGTTTAATTTGGGATAAGATTTCCTTCCAGAAAGGCTTAATGACAGGACAGTCCCACCATATATGTTTAAAATCGCCCAACAGCACCTATCCGATAATCCAGGGAAAATCTGATGAGGTTTCTGAGGGTACAGGTACCAATCATACATGATTTTATAATGTGCTTCCCTGAGATACATGGAGCGGTTGAATTTCATAATGTCTTTTCCCAGGCGATCCCATTGCTTATCCTCCAGAGGAGCCCCTATAGTGGCGTCCCAGAAGCGTTTATAACACAGCGTCGTTCTAGGACTCTTCGATTGGATTAACGTATAGAGATAGGAGATACAACCTTTGGAGGAGGAGCCAGATTGAGCGAAATTCTCAATGGGGAGCAACTCCCTGGTGGCGGCCTGCCGCACCGAGGGCTCCAGCACCCAATGTTTCAGTTGCAAATAGTGGTATTCTTCCTTGGCGGATAGCATAAATTGCTTCTTGCAGTCCTGAAAGGTAAGGAATTCTCCTCTGTAGAACAGATGAGAGATCATTTGGCAACCACCCTCCCTCCAAGCCTCAAAGGGGACTTCTGACAGCGCGGGGGAACGTGGTGTTAAAATATATTTGCGTGTGAGGTGAAGGGAAGTTCGTCAGAGGCAGTTTGTGAGTGAGGATATCCCAGACCTTAAGCGTAGTGGACGTGGGTGTGCTAATATAGGCATTGAGAGGTCGATCCTGCTTCGGCTTCCAGAGAAGGTCCCATATGGTGTGCCCCGTGATTTACCTGTCCGTATGAAGCCAATGCTTCTCCGAGGCCCGCAGCGACCATTCCGTGCTTACGCTCATTTGTGCCGCCCAGTAATAGGCCTGAAAGTCCGGTAGGGTCAAGCCACCATCTGAGCGAGGTCTAACCAGCAAATTAAAGGGATGCCTTGTCCGTTTCCCCTGCCATATAAACTTGGTGAGCATACGTTGCAGCTCTGTAAATAACCCACCCTCCACTGGGATAGGCAGCCCCTGGAAAAGGTATAATAAGCGAGGAAGAACGTTCATCTTAATAGCATTGATCCTGCCCAACCAGGTGATTTAGGTCATACTCCAATTTCCCAGGTCCATCTTTAATTGTCGCAGAAGAGGGGGGAAATTGGCTTTGTACAGATCCCGTAGTCGAGGTGTGTGCTTCACCCCTAAATATGTTCGATGAAACCCGCCACCCGTTCAAACGCCTCCAACTCCCTCTGGATAGCTGGTAGAGAGATATTAGGGTTTGTCACTGGCAGAAGCACGTCGGCGGCAAACAACAAAATCTTATGCTCATCGTAACCGAAGCGAATGCCTTGGATCTCCTGGTTCTGTCTGAACCGAAGGGCCAGAGGTTCTATGCTCAAGGCAAAAAGGAGCAGGGACAAGGGGCAGCCCTGTCTCGTCCCGCGAGCCAATGGGAAGGAAGAAGAGGCTACCCCATTAACAACGACTCTAGAGCTGGGAGAATGATAATTAGCGCGCACTATCCCAATAAAGGCAGCGGAAATGCCAAAGCGCTGGAGCACTTTAAATAAAAAGGAATATTCTACGCGATCAAAAGCTTTCTCTGCATCCAGCGAGAGAATTGCCATTAGTGATATTTTTCCTGTGAGCTTTTTCAATAATGTGGACGATACACCGCAAATTATCATGGTTTTGACGACCCTTGATAAAGCCGGATTGATCCGGATCAAAGAGAACTGGGAGAATGGTTTCGGGACGAGTGGCCAAGATTTTAGAGTAAATTTTAACATTGAGGTTTAGAAGGGCAATTGGGCGATAGGACGAACATGCCGCGGGATCCTTCCCCGGTTTGGGGATTACAGCCACAATGGCTTTCCCCATAGAAGGAGTGACCTGTTGCGTGGCAGCAATATTATTGAATAAGATGGTTAAGAAAGGAACTAGAGAGTTGATTGCCTTCTGTACTTCCTCAGCTGTTATAGGCTTCACCAGTTCTTCGTTGGGGCTCACCCCCACCTGAGGAAGGTCTAGAGAGTCCTAGTACCCCGATGGATCAAACGACCCTGGGAGCTCTGAAGTGTAAAGGGTTCTATAGAAATTTTTAAAAGTCCCCGCTTTCCCCTCTTCTGACCTATGAGAGACACCGTACTCGTTGATAATGAGTTTAACATACTCTTTCTCCTGTTTGGCCTTTAATTGGCGAGCCAGCAGGGACCCCACTTTGTTCCCGCTCTCATAGTCCCGCGATTGCAGACGTAAAATGGATTTCTCAGCTCTATTGGTATAAATGGCCTGTAACTTTCCCTTTAACGCTGTGACCTTCCGTAGTGCCGGTGCCGAAGGGTCGGACTTATGGGCCTGTTCCGCCTCACTGAGATCTTGCTCCAATTGGAGGCACTCTGCACATAGCTGAGCACGTAAAGTAGTGGCCAGCTCAATGCACTTGGCTCACACCACAGCCTTGAGGGCGTCCCAAGTAGTTACATGGGACATAGCCCAAGATCAGTTCAAGAAAGTCTCTAATGGCTAGTCTGAGATCATCGCGGAGGAGTCTGTCCCTGCAGAGGAAATTAGGGAAATACCACCGGGCATGTTTCGGACGTGGATTGAACCAATTGATCGTCACATCCAGTGGCGCATGGTCCGATAGGCAAATTGGATTGAATTGGGCTTGCAATATAGAAGGGAGCAAGGATTGGCTCATAAAACATGGTCGATACGGCAATACGTCCTGTGCGAGTGAGAGAAGAACGAATAATCTTGCGTCGTGGGATTGGTATCCCTCCATACATCTATCAACCCCATGAGTTGGAGCTGTGACCGCAGCGCCATCCCGAACGCCCCTCCCGAAGCCCTGTGTGAGTGCATCGTGTCCATGTCGAGATCCCAAACTAAACTGAAGTCCCCCATGAGAATTACGTCTCCCTGTGTGAAGGTCTCTAGAGCCAATAGGAAAGAAAGGACGAAATCCCGTTGGCCCACATTGGGAGCATAGAGCACAGCAAATGTACATTGACGGCCTCGAAGGTCTCCCTTGACCATTAGGAACCTCACATTTTTATCTGTCTTGGTATTGGAAGCCTGAAAGGGGACCCTTGAATGAAACATCAAAGCCACCCCATTATGTTTCGAGGCATGTGAGGAGCGGAACACAAAGGGGGTAAACCCTGTGACAGAGCCTATGCTCGTCAGACCTCTTGAGGTGAGTCTCCTGGAAGGCCGCTTCGTGGACTTTGTGATCCGTCATATATTTCCAGAGGCGCTGGCGCTTGTTGGGAGAATTTAGACCCCGGGCATTCCAGGAAACCAACCTAACTGCCATGGGCAATGAAAAAAGGATGTTCTCCTAGCTGCAGGGGACCCGCATTTGAGGAGAGAATCACGCAACTGCCGGTGGAGGTCAGCTGTGTTTTCTTTCAGAGACATAAGCCGACCCACCACCTCCTGCTGTTGCACCTCCAGATCCAGTGTGCGTGTACCCACGGAGTCCACATCTGCCTGCACCGACACCAGTTTCTCACACACCTCCACGCGGAAGGTTTCGAAGGAGGCTTCCATGTCTGCTTTAATGTCGGCCCACAGCTCTGTATGCAGCTCCTGCTTGAAATCGCACAGGGAAGATAAGAGGTCTGCTCGGGTCAACG
The DNA here is from genome assembly GCF_964204655.1 of Triturus cristatus. NCBI lineage: Eukaryota > Metazoa > Chordata > Amphibia > Caudata > Salamandridae > Triturus > Triturus cristatus. The sequence continues at coordinate 806,328,973 of NC_140594.1, read as the reverse complement.
CCATGGCCGCCGCTTCCTCCGTTGTCCCCTTAGCAGCCAATGGAAAATAGTTTGAAACCCTGTTATTGGGGTTCTTCTTGGGTGGCATAGGGCGCACCCCGTTCGGTCAGCACTCGGCTGCCTCCTGGTATGTTGAATCAGCACTATTCCAACACCCGCTGGCAGGGAGCCCGTTGTTCATTCCTTAGTGCCAGACACCACACCACCTTCCCGCTCCAGATGCCAGGCCCAGGTAAATGCCTGTGTGCCACCAGTCTCTGCTCTCAATTAGCCAGCTTGGAACATGACTGGTGGCCTCCGCAGCTCACTCCTCGAGCTAGGCCAGCGGGGTACTCAGTTTCACTGCCAAGCGGTACCCGTGTCACAAGCAGGCCAGGGTAGATGTTCTGGCAGCCATGTTAGGGTCAGGCACCTTTGCCTTTAACAATTGTCCATGGAGATCATCTGCCCCCCACGTAGTGCGATCCCGCTTCAGCTCAGCCACAGCTTGCAGGCAGTCTTGAGGGAAGAGGGGCAGACAACCCCGCTAAACCCACCCCTGGGGCAGTGCCAACAGCAACCCCCCAGAGGGATGCTGACTCAATTGGTGCAGTGGGGCTGGAGCTATCAAAGCAAGTTCTGCCGGGCAGTCCGTGGCACGCAGAACCGGGGGGTGGGTAAATCTTCAGTGTACTAGGCGGCCGTCACTGCCGGAGCTGCCTGAGCCAGCCGGGTGCGAGCCCCTCGCCTCGGCCATCCGCCATCTTGTGGATTGTCATTGCAGGCCCCAAGTGACTCCAAACACCTGCGCAGAGCCTCCCCAGAGGACCAGGGGGCCCAGGCACACAGGTGCCCCCGCCGCTAACTCTGGCTGCAAGATCGGCCGAAAGACGGCCGCGGGAGGCCGCTGCAGGAGTTCAACAAGCCCGTGCTCCTGCTGTCAGATGTCGGGGATCCGTCATGTTTGGGATAAGCGCCTCACCGCCGCTTTCTCTCCATGGTGCAAACAAGGGTGCACCGAGCCCCCGGACAGTGCCGCCAGCCTCACCGCAATCAGCACCACAGCCGCAGCTCAGAGCGGCATTCACCAAACCTGGAAGACGCCTCGATGCCGCAGAATTAGCAGGGCCTGGAAAGGAGCCGATCGGAATCACGTTCGATCGGCCATGTTGGTAAGCCACGCCCCCCTACATACTAATTTTAAGTAGTAAGTATTTTAACGTGTAATCACATATCACACGAGGGAAAATTTTGCTTTGCAATATGCATGAACTTAATCCTAACACTACGTAAATAACTGAAGATGTAATAACATGGTGTGTAGAACGTGTTATGAATGTTTTGCATGGCACGTTGCAATATATATGTAGAGAAAAAGCATGATGTTTGTTGCTTTGTCATAATTATTAATGCTGCTTTCTGCTTATGCTATGCTAGGTTAACTTAACATGTACTAGAGTTAAGGTGGGTGGTTAACAGTGAAGATTTCATTACAACATTATTAATAAATGTCTGCTTTTTGTTGTTTTAGTAAATGAACGAGTCTCCATTTAGGGGCCGATTCCGCACGCAAAATGAACCGATCGACACGGACCCGGACCGAATCACGACTGACACGGACCACCGACGTACGACCCGTGCAGTACGATACAACGCAAGTGAATTACAACCGACACGTACGGAATACAAGCCGTACGACCGAGCCGGAGGGAAAATAGTGATCTGTCCGGAAAACTGATGCGATTTTCACCGACCAACACGAACCTGGAATCAACCCGACCGACCCGTACCCACGATGTACAATTAGCGCAGTATGATGCAATGCGTGTAAAACCAGACCGGCTCGCACGGAGACCAAGATGCACGACCGACACGCACAGACAACCCGGCACACAAGCAATAGAGACCTTACGAACGAGGCCTACCAAACACAGAAGAAAGGCAGCGTGAACGAGGCAGAGATGCCCGCACGAGACAACAGCAGCGTACGTTTCCGTCACATGAACATCTCCTACATGCCTACAAAACACAAAGGAAAAAACACAAAAAAAGGACCAAACAAGCAATGACTATGCCAATAAATACCCAACACAAATTAATTTGACAAAGACACACCCACAACTACAACTATATAAAGGACTACAATCACTACCATCATCCCTTGCAAACAGGAGACACAGCCAGCAGCAAACACCAGTACACAGCAACCACAGACACACTCACAACTCACCCATCACACAACTCACACACCATCAGCACCTCATAAAAAGCATACACACATACACACAGCAAAACCAACACCAAACCAACATCACTTGTACCCTCACACACACATCCCTCACCACCACCACCCATCACCATGCCCCCAAAGTTCACAGATAGTGAGTTAGAAGTGCTGGTAGACGAGATCAGAGTAGAGCCACATTTGTTTGGTGCATTGGTTCAAAGGACCCCCATCTCACAGAAAACAAAGATGTGGGCGAGGATTGTGGACAAGGTGAATGCACAAGCACCAACGTTACACACAAAGGAGGATATCCAGAACAGGTGGTATGACGTGCGCAGGAGGGTCAAGAAACTCATCGAGAAATATCACACCTTGAGTCAGCGCTCCGGCGGTGGCCCTCCTGCCAAAGCAGTCTACTTCAGGACCTGGGAGGAGAAGGTGCGGGACATCCTACCACCAGAGAGCGTCCATGGCCTAACAGACATCCCAGAGACTGGTGAGTACACAAACAACAAACCCAAGATTGTTTGGCAAGGGGACAGTGAAACCATGCACCCCAAGCAAACCTACACTAACCAATAGATAATCAACCCAAGATGTGTATGCCAGACACACAAACACAATACCTGCCATCTCATAGTGACTGGGGACTTTGTCATGACATGCACCAACCTACAAACAAATAGAGCAAGCCACTGGCACTAAGACAAATACATCCAGCAAGACAGTTTGCCACCACAAACACACCACCTCACAGTGCAGCTGACTGTCAGGAAGGAATAGTGGGGATGCAGGTGAAGTGAGTGTAGCCAAAAGCATGATGGGGCCTGTAGTCACAGATAATGCTCCCCCTCCTCATTGGCCCATCAAGACCTCTCTGAAACATGCCCACATCACAGGGAGTGGAAAATGACTGACAAGATGGCTGACACTGGCTCCTGCTAGGGGTTGTGTGCAAATCAGAAGCAGGACACCACTGACTGACATCCTGAAAGACAACTTGCATGCCCTACAATGGAAGCATGTGTCATGATAGGAAGGAGGACTGACAGCCCTGACCATACTAATCAGCATGGGGAGACACCCCCCCCCCAACACAAACTCCACACAACTCACCGGGTACAATGCTTTGACACACACCTCATTGAAATATCAGCAAAAGATCCCTCGTACTGGCTGCTGTTGTGTGAAGCACAGGGGCTCACTTGGGACTTGTAGCCAAACAAACACCAGGATTTCACAGTCAGCCATCTTGCCATTGCTGTCACACCCCCTCACAGGGAAGCAGAGTCAAGAGGGAGGAAGCATGGGCATGCTGGGTAGGGGGGGGTGTAGCCAAGAGTATGATGGGACTCGCAGTCACACCCAACCTACACCCACCCACATGGCCCAGCAAGATCAACCTGAACCATACTCACCTCACAGGCAGTGGGAAGGGACCGACAAGATGTCTGACACTGGGCTCTGTTGTGGGGAGCACAAGGCCATGCTGGCAAATGGCCAACAACAAGATCAAACTCTGTCCGTGACAAGCTGGGAAAAAGCAGTGTACAGGCAGGCATCTGTTATAAAAGTAGAAAATGTCATGTTTGTGAACCAACGATGCATGTAGAAACATAAATCACAATGTGTGTCTCTTCCAAACACAGGTCGTGCTGGGCACCCACTGACAAATGATGAGGATACCCAGTCCCAGACTCTGTTGGACACTGAGCTCTCTGGGCTGACTCTCTCACTGTCCTCTTCGGATGACGACGACCAACCTGGCGCCTCCACCATCTGGACACCGACAGGGCACCCCCGCCAACACGGACAGACCAAGGATAATCAACACCCACAGCACAGGGACACAGGACCCCCCGGAAGCTACAGCCAACACCACCAGCAACACCACCCAAGGGGTCCAAGGGTCACCTGTGCGTACCGCCGCTGGTCCTGCCCGTGTGGAGAGGGGTGCTGGGAGGGGTGGGAGGCACAGGGCACGCCTTGCAGAGGGGTCTGGACTGCATGATGACCCCCCAACTGGCACGCATCATAGATGCGTACCAGGATAGCACTGGAGGATTTGGCCAGGTAGTGGGGATCCTCAAGGACATGCAACAGGAGCAGGTCGCCCACCATGACCGCATGGAGGCAAAGTGGGATGCCCTTACTGCGGTGCATCGGGACATACTACAATGCCTCCGCCAGATCAACACCAACCTGTCCCCAACCCCCTGTGTGCCCACAACATCTGTCGCAACACCATCTGCCAGCACCACAGGGAGGGAGGAGGACTGTGGCGGAGAGTCCCCTGCACCGCAGAGGCCTGCACATGAGGATCCACCCCCCCAGGAAGAAGAGGGGTCATCCGAAGAAGGACATGTGAGAGGCAGATGTCCCGGCACATCCCCCAGGGCCTCTAAACCTGTTCTGGACAATGTTCTTTGTGCGCAACCCATTCACCTTGTCCAATCGCACACAACTCGCCCACATGACATGGAAGGTTCATGTTGGGCCAATGTAGCAGATGACTGTGGACTTTACTCTCGACATTTCATCTACCAGCACGTCTAACTCAAATGTGAACTTTGGATTCCCAAACCACTGTACAGCACCGAACATCCTGTGCACCTCACTCACACATGTTTGTAAATAAACTCACCAGTACACCATACTTGCCTCTGTTGTGATTCAAACTTGTTATGTTCAGGGCGAAGTCGATCTGCTACACAACACAGTGCATGCCAAATACTGCAACAATGTGACCAACGTAAGGTGACACATGTGAGGGAGACACACCACTATGGCAACACAGAACATACTCACCATGGCCATGTGACTCATAACACACAATGATGTTGACCTGAAACACATTGGCATGCACAGACACAGCACCAAGCACAGTCAGTGGTAACAAGTCCACAGGTGAGGTAAGCAGATGTCACTCAGATGTGGGAAGACAGACAACGCACATAACAAAGCGTAGCACAGGTTCATTACACACCAGCAACACGTTTATTCCACAATAGTTGCACGGTAATTCTACGTAACAGTGGACACACGTTCACAATGTTTTGGAGAATGGGAGTCCAGGGATGTGTGGTACATCAGTTGATGGGAATTCTCAACTTCCACACTGGTGTTGGCTTCTGGGTGTTGGGGGTCAGTGTTGACCACACAACAGGCAATGGACCCTGGGAAGGACAGACAAGATACAGTCAAAAGCACAGACGAACAGGAGAGAAATGCAATACACATACACAAAACATGTTGCAAAACACCTACACAAACACTAGTTAGCAGTACTACCCTATTGTGGAGTACACACCACCTGAATGGACACATCACAGCACGCATCCAGTCAAGTGGCACACAGACACACTCAGGCAGCAACAGAGCTGGCTCAACACATTCCTGGAAACTCACTTTCAGGTGAAGAAGTTGTTGATGAGCTGGGAGCGGACGTCACCATCATCTTCATCATCACTGGCATCCTGGCCCAGGCCGGGATCCTTCACAGGTGCCGGATGTTGGTCGTCGTCATCCTCGTCTAGGATGAGAGGCACCTCCTTCCGCACCGCCATGTTGTGTAGCATGCAGCAGACCAGTATTATTTTGTACACCTTTGCAGGCTCATATGGGAGGGCCCCTCCGGTCTTGTCCAGGCAGCGAAAGCGGCTTTTCAGGAGGCCGAATGTCCGCTCAATCACCCTCCTGCTCCGACCATGTGCCTCATTGAAGCGCAGCTCGGCTGGTGACACAGGGTTCCTGAGGGGTGTCAGCAACCACGGCATGTTGGGGTATCCGGAGTCACCTACACACACAAAAATGAACAAGTAGATGAGTTTGGTAGGAGTGTGGAATACAACAATGACAAACACACACAATGAGAAACAGTCAGTACACACCGACAAGCCAGGCACGCTGAGCTGGCACCTGTGACATCAGCGTTGCAATGTGACTACTCCTCATTATGTAGGCATCGTGTGCCGAACCAGAGAACTGTGCACACACATGTGTGATCAACATGTCAGCAAGACAGACCACCAGAGCATTGATCGAATGGTAGTGCTTCCTGTTACGGTATGCCTGCTCATGTGCCTTTGGTGGTATCAGGGCAACATGTGTTCCGTCAATGGATCCAATGGCATTTGGCATCCACCCCAGTGTATAAAAGGCATCCTCAATTTCAGGGAGTTCATCTTGGCTCGGGAACTTGATATACAGGTCGAGGAATTGCAAAATCCCCTCCAAGACATGGCGTAGCACCCGACTAAACATCGTTTGCGACATACCACCAGCAGTAGCCACAGTGTACTGGAAGGTACCAGTAGCAAAGAAGTGCAGGGCTGCCATCACCTTCACCTCTGGGGTCAGTGCTGTAGGGTATGTCCGGCCAGGTAGCAGATGTGGCGCCAAATGCTCCGCCAACTTCTCAATCAGTGGCCTGGTGAAGCGGTACCGTCTGAGGCTGTCGCGTTCCTGCATGGTTGCAAGGTCTGGGAACGGACGATGCACAGCTGGTGCTCTGCAGTAAAGAGATGCACAAAGGAAGATTGTCAGTACATTCCCCCATGTGGCCATGACCACGATCACTCTCACATGCTAGTTCATGACATTACACAATGTACTGAGGTGTGTGCTGTTGGTCATGGACACATATGTCACCTACAAGACCACCACCTCACATCTTTATTCCACATGTCCACATGAGTCCCATGTAGTGCAATGGGCTCATCATCTGGCTGTGTCACCCAACCTATGTGCTGCTGCAACGTTCAAAAAACCTACCCCAGTGACTAATGAGGACTCATGTCTCCCAGGCATCACAGATCTTTGCCATGCAGAAACCCAGGCTCCCTGTATTGCCACATCAACACAGCAATGGACATGGCATAGCACGTACACACCACAAGGCAAGCGTAAGTCCCACAGGTAGTGGCCACTGTTGTCCATGCCGGCCTTACATGTACGTCTCTTAGACACACACCCCATCAAGGTTGATGCATATACCACATGGATGTGGAGACTGTCACCCATTGGTAACATGTGAACAGACACATCTGAGAAACAACATGCACACAGACTGTGGGTGCACATCAGTATTGGGGCTACAGGTCTCACTGTGACGTACATGCCATCACCCCCAGGACTCAAGGTGTATGTGACATGCCCCAAACATATACAACCTGACACTGTGGCCTTCACTCATGCTTATTACTGTCCAATTGCACATCACAGTGCAAATGTGCACAACACACAAAGGACTCTCCCCCCATGTACAAGATAACAGCCTGGGAGTGGCTGCACAAAGTGCCAGACAAAAAAACTGCTGTGTCCCCCTCAAACACCCAGGGAATGCAACCTCACATGCCATGGGACACTGTGTGGCCAATGCTATAGTGTGGCAGGTGTGTGCAGGTGTCCATGGCCAGTATATGTGTATTGCATCCGTCTAATAGTCACACTAATGCGGTCCGACGCGGGTGACAATGCGTACGCATTGCACGGGTCATGTCCGAGCTGTGCGTAGGCCTTGTCATTGAATGCAATGAGGTCCGACGCGGGTGACAATGCGTACGCATTGCACGGGTCATGTCCGAGCCGTGCGTACTCCTTGGCCATTGAATCGTATGGAGATGGGTGCATGTGTACATTCAAAAACGCGTTGTACAATCAGTTGAACGAGCCGGGCGCACCTATTGGCTCAAGACTGTCATGGAGACGGATGCGGATTCAAAACTTATATGAGTTGTGCACTGGAAATTCAGTTGGATGCCTACAACAATGTTGCAATTTCAAGTGTTCCATGAAGGTGAAGATTTGAACGATGCGGAAGGCGTGTACGAATCGTACTTTTAAATGGATTGGCCAGATTCATAGAATGCAACCGTGTTGGACCTATCACTTTGGACACATGGCACAGAGTCTGCCTCTGCAGCACAGATATAAGGCTGGCTGGACCCCAGGGAGCTCACTTGCCTGCACTACATGCTACTGTACCACATCCCTGATACCACTGCTGCTGTCTCTGCATCCTCTGGCTCCTGCTATGGCACATACACTGGAGAGGGCCCGAATCTTCACTGAGGAGGAGAACCAGGCCCTGCTGAACGGGCTCCTTCCAGAGTACAGAAAGCTCTATGGGACACCAGGGGAGCAGGTGAGTGTGCTGTCCACTGCCTTCCTAATTAAGCATGTTGTCTGACTAGCAGTACTAGCAGTGTGTACAGCAGTGGCAAGCAATATCACTGACTACTTTCATCCCCGAAAGTGTGTAGGGACATGTACTGAATATTTTTCCTGCTGCTAAAGTGCATTTTTGCCAGCTTAGACTATCCATGCATTGTTAACATGTCAGACATGCATGTGAGTTTTCATTCCCCATGGTTGCACTATCTGTGTAATTATTTTCCCTTTGTGATGATGACATGTATATCTAATTGTGTGCTGCACAAATCTGGGGCGTGTGTGTTAATATACTTTTCACTTTGTCCTCCTCACAGGTTGATGCCCACCAGAAGCAGGAGATCTGGCTGACCATCACCCAGGCTGTTCGTTCTGTGGGGGTCTACAAGCGCCGCATCCACAACTGCCAGAAGAGGTGGCAGGACCTTCGTAGCTGGACCCGGAGGATAGCTAGAGTCCAGCTGAAGCTGTCACCTCCACGCAGGAGGGGCTGACACCGGACCCCCACATGCTCCGGATACTGGTGGTGATCTTCCCGGACCTGGATAGGCAGCTGAAGGCCAGACAGCAGCAGGAAGGGGGTAAGTCCATGCCTGATCTGTGTACTATGTCTGACATGCAAACAGCAGTCTTTTGTCCGGGTCACACTTCAATATTATGTAGGTCTTGTAGTCCCCAAATCAGGTTCCTCATCTGCGTGATGCACCCTCCTCATCTGTTCCACAGGTGTGGCCCCTACAGTCTTTGGATTGTGTCACTAGGGCACTGTGTCCCTGCAGTCAGCTATGTATCAGGTACCAGTCAGCATCAGTTCCTGTGATTCTGTTGTGTGTGTCATGGGTGGGTCAATTGTTTACACAATGCCTGAGATCTGACATGTGAACTGTATGTGCCCTTGAGATGTGTTTCAATTGCTGGTCTGACTCGCAACATGTTTCTGGGGTATTCAATACAAAACCATGCAGCAGGGTACTCCAATTTTTGGGCATCAGGAGTAGGTATGGCAAGTACTGCACAATTGCTTAGCCACCTGACTACTGTCCGGGGCAAAACACTGTTTCACTTAGTCCTGCCCAGTCCTGCCCCCTCAAGGGCTTTCAGAAACACTCTGTAATCCCACTCCTGTGTGTGAAATTGCAGGTTGTGCTTCGTGACATGTGCCCTCAGGTGTGTGCCTCTGTGTCATTAGGGTGCGGCTTGTTGCTATGTACAACTGGGGTGTCCATGATTCCGAGGGTCAGCATGGCATCTGCAATGTGTCTGTGGGAGACAAGACCTGTGTGACATATAGGTGTGTGAGCATCTGACAGCGCACAATGGTGTATGCAACTCTGTCCCTCATGCAGCTGGGTTATATGCATGGCAGACTGTGATGTGTTAATGTACATGGAGTCGTGTTTGCTGAGACTCATATGTCTGATTTTCATGGTGTGGGGTCTTCTGGGTCCTGGATATGTTATTTGCATGGGATGGGCAAGTGCAACGGTCATCTGCAGAGTCATATTTGTCCCTGAGCTAGGATTGTGAGTCAGTGCATATTGTTGTTGTCTGGATGCCCTGCCCCTGTGACAGGAGACAGTGTTGACTGACTTACAGGCCATCCCAGTGCCATGGCATTGAACTTGCTATGAGTGAGTCTGCGTTGTGTTCAAGTGTGCACCATGCACCCCATTGTGGCCTTGCCCATCAGGACATGAGTACATTATAGTGTGTGTTGCTGGCATGCATCCCAAGCATGTGAAATGAGTCTCTGCCCATCCCTTCATCTGGACACCTGTGCTGAGTCAGTCGCAAGAGATGTGCTGTGGGTCTAGTGACATACTCCTACATGTTCACTTGCATGTACAACTAATGTGTGGGTGGTGCATGTTGGCACATTGGGGTGTTAGCATCCAACATGCAACAGACATATGTGTTCAAATCAAGGAGGGATATATGTGCAATGGTTGATGTTGGAAATGACAATTGTCTTATTCTAAACAGTGTTGGCACTTTGAGCTGTGTTCAGCTGATAATGCCAGGGCTTGCCCTGTGATGTGATGTACTCACTGTGGTGTGTGCAGTCGGTGCAGGTGACTGATGTTGTTCTGTTACTTCCTATTCCTATCCAGATACATCCACGGCCACAGGAGGGGACAGCTCCACGGAACAGGAGGAGCCACAGAGCCTTACAGGGACAGAAGGAGAGGAGTCAGGTGGACCCAGTGGCACGGAGGGCGATTTCAGCCACACAGAGGAGTCGTCAGCACCATCCCCCCCAGCTGAAGACCACAGCAGCTCTGAGGATGACTCCCCTGTGGAGGCGGGTGTCAGCAGCCACCAAATCCCAGCTAGTGAGGCAGTCTCCGCCACCGCCACCACCACCACTACCACCACCACCAGCCCCCTCCCATTGGCTCCCACCGCAGAGGTCCCTGTGGGCTCCCGTTTTCGTGAGCATGTCTCCTTTGTGTCAGGCACCGCACCTTGTGCCCCTGTGTCCCCTGCTGCCCCGAGTGAGGAGTCTGTGGACTTACTTAGACAGATGCATGTGGGGCAGATGTCGATGCTGAAGGTCCTCCATGCACACACAGGTCTTTTGACACAACTGGTGTCATTCATGGAGGGCATTTCCTCTGGCATGTCTGCCCTACAGAGGACCAACCAGTCCGTGGCCTCCTCCCTGACGGCAGCAGTGTCCCTCCTCCAACAGTCCCACACCCCTCCTACCCCTGCAGCACCCACAATTCCTAGCACACTACCTGTCCAACGCCCCGAAACCCTCAAACCAAGGTCTAGACATGCACACAAGCAAGCGCAGGGCACTGATTCCACACTCACAGGGGCTGGTTTGCTGACACACACACAGTCATCCACAACCACTCCACAGTCCTCCGAGACCTCTCCCTCTCAACCCCCTTCCCTTGCCTCACCTGCAACCCCATCCTGCCAGAAGCTCTTCCCCACTGACCCAGCAGATCCTGATTACAAGGGGAAGAGGAAGTCGCAAGTCCCCCCTGCGCAAGAAGAGCAAGACCCCCCGCCAGCATGCAGCTCCAAGGCAAAGTCTCTGTCCTCCATCCCCCAGGCTACCACTCCAGAGGTTCCCCCACCACTCCCTGCCCTGGGTTCCCCCACACACAGATACACCATCCCCAAAATGCTAAGGCCATCCCCCCTAGCACTTGCTCCTCTACACCTGGTCAGACGGTTGCTGCCACTGATGTGGGGACCGTGTCACCACCCCCTGCCCTGCAGACCTCACCTGTCCCCCATTGCGCTCCCATGGATGTAGGCACTGCTTTGGAGTCCACGCCCACCCCGTCTGACTTGGGCACTGCAGTGGTGAGCCAATCCACTCCATCTGACCTGCCCACTGGAGTTGTGCCGGCACCCACCCCATCTGACTTGTGCCCCACAGTTGTGACAGCACCCACCACTTCAGTCATCTCCACTGCAGTTGCAAGTGTCTCGCCTGCATCCCCCACCTCTTCACTGCCTCCTTCTGCTGTGCCCTGATCCTGTCCCTGCGGTGCCTGGCCTGCCCCCAAGTATGCCCCTGTGAGGGGATGACCCCGGTCCGTAGCAGTGCAGGCAAGCAAGGTGTGACAGTTGTCACTCTAGTTCACTACTTGGCAATTTGACATGGACTGGCCATTGGCCTTTTGGTTGTACAGACGTTTCAAATTTCATATGCTGAATTTGTGACTCTAGTTCACTCCTTGCCCTTTGGACGTGGACTGGCCATTGGCCTTTTGTTGGAACAGACGTTTCACTTTTCAAATGCTGAATAAAGCTTTTTACTTTGTCCCTGTGAACTTGATTTAGCTGTACATCATGTTGAGGTTGTTTTAAATGCCCTTGCACCTGTAATGCTTGGTTTACAATGTTGCATACTGATGTGTTGATGTGAGGTACTCCCTGTGGTCCATGAGATATGTATCCTATTCTGGTGGGTATCCATGTCATCCTTTGCAGCTACCTGGGTGTGTCTGGATCAACCATTTGTGTACATCTCTCTGTGAGCATTTAATTGCCATGGTCACATCTGTGGCTTGCACCCCTGCACATATGATGTGCTTCCCATTGTCCAATTGTCCCTTCCACATACTTCTTGCTCATCACTACTGGCCCTACAGGTGTGGGCATCATTGGTATAGGAGCAACTGGGTCCTCTGTGCAACTTGCTGTACATATGTATTGAGTATGTGCAGATGACTTAAGGGAGACTCACGTACCCAGGCTGTTGTGACCAGAGCCTTCATTGTGCGGTAACTGATGGCTGACTGACCAAGTGTTCTGCAGACGTGAGTGGGACTTGCGGTGAATATGTTTGGCACAGCTGGGCTCCCACAGGAGTTATGTCCCCTCAAGTTAGTGTGTTGTCCAGTGACATGGCCTGGGCCCATTGTGTGTATTGTATGTGCATGTGTGTGTGTCCACATCCCTGTTCATACAATCAATCAATCAATCAATCATGTAACTTGTAAAGTGCACTACATACCTGGGCGGGTTTCAAGGCGCTGGGGGGGGGGGGAGCTGTTAGTGGTCGAAGAGCCAGGTCTTGAGTTGTCTCCTGAAGGTCAGCAGGTCTTCGGTTTGATGTAGGTGGAGGGGAAGGGTGTTCCAGGTCTTGGCGGCGCGATGGGAGAAGGATCTGCCTCCGGAAGTAGTTCTCCGGATGCGTGGTCAGCGGAGCGGAGTTTTCTGTTGGGTACGTAGAAGGAGAGACGGCTGTTGAGATAGGCTGGGCCGGTTTTGTGGAGTGCCTTGTGTGCGTGGATCAGGAGCTTGAAGGAGATTCTTTTGTTGACGGGAAGCCAGTGCAGGTTCTTCAGGTGGGGGGTGATGTGGTTGTGGCGCGGGACGTCGAGGATCAGGCGTGCAGAGGCATTCTGGATTCTCTGTAGTCTGCTGATGAGCTTGGGCGAGGTTCCGGCGTAGAGGGCGTTTCTATAGTCGAGCCTGCTGCTGACCAGGGCCTGGGTGACTGTTTTCCTCGTGTTTGTCGGGATCCATCTGAAGATCTTGCGGAGCATGCAGAGGGTGTTGAAACAGGTGGAGGAGACTGCGTCGACTTGTTTGCTCATGGAGAGTTTCGAGTCGAGGATGACTACCAGGTTGTGTGCGTGGTCGGTGGGGGCCGGTGGGGACCCCAGTGATGTGGGCCACCAAGAGTCGCCCCAAGCGACGGGGTTGGACCCGAGAATTATGATTTCCGTTACAGACAGTGTTCCCTTGAAATGTTCGTGTTGTTGATGCTTGCTGAGTGGTACTGGGTTAATCCCACTACTTTTCCAATGGGCTACCAGATGTGTGTGTGCATGACTCACTCCTGTTAATTGGTGTATCATCATTGTGATTTGTAAGTTCTGAGTGTTGATGATGTTGTCAGACACAGATGGGTACAGTGAGGGTTCCTCAAGGCACTTGTTTGTTCGCAATATCATGTAGTTGTCCCTAGGTGGTAGTTTTCAGTGATTGAGACATTTGTATGTGTGTGTGACTGCTCCCACTTGTCGGGTTCACGGCAGCGATGCTGGCAGGTGTCAGCATGGGTGCCTTGTGTTCCTCCTTGGCATCTGCATAGTCCTGGCACTGTGGCAGGGATTCTGAAGGTCACATGAGCTTTGAGGTCATGGCCATGTACCGCATACTGTGCAGTGTGTCTGTCATTCCCCAGGGTTGTAAACAGTCCTTGTGTGATGTGTGTGTGCACCTTAGTTCCTGCCAACATTCCTGTGTTTGTCATGTGGGCATGTGCAATGTCACCTGTCCATGTGGGCTTCACAGATACACATTGTTGCAGTTCAGGTGTGTGGTGTTGATGGTGGACTGATGTGAATGTTTGCATGGATGGTCCCTTAGCTCCTGTTTGTCCCTGGATGAGGGGCCATGCTGAATGATTTGTGTTTGTGTATGTGTGATGTACGTTTGTGGCACAGGACACATGTCTGGGTTTTCCAATTTGTACGACATCTGCCTTTGTCATCACAGTGGAGGTGTCATGCATGCTTGTGTCACACCAATGTCTTGTCCCTGGGGATTGTGCTGTTGCGTGTCAGTCTCGTGCTGTGTTAGTTGGTGTTCATTCCAGCTAGTGTCACATGTGTCTGTTGTGCTCCCTCTCATCTCCCAACGGCTGATTGTCCACTGAGGGTGTCCCAATGATGGTTTACTTTTGTATGGCACTGTGTCCACATCTGTGTCACTGTGGTTCAGCCCCTCTCATGTGTTGTGTAGTTGCCTGTGGATACTGTGACACACACACACATGTTGTGTCCGATGTGCAGTGTGAGTTTGCCTGTTTGTGTTTGTGTTTGTGCATCTGCACCAGTGCATTGGTATTGCTGTTGTGGGTCTTTGTCTGGATGCTGTTTCTGTGATTTGCATGCTGTCCCTGTGAGTCATTTCACATCATTGTGCACATTCATCCAGGTTGTTGGGTGCCATTGCTGGCATTGAATGTGAGTTAGTGAGCTGACACCTACAGTCTACACATGTTGTTTTGGTTGGTGTGTCTATTTTCGAGATGTGTGCATGCTTGGTGATGGTCACTTCTGCTGTTGTGTCATTGTACGCTGTGTGCATTGTCAGCCCCATGTGTGGTGCTTGTCTGCACATGGCCGAGAGTGTTATGTTTTCACAGCACTGTTTGCCTCAACACATTTCTGAGTGTATGGAAGTGTTTGATGTGTTGGGAGCAGGGATCATACATGCTGTAGTTATTTGCAGCTTTGGCCATGATGACACTTACCTTTTGGTCACTGTGTTGAGGGGGGTTTGGTCCCCATCGCCACAATGCTCCACATCTGCTGCATTTTGTGAGCCCCCACTTGACTTCTGTTCTACACAGTGAAGGGGTGTTGTTTTTACATTGCCACAGTGCTATGGTGATGCTTGCCTTGTGTATGTCACACTCATGTATTGGTCACACATGTGCTGTTACTTAAATTGTATATTCACTGTTGTGGGCATTTGTCACAGACTACACATAAGCCCTGTGAGTGGGGGTGGCAGGGGTGATGGGCAACAGGTCCCCTATGGCTAGGGGTGGCAGGGGTGATGGGCAACAGGTCCCCTATGAGTGGTGGTGGCAGGGGTGATGGGCAACAGGTCCCCTATGGCTGGGGGTGGCAGGGGTGATGGGCAACAGGTCCTCTGTGAGTGGGGGTGGCAGGGGTGATGGGAAACATAAGCCCTGTGAGTGGGGGTGGCAGTGGTGAGGGGCAACATAAGCCCTGTGAGTGGGGGTGGCAGAAGTGATGGGAAACATAAGCCCTGTGAGTGGGGGTGATGGGAAACATAAGCCCTGTGAGTGGGGTGGCAGGGGTGATGGGCAACAGGTCCCCTATGGCTGGGGGTGGCAGGGGTGATGGGCAACAGGTCCCCTATGAGTGGGAGTGGCAGGGGTGATGGGCAACATAAGCCCTGTGAGTGGGGGTGGCAGGGGTGATGGGAAACATAAGCCCTGTGAGTGGGGGTGGCAGGGGTGAGGGGAAACATAAGCCCTGTGAGTGGGGGTGGCAGGGGCGATGGGAAACATAAGCCCTGTGAGTGGGGGTGGCAGGGGTGATGGGCAACATAAGCCCTGTGAGTAGGGGTGGCAGGGGTGATGGGCAACAGGTCCCATATGGCTGGGCGTGGCAGGGATGATGGGCAACAGGTCCCCTATGAGTGGGGGTGGCAGGGGTGATGGGCAATAGGTCCCCTATGAGTGGGGGTGGCAGGGGTGATGGGCAACATAAGCCCTGTGAGTGGGGGTGGCAGGGGTGATGGGCAACAGGTCGACTATGGCTGGTGGTGGCAGAGGTGATGGGCAACAGGTCCCCTATGGCTGGGGGTGGCAGGGGTGATGGGCAACAGGTCCCCTATGAGTGGGGTGGCAGGGGTGATGGGAAACATAAGCCCTGTGGGTGGGGGTGGCAGGGGTGATGGGAAACATAAGCCCTGTGAGTGGGGGTGGCAGGGGTGATGGGCAACATAAGCCCTGTGAGTGGGTGTTAGAAATGAGGGGCCTCTGGTTGGCGCAGGTGTGTACCCACAACAAGCAGGGACCCTTTACTTCTTGTCAGGGCGAAGGATGACTCCCCAGAATAACCCCTGCTCACCCTCTAGGTGCGTGGCGCGAGCAGTCTAGGCTAAGTCTCAGGCGTACACGGTTAAGCAAATGCAATTACACATACAGTAAACCCCTTGCATGCACCACAAACAGACACCAATCAGGAAGTATATAAAAATAAGCTTTTATGTAGATTCAGCAGATTCAAATACAAGGCCCAGTAACGTTGAACTGATGGGGCCACAACTCTTGGAAATACGGTAAAGTCTCTTTGTTACGGAAAGTTCTTTAGGTGGTCACAAGGTAACTGTGGGCCTCAGCGCACTTCGTGCTGAGGCGGCGCCCGGGAAGCACACGGCAGATGACAGGGAAATCAGAACGTTGCGGACCCTGGATCCGATGCGAGCTCGCGGTCGAGTTCGTAAGTACAGTACCTTGTTTCTTGACGCGAAGTCGGGTGCGGGATTTCAGCGGCTCTTTGACAGAAGGGCGAGGCGGCGTCCTGGGCTCCCACACTTCACGATGGGGGTCTGATCTTCAGGCTCACGACAAGAGCGGGGTGTTGCAGGTGGCGGGTGAACAAAGTGGGGCAGCCGGGCACGCAGATTACGTCCGGGCCGTCCAAGGCTTGGAGATGCTCACAACGCCGATTCCGACGGGAGGGTGAAGGTGCGCAGCGAGCCTCCAGCGAGCGAGGTGACAGGGGCAGCCCAGCACAGCGTAGGGGGAGCGGCTCCGATCGAGCGAGGCTCTTCCCAAGGCAGGGGCGGCTAAGCAGTCCTGGTCACGGCTCAGGGAGGGACTGGGGCACGAGGGTCACAGCTCCGGCGAGGGAACGGACACCACAGTCCAGCGGCAGGCGAGTGAAGATCAGGTAGAGCCCAATGGTCCTGGGGCTCAGTTCAGGGGGCAAGCTCAGTTCCAAGCCCTTGGAGATCGTTTTTGAAAGCACAAGTCTTGAAAGTAAAAATAAAGCAAAGTCTTCAGCAACAGTTTCTCTTCTCCCCTTTGGCAGCAAGGTCACCACTGCAGGCCAATCCCCCAGGATAGGGACAGTCTTCCTCCTACAGCTTTCCCGGTGCCTCCTCCTCAGGCAGAGATTCTTCTTGGTCAAAAGTGGATCTAGTTTCTTAGGAGCAGGGCTCCTACATTTATACAGCAAATCTTTTGTTCTCCCAGGCCAGGGGGCCCTTGCCTAGTCCAGTCCGGTTTCTGAGCACTTTGTTTACGCGATGCAGGCTTCTTCTTTCCGAGTGCAGGGCAGAGTCATCAGACGCTCCACAGGGGGCGGAGCCGGCATTGAGGTGGCAGAGCACTGTCCTATTCAGAGCCTAGGAGTACTCCTCCCCCCCATCTACCTGTCGATCGTCCTATTCACCACCAGGCTACCTAGCCCTGCCCATCTGGGTTCCCCCAGCCCTGTCACTCACACCAGCCAGACATCAGATACACATCACGCAGAGGCGGGCTGAAATGTTTAGGCAAGCAAAGGCCAGCTTTCTAAAAGCGGCATTTGCGAACGCGGAATATTAAAATAAACCTTGGGAAAAGATGTACCTTATTATTCCGAGTTCAGGCATACTAAACTCGATCTTCCACCATGTTCCCTGGGTCGGTTAGGATCATAGGATGTAACAATCCTCGCCGCCCATACTGGCCTATGAGAACAGGGTAGCCTTACAGTAGTGAACAACAAGATGGCGGTCATTCACTACTAGGACATGCCACGCATCCAGGCTTGTCCTACCTTAGGCTTACAACGCACCCTGCCCGTGGGCCTACCAGAGGGGTGACTAACATGAAGTTAAGGGAAGGTTTAGGAACCGGCAAGTGTGGGCACTTGCCAGTCAGCATGTCAGTACCAGACTGCACGCAGGTTCTGCGATGGCAGACCTTAGACATATTTTACCGGCCGCTTCTGTGGGTGGCACAACCAGTGCTGCAAGCCCACCAGCGGTGTTTGCATTTACATGCCCTGGCGCTCCTGGCGCACTTTACTGGGGTCTGACAGTAAACCAAACGATCCAATCATGGAATCCAACCAACATATACAATTTACAAGGGAGCACTCGCACCGCGACACTGGTTGGCAGTGGCACAGCGCGCTGAGCGGCCAACACCATAAAAACACATGAGGCACAGCGACAAAAAGAGGAAGGGAGACTCACGCCAAGGTGCCAGGTCTAACACGTGTCCCCTCCAGCTGAAAAGTGGGGAGAACTACCCTACCCCAGGGAGTTCCTCATCACTAAGGCAGAAAAATCTGGACAGACCGTCAGCATTGGCGTGATCTGTACCAGGGCGATGTTCCACCGTGAAATCCATACCCTGTAGGGAAATGGACCACCTCAACAGCTTCGGATTCTCACCCCTCATATGCATCAACCATCTGAGGGGCCTGTGGTCCGTCTGAACCCGGAAGTGAGACCCAAACAGGTAGGGTCTTAGCTTCTTCAGCGCCCAGACCACAGCAAATGCCTCACGCTCAATAGCACTCCACCTCTGTTCCCGTGGAAGTAACCTCCTGCTAAGAAAGGCTACGGGTTCATCTAGGCCCTCCTCATTAATCTGTGAAAGAACAGCCCCCACACCATGCTCTGAAGCGTCTGTCTGAACGATAAACTCTTTGGAGAAGTTGGGAGCCAGGAGCACGGGCGCCGTGCACATAGCAGTTTTCAAGGCCTCAAAATCTTTCTGACAGCTGTCAGTCCAAATCACTTTCCTGGGCTGCTTCCTCGAAGTCAGCGCTGTCAAGGGGGCAACCATGTTGCCATACCCCTTGACAAACCTCCTGTAGTACCCAGTGAGACCTAGGAAGGCTCTCACCTCTGTCTGGGTTTTGGGCGACTCCCAATTCAGGATGGTTTCTATCTTGGGCTGAAGGGGTGCCACCTGGCCACTCCCAACTTGGTGTCCCAAGTACACCACGGAACCCTGCCCGATCTGGCACTTACTCGCCTTGATCGTGAGGCCTGCCTTGCGCAGCGCCATCAACACTTCCCAGAGGTGGCGCAGGTGTTCTTCCCAAGTGGAGCTGAACACCGCGATGTCATCCAGGTAGGCTGCACTGAACGAATCCAGCCCAGCCAACACCTGGTTGACCAATCTCTGGAAGGTGGCAGGGGCATTCTTCATCCCAAATGGCATAACCCGGAACTGGTAGTGCCCATCTGGGGTGGAAAATGCTGACCTCTCTTTGGCCCCCTCGGTCAAGGTGATCTGCCAATACCCAGACGTTAAATCAAACGTGCTGAGGTAGTTGGCAGCCCCTAGCCGATCTATGAGCTCATCAGCTCTGGGGATGGGGTGTGCGTCGGTCCTAGTGACCGAATTGAGTCCTCTGTAGTCCACACAGAACCGGAGTTCGGGTGTGGCTCCCGGCGCTGCAGCCTTTGGGACCAAGACCACGGGGCTGGCCCAAGGACTGCTAGAAGACTCAATTACCCCGAGTGCAAACATCTTGGAGACCTCCTCCTTGATGCATGTCCTCACCCTGTCAGTCACCCTGTAGGCTTTGTGCCGCACAGGTGTACTATCCCCAGTGTCCACATCGTGGACGCACCAATCAGTGACACCGGGAACCAGGGAAAACAGATCAGAAAATTGTCCCAGCAACTGGCGACAATCATTCTGTTGCTCAGGGGTCAGGGCGGAAGAGAGGATGACACCATCCACTGACCCATCTTGCTCCTTGGCTGACAGGAGGTCAGGAAGAGGTTCTGTCTCCTCTTCCATCCCAGCATCTGTTGCCAAGAGCATGCCCACTTGGGACCTCTCCAAGTGGGGCTTGAGGCGGTTGACATGTAGGACCCTTAAGGGGTTCATAGGAGACTTCAGGTCCACCACGTAGGTAACAGGACTCTTGCGCTCCACCACCTCAAAGGGACCGGTCCACTTATCCTGGAACACACACGGCTCCACGGGGGCCAAGACCCATACCTTCTGTCCAGGCTGAAGCTCTACCAGAGTGGCATTCTGGTCGTACCACCGCTTCATCTCCTCCTGGCTGGCTTCCAGATTTGCCTGAGCAAGTTGCCTGAATCGCCTAGTCTGATTCCTGAAGGCCAGCATGTAACTATATACAATCTGGGGATGTTTCCTGGGAGATTGCTCCCAGCCTTCCTTGACCAGACTTAGAGGTCCTCTGACTGGGTGACCATACAGAAGCTCAAAGGGACTGAACCCCAGAGACTTCTGTGGCACCTCACGGTAAGCGAAGAGAAGGCATGGTAAGAGGACGTCCCACTTACGCCTCATGGGTCCTTCTAGGCCCATTATCATGCCTTTGAGGGTTCGGTTGGTGTGGTGAACTTGTAGGTTACACCACACTCTTGCCAGAGAGATTTCATGTACTTGGACATGAAATTGGTACCTCGGTCAGACACCACCTCTAGAGGGAAAATTCCCATCAGTGCACGTCCCACCACGGGGGCCGTCACTGTCCTCAGAGGAATGGCTTCCGGGTACCGGGTGGCATGGTCCACCAGGACCAGGATGAACCTATTGCCTATCGCTCTCCTGGGGTCCAGTGGCCCTACAATGTCAATCCCCACTCGCTGGAATGGGGTACCGACCACAGTGAATGGCTGGAGTGGAGCCTTTTGCTTCCTTCCACTCTTTCCACTTGCCTGGCAAGTCTGGCATGTCCTGCAGTGAGTATCTGAACTCCTGCGCATTTGAGGCCAATAAAAGTGGGTGACAAGCCTTTCAAAGGTCTTGTCCTGCCCCAAATGCCCTGCCAATGGCACATCGTGAGCCAGCCCCAGTAGGAAGGCTCTGAAGTCCTGGGGTACCACCAGCGCACGGGCTGACCCAGGCTCAGCAACCTTAGGCTCTGTATATAGGAGGTCATTCTCCCAGTAAACGAAATGTGATCCTGACTGATCACCTGCGGCCTGGTCTGCAGCCTGCTGCCGCATACCCACGAGAGAAGGGCACTCCTTCTGTGCCTTACAAAAGTCCTCCCTGGAGGGACCTCCTTCCTGCTGCCAATGGGTCAGCTCCGGCAGGTCTCCCAGTTCAGCTATCTGTTCCCCTGTAGGCTCCAGGGCATCCCCCTCAAGGTCTGCTTCCTCCTGGACCGTGGGAACTTCAGGGGCCGGCTTCCCGCGCCCCTTGCTCCTTCTCTCTGAGGCCGGTTCCTGGGCCTCCCTCTCAGGCCCCAGGACCTCTTGAGTACCTCTACTGGCTGCCATGGACCGTGTGGTGACACACGCCCAATCCGGCATACCCAACATCTCCAGGTGAGCACTCCGCTCCACCTTAGCCCAAGGTGAGCTCTCCAAATCGTTCCCTAACAAACAGTCTACAGGCATGGCGGGCCTCACAGCTACCTGAAGAGTACCAGAGACCCCCCCCACTCGAAGGGAACCTGAGCCACCTTGCAGTGACTCTCTGTGTTGTCAGCGGCAACAACGGGATAGAATGCATTGGGGACCACCTGCTCTTGAGACACCAGGTGACACCTGACAGCTGTCACACTGGCTCCTGTATCTCTAAGAGCTTCCACCCTATGGCCATTTATGGTCACCCACTGCCTGTACTTCTTAGTGTTCTCAGGCAGCTGGGTTGGAGGGACCACTTCACGGTCTCCAAGCGAGACCAGGGACATCTCTGCGGGACCCCACCCACCTTGGATATCCCTCTCCTCCCCCAAGGCTACACTAGTCACCTGCCGGGGTGGAGCACCAGTGGGTGCTGGTTTACCAAACAATGGACACTTTACATCAGAGGCAAAATGCCCCAAATTGTTACACCTGTAACATCTGACGGGCCCCTTCTGAACAGGAGGACCTGTCGGGGCCCCGGTCGGTTTCTGGGGTGGGGGAGGCTGAGAACCCTTCCCTTGGTTCCCTTGGGGACTACTTTGGGGCCCTTTTTGGAACTGCTTCTGTTTACCCCTGTCCCCCCCACTCTTCTGCTGGGGACCCTGCCCACCTTTGGCGGAATCTCCCACGGGACCCTTGTGGACCCTGGTACTGACCCAGCGGTCCGCCTCCTCAGCAAGCTTCCTAGGGTTAGTCAGCCTACTATCTATCAGGTGCTGGCGTAGCTCAGGAAAACAATTACTGTACAAGTGCTCCCATGCCATTAAATCAAGAAGCCCTTGATAATCATTTACCTTACTACCCTTTACCCAACCATCCAGCGCTCTGCAAAAGAAAGTCACATACTCCACATACGTACTGTTGGGAATCTTAGTGCAACCCCTGAACCTCTGTCTATATAACTCAGGGGTCAACCCATACCTAGTCATCAAGGCTTCCTTCATATGGGCGTAAGAATTATGAACATCAGCAGGTAAATCTAACAGTGTGTCCCGCCCTTCACTCAGGAACCGTCCCCACAACCCCGCTCCCCAATCTCTCTCAGGGACCCGGTGGGAAGACATGGCTACCTCGTAGGCTCTGAACCACTGCCCGATGTCGTCATTCTTGAAGAACTCCTTCACTACATCCTTGGGAATATAAACTCTTGGTTCCGCCGGTGCTGGCAGTGTGCTGCCACCAGAGGGATAAAGCTCCAAACTTTTTGCTTTCAGCTCCAGCTCCCTCAGCTTCATGTCATGCTCTAATTGTAGTTTCTTTTCTTCCATGGCTAATCTTTGTTTTTCCATATCCATCTGCCTGTTAGAAAGGATAGACGGACCGGGAGGGTCGGCCGGGGTCAGGAGGAGAGGTCTCCGGGGAGAGCCGTCTCCAGCGATCGTACAGACAAGTAACTTCCCCTCCCACACACAGATACCACACACGGATAAGATTCAGTGTTCTTTATAAGCACTTCTTAAGGTACGGTTGAATGGTACAAGGAGGTCTGGACTCAGGGGTCCCCTCGATTCAAGTCTCTCAAAGCAGGGTAAGGGGTAGCGGGACAGTCTGTCTACCAGTCAGGTAGTTTGGATGAGATGATGATTAGCTCACAATCCTCGAGCTTAGTTGGTGCGGGCCGCGGCAGCGCCAGCAGGTCCCGGAAAGATGGTCGATGTACGGTCCGCGGCAGCGCCAGCAGGTCCCGGTGAGGATGGTCGTTACAACGGGCCGCGGCAGCGCCAGCAGGTCCCGGAAGGATGGTCGATGTACGGTCCGCGGCAGCGCCAGCAGGTCCCGGTGAGGATGGTCGTTACAACGGGCCGCGGCAGCGCCAGCAGGTCCCGACGAGGATGGATGTTGTAGAAGGCCGCGGCAGCGCCAGCAGGCAGGACGATGGTTCACAAGAGCGGGCTACGGCAGCGCCAGTAGTCCGTCAAGGCTGAGTTCTCTCGGTGTCTCTCGACTCCAGGATACAACTGCCTTCCTGCTCCGGAGTTGCCCCAGTTATAGGGCAGGCGCTCTTTGATGTCCGGACCCTCGCACTTGGTGGTCGGAGGGCCCGGGATGAAGGTGTCCAGACACCCAGCAGGGGGTGGAGCCAGCGCCTGGGGGAGCTGGAGGCGATCGGCACCTGGCGGGGGAAGAGCTCTTGACACTTCGTCCTCCTATTGACCTGCCAAGTGGTCCGCTCACCTCCCGGGTGGATGGTGGTGCCGGGATGTCGGGGCCGGTCAGGCCCGGGGTTAGGGTCGGGGCGAGACCACGCGGCCTCGTGGTGCAGGGCCCAAGATGGCGGCTTGAACCGGCCGGGGGAGCCGGTGGGGCTGGGCCCCGTGATGAGTAGAGGTCCGAGGGCAGAAGATCCGTCGGGAGACGGGGTACGGGTGCTTTTCGTGGGTTATGCCTGGTGGGCCGGAGCTCGGGCCCTGTCGTGCGGGGAGGGAGCAAGCCCTTCGTGTGGCCTGTCCAACATGCGTCCCCCCCAGCTGAAGGCGGGGAGAGTCACCCATCTCCTTGGGGACTCTCTTCGTCGAGGCGGAAAAAGCGGGACAGGCCATCCGCGTTGGCGTGGTCTTGGCCTGGTCGGTGCTCCACAGTGAAGTCCATTCCCTGCAGGGAAATGGACCAGCGCAAGAGTTTTGGGTTCTCCCCCCGCATCTGCATCAGCCACTGCAGGGGTCGATGGTCGGTTTGTACCCGGAAGTGGGTACCGAAGAGATAGGGCCGGAGCTTTTTGAGGGCCCACACCACTGCGAAGGCCTCCCTCTCGATGGTGCTCCAGCGCTGTTCTCGGGCCAGGAGACGTCGACTGATGAAGGCCACCGGCTGGTCATGACCTTCGGGGTTTAACTGAGAAAGGACGGCTCCGATGCCGTGGTCGGAGGCGTCGGTCTGTACCATGAATTCCCGACTGTAATCGGGGGCCTGGAGCACAGGGGCGGTGCATAGAGCGGCCTTCAGCTTCTCGAAGGCCGCTTGACAATCGGGGGTCCAGTTAATCCGCTTCGGCTGGTTCTTGGACGTGAGACCCGTGAGGGGCCCCACGATGCTGCCGTAGTCCTTCACGAACCGCCGGTAGTAGGCGGTGAGCCCCAAGAAGGCTCGGACCTCGGTCTGGGTGACGGGGGGCTGCCAGGACTGGATGGCAGCAATCTTAAGTTGTAGCGGGGCCACCAGCCCGCTTCCCACTTGGTGCCCAAGGTAGGTCACAGACCCTTGGCCAATTTGGCACTTGCCGGCCTTAATTGTGAGGCCGGCCCGCTGGAGGGCCTGTAGGACCTCTTGGAGGTGACGGAGGTGGTCGGGCCAGTGGTGGCTGTATACAGCGATATCGTCCAGGTAGGCAGCGCTGAACTCTTCGAGCCCCGCCAAGACCTGGTTCACGAGGCGTTGAAACGTGGCGGGGGCATTCTTCATGCCGAAGGGCATGACCTTGAATTGGTAGTGGCCATCGGGGGTAGAGAAGGCTGACCGTTCCTGAGCCCTGGGTGTGAGGCCGATCTGCCAGTAGCCCGCTGTTAGGTCGAAGATACTGAGGTAGCGGGCGGCCCCCAGCCGGTCGACCAGCTCGTCTGCTCGGGGGATCGGATGAGCGTCGGTCCGGGTGACAGCGTTCAAGCCCCGGTAGTTGACGCAGAATCTCAGTTCCGGTGCGGTGCCGGGGGCAGCAGCTTTGGGGACCAATACAACCGGACTGGCCCAGGGACTGTCCGAGGGCTCGATGACCCCGATTGTGAGCATCTTGGCCACCTCCTCCTGTTTGCAGGCCCGTACCCGATCTGGTACGCGGTAGGCCCGGTGTCGGACAGGGGGACTGTCCCCGGTGTCCACGTCGTGCAAACACCAAGGGGTGACCCCGGGGGTGAGGGAGAACAGGGTAGCGAACTGCAGCAGGAGGTTCCGGCAGCCCTGGCGTTGCTCCGAAGTGAGGGCGTCAGAGAGCCGGACCCCGTCCACGGAGCCGTCATTCTCCTGAGTCTTCAGAAGATCCGGGAGGGGTTCGGAGTCTTCCTCTGCCCCACTGTCCGTAGCCATCAGGAGGCTGAGTTCTGAGCGCACAAAGTGTGGTTTGAGTCGGTTGGTGTGGAGGACCCGAAGGGGGTTCCGGGAGGTCCCCAGGTCGATGAGGTAAGTGACGGGGCTTTTGCGCTCGACCACTTTGAAGGGCCCCATCCACTTATCTTGCAAGGCACATGGTTCGGTGGGGAACATCACCCATACTTGTTGTCCAGGCTCGAACTCAACGGAGGAGGCATTGTGATCATACCACTTCTTCATGTCCTCCTGGCTGGCCTCGAGGTTCGCCTTGGCCATCTCTCTGAAGCGCCGGGTCTGATTGCGTAGGGCCAGGAGGTATTTGAAGACGTCTGGAGGGGTCTTTAGGGGGGCCATCTCCCAACCTTCTTTTACTAGGCTGAGGGGCCCTCGCACAGGGTGCCCGTACAGGAGTTCGAAAGGGCTAAAACCGAGGGACTTCTGGGGAACTTCGCGGTAGGCGAAGAGGAGGCACGGGAGTAGTACATCCCACTGGCGACGGAGGGGCTCTTCCAATCCCCCAATCATCCCCTTGAGGGTGCGGTTAAAACGCTCCACTAGTCCGTTCCCTTGGGGGTGATAGGGGGTCGTGAATCTGTAGGTGACCCCGCGTTGTTGCCAGAGGGACTTCATGTATTTGGATATGAAGTTCGTGCCTCGGTCGCTGACGACTTCTCGGGGGAAGCCTACCCGGGAGAAGATCCCCATTAGGGCCCGGCCAACCACTGGAGCTGTCACGGTCCGTAGGGGCACCGCCTCGGGGTAGCGGGTGGCATGGTCCACCAGTACTAAGATGAACCTGTGTCCCTGTGCCGTGCGGGGGTCCAGAGGCCCCACGATGTCTATCCCCACCCTCTCGAACGGGGTGGTGACCACAGGGAAGGGTTGCAGAGGGGCTTTCAGCTTCCGACCACTCTTCCCGCTGGCTTGGCATGTGGGGCAAGATCGGCAGTGGTTCAGGACGTCGTTCCTCATCTTCGGCCAGACAAAGTGGGTCACTAGGCGGCTGTACGTTTTATCTTGGCCCAGGTGTCCAGCCAGGGGGACATCGTGGGCCAGGTTGAGCAGGAAGTCTCTGAAGCGGAGAGGTACCACCAGTACTCGACCGGCCCCCAGCTCGGCGATTCTTTGCTCGCTGTATAGCAGGTCGTTATCCCAGTAGACCCAGTGAGTTCCGGTGGAGTCCCCTGCGTTCTGGGCGCTGGCTTGTTGGCGGAGTCCCTCGAGGGAGGGACAGGTCTTTTGTTCCTGGCGGAACTGTGCTTGGGTGGGCCCCCCCTCTTGACGCCACTGAGCCAGGTCAGGAAGGTCCTGGGGTTGCGCGTCCCCTTCGGCCGTCGGGTCTGGGAGGCTGGCCTCGTCGTTGTCTTCTACTGGGGCGACTGGGGGCGGAGGTGCTGGCCATTCTGGTTCTTCTGATCGAGGGACGGCACGGGCGGCCATGGACCGGGTGGTTACGCAGGCCCAGTCCGGGAGGCCCAGCATCCCCAGGTGCTCTCTTCTCTCAACGGTGGCCCACGGGGAACTCTCGAGGTCATTCCCCAGGAGGCAGTCCACGGGGGCATCGTCCCGGACCGTCACCTTCAACAGGCCGGAGACCCCTCCCCATTCGAAGGGAACGCAGGCCATTTGACACATACTTTCAGAGTTGTCTGCCGAGCGGACGGGGCAGAGAATGTTCGGCAGGATCTGCTCGGGCTTCACCAGGTGACAGCGGACGGCCGTCACACTGGCGCCTGTGTCACGCAAGGCCTCGGCTCGCTGTCCATTAATGGTCACCCACTGACCGTATTTCCTGGTGTTAGCGGGTAGGGGAGCCCGCGGGACCATGTCTCTTCCCCCTAAGCACGCCAGGACCATGGCGGCCGGTTCCCACTCTTGCTGGGCCGGCTCATACTCCTCTGGTTCCTCCAATGATTGCTCTTCCCCCAGGGCGGCGGCAGCTACCTGGCGGGGCTTGGGTGTTTGGTTCTGCGGGCAGCTCGGGTCATTGGCGTAGTGGCCGACTCGCTGGCATCGGTGGCACGTGACGTTGGCTCGGACCCCAGGACGCCACGGGGGGTTGCCCCGACCGGCCGGAGCCGGGGTGCTGGCCACGGGTGTTGCGGGCAAGGCGTCTCTCCCTCGCCCCTGGCCCCCTCCTCCTCCCCGAGGACGGTGCTGGCCTTGGTTGTTTCTGTTCTGTTCGTGTGGCCCCCTCCGGCCCACTCGGGTGCTTTCCCATCGGTCAGCTTCGGCGGCGAGCTGCCGGGGGTCAGTCAGCTTACTGTCGAGGAGGTGCTGCCTGAGCTCGACGAAGCAGTTGTTCGACAGGTGCTCCCATACCATCAG
The DNA here is from genome assembly GCF_964204655.1 of Triturus cristatus. Classification (NCBI taxonomy): domain Eukaryota; kingdom Metazoa; phylum Chordata; class Amphibia; order Caudata; family Salamandridae; genus Triturus; species Triturus cristatus. The sequence continues at coordinate 806,300,880 of NC_140594.1, read as the reverse complement.
GTTAAAGAGTTCTTCGTAGGTGGTGACCTGGCTCCCCTTTATCCAACCCTCGAAGGCACGGCTGAAATAGTTCACGTATTCTACCCAAGTTGTACCTGGGATCCGGGTGCAATCTCTGAACCTCTGGCGGTACATCTCGGGTGTGAGGCCGTAGCGGGTGAGGAGGGCAGCCTTCATGTGGTCGTAGGACGACATTTGGTGATCTGGGAGCTGCAGTAGGGCATCGCGCCCCTCGTTGATAAACCTCCCCCAGAGTCCGGCTCCCCAATCACTCCGGTCGATCCGGTGGGAGGTCATGGCGATCTCGTAGGCTTTAAACCACTGTTGTATGTCGTCTTCTCGGACATACTCGCGGACAAAATCCTTGGGGATGTGGACTTTTTTCTCGATTGGCCCCGGGGTGTGTGGTCGCTCAGGCACCCCCAGTTCTTTATTCTGTTTCCGAAGTTCTATTTCCGCCAGTTTGCGCTCGTGCTCGAGCGTTATTTTTTTCTCCTCCAGCTCTCTCTGTCTCTGCTTCTCTTCTCGTTCATCTCGGAGCCGCATGTGCTCGAGGTTGAGTTTCTGTTCAGCTAACTTGAGTTCCCCATCCATCTTGAGTCGTGCCATTTCCAACTCGTGTAATCTGGTTCTTTCTCTTTCTCGGATCACCTCCTGCGAGAGGCCCGTTCCCCGCTCCTCGGGAGCCGTGGCGTTCCCCTCTGGTGTGATGCTGCTTTGGTCGGAGGGTCCGGCGACCCCCGTTTCTGTCCACGACTCTAGGGCGTGCTTTAGATCATCTTTGGTACTCAGGCCGGTGGTAGCAATGCCAAGTTCTATGCAGAATTGTCTCAGTTCGCGGTGGTTGTATTCTTCTAATTTATCCATTTGGAATTTCTCGGTGGAGTTGCTATCTTTGGCTGACATCGTGTTGTTGTCGTGGGGTGAGCTACTCTCTGTACGATTACGCGTTGATTCGGATCGCGCCGCTGGCCACCAATGTTAGAAAGGATAGACGGACCGGGAGGGTCGGCCGGGGTCAGGAGGAGAGGTCTCCGGGGAGAGCCGTCTCCAGCGATCGTACAGACAAGTAACTTCCCCTCCCACAGACAGATACCACACACGGATAAGATTCAGTGTTCTTTATAAGCACTTCTTAAGGTACGGTTGAATGGTACAAGGAGGTCTGGACTCAGGGGTCCCCTCGATTCAAGTCTCTCAAAGCAGGGTAAGGGGTAGCGGGACAGTCTGTCTACCAGTCAGGTAGTTTGGATGAGATGATGATTAGCTCACAATCCTCGAGCTTAGTTGGTGCGGGCCGCGGCAGCGCCAGCAGGTCCCGGAAAGATGGTCGATGTACGGTCCACGGCAGCGCCAGCAGGTCCCGGTGAGGATGGTCGTTACAACGGGCCACGGCAGCGCCAGCAGGTCCCGGAAGGATGGTCGATGTACGGTCCGCGGCAGCGCCAGCAGGTCCCGGTGAGGATGGTCGTTACAACGGGCCGCGGCAGCGCCAGCAGGTCCCGACGAGGATGGATGTTGTAGAAGGCCGCGGCAGCGCCAGCAGGCAGGACGATGGTTCACAAGAGCGGGCTACGGCAGCGCCAGTAGTCCGTCAAGGCTGAGTTCTCTCGGTGTCTCTCGACTCCAGGATACAACTGCCTTCCTGCTCCGGAGTTGCCCCAGTTATAGGGCAGGCGCTCTTTGATGTCCGGACCCTCGCACTTGGAGGTCGGAGGGCCCGGGATGAAGGTGTCCAGACACCCAGCAGGGGGTGGAGCCAGCGCCTGGGGGAGCTGGAGGCGATCGGCACCTGGCGGGGGAAGAGCTCTTGACACTTCGTCCTCCTATTGACCTGCCAAGTGGTCCGCTCACCTCCCGGGTGGATGGTGGTGCCGGGATGTCGGGGCCGGTCAGGCCCGGGGTTAGGGTCGGGGCGAGGCCACGCGGCCTCGTGGTGAAGGGCCCAAGATGGCGGCTTGAACCGGCCGGGGGAGCCGGTGGGGCTGGGCCCCGTGATGAGTAGAGGTCCGAGGGCAGAAGATCCGTCGGGAGACGGGGTACGGGTGCTTTTCGTGGGTTATGCCTGGTGGGCCGGAGCTCGGGCCCTGTCGTGCGGGGAGGGAGCAAGCCCTTCGTGTGGCCTGTCCAACACTGCCCATGAAGTCTTGCCATCGCCACTTCGTGTGCCCGGGTTGCTGCCCTGTCTGCCAACTCTTCTGGCGACAGGCCTCTGCCAAACTCATGGACACTTTCTGGTGGAACCATTTCCACCTGATTCTCTGGTGCCTTTGACTCATACCAGGCCCTCAGCGCCTTCACGAGTTGGTCCTTCCTTTTCAATCCAGTCTGGGCAATCCTGAACTTGGAGCAAAAACCTTTCAATTCTTCATTGGTATGATTCTGAAGTGCGCTTTCTTCCCAATCTATGTCCTCAAATCCAGAGATTATAGAAGCTGCCCTTCCGGCGGGAAGTGAACCAGGCATGGCTCTAACAACGGAGATTCTTGGCAAAACAAAAACAATTGCTAGTCTTGTGGCTGTGTTACTGGTCTGCTCTCACTACGTGGTGATCAGTGGTTCACTATACGCAAACCACAAATGCAAATCCGTAAATCCTCACCGCTGCCACCAATGTTAGAAATGAGGGGCCTCTGGTTGGCGCAGGTGTGTACCCACAACAAGCAGGGACCCTTTACTTCTTGTCAGGGCGAAGGATGACTCCCCAGAATAACCCCTGCTCACCCTCTAGGTGCGTGGCGCGAGCAGTCTAGGCTAAGTCTCAGGCGTACACGGTTAAGCAAATGCAATTACACATACAGTAAACCCCTTGCATGCACCACAAACAGACACCAATCAGGAAGTATATAAAAATAAGCTTTTATGTAGATTCAGCAGATTCAAATACAAGGCCCAGTAACGTTGAACTGATGGGGCCACAACTCTTGGAAATACGGTAAAGTCTCTTTGTTACGGAAAGTTCTTTAGGTGGTCACAAGGTAACTGTGGGCCTCAGCGCACTTCGTGCTGAGGCGGCGCCCGGGAAGCACACGGCAGATGACAGGGAAATCAGAACGTTGCGGACCCTGGATCCGATGCGAGCTCGCGGTCGAGTTCGTAAGTACAGTACCTTGTTTCTTGACGCGAAGTCGGGTGCGGGATTTCAGCGGCTCTTCGACAGAAGGGCGAGGCGGTGTCCTGGGCTCCCACACTTCACGATGGGGGTCTGATCTTCAGGCTCACGACAAGAGCGGGGTGTTGCAGGTGGCGGGTGAACAAAGCGGGGCAGCCGGGCACGCAGATTACGTCCGGGCCGTCCAAGGCTTGGAGATGCTCACAACGCCGATTCCGACGGGAGGGTGAAGGTGCGCAGCGAGCCTCCAGCGAGCGAGGTGACAGGGGCAGCCCAGCACAGCGTAGGGGGAGCGGCTCCGATCGAGCGAGGCTCTTCCCAAGGCGGGGGCGGCTAAGCAGTCCTGGACACGGCTCAGGGAGGGACTGGGGCACGAGGGTCACAGCTCCGGCGAGGGAAAGGACACCACAGTCCAGCAGCAGGCGAGTGAAGATCAGGTAGAGCCCAATGGTCCTGGGGCTCAGTTCAGGGGGCAAGCTCAGTTCCAAGCCCTTGGAGATCGTTTTTGAAAGCACAAGTCTTGAAAGTAAAAATAAAGCAAAGTCTTCAGCAACAGTTTCTCTTCTCCCCTTTGGCAGCAAGGTCACCACTGCAGGCCAATCCCCCAGTATAGGGACAGTCTTCCTCCTACAGCTTTCCCGGTGCCTCCTCCTCAGGCAGAGATTCTTCTTGGTCAAAAGCGGATCTAGTTTCTTAGGAGCAGGGCTCCTACATTTATACAGCAAATCTTTTGTTCTCCCAGGCCAGGGGGCCCTTGCCTAGTCCAGTCCGGTTTCTGAGCACTTTGTTTACGCGATGCAGGCTTCTTCTTTCCGAGTGCAGGGCAGAGTCATCAGACGCTCCACAGGGGGCGGAGCCGGCATTGAGGTGGCAGAGCACTGTCCTATTCAGAGCCTAGGAGTACTCCTCCCCCCCATCTACCTGTCGATCGTCCTATTCACCACCAGGCTACCTAGCCCTGCCCATCTGGGTTCCCCCAGCCCTGTCACTCACACCAGCCAGACATCAGATACACATCACGCAGAGGCGGGCTGAAATGTTTAGGCAAGCAAAGGCCAGCTTTCTAAAAGCGGCATTTGCAAACGCGGAATATTAAAATAAACCTTGGGAAAAGATGTACTTTATTATTCCGAGTTCAGGCATACTAAACTCGATCTTCCACCATGTTCCCTGGGTCGGTTAGGATCATAGGATGTAACAATCCTCGCCGCCCATACTGGCCTATGAGAACAGGGTAGCCTTACAGTAGTGAACAACAAGATGGCGGTCATTCACTACTAGGACATGCCACGCATCCAGGCTTGTCCTACCTTAGGCTTACAACGCACCCTGCCCGTGGGCCTACCAGAGGGGTGACTAACATGAAGTTAAGGGAAGGTTTAGGGACCGGCAAGTGTGGGCACTTGCCAGTCAGCATGTCAGTACCAGACTGCACGCAGGTTCTGCGATGGCAGACCTTAGACATATTTTACCGGCCGCTTCTGTGGGTGGCACAACCAGTGCTGCAAGCCCACCAGCGGTGTTTGCATTTACATGCCCTGGCGCTCCTGGCGCACTTTACTGGGGTCTGACAGTAAACCAAACGATCCAATCATGGAATCCAACCAACATATACAATTTACAAGGGAGCACTCGCACCGCGACACTGGTTGGCAGTGGCACAGCGCGCTGAGCGGCCAACACCATAAAAACACATGAGGCACAGCGACAAAAAGAGGAAGGGAGACTCACGCCAAGGTGCCAGGTCTAACACGTGTCCCCTCCAGCTGAAAAGTGGGGAGAACTACCCTACCCCAGGGAGTTCCTCATCACTAAGGCGGAAAAATCTGGACAGACCGTCAGCATTGGCGTGATCTGTACCAGGGCGATGTTCCACCGTGAAATCCATACCCTGCAGGGAAATGGACCACCTCAACAGCTTCGGATTCTCACCCCTCATATGCATCAACCATCTGAGGGGCCTGTGGTCCGTCTGAACCCGGAAGTGAGACCCAAACAGGTAGGGTCTTAGCTTCTTCAGCGCCCAGACCACAGCAAATGCCTCACGCTCAATAGCACTCCACCTCTGTTCCCGTGGAAGTAACCTCCTGCTAAGAAAGGCTACGGGTTCATCTAGGCCCTCCTCATTAATCTGTGAAAGAACAGCCCCCACACCATGCTCTGAAGCGTCTGTCTGAACGATAAACTCTTTGGAGAAGTTGGGAGCCAGGAGCACGGGCGCCGTGCACATAGCAGTTTTCAAGGCCTCAAAATCTTTCTGACAGCTGTCAGTCCAAATCACTTTCCTGGGCTGCTTCCTCGAAGTCAGCGCTGTCAAGGGGGCAACCATGTTGCCATACCCCTTGACAAACCTCCTGTAGTACCCAGTGAGACCTAGGAAGGCTCTCACCTCTGTCTGGGTTTTGGGCGACTCCCAATTCAGGATGGTTTCTATCTTGGGCTGAAGGGGTGCCACCTGGCCACTCCCAACTTGGTGTCCCAAGTACACCACGGAACCCTGCCCGATCTGGCACTTACTCGCCTTGATCATGAGGCCTGCCTTGCGCAGCGCCATCAACACTTCCCAGAGGTGGCGCAGGTGTTCTTCCCAAGTGGAGCTGAACACCGCGATGTCATCCAGGTAGGCTGCACTGAACGAATCCAGCCCAGCCAACACCTGGTTGACCAATCTCTGGAAGGTGGCAGGGGCATTCTTCATCCCAAATGGCATAACCCGGAACTGGTAGTGCCCATCTGGGGTGGAAAATGCTGACCTCTCTTTGGCCCCCTCGGTCAAGGCGATCTGCCAATACCCAGACGTTAAATCAAACGTGCTGTGGTAGTTGGCAGCCCCTAGCCGATCTATGAGCTCATCAGCTCTGGGGATGGGGTGTGCGTCGGTCCTAGTGACCGAATTGAGTCCTCTGTAGTCCACACAGAACCGGAGTTCGGGTGTGGCTCCCGGCGCTGCAGCCTTTGGGACCAAGACCACGGGGCTGGCCCAAGGACTGCTAGAAGACTCAATTACCTCGAGTGCAAACATCTTGGAGACCTCCTCCTTGATGCATGTCCTCACCCTGTCAGTCACCCTGTAGGCTTTGTGCCGCACAGGTGTACTATCCCCAGTGTCCACATCGTGGACGCACCAATCAGTGACACCGGGAACCAGGGAAAACAGATCAGAAAATTGTCCCAGCAACTGGCGACAATCATTCTGTTGCTCAGGGGTCAGGGCGGAAGAGAGGATGACACCATCCACTGACCCATCTTGCTCCTTGGCTGACAGGAGGTCAGGAAGAGGTTCTGTCTCCTCTTCCATCCCAGCATCTGTTGCCAAGAGCATGCCCACTTGGGACCTCTCCAAGTGGGGCTTGAGGCGGTTGACATGTAGGACCCTTAAGGGGTTCATAGGAGACTTCAGGTCCACCACGTAGGTAACAGGACTCTTGCGCTCCACCACCTCAAAGGGACCGGTCCACTTATCCTGGAGCACACATGGCTCCACGGGGGCCAAGACCCATACCTTCTGTCCAGGCTGAAGCTCTACCAGAGTGGCATTCTGGTCGTACCACCGCTTCATCTCCTCCTGGCTGGCTTCCAGATTTGCCTGAGCAAGTTGCCTGAATCGCCTAGTCTGATTCCTGAAGGCCAGCATGTAACTATATACATTCTGGGGAGGTTTCCTGGGAGATTGCTCCCAGCCTTCCTTGACCAGACTTAGAGGTCCTCTGACTGGGTGACCATACAGAAGCTCAAAGGGACTGAACCCCAGAGACTTCTGTGGCACCTCACGGTAAGCGAAGAGAAGGCATGGTAAGAGGACGTCCCACTTACGCCTCATGGGTCCTTCTAGGCCCATTATCATGCCTTTGAGGGTTCGGTTGAATCTCTCAACCAACCCGTTTCCTTGGGGGTGGTAAGGTGTGGTGAACTTGTAGGTTACACCACACTCTTGCCAGAGAGATTTCATGTACTTGGACATGAAATTGGTACCTCGGTCAGACACCACCTCTAGAGGGAATCCCACTCGGGAGAAAATTCCCATCAGTGCACGTCCCACCACGGGGGCCGTCACTGTCCTCAGAGGAATGGCTTCCGGGTACCGGGTGGCATGGTCCACCAGGACCAGGATGAACCTATTGCCCATCGCTCTCCTGGGGTCCAGTGGCCCTACAATGTCAATCCCCACTCGCTGGAATGGGGTACCGACCACAGTGAATGGCTGGAGTGGAGCCTTCTGCTTCCTTCCACTCTTTCCACTTGCCTGGCAAGTCTGGCATGTCCTGCAGTGAGTATCTGAACTCCTGCGCATTTGAGGCCAATAAAAGTGGGTGACAAGCCTTTCAAAGGTCTTGTCCTGCCCCAAATGCCCTGCCAATGGCACATCGTGAGCCAGCCCCAGTAGGAAGGCTCTGAAGTCCTGGGGTACCACCAGCGCACGGGCTGACCCAGGCTCAGCAACCTTAGGCTCTGTATATAGGAGGTCATTCTCCCAGTAAACAAAATGTGATCCTGACTGATCACCTGCGGCCTGGTCTGCAGCCTGCTGCCGCATACCCACGAGAGAAGGGCACTCCTTCTGTGCCTTACAAAAGTCCTCCCTGGAGGGACCTCCTTCCTGCTGCCAATGGGTCAGCTCCGGCAGGTATCCCACTTCAGCTATCTGTTCCCCTGTAGGCTCCAGGGCATCCCCCTCAAGGTCTGCTTCCTCCTGGACCGTGGGAACTTCAGGGGCCGGCTTCCCGCGCCCCTTGCTCCTTCTCTCTGAGGCCGGTTCCTGGGCCTCCCTCTCAGGCCCCAGGACCTCTTGAGTACCTCTACTGGCTGCCATGGACCGTGTGGTGACACACGCCCAATCCGGCATACCCAACATCTCCAGGTGAGCACTCCGCTCCACCTTAGCCCAAGGTGAGCTCTCCAAATCGTTCCCTAACAAACAGTCTACAGGCATGGCGGGCCTCACAGCTACCTGAAGAGTACCAGAGACCCCCCCCACTCGAAGGGAACCTGAGCCACCTTGCAGTGACTCTCTGTGTTGTCAGCGGCAACAACGGGATAGAATGCATTGGGGACCACCTGCTCTTGAGACACCAGGTGACACCTGACAGCTGTCACACTGGCTCCTGTATCTCTAAGAGCTTCCACCCTATGGCCATTTATGGTCACCCACTGCCTGTACTTCTTAGTGTTCTCAGGCAGCTGGGTTGGAGGGACCACTTCACGGTCTCCAAGCGAGACCAGGGACATCTCTGCGGGACCCCACCCACCTTGGATATCCCTCTCCTCCCCCAAGGCTACACTAGTCACCTGCCGGGGTGGAGCACCAGTGGGTGCTGGTTTACCAAACAATGGACACTTTACATCAGAGGCAAAATGCCCCAAATTGTTACACCTGTAACATCTGACGGGCCCTTTCTGAACAGGAGGACCTGTCGGGCCCCGGTCGGTTTCTGGGGTGGGGGAGGCTGAGAACCCTTCCCTTGGTTCCCTTGGGGACTACTTTGGGGCCCTTTTTGGAACTGCTTCTGTTTACCCCTGTCCCCCCCACTCTTCTGCTGGGGACCCTGCCCACCTTTGGCGGAATCTCCCACGGGACCCTTGTGGACCCTGGTACTGACCCAGCGGTCCGCCTCCTCAGCAAGCTTCCTAGGGTTAGTCAGCCTACTATCTATCAGGTGCTGGCGTAGCTCAGGAAAACAATTACTGTACAAGTGCTCCCATGCCATTAAATCAAGAAGCCCTTGATAATCATTTACCTTACTACCCTTTACCCAACCATCCAGCGCTCTGCAAAAGAAAGTCACATACTCCACATACGTACTATTGGGAATCTTAGTGCAACCCCTGAACCTCTGTCTATATAACTCAGGGGTCAACCCATACCTAGTCATCAAGGCTTCCTTCATATGGGCGTAAGAATTATGAACATCAGCAGGTAAATCTAACAGTGTGTCCCGCCCTTCACTCAGGAACCGTCCCCACAACCCCGCTCCCCAATCTCTCTCAGGGACCCGGTGGGAAGACATGGCTACCTCGTAGGCTCTGAACCGCTGCCCGATGTCGTCATTCTTGAAGAACTCCTTCACTACATCCTTGGGAATATAAACTCTTGGTTCCGCCGGTGCTGGCAGTGTGCTGCCACCAGAGGGATTAAGCTCCAAACTTTTTGCTTTCAGCTCCAGCTCCCTCAGCTTCATGTCATGCTCTAATTGTAGTTTCTTTTCTTCCATGGCTAATCTTTGTTTTTCCATATCCATCTGCCCATGAAGTCTTGCCATCGCCACTTCGTGTGCCCGGGTTGCTGCCCTGTCTGCCAACTCTTCTGGCGACAGGCCTCTGCCAAACTCATGGACACTTTCTGGTGGAACCATTTCCACCTGATTCTCTGGTGCCTTTGACTCATACCAGGCCCTCAGCTCCTTCACGAGTTGGTCCTTCCTTTTCAATCCAGTCTGGGCAATCCTGAACTTGGAGCAAAAACCTTTCAATTCTTCATTGGTATGATTTTGAAGTGCGCTTTCTTCCCAATCTATGTCCTCAAATCCAGAGATTATAGAAGCTGCCCTTCCGGCGGGAAGTGAACCAGGCATGGCTCTAACAACGGAGATTCTTGGCAAAACAAAAACAATTGCTAGTCTTGTGGCTGTGTTACTGGTCTGCTCTCACTACGTGGTGATCAGTGGTTCACTATACGCAAACCACAAATGCAAATCCGTAAATCCTCACCGCTGCCACCAATGTTAGAAATGAGGGGCCTCTGGTTGGCGCAGGTGTGTACCCACAACAAGCAAGGACCCTTTACTTCTTGTCAGGGCGAAGGATGACTCCCCAGAATAACCCCTGCTCACCCTCTAGGTGCGTGGCGCGAGCAGTCTAGGCTAAGTCTCAGGCGTACACGGTTAAGCAAATGCAATTACACATACAGTAAACCCCTTGCATGCACCACAAACAGACACCAATCAGGAAGTATATAAAAATAAGCTTTTATGTAGATTCAGCAGATTCAAATACAAGGCCCAGTAACGTTGAACTGATGGGGCCACAACTCTTGGAAATATGGTAAAGTCTCTTTGTTACGGAAAGTTCTTTAGGTGGGCACAAGGTAACTGTGGGCCTCAGCGCACTTCGTGCTGAGGCGGCGCCCGGGAAGCACACGGCAGATGACAGGGAAATCAGAACGTTGCGGACCCTGGATCCGATGCGAGCTCGCGGTCGAGTTCGTAAGTACAGTACCTTGTTTCTTGACGTGAAGTCGGGTGCGGGATTTCAGCGGCTCTTCGACAGAAGGGCGAGGCGGCGTCCTGGGCTCCCACACTTCACGATGGGGGTCTGATCTTCAGGCTCACGACAAGATCGGGGTGTTGCAGGTGGCGGGTGAACAAAGCGGGGCAGCCGGGCACGCAGATTACGTCCGGGCCGTCCAAGGCTTGGAGATGCTCACAACGCCGATTCCGACGGGAGGATGAAGGAGCGCAGCGAGCCTCCAGCGAGCGAGGTGACAGGGGCAGCCCAGCACAGCGTAGGGGGAGCGGCTCCGATCGAGCGAGGCTCTTCCCAAGGCGGGGGCGGCTAAGCAGTCCTGGTCACGGCTCAGGGAGGGACTGGGGCACGAGGGTCACAGCTCCGGCGAGGGAAAGGACACCACAGTCCAGCGGCAGGCGAGTGAAGATCAGGTAGAGCCCAATGGTCCTGGGGCTCAGTTCAGGGGGCAAGCTCAGTTCCAAGCCCTTGGAGATCGTTTTTGAAAGCACAAGTCTTGAAAGTAAAAATAAAGTAAAGTCTTCAGCAACAGTTTCTCTTCTCCCCTTTGGCAGCAAGGTCACCACTGCAGGCCAATCCCCCAGTATAGGGACAGTCTTCCTCCTACAGCTTTCCCGGTGCCTCCTCCTCAGGCAGAGATTCTTCTTGGTCAAAAGCGGATCTAGTTTCTTAGGAGCAGGGCTCCTACATTTATACAGCAAATCTTTTGTTCTCCCAGGCCAGGGGGCCCTTGCCTAGTCCAGTCCGGTTTCTGAGCACTTTGTTTACGCGATGCAGGCTTCTTCTTTCCGAGTGCAGGGCAGAGTCATCAGACGCTCCACAGGGGGCGGAGCCGGCATTGAGGTGGCAGAGCACTGTCCTATTCAGAGCCTAGGAGTACTCCTCCCCCCCATCTACCTGTCGATCGTCCTATTCACCACCAGGCTACCTAGCCCTGCCCATCTGGGTTCCCCCAGCCCTGTCACTCACACCAGCCAGACATCAGATACACATCACGCAGAGGCGGGCTGAAATGTTTAGGCAAGCAAAGGCCAGCTTTCTAAAAGCGGCATTTGCGAACGCGGAATATTAAAATAAACCTTGGGAAAAGATGTACCTTATTATTCCGAGTTCAGACATACTAAACTCGATCTTCCACCATGTTCCCTGGGTCGGTTAGGATCATAGGATGTAACAATCCTCGCCGCCCATACTGGCCTATGAGAACAGGGTAGCCTTACAGTAGTGAACAACAAGATGGCGGTCATTCACTACTAGGACATGCCACTATCCAGGCTTGCCCTACCTTAGGCTTACAACGCACCCTGCCCGTGGGCCTACCAGAGGGGTGACTAGCATGAAGATAAGGGAAGGTTTAGGGACCGGCAAGTGTGGGCACTTGTCAGTCAGCATGTCAGTACCAGACTGCACGCAGGTTCTGCGATGGCAGACCTTAGACATATTTTACCGGCCGCTTCTGTGGGTGGCACAACCAGTGCTGCAAGCCCACCAGCGGTGTTTGCATTTACATGCCCTGGCGCTCCTGGCGCACTTTACTGGGGTCTGACAGTAAACCAAACGATCCAATCATGGAATCCAACCAACATATACAATTTACAAGGGAGCACTCGCACCGCGACACTGGTTGGCAGTGGCACAGCGCGCTGAGCGGCCAACACCATAAAAACACATGAGGCACAGCGACAAAAAGAGGAAGGGAGACTCACGCCAAGGTGCCAGGTCTAACAGTGGGGGTGGTAGGGGTGATGGGAAACATAAGCCCCGTGAGTGGGGGTGGCAGGGGTGATGGGAAACATAAGCCCTGTGAGTGGGGGTGGCAGGGGTGATGGGAAACATAAGCCCTGTGAGTGGGGATGGCAGGGGTGATGGGCAACAGGTCCCCTATGGCTGGGGGTGGCAGGGATGATGGGCAACATAAGCCCTGTGAGTGGGGGTGGCAGGGGTGATGGGCAACAGGCCCCCTATGGGTGTGGGTGGCATGGGTGATGGGCAACATAAGCCCTGTCAGTGGGGGTGGCAGGGGTGATGGGCAACATAAGCCCTGTGAGTGGGGGTGGCAGGGGTGATGGGCAACAGGTCCCCTATGGCTGGGGGTGGCAGGGATGATGGGCAACAGGTCCCCTATGAGTGGGGGTGGCAGGGGTGATGGGCAACATAAGCCCTGTGAGTGGGGGTGGCAGGGGTGATGGGCAACAGGCCCCCTGTGAGTGGGGGTGGCAGGGGTGATGGGCAACAGGCCCCCTATGGGTGTGGGTGGCATGGGTGATGGGCAACATAAGCCCTGTCAGTGGGGGTGGCAGGGGTGATGGGCAACATAAGCCCTGTGAGTGGGGGTGGCACGGGTGATGGGCAACAGGTCCCCTATGAGTGGGGGTGGCAGGGGTGATGGGAAACATAATCCCTGTGAGTGGGGGTGGCAGGGTTGACGGGAAACATAAGCCCTGTGAGTGGAGTGGAGGTGGCAGGGGTGATGGGAAACATAAGCCCTGTGAGTGGGGGTGGCAGGGGTGATGGGCAACATAAGCCCTGTGAGTAGGGGTGGCAGGGGTGATGGGCAACAGGTCCCCTATGGCTGGGAGTGGCAGGGATGATGGGCAACAGGTCCCCTGTGAGTGGGGGTGGCAGGGGTGATGGGCAACAGGTCCCCTGTGAGTGGGGGTGGCAGTGGTGATGGGCAACAGGCCCCCTATGGGTGTGGGTGGCGTGGGTGATGGGCAACATAAGCCCTGTCAGTGGGGGGGGTAGGGTTGATGGGCAACATAAGCCCTGTGAGTGGGGGTGGCAGGGGTGATGGGCAACATAAGCCCTGTGAGTGGGGGTGGCAGGGGTGATGGGCAACATAAGCCCTGTGAGTGGGGGTGGCAGGGGTGATGGGCAACATAAGCCCTGTGAGTGGGGGTGGCAGGGGTGATGGGCAACAGGTCCCCTGTGAGTGGGGGTGGCAGGGGTGATGGGCAACAGGTCCACTATGAGTGGGGGTGGCAGGGGTGATGGGCAACATAAGCCCTGTGAGTGGGGGTGGCAGGGGTGATGGGCAACAGGTCCCCTGTGAGTGGGGGTGGCAGGGGTGATGGGCAACAGGTCCCCTATGAGTGGGGGTGGCAGGGGTGATGGGCAACATAAGCCCTGTGAGTTGGGGTGGCAGGGGTGATGGGCAACAGGTCCCCTGTGAGTGGGGGTGGCAGGGGTGATGGGCAACAGGCCCCCTATGGCTGGGGGTGGCAGGGGTGATGGGCAACAGGTCCCCTATGAGTGGGGGTGGCAGGGGTGATGGGCAACATAAGCCCTGTGAGTGGGGGTGGCAGGGGTGATGGGCAACAGGTCCCCTGTGAGGGGGGTGGCAGGGGTGATGGGCAACAGGCCCCCTATGGGTGTAGGTGGCAGGGGTGATGGGCAATATAAGCCCTGTGAGTGGGGGTGGCAGGGGTGATGGGCAACATAAGCCCTGTGAGTGGGGGTGGCAGGGGTGATGGGCAACAGGTCCCCTGTGAGTGGGGGTGGCAGGGGTGATGGGCAACGTAAGCCCTGTGAGTGGGGGTGTCAGGGGTGATGGGCAACAGGTCCCCTGTGAGTGGGGGTGGCAGGGGTGATGGGCAACAGGTCCCCTATGAGTGGGGGTGGCAGGGGTGATGGGCAACATAAGCCCTGTGAGTGGGGGTGGCAGGGGTGATGGGCAACAGTGCCCCTGTGAGTGGGGGTGGCAGGGGTGTAGGGCAACATAAGCCCTGTGAGTGGGGGTGGCAGGGGTGATGGGCAACAGGTCCCCTGTGAGTGGGGGTGGCAGGGGTGATAGGCAACAGGTCCCCTATGAGTGGGGGTGGCAGGGGTGATGGGCAACATAAGCCCTGTGAGTGGGGGTGGCAGGGGTGATGGGCAACAGGTCCCCTGTGAGTGGAGGTGGCAGGGGTGATGGGCAACAGGTCCCCTGTGAGTGGGGGTGGCAGGGGTGATGGGCAACAGGTCCCCTATGAGTGGGGGTGGCAGGGGTGATGGGCAACATGAGCCCTGTGAGTGGGGGTGGCAGGGGTGATGGGCAACAGGTCCCCTGTGAGTTGGGGTGGCAGGGGTGATGGGCAACAGGCCCCCTATGGGTGGGGGTGTTAGTGGTACTGGCCATGCAACCCCTATGGTGGGCTGTTGTTAGTGGCCAGAATATGTATCCCCTGTGTGTGTGTGCCATTTTGCGGGTACGTGTCGTTTGTTTATGTTATAGGTGTCTGACTTACCGTCTGCACTGTCGGCGTCGGTCCCTGATCCGGTCATAAATGTAGAGTACTGGTATGACCTGCGTGATGGGATTCATGATGTGTTCGTGTCGTACACGCTGCTTGTTGCTCCGTCTCGTACCCACTGCAAGTTGTTCCGTCTCGTAGCCGTGTATTGAGTTGTGGCGCGAATCATAGCTGATATGCTTGTTTTCCGGATGCTGTGACGTCCCGTGCGTGTCGACCCATCCGGCGCGTAGGAAGTTCGCATCGTACTTGTCATGCCGGAAACTGCTATGGATACTGCTTCCGGGCGACACGGTTCCTCTTTGGGAGTTACAGCTTGGATGGAGAATGGGTCTTGATTCACAGCCTACGTGTCGGTCGTGTTTTTGGCAGTTATGCTCATCGTACTTCCTATACAGGACGGACCGGCTTCGGGTACGTGTCGGTTGCAGGGTAAGGCTACGGACAGCTGTCCGACCGGCCATCGGAATCGGCCCCTTTGGGTTAAGTTAGCCGAAGTGTGATGAGTGAAACTTGCAGCTCACATTAACCACGTGAATGAGTGGCTGAAATGCTGAACAAGCTGAAAGAGCATGGCACGGTGAAGGACATGCCGCTTGACATGCAGCCAACTCCAGTGACTCCGTGTGAAAAACCACAAAATATCGAATGTATAAATATCTGTCCTTAATTAGTTACTTTCAACTCATGAGAGAATAGGGATGTATACTGAACATGTGGGAACAAAAGCCTAACAATGGGGTCAGTCAAAGAAATATGACTTAATGATAGGGTGACCATCCGCCCTTTGTTTTAACCAATCCCATAGCTAGAATGGGTGATTTTAGCAACTTTAGTGGGATGGAATCCGTATGGTAAGGGTATAAAGAATAGGTGATTTTGGGGCGGGGTTAGAAGCGAGGGCGGCAGATGCGGCTGCTGCATTAGGCATGAGGAGAGAAAGGGTGCGCTGCTGATTGTCGGGTTGCAAAGAGGCCTAGCTGCATGAGTCCTATCTTTGTCCTGATCTTAGAGTCTTTGATCCCTGACTCTTTGTCTGGGGGTCCCCTGCCACTACCTAGGCCTGGGTGGTGGCTTTCCTCGTTCTTATTCTTTGGGTTGGTATCTTTGATATCTCGAAGCTATTATCCTTGTACTTTTGTTTCTTCATCTATCTTTCCGAATTGAGAATTGATTGATGCACATGTCTGATGTCTCTTTATCTATCCCCTCCTTGCAACCTATGTTTTCTTGCGATTGATTATTTGCTGATCGTTTAGAGTGTATTTTCTCTCATAAGGTATTTCTAAGACTAATACATTTTGAGTTAGATAAATTTAGCAAATTGCAAACAATGAGTCAGTTTTTAATTTTGTCTGTTTATTATTTGAGTGACTGTTACCTTCAATTTTTCATCTAATTGGTCTATCGACCAAGAAGATTGAAATTTGAACGAGAAGGATTATTGTGTAGATTATGAACTGTCTAAATTTCAAACAGCTGAATATGACATGGTATGGAATTCGAAAACTTGACAACAGCGCAACAGGGACTTGAATGTATGTGTATGGGCCAAAGTAAATGAATTAATTGAATGATCGTCCCTGTCCAAAATATTAGGTCCGAGCTGGATCATATTCGAGTCGCGTAGAGTGGAGTAGGACAGAGTAGAGTGGTATTCAGTGGAGTGGTGTACCGTGGAGTGGTGTGGAGCAGAATAGCATACAGTGGAGTGGCATACAGTAGAGTAGGATACAGTAAAGTGACGTAGATTTGACTGAGGTACAGTGTATTGGTGTACAGTAGAATAGGGTAGAGTGGAGTGGCATCCAGTGTAGTGGCATAAAGAATAGAGTTCCGTGGAGTGTTGTAGAGTGGAGCGGGGTACATTGTAGTGGGGTGGAGTTTAGTGCCGTACATTGTAATATCAAACTGTGAAGTTGTTCTAGAGTGGAGTGGCATACATTGGCATAGCATAGAGTGGAATGACAAGCAGGGGAGTTGCGTACAGTGGACTGGGATACAGTGAAGCAGCACACAGTGGAGTAGTGTAGAATGGAATAGCCTTGAGTGTTACATGCATACAATATAGTGACTTAGAGTCAAGTGGCAAATATTGGAATAAAGTAAGGTAGAGTGGTGATAGAATGGAGTTCTGTAAAGTGGAATAGGTTAGAGTGCAGTATGGTAGAGTGGATTGGCATAGAGTGGAGTGGCATAGAGTGGAATGGCATTGAATGGTGTGATGTACAGTTTAATAGCTTACAGTGGATTGTTGTAGAGTGGAGTGGAGTAGAGTGGAGTGACAAACAGCATAGTGGCGTAGACTGGAGAGGCCAACAGTAGAGTAGCATACAGTAGAGTGACAGAGTGGAGTGAGGTACAGTGTAGAGCATACAGTGGATTAGCATAGACTTGAGTGGCGTAGAGTAGAATGATGTACAGTGTGGTGGCATAGAGTGAAGTGTTGTACAGTGGATTACCGTACAGTGGACTGCTGTAGAGTGAATCGGGGTAGAATGTAGTGAGCTAGACTGTTGTAGTGTTCAGTTTCAAAGCATACTGTGGAGCATTCTAGAATAGAGTGGCGTACAGTAGAATAGCAGAAACTGCAGTTGCGTGGAGTGGTGTACAATGGAGTAGCATACTGTGCAGTGGTATAGAGTGGAATAACATTGTGTTTTACAGGTATCCAGTGTAGGGACATAGAGTTGAGTCACATATAGTGAAATAGCGTACAGTAGAGTCGCATTGAATGGAGTGTCAAAAAGTGGAATAGGATAGAGTGTAGCACAGTAGAGTGGAATGGCATAAAGTGGCGTGGCATACATGGAGTCACATTTAATGGAGAGATGTACAGCGTAATAGCATACAGTGTGTTGTCGTAGAGTGGAATGGCAAATAGTGAAGCAGCCTATAGTTCAGTGGCGTAGACTAGAGTTGCATGGAGTGAAGTGGTAAAGATTGGTTGGAATGTAGTCAAGTCACGTAGAGTGGAGTAGGACAGAGTAGAGTAGAGTTGAGTAGAGTGGTAATCAGTGGAGTGGTGTACAGTAAATAGCATATATTAGAGTGGCTTAGAGTGGCGTGGCATAGAGTGGAATAGCGTATGGTGGAGTGTCATACAGTGGAGTTGAGTACAGTGGAACTGTGTAGAGTATACTAGTGTATAGTGTAGTAGTGAACAATGAAGATGTATAGACTGTAGTTTTAACTACTTTTAACATTCAGCCATATCTTAAATTTGTTTTAAATGCTCGCCACAGGTTTATTTTAACCCGTTTAAGATTAGATATATTTCACACCTTAATTACCTTCCCTACTATGAATGACTGGTCGTCAAACCTCCCAAACTGCCCTTGTGACGATAGGATGCCTAACAATACAATGCACATGGTACTCTTGTGCAAATTTTACACTGAGCAGAGAAAGAGGTATGTCCTCCCGCTCATTAGATATGTGTCCTTTGTACAATGTTGCCCTGCATACCTGTTTTTACAATCGTTGCCAATATTGGAGATGTGCTACAGAATGTCATTGTTCCTACGGGCTGTTTTTTATGCTAGAAAAAACATATTAATTACCCCCATTTAGATCATGATAAATAGAACATGTACAAAGGAGAAAGGAAATATAGTGGGAGGAAGAGCTACGCGAAAGCAAAAATGAAAATAGATTATATTCATATTAATAAAGGAAACAATAAGGGAAAAATGTAGGGAGTAAAGTAACGTTTAATGATAGATTGTTAATTATACGTTTTTTAGGTCTTGCCTGACCCAGCGCATGCGCTGGTCTGGCGAGACTTTTTGAGAGGGCTCCAAAAAGTGCTACCAGGCCAGCCTAGACCTACAGTGCATGTGCGCGGGCGCGAGCGCCGCGCTTGACCGCGATTACTTTCACTTTTACGGCCGCTTGGCATAGCCAATAGGTCTCGCTTTTGGGACATTATAAGTATTTAGTTATGCAACTGTTTCATGGCTAAACACTTATAAGGTCCCAAAGGCGAGACCTATTGGCTATGCCATTGCTTGTAATAAGATGTCCCTATGTTTCCACCATAGAATATAAAGTGTAATGAATTCGATGCAAGTCTCTACAAGAGGAGCTCACGTTTATATTGTACATAAGTGTAACCTACAAATAGAATTAGAAACGAATTGCATGCATCTTTGTTTTTTTACACAGTTCTTATTTCTTTTTTATGTATAACTGCTTTTATGGATGCTTTTTTATGACTCCGAATAAAGTTATATTGATTGATTGATTGATTGATTGATTGATTGATTGATTGATTGATTGATTGATTGATTGACTGTAGTGTTGTACAGTTGAGCAGAGAGAACGTATTTCAACTGAAGAAGTTGCCCAACTAGCTTCCTACTGAGGGAGTGGCCCAAATTAGATGCCTGGTGAGGAAGTAGCCCAACCCTTCCAACTGAGAAGTAGCCCAAAAATGAAAGGGTGGAATCAGACATTTTAGGGCAGAAGTATGAGGGGTAAAGGGCAACTCTAACAACCCCAAATTGTGCCCCAATTCCTGTGGAGCAATCCTTAAGTTGATGCAAGTATTCACAGACTGGTGAGGCAAACTGTGCAAGCCACCATGTTGTCAGGTAGTGAGGAAGAAGCCCTCAAAAAGTCAAACTGATGGGATGGCCCAATGGTCCACTTCCTACTAAGGAAGAAGCCAAAATAGAGTCATAATGATGAAGTAGCCCAATGGTCCTACTGAGTAAGTAGCCCAAAATGAATGGGATAAAAATAGACAAATAGCCAACCTTGGGGCAGCAGTGTAGAAGTGAAGGTTGACCTCAATATCACTCAAGACTGTGCTCAGTTTCCTGCGAAGCAGTCCTTGAGCCACAGCAGTCATTTATATTATATACTGCTAGAGCCTGCCGTTCAAGCCGCTATTTTGACAAAGGGTCCTTATCAAGATTTTGCCTTACCAGCTAAAATGTCTAGGAAACGTTTTCAGGTGGTGGCCCATCCCAGTTTCATACAGCCGATGGGAGGCGAAGATGTGCCCACCCTTGGCCCAGGCCTTGCCTGGCGTCACCCATGGGGGTTCGGCACTGCAGGAGTCCTGGTGCCCTGATCAGGTGCTCTAGTGAGGGTTCCTCCACCCACAAGCAGCAATGGCCACAGGAATCCTGGGACAGTGAATTCCTCCAAATGTTAGTGCATCCTACTATTTACTATGTTCACTGTGTGTTGTGATTGTTGTAAAAGAACTTTCCTGGACGTTAAATTATATGTGAGGAATAATAAGATCATTAATAAGTTGTATAGAAAGGTTAGTGCTACAAACAATATCATGGGGACTGACAGTTCACACCCCAAAACCAGCTGCTAATGGCAAAATAAAAGGAATTGCAGTGAGGAGCAAAAGTTTATAGATGGGATCAGTGCTCTGATGATTAGACTGAGAGCACTGTGTTACAATATGACCATGTTAGTTCAGGCAGAAAATAGAATCTGTAAGATCAATAGAAACTCCACACTAGGGCAATGATCTAGACTAATGTTTAGGAGAAGATTAGCACTTGTGACTATTTATAACACTGATCACAATGACATCTATTGGATATTATTAAACATTGGTCGTTGCTATCTGAGTACCTGGTCTAGATGAGGTTGTTTCCAGAAAACCATTGCTCATTCACAAAGGTAAATTTGAACATTTGTGTAAATTCAGTCTTTTTCGGTATTTGCAAAACTGAAATTTAATAGTAAGTTTATAACTGAGGAAACTCCTCAGTCAGGGCGGAGAACTCCACTCAAATTAAAAAGATCTTTAGTTCGACTAAAAGATGACCATAAACGCACATACAAATAAAATCAAGAGCATAATACATTTAAGATCAAACAGCCAAGTACAAGACATTAATTAGTTAATTAAATATAGTTACTGTTCACAGATAAAATACATAGTTCCTGTTAAGAGGTTTATAAAATTGCCGATGTTACTTGAAATAATGTTAAAAGAGCATTGAATTGCAAAGTCTAACCACCGATTTTAAAAATAATCCCACTCTGAAACATATTTCCAGCGTACGTAAAGACTGTGAGTAAATTAGAGCAGCTCTGCAGTTTTTAATCTATGCCTTTTGGATCACTAGGATAAGCAACCCCTGTGACAGTTCTTTGTAAAATTTGCAGAAGTGCAACAGGATTTGGTCAGATGTTTAATCGCAGGGTTTGGTCAGATGTTTCATCACAAGGACAACAACTGACAGTGATGATATCGTACTGACAAAGAGAGAATCATAGTTTCCATCTAACATGAGTGGTTAAACCCATTCCAAATATGGTTCCACCCCAGGGCATGTTTGGATCATCACATAACTTCTTAAGGCTTCAGAGGCAGACTTTTCCAGATCTCTGTCCTTGGCCCGCTTTATCAAAAAGTTGTCCTTAACCTACGACTTATCCTCCTTCATAATTGGAGGTTGGGTCAGTGAAGAAGCTGGGGCTCCCTAGGCTAGAGAGATTTTACTGTATGGAGTCAAACCAAGGTTTTGAGGATCCCAAGGCACACGCCAAGCAATCTTCAATTATGCTTTGCTAAGGGAGGCCTGATCCTTACACCAAATGAAACACCAATGTAAGAGAGAGGACAGATTTATGCAGTCTTCTACATGTTCTAAACCAATCTCTTCATGCACCATAATGTTTTTGCTTCTGGGAGCAACCCCAAGAAATCTACGAAGCACCCTGTTTACTTCGATCTGTATTTGATCAGTTTTACAAAAACACCAGGGGCCCGATTCACAGAACTAACTTAAGACAAAATCCTAAACTTACTACCATTTTGGTATTCACAGAAGGCACTTACTCATTTCAGTATTCACAGAAGGCACTTACTCAGTTCGGTATTCACAGAAGTTAGGACTCCTAACTTTAGGACTCCTAAATGCCTTCTGTGAATACCGAAAGTCTTAAAGTTAGGATTTTTCTCAATTAAGGAGTAGTAAAGTTAGGACTCCTAACTTTAGGACTTCTTAACTGAGAAAAATCATAACTTTAAGACTTTTGGAATTCACAGAAGGCATTTAGGAGTCCTAAATTTAGGAGTCCTAACTTTACTACTCCTAAACTGAGAAAAATCCAAATTTTAAGACTTTGCTTATTCACAGAAGGCATTTAGGAGTCCTAAAGTTAGGAGTCCTAACTTTACTACTCCTAAACTGAGAAAAATCCTAACTTTAAGACTTTCGGTATTCACAGAAGGCATTTAGGAGTCCTAAAGTTAGGACTCCTAACTTCTGTGAATACCGAAAGGAGTAAGTGCCTTCTGTGAATACCGAAATGAGTAAGTGCCTTCTGTGAGTACCAAAATGGTAGTAAGTTTAGGATTTTGCCTTAAGTTAGTTCTGTGAATCGGGCCCCAGATCCCAGCACCATACGTTAGGACAAAGACACACCTGTGTCTATAAATTTTAATGAGCGGGCAGATGGGCTTATTACCTATGCAAGACAAAATATCAGAAATAGAGCCGATAGCTCGTGAGAATCAAGCCATCTTATTAACCATGCATGTGGTCCAGCTAAGATTTTCATCAAAAGTAATTCCTAGATATAGAAAGGATCGCACTCTCTCAATATTTGGTCTTAATATTAAGAGTTTGAGTCTTCACATTCTTAGGGCCACAGGCCAGAACAAAGGTTTTGGACCTATTAGTTTCCAGATTGAGGCTCTCCATAGAGGTCACAAAACCATCAATGATAGCCTGGAGTCCATTAGGGGTTCTGGCTAACAAAACATTGTCATCAGCATAAAGAAGTGCTGGCACCAATCTATTCATTGTTGAGACATTAGCTCCAGGACCTTGCAGAACATACTCTAGCTTGTCAATGTTTAGTAAAAATGGATTGCTGCCAGCCCACATCCCTGGTGGATACCTCTCTGGAGATGAAAGGGGTCTGAGCAGTCACCCTTTTTTCCATAAATCACAGTAGCAGAGAGATTAAAGTGCAAGACGCCCACGGGTAAACGCTGCGCTTTACAAATTTCAAAAATAAATAAATAAATAAATGCTCTCAAAAACTGCACTTGGCCTTTCCCCACCACCATGTCTATCAACATGTCCCAGAGCCTGGAACTGTTAACGCTGTCAAATGCACTAGACAGGTCCATAAAAGCAAGCTGGATGGCCTGCACTTAAGCAGTTTATGCTTGCTATTAATAAGGTGCAAGTTGAGACATTGTTTGATGGTATCCAATCCAGGTTGAAAGCCATACTGAACCCACAACAGGACGTTTTTGTCACTGATCCAGAGTTCCAGCCTGTCTAAGATTATGCAACCCATTATCTTGCCAGAAGAATCCTGGAACTAAATAGGATGGTAACATGGCGCATCTTGACTGTTCCCTTTTTTATTGACTGGGACGATAGTTGATGACCTCCAGACTCAGGGAACCCAGTTACACAAGAGGAATTAAAAATAAATATTTGTTAGTATAGGGGCCCAAAAATCGATGTTATCCCTAATCGGATCCATTGGGACGCCATTGAGGCCAGTGGCTTTGTTGGCTAGACTTTGAAGGATATCCGATATAACTTCACCCAAGAAAAATTTAATTTTTATGGGAAAGTTTGAATGGGTGGAGTCACCAGTTGATAGATATGGTGAAAATGATTCACCCAACATTCCAGCGTGATATTGCAATTAAGGGCCTGCTTAGTGGCGTTGGACAGGGAATAGTTGTTAGAAAATTTTTAAAAGGACCTGTAGTCCTTGAGAGTGCAAGCCCGAGACAGGTAATCCCAGTGTTCGCTCCTCACCTCTACTTTCATCACTGCCAGGGTCTGTGTATATTCCCTTCAACAATTAGCAATTTCCACCCTGTCCTTTGGGGATTTACTTGGAGAAAGATGTAGTTTCACACAAGTCAATCTACAGGCTTTATCACAGCAGGGAGCTGCCCCCGGGTCATTTGCCTTAACCTTTTTCATAGTATTCATTTTCATAACAGATCCCAGGGACACAAAGGAGTCAACTATTATTTGTCTACCCACTTCTAAGGAGAGGCAGTTTAAAATGCGGGTCTGGTTGCTAGCCTTAAGCTTGGTGGAAACTTGTGCAATGAAAGTGTGCCTTCAAAACCAATCTGCTCAAGTTGTCCTGACTGCTATCGATAAGTTACCCCCAATAGCCCCCCTAAAACTTTTCACAAGAAGACTAAAAGAGAAGTGGAGGGGTTTGTGGTCACTTAATACACTTGAAAAAGCTCCACCACGAACAACTCCAATGGACAGGCTTCATATAACAAAGACATTGGGCATTATTTTTATCTTGGCTGTATTACCGCCACCCCGGTGTGGTGATGGGCCCTAGTACTCAGCCGAGTCAATGGTCTTTTGCCTGCTGTATTTAGATGCATGCAGGCTGCCTCGCCGTCTGCGTCAACAGAGTGTTCCCCACCATGTTTGTGGCACACTGCCGTCAACGTGGTGGACTCCAGTGTTGGAGAATACCACTCCGTTGCTTTCAGGATGTCAGGTTTCCACTGAGTTGATTTAGATTTCACAGTTATGCTGGCGGTCTACTAGCGGCTGTTCCCAGATGGAGTGAATACGTTGCAGTACGCGCTCAACAATGCACCATCACTGTGCCCATTGGATGGATGCTAGCAGAACACACCTGATGCTATGTTACATTATGTTATGTTATTTTATGTTATGGTATGTTATGGTATGTTAACTAAGCTTATAAAGCACATTTATACCCCAAGGTGTCTTGGCCCGAGCTGGAAAAGCAACCTCATCTTGGCTCAAGAATCAAGTGGGCATGCTATAAGATGTTAAATACAAGCAGAGTTAAATAACCAGGCTTTTAAAGCTGTCCTAAAAGTCAAGTGAAAATATATGCTTTAGGTGAGTTGGGATGCGCTATTCACAAATCTTCTGCCTCCCCAAAAAAAGAAGTCTGAATTTAGGAACAATTGCGTTGTTTGATGCAGCTAATATCAAGGTTCTTGATGGCCTGTACCAGGTAAATTTCTTCTTGATTGAATCAGGTCAACTGCCATGCAGGGCTTTAAAAATAACGCAGAGGGCCTTAAACCTTACTCTCTGTCATTTTGACAGCCAGTGATGCTGCTTCAGTCCACTGGTCACTGATATAAATTTGGGGATACCTAGAACAAGGAGCTGCATTTTGCAACGTCTGTAGTTTGCTAAGATGTTGTTTTTGCAGGTTGAAACGTAGACTGTTACGATAGTTGAGTTTTGAAAGTACTATAGTCTTAACAACAGTTTTTTGCAGTGACCTCTACTTCACCTCTACTTCGAATGTCAAATAGTCGACCTGCCAGCAGATCATGATTCACCATATCAAAGGCCGCTGACATGTCAAGTAGAATGAGGGATGCTTTACCTCCTGGATCCAGAGTCTCTCTGATTTCTTCTGTAGCTTTAATTAAGGCCGTCTCCATACTATGTCCACTTCTGAATACATAATGAGTGGGTTCCAAACAATTTTTATCTTGTAAGAATGTAGGAAAGTTCATTGTGTTTTCCACAATTTTTGTGGGTAGGGCTAGTCTTGAGATAGGCTGATAATTGTTGGTATCTGTAGGATTAAGCAAAGGCTTCTTTAGTAGGGGCAGTATTGATGCCACCTTCCAGTGGGACAGAAAGATGCCATTGGAAAACATATGGTGGTAGATAGTTTTGGGATATGAGGCAATTATTTCTGGTGCCTGCTTGGCCACTGAAGAGGGTCAAGGGTCAAGGGGAGAACCGGATTTCATGGACTTTAAGGGAGAGGTGACCTGCTCTACAGTTGGATTGGTGAATTTAGAGAAGAAGGTGGTGTCTGCATGCTTAGTGGGAGGTGATACTGCTGTCTGAATGGGGGCATTACTGGAGGAAGACCTATCATAAACTTCATTAACTTTATTTGGGAAGAAGCCAGCTAAGTCATTAAGAAGTCTTAATTGCTAAGTTTGGCTTTCTCTGGTTCTGTAGTTGTAAGTTTCTTTACCATGAGAAATAATTATTTAACTGAATTCTTGGTCGCCTCGATCTTTTGGGTAAAGTGGGAAGACTTCTCTTTCATTATCAAAGTTTTGCTGGTAGTGAGCTCGTGCTTATATCTGAGTTTATCTAAATCAAGATACTCCTTTCTCCAGATACGTTCTCGCTTTCTGAATTTTTTTGGTTTTGGTTTCTTAGGGCCTCAGTGTACAAAGGAGCTGAACGATGATGTCTCTTGGTAACAGAGGCCTTTGCTGGGCCTAATGAGTTAAAAGCTGAAGTTAGCCACGAAATGTAGTTATCTACCGCAACATAGAGGCCCTCAGGTATTAACGGAAGTGAAGCTGCCAGTGCCTGATTAGGCTGGTCCGGCTGTATCTTATGCCAAGGGTGTCAAAGCAATTCCTTGGGGGGTGTTTAGCCATGTCGAAAGGGTTGAGCTAGAAGGAGATCGAATCTTACTGCGAGGTGGTCTGTCCAGAGTAATGGTAAGGTCGAGATATCTAACAAGGAAGATTTGTTGGTAAAGATGCCTTTGAGACAGTGCCCAACAGAATGAGTGGCACCTACAACTACCTGGGAGAGACCAAGACTGGCTGTAATGTCAAAATAATCTCTGTGTCATTATCAATAAGGTCCTCAAGATGGAGGATAAAGTCTCCCAACTAGGTAAAGTTTGATGTACTAGGGGAAGATTCTAAAACAGTGCTAAGGTCTTGGAAAAAGATGTGCATAGGGCCAGGTGGGTGATAAATAAGTTGCCTATTCAAAGAATGGGTTTTAGATAGCTCAATACTGAAGGAGGGCGCTTCACACTGTGTTAGTTGAACAGGATAAAAAGCAGCTTTAAGGTGGAAACTATAAATGATTGCAAGCCCTCCTCCCCTTTTAGGTGGTCTGTCCACCCTTTGTGTCATGAAGCCTGGGGGATTGGGGAGGGGGATGGCAACGAATAAATCTGGGCCTTAAGACTGATTGGCCCAGGTTTCTGTTCTGATCAAGATGTCTAATGCTTGAAAGTCAATCAAATCTGCAACTTCGAGCTTATGTTTGATGAGGTATCTGGCATTAATTAAAGTGCAATGCCGTTTATTGGAGCTAAACGCCTGAGTAGCAGTAATGGAGGAATTGTCCTCAGGGAGGCTGTTTCTCCTACTGCCCTCCATATCTAAATGAAGTATACAGTCCTTACAGTTGAACGTAGAATGAGCAGACCAAGCGTTTAGATCTAAATGTAAGCAAGCAGTGCCCTTACCTACAACATTGTGGGCTAAAAGTTAATTCCTGGTGTAGCAGAGTCTGGGAGTCCAATCTGAACAAAAACCGGCAGGGGGACGGGCCCGGGTGCGATCCGGGTGCAGATGGACTCTGACGGGCTTGCCTTAGGCACACCTGTAGCACAAGTCCACTTCGCCGTTAGCGCTGTATGGGCAAACAACAGGTGCGTCAAAGGTTAAGTGAACTGGGACCAACAACCCCAAATCATGCAAGAAGGCTCTCCTACCTCATGAAATACTGGCCAAATGGAAACATATCGTATTTCAAACCATGATTCTTTGCCATTCCAGCGCCATTATGACATTTGATTCCAGAAGCTCTGTCAGTGAACTGAATTTTTTTTTCATTCTCCCTGTCTCCTGTCCCTTTATTCCCTTTCTTTTAGTACCTTGTAGTTAATAATTTACTTATCTTTTTATTTTATGCACAATGCCTGGCCCCAAAAATCCATTTTTACTTAGGGATAAATTGTCAGTCATGGTGAATGAAATTCTAAGGGTAGAGCCACAATTGTTTGGAGCCCAAGTCCAAAATACACCCCTATCACAGAAGGGGCATATGGGGGCCAGAATCGTCAACAGAGTGAATGCTGTAGCTAACAACCTGCACGCACAGGAGGAAATTAGGAAGAGTTTGAACAACTTGTATTCCCTGGCCTCCAAGCGTCACATGGAGGCCAACAGGACTGGTGGTTTTCCCAGGCTCCCAATTCCTTTCATGTCCTGAAAGGAGAAAGTCTTACAGATCCTAGATACGGAAGGCTTGAAAGGATTACCTGGTGGAGTGGAGTCTGGTAAGTTACACTTTGCAAAGTCACAATAAACCTCAATGTCCTGTTTGTTCTCAAATCAGCCGTTGTCAATGTGTCCTGCACATATTTTCCTAACATACAAACCTCAAAGAAGCAGTATCAGATAATTATTATTGTTTCTGTGAATGTATTGTGTTGCATCTAAGATTACAGGTGACAATCTCGATTACGTGTCACATGATGGTATGGTCTCTGTAAGTGTTACACAACACCAAATAATCCATTACCCATATGAGTGTAAAAATGTAAGTTCTGGCCCTTTTCCACTGTATTTTTTCCACAGATACGTTCCACTAACCATTTTGCAAGTGTTGGGAAGTTGTCTTTGAAATGACTACAACTACCATGATGCCCTTTTTCTGTTTCTCAACAGAATGTTGCTCATTCTCTCTTTCTTAACAGATTTCAACACATGGTAAAGTGTCATGTAGTGATCAATCCCTATTCTATGCTCTCTAATGACAATGCTCTATGTTGTTTTCTGACTGTTGTCCTGTTGTACTGTTCCATCAACCAATTGTATTGAAGTCATGAGTTTCACTAATCAAATTGTGTTGACGCACATTTTGTCAGGTATGAAAATGACCATGCTGAATTTAAGCGGTGCTTGCAGCTATTGTCACTGCAATGTTCACATAATGGCTAATGCCAACCATCCATCCAAGTAGTGGAAATGTCTGTTTTGCAGTCAGTCAGGCCTTAGAATTGTCAATTACATATTTCACCTCTCCACTGTGTTGTGTTGAATTGTAGGGAGATGCCAGGTAAACTCCTAATCTCTTCATGAACATTTCAAGATATCTGATAATCTGCTGATTTGAAGTTGTACTGTTTGAAATTGATAAAAGTTTGGGTAATCTGTTCAGTACCACAGGAAGCTATCATCACAGTTATGTCTACGTGTTTTAATTTCTAGGTATCTACATTATTTGTGTCAAAAGATGTGAATGTACAATACACACTTTCTCTACTGAGAATGTTCTCCATTTCTCAATAGGTTAAACTGGCCAAGCACTTGGGCAGGTTACATTCACTGAAGGAATCTCCACTCCAGACCCCGATCAAGCCTTCAGTGAGGACAGCACTTCTGGTGAAATTGAGGAGCTTGAGGAGCCTGGTACATCTGGTCAGTCTGGGCAGACGGCTCCAGTGACACTCCCTGTGCCCACACCGACATCCCCCAATTGTAATACCTTAGAAACCTGAAGACTCCACTTCCTGTGTCCCTTCCGCTGTGACCAGTCACTCTGTGGACTGTTTCTGGACACATTTGCCTTTTGAATGCCAGTAGTATTTTGGTCATTGGACTTAAAAAAGTTTAGCTCTACAACTAGGGTTTCATTCACCATGACTGATTTCTTCACTTTTTGCTTTGCTTTATTTATGTTCTCCCTCTTTAATTTTATCACATTTGGCACAATAAATTTACAAGCCAAAAAGAATCATAGACTGGTGTTGTGTATCTCAACTCTATCAATGCATTTGTATAATTCCATCATAAATTGACAATGACAGAACATCAAAGGATTGTGTCAACATAGATGATTTGCAAGTAGGTATTGTTTTTCAAGTTCCCAAACAAGAACCTCAAAATATGTCATACCATTCAATCATGAACTACTATGTTTATCCCATTTCACCAATACTTGTCTGTCAACATTTGCACTAACATAACAATCCATGCATCACACTAATACTCAGTGCCATTTTTTACATTTCCATTTCAAGACATTGCCAGCATGGAAGAAGGAGATATGTCTAAAGCAATAACATTGAATAGGCACATTTTCATTCATTCACGTCATTAGCTGGAGCCTGTCTCCTGGCTCACATCTGGAAGCTCACATTGATAACACCAAGAGACAAAACCATGGCACCAATCCATTTTGTAGACACAGGATTATTCAAAACCCCTTATCCAGTATCTCGTGGAATGTCACAGCCACGTTTCAGTGGTGTGCCACAAGAAGTATGTCCCACAATGATGTGGCACAACAGAACCCACATACACTTTACACACACACTGAGGATTTTGCCAATGTGAAAGGAGAGTATCATGATTTGGCTCCACTACCATGTTTCTTGAGCAAATGAAGGCAAACATATAGCATTAGTGCCAATACACGACAGAGAACAAGTCCAATGTAATCTTCAAATCTCCCAGCTAATCACAGTGCAAGTTGCCTTGATACAATATTTGTACATCCAGACTCTGTGTCTGTCTTACCCAGGATCAACTCAGGTTCCCTTTGTACTTGGAAACAGCACCATATAGCTGCAAATGTCACAACTCTGAAATGTCTAAATGAAGATGACATGGTGAAGGAACCTAAAACAGATCCAAAAATATACATTACCTATCACACAGAACATTACAAAGTCAACTTTTGAAGGAGACAGTTTCACAATACAATAAGGAATAACCAATGTAACTGAACACAGTAGTCAATGTGTCCACACTTTGATCTACAAACACCTTTGGCCTGATTGTCCCAGAACTTGGCCTTCCCAAAAAAGTACCAACACATACTTCTCTCATCATCACATCAATAGTTGGTGTAACTGTGAACGGTATGACATGTAAAGATATACTTATACTCATGAGAAGTTGTCAATGACATCTAGATGTAAGTCACCTCCTTCCTCTTCACCACTATCATCTTCATTTGGCATATCAGGATCCACACCCAGAGCCTCTTGATGGTCTCCATCCTCTGTGATGTACAAGATGGTCTGGTGCAGGGCGATGTTGTGGAGCAGGCAGCAGGCCACAGTGATTTGGCACAGCTTAGCGGGTAAGTAGAGGAGGGCTCCGCCAGTTTTGTCCAGACGAAACCTCACCTTTAGGAGTCCAAAAGCCAGCTCCACTGACCGCTCTGTTCGTCCATGGGCCTCATTGAAACTGACTTCCCCTGACGTTGTTGGATTCCTCAGCGGTGCCAACAACCACGTTCGGTTGGGATAAACTGAGTCTCCTAGATGGAAGACAAAAAAGGCACAACATTTTGTAACACAACCCGGTTCATGCAACTAGCAATAACCCAAACAATATTTTGAAAGAATATACTTACCAGCAAGCCAGGCCCTCTCAGGTCCAATTTGAGACATTTACATGGGTAGGGGGCCGTTTTGTAGCACAAAGGAATCATGGGCAGAGCCAGGGAAACAGGCAAAGACGGTTGTGATGTAGAAATCCAGTAAGTACACTACTTGCATGTTGATTGAATGGAAGTTCTTTCGATGCTGGTACACCTGTTCTCTGGCATGTGCTGGCACTAAGCCAATATGTGTGTTGTCAATTGCTCTGTTGATGTGTCTCATCTTTGAAGATAGAACTTCTTTAGCATATCACTGAAACTTGGTTGTGACATACCACCAGATACTGTATAAAGAAAGGGTATGCAGTTCCTAAGGGCATGGAGATATACAGAGTCAGATGTATGCTAGGTTCTATGTGCAGGGTCTCAATGTATATCCTGCATTAGAAGGCGAGAGGGGGAAACCCCTCTTCGGAACTAGAGCCCTCACACACCCAGCAAGCTAGATGTCATGCTTCATCATATGGGCCTGCTCCTCGTCAGGGCGGCGCTGCCATGCCATACGAGCACCCAATATGGGGCTCTTTTTCGGAGATCTTTTGTTCCTGCCATTTGGAGCAGTGGGGGTAAGGGGCCTAGTAGTGTAAATGTCATGTAAGTGAGTTAAAACAGGTCAGTTAGTCCTCGAACTGACTTTATTCTGGAAGGTAAACTGCCTGATTAAAAATTATATGGAGCGGCGTAGATCTAGGAGTTATGTGTTTAGATTCCTACATCCTACTCTCAATCAGTCGACATGTTTCTTGCCTTTGTTGTCAGAAGGATCGTTGGCAATTCTTCAGGATCAGAGTAAAGAATGCAATCTACACACAGTGGGAAGTGAAACCTACCCCCCACATCGTAGTACAGTGGGTGATGTCCCAGCATCGTCACGGAACCTAGCTTGTGACGAAGTAACAGAAATCATGTACATTGTATACAACTTCAACGTATATCTCATTGCCTTATGACAGATGCACACAATGTGTTCAAAGTGGTGTGCATTCCATAGTGATATTTCACGCAATTACTGTGTCTAGGTGCTGCATACAGTGAAGAACCAGGCACAGGATTCTTAAAAACAATTAAAAAGCAGTAATCGAGCATTGTGTAATGTGATGCTCACCCAGGGCCTATATAATATTGCCTCATCAGTCTACGGCGTTATAAAAGGACACCAACGGTTAGTGTCCTGTAGGGGATAAAGAGGTAAAAATAAAATGGTAAATAAATGCACCACTATATAACCGTCTCCCGCTCTCAAGGGAACAGTGGTGTGTAACATTGATGAGAGAGGAGCTGTGACCTAACTGGTTTTGAAACCGCTCCCCCCACATGTCACTCACTCTCGTGGGGCAAGGACTACGTCAGCTGCCGGGGGTAATAATTGGTTAACCCCGGACAGCAGATAAAACAATCCTGTACACGGGAGTTTGGAACAATGCACCGACGTGTTATAGGGTGCGGTGACCCTTCTTAACTGTCAAAGGCCTCGGGACTCCTTCAAAAGTGTCACGCAACTGTAAGCATTGTGAGTTAGTGTCAGTCCAACTTACTGGCACTCCAATGAATGCGCGCAGAATGACCTACCCTCGCCGCCGGAACCGGGTGGTGCACTGCTGTCTTCCTCAGCCGCACTTATACACACCAGCATCCCGCGCCCAGCGGGGGGCGGGGCTCTGTGTCGTGTACCAATGGTGTCAGTGATTGAAAGAAAGACTATTCATGTGGGAGTTGCGGCCATCTTAGGCTAGTCTCAGTTACTTCGGCGATGTGAGTGGGACTACTACTTAAGGTTACCAGAGGTACTACTTGTCCCTCGTGGGCCATATTTTCCATAAACTTTGGAAAAGGATTTTATGTTCCCATTTAATTGCTGACTCTGTCCCGCCCTAATATGGAATTTAATCAGGGACTGAGCTTCCATGATGAGTAATGCCAAACATCCATCTGAGTATTCAATTGGCAAAAATTTGACTGTATCTACTTCGTATCCAGTGCCATGAGTGAAAGGAGGAATTTGGGGCTGAATTAAATTGGGGGTCTGCCAAGAGAGAGCTCTGTCTGTGCTTACCACCACATTTGCCTGCTCTCTGGGTAGATCTAACCTCCTATGGTCGATCCGCTGCACAGACTGTGCTTGCGAAAGGGCCAGCATGACTGCCATCATCATGTCCCTCAGAGTCGCTGGAAGATATCCCCTGGAGTAGCCTTAACAGACCAGAACTACACCTCTGTGTGACATCTTTCACCCGGTAAATTGCTTTCTGCCTTAGTCACGCTCAATTTTGCCCATTTTAGGATGGCGTCCTTAGTGACTCTTGACATTCTTCCAAGATGGGCACCATACATTCCCGCTCCCCTCCACCGGGGGCTGAGTACTTTCTAGTCTCCGGCTCTCATTAGGAGACGTTCCCGCCCTGCGTGCCATTTCTGCTATCTTTAAAACCCAGCCTGGATGGGAGAATCACCTCCTGGATCCAGCAGTGCATGGTAGTACTTGGTGAGTACTTTTCACCTCCATCGTTTGGAGGAACCCCGCTAGAGTTCTGTCTGTATGAGGACATTTTTAAGGCATAGGCTTGGATGCCGAGCTTCGGCGTCAGCAGCATACCCGTGATCCGGGGGGCGTACTCCACGAGTCAAAATCCCCGATGGCGATCTCCAGCGCACTGCCCGTTGAATGGACGGTGCAGCTGCCCCCTTCTGAGGGGCGGCTGCCCGCTCCGTCGGCAGGTAGGGGCCGGCTGCTTTGCCAATCTGACCGTGAGTAACGATCCTTGACGCGGGGGCCTGACTTTTAGACACCTCACTTTTGCCTCTCGCTACATCAGAGTCTACCAGCCCCGTTTACCCGCAACAGCGTTTTCACGCTAGACGCTTAATCTCCATTACTTTTTACCTCTTTTGGACCCCTCCCCAGGACACAATAACCTTATCGTGTCCACCACTTGCCGCAATTTGATGGGGCCAATCGAAAAATAGTTTTTTAGGTGAGTTGCTTCAACTTCACCAGTTTGCTACTTCTTTTAATTACTCACCACATGGTTCGAACCCGCTGGGCTTCACAGTTATACATACATGTGTATCGATCACTGCGGGTCTAATTTGGTTGATAAAAGTAACCATTTTATAGCAATAATTATTGCAATTTTTAGTGTGCACAGACTGGTGTCAATATAGAAGGATACGAGGGCAGGATTCTTGCAGTACTATTGTTTTCTGGTATTGAACTGTTTAAATTTCTCTGTTTTTCATTCCAGATTGGCTGCTGCATCAACAGGTACTATACCTCTTGGTGCCACTTTTTGTTACTAACAGGCTAGAACACAACAGTGCCACCACTTTTTAGTGTAGAGTTACTATTTTCACTAGATCCTGAGGAATTGCCGCTAAATCCACCTGACTAAATAGGCAAAAAACATGTTGACTGCACAAGACTGAGCGCAACACCCTGCAGCATCATTGCAGAGAGTCGCCAACTCCATCTTTTAATCCGGGGAAAGGCAGGCTTATCAAAGTATAATTTAGCTGACTCTTCTATTTCCCTGTTTTAATTCACACACTTACACTCCTACACTTTCAAGGCCCCTTACACACACTGCACCATACGGCAAGGAATAATAGATATCCGCCAAAGAGCCCCTGCATAGGGTGCCCGTCGGGTATTGCAGCGCCGACACGACGAGGAACATGCCCGATGATGAAGCATGACACCCATCAGGCTGGGTGTGTGAGGGCTCTCATTCTGAAAGGAAGGACTTTCCGGTCTCCCCTTTCTTATTAACACTACTATTCTCAAGTCTGGGACCATGCCAGTCCCTTGCCTTGCCTTCATCTCCCTCCCATACCAGGAACTGCAAACCCATTTCTTTGTAAGCAGATTTCAGACCCAAGACGTCAACAATAGATCAGGACTTCAGATTTGCTATAATATATTGGAAGACGGTCTTGACCAGCAAGGGGCGACCTATATGTCACCTTTGTTGACCTTAAATCTGCATTTGATTTGGTACCACTTGCAAGGCTATGGGCAGCCTTGAAAGAGATGGGAATGACTCTCGACATATTATCTCAGCTTATTAGACTGCCCGAAAATAACTTTGCTCGGATTTGGTGGGGCTCATAGGCACAAGTAACCAAAAATATTCCTGCATTAAAGGGTGTTCAGCAGGGTTGTGTACTGGCCCCATCTCTATTCTCTTTATATGTAAATGGGCTGGTACACTACCATTCAAAATTAGAGGATGATGCCCTCGCCATGGTGAAAGGCAAGACATCGCTATTGTAATTTGCAGATGATACGCTTTTAATTTCTAAAGCACCTAGCGGGTTGCAAAGACTCTTAGGGCTTGATTACGAGTCAAGGTGGTCCTGCTACAGTCAGACTCACTGGCACAGGAGTAGCGGTCTGCCATATTGCCGATTATGACTTAAAAAGTCGTATCTGCAGTGGACCGCCTGCTGCGCCAGGGAACAGTCGTTCCCTGGTGGTGGCGCATGATCGCTACAACGCTTTATGCTGAGCAGTGAATGGCACAGTCCTGCTCAGCATATTTTGAGTTCTTGAACCACCAGCCTTTTCATTGGGGAAACCCACCAAAAAATAGCTGGTGGTGCAAGAACAAAGGGGGTCCTGAGGACCCCCATGCCCCCCACGCCATGGGGATACATTCAGGGGGCACCACATGTACCCCCCTGTCTGTATTCTTCCAATTTCAGGATGGCATCGACATCACCGTCCGTGCCTTGCTGGAACATTTTGGCCATTCCCATTGCGGTGCCTGTTTTAAAGGTATCGCCATGGGAATGGTCTAAGGACCACCGACCATATTAAGAGTTGCATATTTTCAACCCGTAATACGGTCGGCGGTCCTTGTGCGGCTTTGGCGCAGCAGAGGCGGTATTGTGCTGGTACCTCTGCGTCAAAGTCGTAATCAGGCCCTTAGCTAGCTTTGATGACTTTGTATGCAGCATGGCTTAGAGAAAAATGTTTACAAAAACGAATTTATGGTATTAAATCATTCCAAGAAGTTTAAAGGAACGCTATCCTTGGGCAGTAATTTATTAGAACAGGTGGATTCATTCACATACTTTATTCTATATATATATTCTATCCTGGAGCCAGCTCATTGATGTTGCAACCATAAAATACAGGCATAGAACTGGAGTGATTCTAAAAGATCATCGTGCTTCTCATACCAGGCTGGTTGCACCTGCTTTGAAAATATATGAAGCAAAAGCTCTGGGAGCTTTAATGTATCGCACTGAGCTGTGGGGGTCAGGCGACATCACAGGCCTTATAAAATCTGGGAACATATTTGTGAGAGAAATGGTTTTGCTTCCAATTAGCACTCTCTTGCACCCTTCATTCATGGATTTTGGCATGAAAAAGGTAAACCAAAAAAGCCCATTTGCGACCCCTGTTATATTGGAGTATGCTCTGGGCTACTCCGGAATGGAGGCATTATGCAGCTGCCTTAGAGGAATTAATCAAATTGGACAAAGCTGATAAAGTTCCTTGGCTGTCCTCAGTGAGGCAGCTTTTGAAAGCCAGCAGTCTTGCTGACCTAGGCCTTTGCCCTGAGGTTGAGGAGCTTCCATCAAAAGATATACTGTAAAAGTATTATTGGACTTGTGCCCTCCAGAAGGAAGAGCACACAGTGTGGGATGCTACACTGACTCGTGACTTTTCAAATGTTAAGTCTACATCTTTATTAGAGCTGTATTGGGACTCAGTCACTGCTCCTCTTGACAGGAAGCTTTACCATCAGTTTAGAGAGGGCACACTCCCTGTCAAAAGGCCTAATTATGTGTCTGGTGTGCTAGAACTTTTTGTCCCTTCCCATTGCGGTGCCTGTTTCCAAGGCACCGCCATGAGAACAGCCAAAGGACCGCTAAACGTTTTACGAGCTGCACATTTTCAACTCGTAATACAGTTGACGGTCCTTGCTGGCTTTGGCACAGCGTAGGTGTATTGCGCCACTGCACCAAAGTCGTAATCAGGCCCAAAGTGTTTACAGGAAAATGGAAAAGTTCATCTAGTGAGGAGTGCCCATTTTGTGTAGGCCAGAAGGAAATTGTCCTGCAGGTGTTTCTTTCCTTTTGGATTGCACCAGTGTGCAGGTTGTTGGGTACCTTAAGTGTTATGATTGCCCTAAGAATAATATGTACTGATACATCTCGGCTGTAAGTTTGTGATTTTGCAAAATTCTTGGGCATGATGTGGGCGAAATGGAGGGTCACCATTGATGCTAAGTGACTTTAAGGGTTGATTAATTTACTTTTTTATAAGATTTTAAAAAAAAAACAAAAAAAATGTTTTTTTATTATATATTGTGAGCTTTGTAGTCGGAAGTTGAAAGTAGCTATTCATGTTTTTTTATTATGGATTGGAATAGACGGGTACTGATAACTTTGATAACTTTATGCGCTTAAGAATGATCTGTATTTATTTAAAATAAAGTTATTTGAAATGAAAAGACATATTTAATTTTCAATTAAATAACTACTATTGATCAACAATTAATTAATTAAAAAGAAATGAATTCCAACCTTTCCCACCCTTCACTCCATAGACCCCACAACCCTCATAAAAAATTCACTTAAAAAAAAATAAAAGCACAATTAATATAATTAAATATCAATAAAATAAATAATAAAAATGTTTTTAGCATACATTTGTTATAATTAAACTACTTCCCACTCTGTACCCCTATAAAACCCGCTACAGAACAAAACAAAACTAAATGTAATTAGATTAAATATTACTACTAAAAACTTAACAAATATATTAAAAAACATAAACAATAATTATACAACAAATTACATCATATACTTTTAACCCCTTCAGCGTGGCGCGGATTACCGTGCTGTGCTGAAGGTTCTATTGCGTGGGCGGGGCCATGACGGAGCGGTTCCGTCATACGCACAGCGCAACCGACGCGCATGACGGAACCGCTCCGTCACTCGCATCGATGTGGTTAAAATATAAACTGAAATACATAACAATAATCTAAAAAAACGATATTTTAAACAACTAAGGGGTCTATTACGACCATCGCATCGTGAAATGGGACCGCCCGCTATGTGTCCGGCGGTCCCGCATACACAATTAGGATGAGCCTGCCACACTGGCGGGTGCATCCCACATTTAACACATTGAGGCGGGCGGTGCTGTCAGCAGCACCCACCGCAATGCAAAAAAGGCATTTGTGCATTTGCATGCACAACGTGGCAGGCACTGTACGGTGCCTGCCATGTTGTGCATGCAAATGCAGAGGGGTACCATAGGTACCCCCCATGTGCCCCCCAACATCCAGGGGGCCCACAACGGGCCCCCAACTGCGAAAAACGCATGCCTTTCCGTGGCGGCATTGAAAGGTTGCTTTCTGCATTCATTGTAATATGGATGGCGGTGTCTAGCAGACACCACCACCATATTCAACCCTTTTCTGCCCGGTCGACTCGTCGACCGGGCAGAAAAGCGGCGGCTGGTCTTCCCATCCGCCGCGGTACCCCTGCCATCATAATGTGGCGGGGGGAAATGGGAGGTGGGCGGGAGATAATGTCGGGCGTATCGCCACCGCCAGGGGAGACTCTCTCCTTTCCACCGATGCCTCCCGCAAACATTAGAAGAGATCGGAACCAGAGAAAACACCACCTGCCCATCTGTGATGTCAGCCGTGAACTGACATCACAGATGGTCAGGAGGGAACACGGGGATAGATCCGCAATCTATTCCACATCTCACTCGCCCATCTAGAAAAAAAAAAGAAATCATCGGGTGCTTATGGTGGAGGATCCTTTTCAGCCCCCCCGCCGGTGTTCCCAATGGCTGACAGATGCACTAGAGAGGGTGTGCGTGTGATATTTGTGTTATGTTACTGGCAATGTATTGTACATACAAAATGGTAAGGGACAAGATTTAAACATCCCTTTGATCATCTAGTTTTGGCACTGTGTTTAGTGGTCATAGTTTAGTATTTGTAGTATATATCAATCATGGGTGGAGGGAGGTAGAAGAAGCGAGGATCCATTTAGCTTCCTCGTAATAGTTCATAATCAAATGGGAATGTATCACTTGTACCTGTTACCAGGGTCCAGTAGTTCTACCCGTCATTGGTTAAAATAACCCTCATTCACATAGACAGGCAGTAGGGTGGTATATCTTGGTTCTCCGCCTCAATCAGATATGTGACAGCATCATCATTGGGTTAATTCCATGCTTCCTCCGCCTGGAGGAAACCACTGGTTATTACAGTAGTGATCAGAGATCGAGTATAGGTGAAATGTGCTCAACTGAGGTGAAATTGTAAAAACCTCCAGCTACCTAAACTGTAGCTTTATTCAGTTTGGAGCGTGAGGTAAGTTAAAAACAGGGTTGTGCAGTGTTGGATATTTGATGAGTCCTCTACACTTGTGAGTCCATGTGAGTGGTCAACATGTTTCAGCCCTTTTAGGTTGCCCGTTCAAGTCGGGGGGCTTTCATCAGGACCTAGAAAAAGTGAAGGAGATGGGTATTGTCCAAATCCAGTTAGGGTTCAGAATTGAATTCTGTGAACATGATGTCAGAAGTACCTTCAGTAGTCCTATTTAGGGTTCCATTGGGAGTACGGTAGGCGCAAAAAGCTCCAATTGCTGCAACTTTGCACAACTTGTGCTGACGCTGCCTTCCTGATCCCGGGTTTTGTAGCATAGACAAGAATTATTTAATAGTTGTTTTCATTGTCATGCGTTAAGAACACTTGGCTAGTACATGCTACTTTTATATGTTCAGGGATTTTTTTATTTCCTTATATGTCCTGGGTGCTCCTGGAGATTTGTCTTGGCAGTTAGTTAGTTCCTCTTCTTAGGTGTTTTAGGCTTGCTACTTTTGGAAGTTATTCTGCGGCTTCCTCCAGAACCTGAGGAATTATGACCTTGTCTTGTAGGACATTTGTAACTTGTATTCTGTGATGTTTTGGGGGGTAATTGTGTTCCTCACACTTTCGTCCAAAGAGATATTCCCCTTTTTGGCACATATAAGAACCTCTCACACTCATACAGGTATCAAACCAATCAATCACCAGAACAAGACACCAGAGTCTAAACCCAGTCATAAATTTGTGTGGATAGAATTCATGTATTTTATTAAAAATATTGACACAATAACAAAAATGTGTGGCAAAGTTAAAAACGTTAAAAACACATCTTGATATTATATTTACTAAATAATACACAATAAACAAGCAATAAGAAAGACAATAAAAAAACAGTTCAAAACATAGGGAGAAAACAAGAAAGAAAGATGTTTTCTTATCCAAATGAAAAGGAAGACATAAGACCCGGATCAACTATTCTCCTAAGTAAAGATACAGATATTTGATTATTCAGAGAACAGATGTCACTCAGCTGTGGTGTGTTGATTGCTCAACCCGCGAGTAGCAAGGTATATAAAGCTGGTCATTTTTCATCTGATGTCGAGACGCTTTGTTCC
Organism: Triturus cristatus; assembly: GCF_964204655.1. Lineage (NCBI taxonomy): Eukaryota > Metazoa > Chordata > Amphibia > Caudata > Salamandridae > Triturus > Triturus cristatus. The sequence goes on along the minus strand of NC_140594.1, from coordinate 806,260,686 downwards.
AGGGACCGGTTCGAGGTTTCCACGCTCGTGAACGGGGTGAGTTGAACATAGACTCTGGTTTGTTTAGCCCCTTTCTAGTCTCTGTTAACATGTTTCCATAGCTCCTGAGTTGTTTTTGATTAGTTGGCAGCCTTAGCAGGAGGTTTGTACACTGAAACGGCTGCCTACATTACCTTAATGGTGCAGTATTGATTATTGTGGGCATTTTTTTGTAGCTTTGTCTTAAAAGAAATAGATCTTGAGGTCTGTGGTTCCCACTTTGATTAGAGCTTGCATTAACGCTCGAGGTTGGAATAAGGGGTTCTCTTCCTCTTTCTGCTTTTGTATTAGTTTAAAAAAAAGAAAAAAAATCTATTTTAGTTTCTCTTCTCTTATCTTTACTGAGGTCAATTAAGTAGTAGCAGAGTCTCAACTCTAGTGATTTAAAGAAGGATAATTAGCTATACTGGCATATAGTAATAGATAGCTACTACATGAATTTCTGATATTGGATCTCCCATCCTTCGTAGAAATTTAAGAATCTCGAGAATTAATGTGAAACCGAGATCTTTTGAACAAATTGAGGGATTGAAGTAATGGTTCCCCAGCAGTGCGTCACCTAAAAAGAATACAGCATCGTTTTCACTATACAGGCGATTTACATCTGTGAAGGATCCTAGTTCTAAGTGAGTAGGTGGCCTGAAATTACTACCATTTGGTTTGTGAGTGTGTTGATATGATACTCATGCATGGACTTTTCTTTCAGTATAAGATTTGTCCATATTTTCCAATCCTGATCGCATCCAAACACTGAATCGCAGGACGGCAGGTAATTAGAACATTGAGAGTGTTATATGATACCATCTTTATGCTGGAGAGTGAGATGGTTCTCTAACAATGAATGTTCCAATCTCTCTAGAACAAGTGGCCAATTCCTATATGTCCCTATCGAATGAAGCGCATTCTTAGAAAAAAGAGGGCAAGGATTCCACTAGTACCTACCTTTTTGGATGTACCGGTCAACCCATAAGGTAAAAACCCTTATTAAGTACAGTCTAGTCTTTAATAGACTATAATACGAATTGTGAGAGTATGGTTTGATTACAACGGGTGTCTAAGGGAACCGTTGGGCATGAATGGTTTGTATGATGAATCACCAGAAGAACCACACTGCTCTATTTTTCAATGGTTTATGGTGTTGGATAGATCCTCGAGTGGAACCAATTGACTTAGATAGATCTGTCCTTATAATGATTAATATTGTTAGAATTTGTGGTGGGTTATATTATGTGTTTTTTGATATGTATATACAATGTACAAATGCCAATGTTTTTAATGTTGAATTTTTATTATTTAATTTAGATTGATTGTACCTTGGGAGATTATAATATTTGTCCTGAAGAAGGTGGTCCTCTATCCATAGGCTTCCACCGAAACGCTTCGACGCAAGCCATAGAAGGCAGACTATAGATTGGAGTGACATCTGTTCTCTGAATAATCAAATATCTGTATCTTTACTTAGCAGAATAGTTGATCCGGGTCTTATGTCTTCCTTTTCATTTGGATAAGAAAACATCTTTCTTACTTGTTTTCTCCCTATGTTTTGAACTGTTTTTTTATTGTCTTTCTTATTGCTTGTTTATTGTGTATTATTTAGTAAATATAATATCAAGATGTGTTTTTAACGTTTTTAACTTTGCCACACATTTTTGTTATTGTGTCAATGTTTTTAATAAAATACATGAATTCTATCCACACAAATTTATGACTGGGTTTAGACTCTGGTGTCTTGTTCTGGTGATTGATTGGTTTGATACCTGTATGAGTGTGTGAGGTTCTTATATGTGCCAAAAAGGGGAATCTTTCTTTGGACTATAGTCTTTTGGTGCTCTACCCTTTTTGTGGTATAGGGCCCCTCTCTTCCACTTTGTATTTCCTCACACTTTCTACAATATCGTCTTTTATGGTGGCTCTATCATATATGTATTTGGAATAAAATTTAGCCCTGGGTTATACTGTTTTTAAAAAAATATTTAGGTTTTGGAGCTTTTTTTTCCTTCGAGGTGATCCAGTCTTTTTGTCTAGAGCTTTGATCGAGCAGAGTGACTCTTTCAAGTTTTGGTAGCTTCTTGTGCAGCAGTTTGTTGCACATGTTCATTCCATTTCTATAGTATTTTTTTAATTAAGAAACAGTTTCTATTTGCTAAGTCGTCTTCTTTTTTATTTAAGTGGTTAAATGTTTTGTGAAGTGTAGTTTTTGTACCTGACATGGTAAATACTAATCAAGAGATTTTGCCGTGCCTTTATATATATATGTGTATATCTCACGGCAAAGCAAAGCACAGTCGTCTTACCCAAGCCTCAAGCGGCGGCGTTCCATGTCGGGGTGGCGTGTCCCATTTAATACACCAAAACGCTGTTCTCCTTATCAAATGACAGCATGCCGTGGACTCAAATTTTGTAAAAAGCTGTATTTATTTCAGGCTTGGCAACAACTCCACGTGTTTCAGAGCTTCCGCTCCTTGGTCACGAGTAACTGTGTTGCACTCATTCGTGATTCAAATAAACAAACATCTGACCCTAGTGATAGACATAGCAAACAGACTCAAGTGTTTACGTCGAGTTACTTCACTCAATAAAATTAAATAAATCATTACAATTTTAGTTTACATAATCAGTACTGCAGGTTTAGATATTTACCCCGCATGACAAGTGTGAAAATTAATTCAATTTTGGCATTCAATTTGATTTTGGCAATCATCAATGATCAACGGGAGTCTTAGCGCCAAATAAAGTTGTGAATCAACTTTATTATTTGTACTATTGCGCAAACATTCATAGGTGAAATGAGGGAAGGGGTGGGACTTTGGCCCTTGTATTTTGTTGCTCTATACAACGTAAGTATGTGCACTCTAATTTCTTCGACACCTCCCACGTGGGATGTTACGTACTGTCACTGCTATTGCACACCAGGGGTCAAAGAGTCCGTCAAATGAAAAATACTGCAACAAGCGTGTAAGTGACATTCAGCCCTAGTGGGCATAACAAGCTATTCATATCGCATATCGCAAGGTTAATATTGAGTGCCAACAAACAATTACCAATAGACCAGATCTTAATTTCATATGTCAGTATTATACCACCCCAGTGGGCACAGAATCCGTCCAATGAAAAATACCGCAACAAGCATGTGCGTGTCATTCAGCCCCAGTGGGCATACTCAAAAACAGAAGAATTTCGTCAGATTCCTTCTAAGGGGATAAATATTTATAGCTCCAATGTCTTCCACTTGTCACTGCAAGTTTCACAATGTCTGCAACAAAACATAATAACACAAAAAATTAATGGTCACCAAAAACTATTTCTTCAAACAACAGAGTGAATATAGAAAATAATTGTGAGGTCTGTGATATATACAAGGCTGTCCTGCCAGTGATGTTACTAAAAATATATATTTTTTATTTTATTCATTAATTCAATACGTTCAACACCATTTTGACACCTTTTTTTTAACCTATTTACCTTTCAGAGATCACCATTGAATAATTATCCTAAATGGACTGACAGTTCTTCATCTCCATTATGGCCTATGGGCGCTAATGTCTGATATTGGATTATCAATTTTGCTAAAAATATATGTATTTCATATTTATTTTGTTGAACATGTGTAGATATATATTCACTGAAAAAACCATAGGTTTCACACATGTTATAGTTAGCGGAAATTTTACTGATAAAAAACCAGTGAAATTCCCCCGTTATAGTTAGCGCAGGCAACTATAACTCACGCGACCGCAATCCTCTGCTGATGCTAATACTGTATTTAGACACTTATTTGCCCATGTCTTCTTCCATACATTTTTAGCTATACATATATTACAAATATTTTTTTTTCATAAAGACACATATGTCATCAGCAGAAGATTGCAGTCGCGTGAGTTATAGTTGCCTGCGCTAACTATAACGGGGGAATTTCACTGGTTTTTTATCAGTAAAATTTCCGCTAACTATAACATGTGTGAAACCTATGGTTTTTTCAGTGAATTTGCAAGGTTTTTTAAATGCTAATTCCTAACTATAACGTGTGTGAAACCTATGGTTTTTTCAGTGAATTAGTACGGTTTTTTAAATGCTAAGTTTTTTTCCCTTATAATAAGCCCTGTACATTTGGTGGCCTTCGGCCACCAAAAGCACAGGGGGTGGGGTAAGTGTGGATAGTGTTTTTTGCCCTTAACATAAGCCCTGTACATTTGGTGGCCTTCGGCCACCAAAAGCACAGGGGGTGGGGTAAGTGTGGATAGTGTTTTTTTTATTTTTATTTTTTTACCGTACGCTTACGGTAAGCGTACGGTAAGCGTACCCCGCGAAATTGCCGAAAAAAAAATAAAACCGTTTTTGCACTTGGGGGATGTTTGGGGACTCCCTCAACATGACTATGTGGGAGGGAGTTGTCAAAACAGCCCCTTTACATGTTTTTGGGCTTGATATTTTAAAAATCACTCTCAATGCGAGAGACAAAATGGCGGCCGCCGCTTCCTGGTTTCGGCCGATTCGAATGTTTACTAAGATCTAAGAGCCAATCAGAATCGCGCTCGCGCACGCCACCGTACGCTTACCGTAAGCGTACGGTAAGCGTACCGTAAGCTGGCTCAGATATATATATTGATTTAAAGGCTATTTTCTCAGAATCTACTGAACAGATTTACACCAAACCTACAAAAGGCACTTCCTTGACCTAGGGACTACCTCTCTGCCAAATTTTGAGTAATTCTGTTCAGCTGTTCGGGCTGTAGCTCGTTCTAAAGGTCCTATGGAAAAATGCATGGGAAAAACGCGTTTTGGGACCCCCCTTTTATCTCAGCCCCCGCTTGACGGATCCCCCCGAGACTTTCAGGGTAGGAGCGGAGCGTAGCGCCCCACCTATTTTGAAAAATTTGCGAGGATTCGTCGACCGGCGCCAAAGTTATTCAAAATAGAATGTTGAGGTTTTCCTATGGAAACGTGGTCCTAACTATAACTACCTACTGGCTATCGCCAGTAGGTAATATATATATATGTATATATGATATTTTTATTATAATTCACCAAGATTTTGATTTAGTAATATTTTTGTTAACCTTCTCTATTGGTTGTAAAATGTCATTGATATTACACACTTCTAAATTTTGCAATCAATATTCAGGGATTTATTTACAAGGCCCTTGTGCTGCTGGTGCAATTTTGTTTTAGATGCACCGGCGGCACAGTGTGCTGGCCCATATTTACAAGGCGACGCAAAACCACCCTGTATGGCTTTTCATGGCCTTGTAAATACAGCCCCTTTTCATGCATCACTTTGCATGAAAGCGGCGTGCCATGGGTGTTGATGTGTAAACCTGGTAATGCATCAGAATCCTACGCCTCCCCAGGAGAGACATAAAGAGGCACAACAAGGAGTAATGCTTTATCCTCGTTTTTTCCTCTTTCTATGCATGCTGCATTCTGAGTTGGTGCATGGCAGCCAATCGTGCGCCAGCACAGGGGAAAGCACAGACATGCGTCAAAGTGTTGTAAATGCAATGCATCCTCGTGCTTTTAAAATGACGCAGCTTGGCGCAGCAAAATGACTTGCAGCGCTGTGCTGTGTAATTTTATTGTAAATGAGCACCTCAATGTTTTTCTGTATTTTTTACGACTTTAATTTTGTACTAGATATTTTTGCATTTTGTGTTTAAAATGTAGAAAGGCGATATCAAGGTTTTTGATATTCTTTAAACAATATTTTTCTGTCTTGATTTTTTGGTAGCATCGCACATTGGTCCAGATGTACAAAGCCATTTAGCATTTCTTAATGGGCCGAATCGCAATTTAGGCCCTTTAAGGCATGCTAAATGGCTTTTTATATGTACAAAGGCCCAAAATCAGTCGCAATTTGCGATTTCTATCTAGTAGAAATTGCAAATTACGACCCCAATTTAGGAATCGCAACTAGGGATTACCTATTTGCGATTCTTAAGCACGTGTACAAAGTTATTTCCTGGATGCAAATCGGGCATTTAGGCAATGCTATTACCATTGATTCAAAGTCAATAGTAACCATGTGCAAAATTAAAAAATGCATTTAAAAATGCATTTTTAATGTGACATGAAGCGCACATATGAAACTAGGGATGATGTGCATTTACATGTTGACTTTGAATTTCGGGGTGCCTCCAGGGCGGCCTTAAGGCCAGAGGCAGGCCTTAAGGCCATAGGCACCCTTGGGTTTGGATTCCATAAATTCCGATTTCCAAATAGGAAATCGCAATTTAGAAAATGCAAAACCATTCGTATCTATGGGCCTTCAGCCCATAGGAATGAATGGTTTAGGATTTCCTAATAGCGATTTCTTATTTTCGATTCCTACTATATAGGAATCGTTATTTGGGAATCACAGGTTATGTACATACCAATTAGCATTTTCTAAACTGCGATTTCTTGAGAATCGCTATTTAGGAAATGCAAAAAGAAACCTTTGTATATCTGGGCCATTGCGTGTAAACCAAATGATTGAATTGCTGGACAGTGAATGTACTTACAACCAGTTCATTCAGACCAAATTTGAAAGTTTACCAATTGCAAGGCTCAAAACAAAATAAATTAAAAAGCAACAAATAAGTAATACTTGACAGGAATAATGGTAAAGCACAAAATAAGATCATCTTTAATTGTGAAAAAGTTTCAACCCCTCTAGTCCTGATGGTGAGACCTGTATATCCTTATCACTAACTCTGCATTGCTACGGTGCAGAGGTTGAACCTTGGCAGCTTGATACACGGCAAGTAAATACGTCTGACCAGGAGCTTGAACCAAACAATATGGCAAACCCAAGTAAAACCCAAGTTAGGTATAAATGAACATGATGCATGTGATATGGTGCAGTGCATATGTAGTCTATCATCTGAATATCCCTGGAAGAAAATTGTCCTTTTTAATATTTTAAGTTTGAGTTTATTCAAAATAGTTAAACTGCAAAATAATGAAAGAGGAAGGGAAACAATAATATGGGGGAAAACTGCTAACAGATATGATCATATGAAGATACATTAAGAATTACAATTGTGCTAAATGAAACATGAGGGAGAAAAGGTAAGGGAAGGAGGGAAAAGTAATGCATACATATTAACTGGACATTCATATAATGATTCATTATAAAAACCTGTAAATATTACATGGTTACAACTTTAGAATAATAAGCATGTAATTAAAGACAGAAAGATATTGGTTAATTAACATAAGGAGGTCTCATCAGGAGTTAAGTTAATCCAACTGGTGGGTAAACTAGATTTAGATGAAAATTTAGTAATTGGCAGCTATATTAAATCTCGTTTTATAGCTAAGGAAGTAGGTGTAGTTAGTATAAGGTCTATAATTAAAGTATATAGCGTACCACCAGGATTTAAATGTAACAGCTTGCACATTTTTCCAGTTAGAAGTAATCAAGTGAAAGGCAACCTCTTGTAGTGAGCCTATCAGTTTATGACCTTGAGTGAGCTCCACCAAGCTGCAGGAACGCTACCTAGAAAAATAGATGAAAACGAAAATGGAATATTGAGTTTAAAAATCTTACTAATTTGATTCCAAGCTCTTCTCCAAAACAAATGAATCTTAAGACATTCAAAGAGCATGTATTTTAAATCACCATACGAGGAGTTGCAAGACCAACAAGATGGGCTTGTGTCTGAAGAGAATCGGTATAGGTTAGCAGGAGTGAGCAATAAACAATGGTAAATAAAACAAAGGGATTGTAAAGTGTTGGTAGTCCTGGCAGATTCATGAATCTTAGTCCAATTTGTTTCCCATAAACCAACAGGACATCTTTCTAGTAAATCTGCCTCTCATATTTGCTCAACTTTTGTCTGAGATCTAGTGGTACAGGGAATTAGTGCTTTGTAGATTTTGGAGGCTTCTGGACTGATGGTTAGTAATGGAAGTAGTGAAATTGAATCAATGGGTGAAGAAGTTTCTTGAACAATATTAGATATGAGATGTGTTAAAGATTAATGAAGGAGTTCATATTGTTTCTTAAAAGGGAGGGTAGGGAGAAAGTATTTCTAAGTTCTGGGAAGGATAGAACGTGACCATTAGCAAAAAGTGTATTAACTTAAAATATACCTGGGTTCCTCCAAGATTTCCAATAGATGGAACATTTATTAATTTGGATGTTATGATTATGCCAGATAGATTGTTGAAGAAGATTGGGAAGAGATCTGTGAGTAAAAGAAAGTAGAGGTGATATAAAACGATGTGAGTCGGTGATGGCAGGTGTACCCAATTGGGAAATACGAGTTGTAAATTGCAATATTTCTTGAAAGTTAAAAGGTGATATAAGGGATTTTCCAGCAGAACTCATAATGGAGTATGGGAGAAGTTAGGGGGAGTAAGCCAATGAGCAGATTGTTTTATGGAAAAAGTGTAATGATATTGTATGAAAGTAGGTAAATTTGGGCCTCTTTCAGATTTTAAATCCTTCTGAGGATATAATGCTATCAGAAATTTCCTACCCTAACATAAGAAATTGGAGAGCAGGGAGTCTATTTTTCTAAAACATGAATTTGGGATTTGAGTTGGGACCATTGAAATGGTGTATAAAATAATAGGGGGTGACATAAGATTATTTGAGCCCAATCTACCCCACTAAGAGAGAAATAATGGATTCTATCTAGCAATTGTATTGTTTACATTTTTTGTGACACAATCAAAATTTAATTTAATAGTGTTTTTAATGTTATTTGTAAACCACAATCCCAGATTCTTTATTTTAGAAGACTGCCATGTGAAGTCAACAGAATCAAATTGTTGTTTTGTACAATGGACATTTAATGGGGGCAGTTCAGATTTATCAGTATTTAGCTTACAACCTGACAAGTAAGAAAAAATTGAAACATGTTCCATGAAGGATGGAATTGAGTAAGATGGGTCAGAGCAATACAAAAGAATGTTGTCTACATAAACAGATAATTTAATGTGGATTTTAACAAGTTGAAGGCTGGAAACACTGGAATCTTGTCAGATTTTGGTCAGGAAAGGTTCCAGTGCAATTATACTTAAGAGAGGGTATAATGGGGAACCTTGACATACTCCTTTTAATAAGGAGAAATAATCAGATATGATACTGTTACCAAACATTGCAGCTTTAAGAACAAAGACAACTTTTGGCCATTTTACGTCCTTTTTAATTTTAGGGAGGCCTTTTTCAACAGCCTTATTGCAACAGGATTGGCAACCCTCAGTACAGGTATTATGGTAGATGTGTAAGACTGAGTGTATTCCCCTAACTGACAAGAAGAGTCAGCCATAGCAAGGTAGGAGGCAAGATAATTAATGCTACTATCCTGAGTACCCATCTAGGCCATGGCTGTGCCATCTCACCTGCTTCACTTTATACCACACAAAGATAAAAATCCGAGAGATTAACTAAAGTTGAACTCTCTGTCAAAGAATCATACACAGTATCTATGCAAAGAATCAGTTTTAAATTCCCCATGGTTATAAGTATTATCATTCTGCACAGCTTCCTCTTTTAAGTTGCCCACTCTGCTAATGCATGAAAAGGAGCAAGGAACAGTACTCACCAGCTAGAACCAGTGATTGTTTTGTATCTTTTGCAAGCAGTACATTGTTAACAAACAGGCCATACTAGACCACAGATTAGGGTGAGTCAAAGAAAGGGGAAAATGTTGACTACTGGCACAACCATCAGCCAACATCTTTACAAAGGAGTGTCATGTAGCATGATGGAAATTAGGATATAAGAAAATGAAAAAGAAAAGGAATACAAATTATAAAAATACTTGCTTCAAAATACAAAAAGAATAAGATTGGAGAGCACGACAATAAGAAGGATGGGCAATGAAAAAGAGAGAAATAAGTGAAGCCCTTTTTGCTTCTGTTGATGTATGAAGAATAGTTTTGCAAAGTTGTTGCACAAGCCAAAGAGTATGCTTGGCCATGAAACCAATAGGAACAAAGTGGCTACTGAGTATATGGGCATGCACATAAAGGGCTTGTGAAGATCAAAAGGTTTAATATGTCCACTGTGACCTTTGCTATGAGTTGGTTGGACTATAATTAGCATTTGTTATCAGCAGTAAAACCACACTGATCCATTACAACTTAAACCGGGTGCAAGTTTTCCTCACATGGAAAATCTAGTAACGCACTGCACCCTTGCTTACCTCACCCGGTAACATGAAAGTGTTACTTCTAAGTGCTTTGTGACAATTGGTTGTTTTATTTGAAGAAAAATTGCATTTGGATCAACACCACATCAGATTTTAACAACCCACGCAACCCTCAGTGAGCAAATTGTAAGTGCTGATATAGAAACCCAATAAAAGTTGTATAGTAATCTTGAAAACAGATTGAATTACCGCAGAAAAGTACCACCTGCTTATAGCAGGTGGTAGATTTCATCATTGGTCAGAAATGGACGAAAACACACATAAATACCCGCAATTTTCCACAGGTAAATGTTTTAAGCATAACATATACATTTTTGTATTATACTTAAACTAAACACTGTAGTATAGATATTAATGCATCGGTCATAAAGGAAGAGCTTCTAGACAATATTTCTATCTTAGTCTTCTAACTTAATATTTCACCTATTCGAACCTACCCCAGACTAAGTCCCTTATCAAAATAGACCCTAACACCAATGTTATACTATGTAATTGATTAAACCATAACACCCAAAGAAAATACAATGCTAAGAGGCCTATTACGATGTCGGTGGTAAGGACTCCGACCTTAGGTCAGAGGCCTTACTACCGACATCGCCGGTTTCAATTTCGACCGGCTGGCTGGCTTCAGAAAGGCTCATGGAGCCCGTCGGGTAGTCGGAACCAGCATGTAATTCAAATGGACAGAGGTTTACGCTGTCCAGATTAAGATGCAGGGTTTCCGGCAAGGTTTACATGCTGGCCTTTCCGGCATTAAAATCCTGTCGGAAAGCCTGTTTGGGGGCCCCTAGCAGGGCCCCCTTACCTTGCGGACTCCGGTTGGGGGCTGAGGTGGCATCTATAGTGCCCTCTGCTAATCCCTGCACCCCGTGGCAGGCACCATGGGGTGCAGCGGTTAACACCACCTCTCATTTCCCTAGGGGCACATGTAATAAGGCCAGTTTACAGCCCTAACACATGCTTCCATAGGGAAATGTCGGAATACGACCAAACACTCCTAATCAGGCGGTCAGTCCACCAGACATCGTAATCAGTCTCTTAATCTATGCAAACCCAACCCTGCATTACACAAGAAACAAAAAATTGGGGAGGCTATTCACGAAGGAAATCCACACTTGAGAGTAATTTACACGTATACTATACTTTTACACTTTTGAGTAACTTTACTACTTTGGGTTATTCACAAAATGTAAAGCTAGTTAAAAGTGTAGTATACACTAAAAAAGTGTGCGGTACCAAAATTACGAGTGTATGTTACTATTTTCAGAAAGAAACAGTAATAAGTCCAGCACCACACATGGCCATCTACTGATTCTGCAAAACTCTTCCATAGAAAATAATGGAGATAGGGACTTAAAATAAAACCCCATAGAAAATATTGTTAAACTAAATTGAATTATTTAAAATAGCTCAAAATATAAGTGTATATAATGTAAGATAATTTAATTATTTATTTTTCATTATAATATATTTTAATAACCTTTTTTGAACTAAATATTTTAGATCAAATGTTAAGAAAATATAACTAAATTATTTTTTATTCATTTCATATATCACTTTTAATAATTATTAATGTGTAATAAAAAAATTACTTTAGGTGGCAATTAATTATTTTATTTAAAGTTCAGCAGGATAATTTTAATATAATTTCATATATTTAAATTATTTGAAGATGTAATTCAAAATGATGTTAATAGTGCTGCAGCGTTTCTTTCTTTTATTCTACATTTAAAATAGATGCATACAATTAATTTACAATAATATTTAACATAAAAAGTTATCAAGTTCATTAAACTCTTTACCTTATCCCTATACTTTGCAATATGGAGATCTATGCACCGGGGTGAAATCTTCCAATGGTAAAGTATAGAGAGCGTTTCCAAATACTATCCCTATGACAGATGTTTAAGGAGTAATTAAAAGGAAGATAATACAGATAGAGCGAAGGAAAGTGCAAGAGAGAAAGGATGAGAGGGGCAGACCCAAGATAAAATCCTCAAAAAAAGTTTTCTGAATTACATATTTGATCCCTATAAAAGGTCGATTAATCAAAGAATGCAGTGAAAACAATTCTCATGGAAACTGTACATACAATTAATCACATAAAAGAACAATGTACTTTCTTACAAAGCCCATTAGTAGATATTTCAGAATATTTTGAGTGTACCTTCTTAGCAATGATCAATGTTAACAGAACACTCTTGAAATTTTCTGCATAGGTCTTTCCATCAGCAGGTGCAATACTGGATAGTAATTTACTTGTACTAAGATCATTATGGCCTACTGTTAAAATCAGTTTTAGGGCAAAGATGTTTACCACTATATAGAAAGCACTTCAGCCTTTAAGCAGAAATTATGTTGCTGTATCCAAAAAGATTTTAAAAAAAAAATCTTTTTATTGATTTTTATGCATATCAAATACCACAACAATTAGTGGCAGCAAACAACACCCAGTGAACTGTTCGAGACATACACGTTCAGTCATCAATACATAACTTCCTTGCCATATGACATGCATATAGATCTGCTGGCAAGCACTTTTACAAGAAATGTCAGTATAAAGATCAACACTGCGTGTCTTCCCTGATGATCCCTTCACCCCTTCCCTCTGTCAGGGCCATTCAATGGGTATCATGAGTCTGTGTCCTCAGTCGCCCTCCATGGGTCCCATATTTTCTCAAATTTGTTTTGGCCCACCTGGCCCGGTAAACCATTTTTTCAGCCCTCATGCATGACGTCATGCCTGATTCCAATTCCTGCTCCGTCTGAACCATTGCATAACCCCATTTCCAAATCAGATCTCACATGCACCACCATCAGGGCCATATTACAGAAGAGGAGCCTGTATCAATCCAATGTCTGCTCTCCCCAAACTCCAAGGGTCACCAGTTAAGTGGTGAGGCATATTGCTATGTCTAGGACTACTGAGATCCTGTCGCACCCCATTCCAGTAGACCCAGACTCTCAGACATCCCCTATTTGTATGCAGTAGTATACCACTCTGTCCACAATCCATATAGTGAGATCAGTCTCAGATCTACTCATGTGAAACAGTCTGTTCCTTTCTGGTAAAACTATGGAGTACCTTTAACAGAATTATTTTGAAACCCACCCATATTGTCACTTCATGAGGATAGCGGCACGCTGCGCCCCAACAGTCTTCCTCCAGCTTGACTAGATCCCTCTGCAATTTACCCCTTTGGCAGTCGAGAGTGGTGAGAATGTTAGGTAGTAATGTGAAGTATATTTAAGACACTGCAGAACTTTTCTGGGAAACCCCCAGCACTCTGTATTCCAGCTGTGTCTCATCCGGCCACTCACCCAACATGTCACTGTAGCCTCGTAAGATGTATGATAATTGCAGATATTGGAGGTATTGGTTTCAAGCCAATTAATATTGGTCTTGTAGTTCAGAAATCAGAATGACCTTGCTGTTCTGCCAGACATCCCCACCTTCGATATGCCCAGTAGGTCCCATTTTTTATGTCTGTCTATTTCTCTTAATCCTTTCATGGTGTAAGAGTCCCACAGTGAGGTCTCCAGTTGCAATTTACCCTTCGAACCAAGAGCGCTTGTGGCCCTCTTCCATATGTTGACCACCATTGCCTTTGGGGGTGGTAGCATTGGCATCCTCTTTCTCCCACAGAGGCAGTGGATGTAACCCTCAGTGTCCTTCGCTCACCGATTTGCCTGTAGTGACGGCAACTACTGTGAGAAAAAGGCTCAGTTATTGATCGCTTGGAGCTGGACCACCCAGTAATATAGGTGTCTATTGGAAGGGAGATTCCACCCTCCAGGTGTTTTCTGGTCAACATGGCCAGGGCTATTCTTGGTGCTCCCTGTCCCACAACAAGGTTCTACTCACTTCATTTACTACTCTGAACAACCCATACAGAACTCCAAACGGGGTATTCTGCAGTACATATAAAAACTGTGGCAGGTAGACCATCTTGTACATTAGCGACAACTGAAGCCTCCACCTCTGACTTGCATCTCTGCTGGAGTTATCAAGAAATCTATTGATGTTTTCCTGAAGGAAGAGCTCTCTGTCCATGTTCAAAAAAATGCCCAGATATTTCTAACTCCCATCTTGGAGATAGCTCCACCCCGACACAGTTCACCATGCAACAGTTAGTAAGGCAATGACTTGTGCCAGTTAATCTGGAGTAAAGAATAGGACCCAAACACCTCCAGACCTTATAGGACTTTTGGCATGGAGTGAGCAGTAAAGGTAGAGCAGAAAATTATCTGCTTAGAGTGATATGTACTCTCAGCCCATGGCCCACCACAGTCCCCAGAGAAGGGGGTCTCGTCATATCCACACAGACGGTGTCTCAATTGCCACTGAAAATAGCAGGGTGGACAGCAGGCATTTCTCATGGGTGCCCCTGCCCAGTCCAAACTCTGCAGAGAATGCCCCATTGGCCCTTGTAGTGAGGATCGTTATCTACATATGTACAATGCTAAGTTAGCATAACCGCGTTAAATGTTAGAAAGCCATCTTGCCGCTTTTGCTGTTTTTGCACACGACACTGTAGTCACATGTTATTAAATTGAGAAATGCTTGCTCGACTTTGCTTCACATGAGAACTGTCTGTTGTTAACATCCCAAACAGTGAGCAGCGACCTTGGTCTGTACACAGTGTAAAAGAAACAGTCTGGGTCACTAGACGGTGCATGTTGTTGAGTTCAGGTTGATCGGCCCACTAGTTTAGCCATAACACGCACGCAGCTGCAAATACCTGAAAGTCGAGTGCTTTTAATATTGCAGTGTTACATGTTTTCATTTCATTCGGAAGAAGAGCGTTCCTAGGAGCAGAGCATAGCTGATCCTGCGATGTGAACACTCTGAGCTGATCTTTACGGTATGGGGTTCCCCATTCAAGCCTAGAGACCTTCTATTAGTCTAATAATACTATTAGTGTGTTAGAGAAAGGAAGGTGGCTTAGATCCACTGTCATTTTAGTATGATCACCCCTTTCATTTTCTATGGTATTGGAACTATGCTGATGGTTTTGATTTTAATCGTTTGTCTGCTAATGTTAGCCAAACTGCTGCATCTTAGGACACGAGGTTTATAAAATAAACTCTTTAAACTTTTACCGTGTCTCTGTTTATTCTGTTGTGGACTGGTACGAGAATAATTATGAAAAGGAATTTCTGATTCCCACCATTCCTGAGAAATATACTAAGTCGCTTGTTCTGGGTTGTCTATACATTGGGACCGCCGAGCTAAACCTCGGATAACGAATGGGACACTGATGCTGGCCGGATAAGGGGTTCTGTGGTGGGTTTTTGGTACACCGCAATTCACTGAGGGCCTGGGTTCCTGCGCATAGTTCTGCGCATAAGCAGAATCCCTGCAACATGGCGCACCTAACGTTTGGTCAATTGATTTGAAACACCTAAGTAGTGCTTGTATTAGTCCACAACACCCTCACTCTGGTTTCCGGATAACGGGAGTGACGGTTTAACCTACCTGTGTTTTGACTAAATAGGTTCCTTCAAGCTTGAGCATTAAAAAGGTTATTTAATCTGAACCCTAGTGCTACTACTATACTGTAGATTTACTGTTTATGTCCTAATGGCGGTAGATATACCAGCTCATAGCCGGGCACCCTTGAAACGTCACTTGGTGCAGTATGGGATGCCAGACGATGGTATGGCTGTGATCTTTGCGGTTAGTGCCGATGCGTTGTTTCCGTTTGAGTTGTTCTACTCTTGGGTTACTTTGCCGGTGGTGAGTGAGGACGATGATACGTTCCACACCTATACTGCCACACAGCTACCAGCCAACTATACGCCTTATAGGACACAGGAAATTCCTATTTCTGCATGGCAGCATAACATTTGGTTTAATGGCGCCCTTCCCCATGCGGTTGTACCGGCGAGAATTGGCCCTTTGTCGATTGCAGGGGCCACATGGCCGGTACTTGCCGGATTTACGCCTCATCCCCGCTATCTACAGGTATCGGTGGCTGAGTTGCGTGTACTTCACACTGCCCCTATTTCAGTACATAGGGCTTTAGTTCAGTACGTGTCACGCAACGTGCAGGCGGTCGCTACTGCTGTTGCGGGACATCAGACGGACCACCACGCGGTGGTGATTAGTCCGGTTATGGTTAATTCGGTTGTCGGCAAGCGACCCCAAAATAGGGATGATTTCCCTTATTGGCTTGCTGAGAAATTTGACCAATCAGAAGCGGTTTATCCGCATACGACTCCTGTGGAGAAACACAGGATCCTTACCATTACTTTGCCGAAAGACTTAGTCCCAGATATGGCTGATTGCGAAAACTGGGGTAAGGTCTTTGCAGCGACATACTCGAAGTGCTTTGGCACTCCGTCTCTGTCGGTACTGCCCTCCGTTATTAAACGTGTTCAGGAGAATAATGGTGTGGAGGCTGCTGTTGAATTGGGTATGCGGCTTGTCGGAGTCTTTGATGTGGTTGCTACCATGATATTGGGCAACCTCAAAGGAGATGCTATGCAGTTCCAAGTGCTTAATAAATTAGAAATGGTGAACGATGACGACAAGCCGAGGGAATTCGCAAAAATTATCGCGATGGCCTACAAACAAGTTGGTCGTAGCGCTTTAGGTGTTAAGCCGACTGTGAAAAATCCTGATTCTCAGCAGACAAAGGCAAATTCGTCTGGTAAGGACGAACGCCCTAACTTTCCAAAACAAAGTTGGAGGGCGAAAAAACAGGAGAAACAGCAACAGAAACAGGGGTCTCGTCCTGCCTCTCCAGTACAGTCAAGTAGTGAACGCACTTATGATCTGCGCGATCGTGCTACTATTAAGTCACCTGATCGGTTTCAGGTTTCTGAACAATGCTCTCCTCGTTCTTCACAGGAAACATCGGCTTCACAGTCCGGTGGCAGAGGCGCTGGAAAAAGTCGGGGTGCTCCGCAAGCACGTGAGCAATCCCGACAGACTGACGGCAAAGGCAAGCAAGAAGACTCTGCACGTCAAAGACCCCCATTTCAGAAGAAGAAGCTTGCTGCACTGACAGCGAGGTATGCCTCAGATAGTACGGACGCAGCTTCAGAACCTGACATGGGCACTAACGCTGCTAGACAGCGCGGCAGAAGTTACAGTAGTGCGACAAGCACTGCGTACATATCTGGTGGCGACAGCAACTGATATATTCGTGAATATTGAAACTGCTGACACTCGGGTGTCTCCCCCTGATAGACTATATAATATTGTCCTTCAAATAGAAGGTGACATACAACGTACAATTCAAGGGGTGTTTTGGGATAATCTGACCACTACATATGATATTCTATTGGCGGAGGCAGATTGGCCCCCGGCTTTCGTTTTAGATGCTCCTAGAGGGGAGGAGGTGATCCTCCCAGCCTTTGCACACACTGTGCCTCAGGTCCTAGCTAAAAAGTATGCCGGGGAATGGGCTCAGGTGCAAGCGCCTGCGTTATATCGAAATCAGGTTGGCTGGGATAAATTATCTCCCGGCCATGAGATTCCGTTGCGGACTACTGCGGCGCACCCACCACAAACTCAGTTGTATATATCTAATAACCCATTGAGTTGCGTTTATTTAGATCACTGCGGTCCTTTTACCTCTGATACTGCGTACAAATACATCTTGGTTGCAGTTGATTCGTGCACAAGTTTTCTGTGGGTGTGGCCACAAAGGAGTGCTGATTCTCGCACTGTCATAAAAGATTTGCGTGTCTTTGTTGGGAGTTTTGCATGTGGTACCTTTCATTCTGATCAGGGCCTGGGGTTCGCCTCTAAGGCGTACAAAGAGGCCATGAGAAATTTGGGGGTCCAAGTCAAATTTTCGTCTCCATACCGGCCTGAGGGTAATAGTGTAGTGGAGCGAATGAACCGTGACTTAAAGCAATCTTTGACAGCCAGAGTTTTGGGTACTGGCCGGAACTGGCTAGCCCACTTGTATGACGTGCAACGTGCACTTAATAATCTCCCTAGAAGGTCTCTGGGTGGGCGGGCCCCATACATGATGCTCTTTGGTGTTCGAATGTTTGTTCCAGACCTTGATGGTCTAGACATGTCGGCGTCGGCCGCACCCTTTGACGTAGATGAACACTGTGCTGTCTTGCAGAATCTTCAAGAAGCCAGAGACAGTATAGCCAAGGAACACGTAACCTCCTCATCTGATGCTGAACTTCAGATTCCGGTAGTCGACTGGCTACCTCGAGTTGGTGATCTGGTCCGTGAGAAGGTGGAGAACAAGAAGGAGTTCGCCCCTCTTACCGTGCACCGGTTCCAGTGCTTGGAGTACAGGGTACTAGAACAGTCATTTTACCTCCACTTCCTGGTCGTAAGGATGACAGGTACATTTCGATTGACAATGTCAAACTACAACGAGTGGCCGATTCTTCTTAGTATGACTCCGGCGGTTTCCTGCCCTTCGATGCTGAGAAATTCTGTTGTGGCCCGAGCCTCTGACACAGTTCCTGATGTTGCCATCGAGATGCATGCTGTTACTGGTCCCTTGTTGCCACAAAGACCTGGTGGTGTGCTTGAAGAAGTTGAGTATGCTTATCCTGCGGATGTTACCTTGCCTGTTTTACAATCCACCACTGTTGCCCTCTCACAAGACTCTTTTGATTCTCGTTCCATGACTTCTATTAGCCCGTCCAAGGTTTCAATTTTTGTGGCTTGGTTCAAAAGACATTTTTTAATACCCCCTTGGACTTACATTTGGCTGGTGCTCATATGTGTTTTTTTGTTTATGTCCATTGGCTTTGTGGTAGTGTTTTTTAGACTTATCAATGGACACTACCTGAATGAACGGTCTACAATTCGACTTATTGATGGAACTTTGGCCCCCACTCCTCATCACATATCATGAAAAGGGACCAGACTTTTGTGAACATTACTGCCTGGCCTGTACGTGATGGGATCGCTTGGGATGCCATTAAATTTCAAATTCATGGCCCCACTGAAGTGATTAATGTGCCAAATGTATTTCGTGTTTCTATGAGTGATGTCGTTAAGCAGAACATTCACTCAGATGATTGGGATGTTCAAGCCATAGAAGCCCTGTTTTCTGATTTGAAATATTATGCTGCATTTGATGCTGAGGATTTGTATTTAGATACTGCTAATTATGATGAGCAATATTGTTATCAACATTATGGCACGCATTTCCTACACAAAGCAAATACGTTTAGAAATTTTGTAAATTATACACAATGGGAACACTGCCCTGCCCCTAGGATGGGCAGCTCTGCCACGTTAGTGGAAAAATTCACTTATTTTTCTGATTTTAGTGTGTCAAATCCGGCCTCCTTTTATTTTAAAGTTGCGCCTGAGTCTGCTTCTAAAGATAGACTGACACACACCAAATTGTTGTATTCCAAGTCCTTTATGGACGAGTTGGCAATTGGCGGGTATGATTTATGGAAAGCTACAGCCGATCTTAAGTCAGTTTGGGGCTCCAAACGATGGCAAGTACAGGGAACAGAAGCTTTGCATCGTGCCTGTCTTATCCTGAATCACATGTTATTCTTAAATTCATCAATTTTTCAGACAACCTGTTTTGGATTGGCTACAACTAAAAAATTAAATTCTCCCTCGACTCCGGGTCTGGGTGCTTATCCAGCTTGGGTTAATCATACAGATCTGTCCCTTGATATGTTGCAGACATACGTGTCCAATACATCCTTCAATGTTTCTGAATTAGATCCAGAAGGGTGGTTGGTTTGGCAGACCAGTGCAGATTCCTGTCAACATCGGTTTCTTGGTTTAAGACCGGGGTATACACACGTTTGTGTGGACCCCCGTTTTGAATCTTCTCACACTGTGACTACCTACTCAGTAGGGAAGTTGTGCCAGTCTTGGCTGCAACATTCAACTTTAGAGTCGGTTAAACTTCATTTATCCAAATTAAACGACAAAATAGATTTGAATGATTTTGTTAAGGGTCCTGCAAAAGGCAGGTCCAAGAGATGGGTGTATGCTATTTACAACGAAGTTTGGAAGTTGTCGCAAATTGAGGCTGCTTCCCGATTACGCGCTATTGACCAAGCTAATATGGAAAAAGTATTGGCTGTAATAGATAATAGAATTAACACCCTGTCTTCCAGAATTTATACATTAGATAATATTGTATCCTCTGTAGTGGACATTGTGCAGGATGATTTGTCTGTATTGTATCATGGTCAAAATCAAATGCGTTCTGTTATGCAGTTTGCATGGACGTTAAAGGCAGGGAAGGTCCCTTGGGATTACATGAATACTTCATCTTTGTTCCTCCCTTTTAATTTGACTGCAAAACAGCAGTTCATGTCCATGAAAGATGCTACATATTCATTGCTGCACATTGAAAAGTTAGAACCTTTGCCTTTCTCTGTTGCCGAATTAAATTCTGCTGTGTGGCTTGTACATGGGTTGATCACGTTACCCCTGTTCAAGTTTTGTTCATGCATGAAACATTATGCTCTAGGCAGGTATGAACAACTGGGTACTGTCTTCCTGCATGAAGTTTGGTCACTCCCTTTCACATACAGATGTGTGAGGGACGGCTAGGAGGTTAACTTGAAAGGTGAAGAATGCACTTCAACTCCGGATCATTCTGTTGTGTGTAGGCACATTCAATTGCATGGTGCATGTAACGTGCACGCCCCTAATTTAGCTTGCGTCCTGAAAGGTTGTTGTTGTTAAAAGCTTTATTCGGTAAGGCAATTACAAACCATAAAAGCATTTGCATGTAAAAAACAATGACATTGTTACAATTGATAACATTTCAATATAAGAAAACGGAAAACGTTTAAAAAGGAAAAAGAATAATTTTTTCCTAGGAAATAAAAATATGTGCAAACTTGCAATCAAAAGTGCCTATTAGCTACGTATACTGTTATCTGTGCGTAGGTTGTATGAGCTAAAGACTTTACAAGACGGAACAGAACAATCCCCCCAGAAGCAATATTAGGATGCCAAGGGGGGTGATCCCTAAATCATAGGGTATGTTTTGTGTTATTTTTAGAAGGAAAGACCGTCAGTTTAGGCATAATAAATTTATGTTACTGTATGGGACATATATGTTCTGTGCCACACGCAAAGTTTTAAAAACTTTGTCATATTTGCTACCACTAAATCTGTCTCTAACATCTGAAGAGCCATCAGAGCAGGTCGACACTGTTTGAGGGCCAACAGTTTCAATAGGGGTATCAGATACAGATTTCTTGGTACAATATAAAAGTTACAAAACATAATAGCGTGCAAAGTCGACTGGGGTGAAAGACCGTCACAGGGACACAAATTCAAATTAGTAGCCCAGTCGTTTGTCACCGGGAAGGTGATCAGTCTGTGAAACATATTGAAACGGAATCTTGTTAGTAAGAATTTATCATAGTTACTTAGATTTAGATTCAGGTAAGGCTCCATTTTATCTGTAGTTTGGATGGAGAGAGAATGCTGAATGGAGGGTTTAGTCGCTTCAAGAACCAGACGTAGCTCTGCTAAATGGGTTAGGCATGCATCTCGTAGGTTCTTTCTTGAGATTGAAGTCAGATTTTGGGGCTTAAAGTAAAAGTGAGCGAATCCCATGTCTGAAAAAGACTTTTTGACGTACGATAACCAAGTGATTTTAGACTCGTGGTCCAGGTTCATGCAGTCAGTGATAAGTGCCTGTGTTAGTTTTAGTTCTGTTGTGGTCCAAATACGGTGCCAGAGAAGAATTGGCTGCATCCGTATCACGTCTGTAATGTGTGGGAGACCCACTTCACTGTGGATGTTAAAAGTTGAGGTAGACGAGGGGACGGCCAATAAAAATTTCAAAAAGGTGTTCTCTACTTTTTGGATCGGGTCTACTCTTACGTTGCCCCATATTCCTGCCCCGTAAATTGCCGTGCTGACACATCTTGAATGATAAATGTCAAGCATTTCCTTTGATGTTCTCTTACCCAGATTTCTAGCGAACTTGGTCAATGCTGTTGTGGCCTTTTGGAATTGCAATTTTCTATTCTCAATTGAACTTTTCCAAGTGCCTTTACTGTCTATTACTACTCCCAAATATGGATAGGTGGTAGTGTTTTCTACTTGTATGTTATTTATGTAAATATTTTTTTTCCCTTTTTGAAATTGGTTGCCTGAAGTCATTATAAATGTCTTTTTGACATTAATGTTTAAATTCAGGTGATGCATGAAATTTTTATATCTGTCCAGTGCGCGTTGTAGTGCAAGGGGAGTGCGAGCGATTATAACTGCGTCATCCGCATAGAGGAGGGCGGGGATCGGGCGTGTTTGAACATGTGGCTGGTCCTGGCTACCCTTCAACAAAGCTGCTTCCAGACCATTTGTGTACAAATTAAAAAGGAAGGGGGCCAGGACACAGCCTTGCCTGACTCCCTGCTCGACCCCAAAAGATGACGTTAGTTGCCCCCCTATACCATATCTAACTCTTGTGGTCGCCTTGGAGTAGATTTCCCTAATATAATTTACCAATTTAATATCAACTTCCATTTCAATCATTATGCTCCACAACTTATTATGGGCCACGCAGTCGAAAGCTACGGAGAGGTCTACGTATGCCAAGCAGAGGCTGCCACCCTTTGCCTGGACATACTTCCCTCTCAGGAGTGTGAGATTTAAAACCTGTTCGATGGTACCTCTCCCCTCCCTGAAGCCGAATTGGAGATCGGATAATATGTTGTTTGTTTCCGCCCAGTCTTGCAGGCGTGCCAAAAGAATACTCCCTACTATTTTTCCTAAGGAATCCAGTAGGGATATGGGTCTATAGGACGTAGGGCTATTTCTGTTACCTTTTTTAAAGATAGGGACTAGGATCGAGTCTGACCAGGAATCGGGTAGTCCTACCTTTCCTATTGCCACTAGGACTTTAAGTAACAGGGGGGCCCAAAGGTCGGTGTTTGATTTGTAGAGGTCCATAGGGACCCCGTCAGGGCCCGGAGCCTTCCCTGGTCTGCTTATATTCAGTGCCCGATTGACCTCAGAGAGGTTAAAGTACAGGTTTAACGGGACCATCAGGTCAATTGGAAAAATATAGGTCTGCCTAGTTATTCCCTCAGGGTTTGCAAATATTTCTGAGAAGTGGTTTATCCACTCTTGTTCTGTTATGGTTGTTTCGATTAATCCACGATCTTTAGGGCCTGATAAAAATGGGGAATTAACGATCTCCCAAAAGGTAGCCGGGTCGTTGTTATTACAGCTATCGTGAAGGGCGATCCAATGTGCCTCTTTTAATTCTTTCTTCCTGGATCTTAATATTGTGTTGTATGCTCTCCTAGCTTGTAAGACCTCTGTGGCGTCTCTTGGGGATTTGTGTAGGTTTTTTTTTAATGTTTTGTGTGCTGTAGTACACGCTGAGTTAAACCACCGAAACTTAGGGTTCTTTTTTTTGTTCGTCTTCCCACTAGACTTCACACTCAAGGCATTATTAACTTCCGATATTATTTTGCCGTAATTTGTTATGATCTCCTTACCCAAAATGACTGTTCACCATGTCTGTGCATGTAACTCTGATCCAGCACACATTGCAATACTCATGAGGAATAGCAGGAGGGCAATGATGACATGAGCAGACGACAGCCGCAGGAACCTGGGGAGGACAGACACACAACAAGTCGGTGAAGAGCTAGTAATCTGCAGACATGTACATGTACTCTACAGGAATGATGTTGTCACCATGCTATTAATGAATTTTGTGTTCCCGCAAAAATGTGTGGAATGACATCATCACTTGAATGACACATCAGAACACACCTCCAAGTCACTTAGCACACAGTCAGCTCGACACACACATTGCAACACATGCCACACAAGGCTCTAAGCGTGCACACTCAGACACAGGGACTCACCATCATGAGAAGAAGTTGCGGATAAGCTGACTCCGCATGTCCTCATCCTCATCCTCCTCCTCATCCTTACTTGCCCCGTGCCCAAGCCCTTCATCCTCCACGGGTGGATGATCTTGCTCATCGGGATCCAGGATGAGTGGCACGGCCTTCTCCACTGCCATGTTGTGCAGCATGCAGCACACAAGGAAGATTTTGCAGACCTTCACCGGGGCATATGGGAGGGCGCCGCCGGTCTTGTGGAGGCACCGGAATCTGCTCTTCAGGAGTCCAAACGTCCTCTCAATCACGCGCCTCGTCTGCCCATGGGTGTCGTTGTACCGGTGTTCTGCGGCTGTTCTGGGGTTGCGGAGAGGCATCATCAGCCATGGCATGTTGGGATAGCCAGAGTCCCCTACATGGAAACATCATGGACAGAAGTGGGTCAGGAGAAGCAGTAAGATATTAAGATACCGCAAAATACAGGACTAACAGAGTATACCCACCAACAAGACATGCACGTTCGTTGCGCAGCTGCAGCATCATTTCAGGCACCCTGCTACGCCTCATGATGTAGGCATTGTGTGCTGATCCTGGAAAACAGGCACAGACATGGGATATCATCATGTTAGCAAGACATACCACAAGGGCATTGATGGAGTGGTAATGTTTGCGGTTATGAAAGGCTACCTCCTGTGCCTGTGGTGGTACCAAAGCCACATGTGTCCCATCAATGGCCCCAATGACATGGGGCATCCCTCCCAGGGCATAGAACTCACCCTTGACACCTGTCAACTGCTCACGAGTTGGAAAATGTATAAATTCATCCAGGTGTAACAACATGGCCTCTAACACATCATGCAGGACACGGCTGAACATGGTCTGGGACATGCCACCTACATCAGCTATGGTCAATTGAAACGTACCCGTGGCAAAGAAATGTAGGGCTGCCATCACCTTCATCTTGGGTGTCAGTGCAGTAGGATACCTGTGTAGCGGTTGGAGGTGTGGTGCCAGCCTGGTGGTCAAGTTGTCAATCAACGGTTGGGAGAAGCGGTAGCGGCGTATACAGTCACGTTCCCTCATGGCAGCCAAGTCTGGCATTGGTCGGGGGAGAGGCGGTGCCCTGCAGAAAGTTGGAAGGAATAACGAAGATTGAGTACATCACTACACCAATGTCAATGAACTGAGCACATGTTCAACAGCTAATACACATATGCTACATACAGAGTCTGTTCTGTGCAATGCACCCAGGACACGTATGCCAGCCAGGTGATACTCCTACCAAGAGTCAGCTACACATGTGGGTGCCCAAGGTCAACACGACATGCCATGAAACTAGCTGTGGGCCAGTGTAAGTGAACAGGCAGACGCATTACAGGAGTGACAGACATCCACATATGTGCAGAAGAAGGATGTATTATCATACAGACAGGTTGCGGAACACTAGAGGCACAGGTCACATGTCCTTGAAATAGGACAGTCCACACACCTTGCCATGAAGGGGTACATGTCAAGACTGATCACACATACATTGAGACTACGCAGATATGTCCTTGTCTCGCAAGTCCATGTGCGATGCATACATACACACGTTACGTCTGATTCCACATGTGGCCTGGTGTGCGTAATAGTGTGCCATACCCATCAACACGCAGACACATGTTGGATGCAGCAACTGCAGATGCATGTGACGGAACAACTACAGCAAGTTCATGGGAACACATGACACACACATGACATAGTCACATCGTGCTACACCGGTAGTTACATGTCAGGTGTCATTATCCGTGTACCTGGCATCAGGGGACAGTTGCGGGTGTAGGTGACTGTGCCATGCCAGTGATGCAGTGCTCGACTGTCCCCAGAGACTGGCTCCTCTGTATAAATTGATATCAACTAATTTGCTGTTGTGTCATCCTCCCCATTGTTTCCCAGTGGCATGGTGGGTCAACCAACTGTGTGGTGCAGGGCCTACATATGTTTCTAGTATTGTAGATGTTACTCATGTTGCTGTTCATGCTATGCACTGTGACCTATGTAGTTTGGACTCATGTGTCATATGTATACAGGTGTATGATCATTTCCTGTCTCTTCACCTTGCCCACAGCATCGTCGGGGGAAACCGAGGGAGACACTGGCACGGACATGGGGGAGGGATCCAGCACCGGGGCCACCAGTGCTGGGAAGTCTGGCACAGCAAGTGGCACGGAGGCCGAGGGGAGTCAGGCGGAGGACCTGTCCAGTCCCAACACCGACTATGATGCTGACGGGTCCGAGGCTGAGCTCCCAGAGGGGGCGGAAACTGCTCCCAGAGCTGAAAGCAGCACTCCATCTCTCGCCGCACCCTCCATTCCCATCACCGGCCTCCCACTTGCTCGGGTTCCTTGTGTCCGTGCTAGGCGACAACAGGTGCGTGAGAGACGGAAAGGAGGTGTATTTAAAAGGTGAAGGGTGCACTTCCACTCCGGATCATTCTGTAGTGTGTAGGCACATTCAATTGCATGGTGCTTGTAATATACACGCTCATAATTTAGCTTGTATTCTGAAAGGGATTTGTGTGCCAGTCATGACACCGTCTTGTACGCTGCTTGCTAACGGTAGTTATGTGCCATTCAAAGATGAAGCTTGCTGTGGGATGCTGGTGGGAATTCCTCACATTGTGACTGTATCACTACGAGTGGTTTTCTGTAATAACGTCCATTTCCCACCCCCGCATTGCCGGCTCGATGTATCCATCTGGCCTTCCATTCCAACCTTGAATGCAGAGTTCAACGAGATGAGCGGAATAAGGGCTCTATTGTTTCAAGAACAAGTCGTGTTGACTTCATCCCGAGAAACATTTGTCCTTCACGTAGCTAACACGCGCACAGAGGTGCAAGCGCTTTTGTACACTGATCTCCCACTACATTTTGGGACTCTGATTCAGACTATCTTTCATGCCTCGTCAACAAGTGGCCTGGCTGATTTTTTCTAAATTGTGGGCTCCGGCCTCGTGACCTCCTTCCAAACTATGTTTGGTGTGATCCCCGCATTTATTCATTCGATTTTTTCAAGCGTCTTCGGAGGTCTCCCTTTGCTTCTCGCCCTCGTAGCTGGGGTGCTATTATTGATCTGCGTACTACGCTATGGCTGCACAACTTGCGTTACAAGACAGCATGCCCCGGCTGCTCCATCTTCAGAAACAGATGCTTGAATTCTACGGCACTCTGCCGCTGGCGACCTTAAGCATTGCCTATGGATTGTCCTTCCGGTTTCCCTTCTTTACCTGCGTCCAACCTGTCTTTCATTGCCTAGATTGTCCATTCGAATGGGCTCTGGATTTGTGCCTGTCTAACTGGGTGTCACCTGTCCGGATTATGATCGACTGATGAACCCCTTAGTGGCTCATGAGTTGGACTGTTCTGGCGTCAGGATCATGGCCTGTGCTGCAGCACATGGAGTCCTAGGGAATTGGGACATCGGAACGGCTGCAACAGAATTCTTATCCAGAAGTTATCTTGATGTACCCACCTGTTGTCCACAAATGGTGCTGGATGCCCTGATTGTTGAGGAACACGTGTGTTCTTTCCCCCTGCTGAACTGGGTGGCAGATAATTTTGCGGAACGTTCAAATGATTTCCACTTGGAAGCTGGTGCAACTTATTTTGCTAATACCTTGATGGATTGACTTTTGCCCTGCTCATTTCATGGTGTATCCATCGATGTTATATTTTTTTCCCTTTTACATGGTTAATTTCCCTGCAACATCGTTTATAATTGAAATTTCTTTTCTGTATTTTTCGCTTACCTTCTATGGACTTCCAGTTCATGCCCTTGGTTCCGTTATTTCAAACTTGAACTCTGCGTTCTTGAATTTGCGCCCCTAGTGGTTAGTGGTACGAACAAGGGGGGGTGTAGTGATGATTACTATCTGTCTATGTACAATGCTAAGTTAGCACCACCGCGTTAGTTGTTAGAAAGCCATATTGCCAATTTTGCAGCTTTTACACGCGACACTGTAGTTGCGTGTTATTAATTGAAAAATGCCTACTCGAGTTTGCTTCACATGAGTACTGTCTGTTGTTTGACATCCTTCACAGTGAGCAGCGAGCTTGTACTGTACATTGTGTACACAAACAGTCTGGGTCACTAGGCGGTGCATGTTGTTGTGTGCAGGTTGATCGTCCCACTATTTAGCCATTACATGCACGCAGCTGCAGCTACCTGATAGACGAGTGCTATTCATATTGCAGTGCAGCACGTTTTAGTTTCATTGTGATAGAGAACTTTCGCAGGAGAGGAGACTAGCTGATCCTGTGATGTGATTCCACTGAGCTTATCTGTACTGTGGGGGGTCCCCCATTCAAGCCTAGAGACCTTCTATTAGTCTAATGATACTACTATTAATTTACTGGCGACAGGAAGGTTGCTGTTTCCACTGTCATTTTCTTATGATTGCTCCTTTCATTTTCTATGATATTGTAACAATGCTGATGCTTCTGAACTTAACCATTTGTCTGCTTATGTTAGCCACAGTACTGCATCTTAGGATGCGAGGTCCATTGAATGAACTCTTTCAACTTTACCGTGTCTTTGTCTATTCTGTTGTGGACTGATCTGAGAATAATGACGAACAGGTATTTCTGATTCCCACCATTCCTGAGAATATTGTAAGTCGCTTGTTCTGGGTTGTGTTGGACAGGCCTCACAAACGGCTCGCTCCCTCCCCGCTCGACGGGGCCCGAACCCCGGCCCACCTGGCATATCCCCGCAACAAGCACCTGTACTCCGTCTCCCGACGGACCCTCTGCCCTCGGACCCCTACTCATCACGGGGTCCCGCCCCACCGGCTTTCCCGGCCGGGTCAAGCCGCCATCTTGGGCCCTGCACCACGCGGCCGCACGGCCTCCCCTCGACCCTAACCCCGGGCCTGGCCGGCCCCGACAGCCCGGCACCACCATCCACCCAGGAGGCGAGCGGACCACTTGGCAGGTCAATGGGAGAACGAAGTGTCAAGGGCTCTCCCCCGCCAGGTGCCGATCGCCCCCAGCTCCCCCAGGCACTGGCTCCACCCCCTGCTGGGTGTCTGGACCCCTTCATCCCGGACCCTCCGACCTCCAAGTGCGAGGGTCCGGACATCAAAGGGCACCAGCCCTATAACTGGGGCAGCTCCGGAGCAGGAAGGCAGTTGTATCCTGGAGTCGAGAGACACCGAGTGAACTCAACCCTGACGGTCTACTGGCGCTGCCGTAGCCCGCTCTTGTGAACCATCGTCCTGCCTGCTGGCGCTGCCGCGGCCTTCTGCAACCCTCACCTTCCTGGGACCTGCTGGCGCTGCCGCGGCCCGTTGTAACGACCATCCTCACCGGGACCTGCTGGCGCTGCCGCGGCCTTCTGCAACAGTCATCTTCCTGGGACCTGCTGGCGCTGCCGCGGCCCGTTGTAACGACCATCCACACCGGGACCTGCTGGCGCTGCCGCGGCCCATACCACCTAATCACCAAGCTCGAGGATTGTGAGCTCATCATCATCTCATCCGAACTACCTGATTGGTAAATAGACTGTCCCGCTACCCCCTTCCCTACCTTGCGAGACTCTAATCGAGGGGACCCCTGAGTCCAGACCTCCTTGTACCATTTAACCGTACCATAAATAAGTGCTTATAAAGAACACTGAACCTTATCCGTGTGTGGTATCTGTCTGTGGGGGGGAAGTTACTTGTCTGTACGATCGCTGGAGACGGCTCTCCCCGGAGACCTCTCCTCCTGACCCCGGCCGACCCTCCCGGTCCATCTACCTTTCTAACATTGGTGGCCAGCGGCGCGATCCGAATCAACGCGTAATCGTACAGAGAGTAGCTCACCCCACGACAAAGCACGATGTCGACCAAAGATAGCAGCTCCACCGAGAAGTTCCAAATGGAGAAATTAGAAGAATACAACCACCGCGAACTGAGACAATTTTGCATAGAACTTGGCATTGCTACCACCGGCCTGAGTACCAAGGATGATCTAAAGCGCGCTCTTGAGTCATGGACAGAAACTGGGGTCACAGGACCCTCCGACCAAAACAGCGTCACACCAGACCAAACCAGCATCACACCAGAGGGGAACGCCACGGCTCCCGAGGAGCGGGGAACGGGCCTCTCACAGGAGGAGATACGAGAAAGAGACAGAGTCAGATTACACGAATTAGAGATGGCACGACTCAAGATGGATGGGGAACTTAAGTTGGCTGAACAGAAAATCAACCTCGAGCATATGCGGCTTCGAGAGGAACGAGAAGAAAAGCAGAGACAAAGAGAGCTGGAAGAGAAAAAACTAACGCTCGAGCACGAGCGCCGACTGGCGGAAATAGAACTGCGCAAACAGGATAAGGAACTGGGGGTGCCTGAGCGACCACACACCCCGGGGCCTATTGAGAAAAAAGTTCACATCCCCAAGGATGTGGTCCGCGAGTATGTCCGAGAAGACGACATACAACAGTGGTTTAAAGCCTATGAGATCGCAATGACCTCCCACCGGATCGACCGGAGTGATTGGGGAGCCGGACTTTGGGGGAGATTCATCAACGAGGGTCGCGATGCCCTGCTGCAGCTCCCCGATCACCAAATGTCGTCCTACGACCACATGAAGGCTGCCCTCCTCACCCGCTACGGCCTCACGCCCGAGATGTACCGCCAGAGGTTCAGAGATTGCACCCGGATCCCAGGTACAACTTGGGTGGAATACGTGAACTATTTCAGCCGGGCCTTCGAGGGTTGGATCAAGGGAAATCAGGTCACCACCTACGAACAACTCTTCAACCTTATGGTATGGGAGCACCTATCAAACAACTGTTTCGTCGAGCTCAGGCAGCACCTACTCGACAGTAAGCTGACTGACCCACGGCAGCTCGCCGCCGAAGCTGACCGGTGGGAAAGCACCCGAGTGGGCCGGAGAGGGCCCCACGACCAGAACAGAAGCAACCAAGGCCAGCACCGTCCTCGGGGAGGAGGAGGGGGCCAGGGGCGAGGGAGAGACACCTTACCAGCAACACCCGTGGCCAGCACCCCACCTCCGGCCGGCCGGGGCAACCCCCCATTGCGGCCTGGGTACCGAGCCCACGTCACGTGCCACCGGTGCCAGCGACTAGGCCACTACGCCAACGATCCGAACTGCCCGCTAAACCAACCACCCAAGCCCCGCCAGGTAGCTGCCGCTGCCCTGGGGGAAGAGCAATCATCGGAGGGACCCGAGGAGTATGAGCCGGACCAGCAAGGGTGGGAACCGGCCGCCATGGTCCTGGCATGCTTAGGGGGAAGGGACATGGTTCCGCGGGCTCCCCTACCCGCCAACACCAGAAAATATGGTCAGTGGGTGACCATTAATGGACAGAGAGCCGAGGCCTTGCGTGACACCGGCGCCAGCGTGACGGCCGTCCGCTGTCACCTGGTGAAGCCCGAGCAGATCCTGCCGAACATTCTCTGCCCCGTCCGCTCGGCAGATAACTCTGAGAGCATGTGTAAGATGGCCTGCGTCCCGTTTGAATGGGGAGGGGTCTCCGGCCTACTGAAGGTGACGGTCCGGGACGATGCCCCCGTGGACTGCCTCCTGGGGAATGACCTCGAGAGTTCCCCGTGGGCCACCGTCGAGAGAAGAGAGCACTTGGGGATGCTGGGCCTCCCGGACTGGGCCTGCATAACCACCCGATCCATGGCCGCCCGTGCCGCCCCCCGATCAGAAGAAACCGAATGGCCAGCACCTCCGCCCCCGGTTGCCCTCGTAGAGGACAACGGCGAGACCGACCTCCCGGACCCGACTACCGAGGAAGACGCGCAACACCAGGACCTCCCGGATCTGGCTCAGTGGCGGCAAGAAGGGGGGCCCACCCAAGAACAGTTCCGCCAGGAACAAAAGACCTGTCCCTCCCTCGAGGGACTCCGCCAACAAGCCAGCACCCAAACCGCCGGGGACACCACAGGAACCCACTGGGTCTACTGGGATAACGACCTGCTCTACAGCGAGCAAAGAATCGCCGAACTGGGGGCCGGTCGAGTTCTGGTGGTACCGCTCCGCTTCCGAGACTTTCTGCTCAACCTAGCCCACGATGTCCCCCTGGCTGGACACCTGGGCCAGGACAAAACGTACAGTCGCCTGGTGACCCATTTTTTTTGGCCGAAAATGAGGAATGACGTCCTGAACCACTGCCGATCGTGCCCCACATGCCAAGCCAGCGGGAAGAGTGGCCGGAAGCTGAAGGCCCCTCTACAACCCTTCCCGGTGGTCACCACCCCATTCGAGAGGGTGGGGATAGACATTGTGGGACCTCTGGACCCCCGCACGGCACAAGGACACCGGTTCATCTTGGTACTAGTGGACCATGCCACCCGCTACCCCGAGGCGGTGCCTCTACGGACAGTGACCGCTCCAGTGGTTGGCCGGGCCCTGATGGGGATCTTCTCCCGGGTAGGCTTCCCCCGAGAAGTCGTCAGCGACCGAGGCACGAATTTCATATCAAAATACATGAAGTCCCTCTGGCAAAAATGCGGGGTCACCTACAGATTCACGACCCCCTATCACCCCCAAGGGAACGGACTAGTGGAGCGTTTTAACCGCACTCTCAAAGGGATGATTGGGGGATTGGAAGAACCTCTCCGTCGCCAGTGGGATGTACTGCTCCCGTGCCTCCTCTTCGCCTACCGGGAAGTGCCCCAGAAGTCCCTCGGTTTTAGCCCCTTTGAACTCCTATACGGACACCCTGTGCGAGGGCCCCTCAGCCTAGTCAAGGAAGGTTGGGAGATGGCCCCCCTAACGACCCCTCCAGACGTCTTCAAATACATCCTGGCCTTACGAAACCAGACCCGGCGCTTCAGGGAGATGGCCAAGGCGAACCTCGAGGCCAGCCAGGAGGACATGAAGAGGTGGTATGATCACAATGCCTCCTCCGTTGAATTCGAGCCGGGGCAGCAAGTATGGGTGATGTCCCCCACCGAACCATGCGCCCTGCAAGATAAGTGGACGGGGCCCTTCAAAGTGGTCGAGCGCAAAAGCCCCGTCACTTACCTCATCGACATGGGGTCCTCCCGGAACCCCCTTCGGGTCCTCCACACCAACCGGCTCAAACCGCACTTTGTGCGCTCCGAACTAAGCCTCTTGATGGCTACAGACAGTGGCACAGAAGAAGACTCCGAGCCCCTCCCGGACCTCCTGAGGACTCAGGAGAAGGACGGCTCCGTGGACGGGGTCCGGCTCTCGGACGCCCTCACTTCAGAGCAACGCCAGGACTGCCGGAACCTCCTGCTGCAGTTCGCTGCCCTGTTCTCCCTCACCCCCGGGGTCACCCCCTGGTGTTCGCACGACGTAGACACCGGGGACAGTCCCCCTGTCCGGCACCGGGCCTACCGCGTACCAGATCGGGTACGGGCCTGCATCCAGGAGGAAGTGGCCAAGATGCTCACGATCGGGGTCATCGAGCCCTCGGACAGTCCCTGGGCCAGTCCGGTCGTATTAGTTCCCAAGGCCGCTGCCCCCGGCTCCGCCCCTGAACTGAGATTCTGCGTCGACTACCGGGGCTTGAACGCTGTCACCCGGACCGACGCTCATCCCATCCCCCGAGCAGACGAGCTGATCGACCGGCTGGGGGCCGCCCGCTACCTTAGTATCTTCGACCTAACGGCGGGCTACTGGCAGATCGGCCTCACACCCAGGGCTCAGGAACGGTCAGCCTTCTCTACCCCCGATGGCCACTATCAATTTAAGGTCATGCCCTTTGGCATGAAGAATGCCCCCGCCACGTTCCAACGCCTTGTGAACCAGGTCTTGGCAGGGCTTGAAGAATTCAGCGCTGCCTACCTGGACGATATCGCTGTATACAGCCGCCACTGGTCCGACCACCTCCGCCACCTCCAAGAGGTCCTGCAAGCTCTCCAGCGGGCCGGCCTCACCATTAAGGCCGGCAAGTGCCAGATTGGCCAAGGGTCTGTGACCTACCTTGGGCACCAAGTGGGGAGCGGGCTGGTGGCCCCACTACAACTTAAGATTGCTGCCATCCAGTCCTGGCAGCCCCCCGTCACCCAGACCGAGGTCCGAGCCTTCTTGGGGCTCACCGGCTACTACCGGCGGTTCGTGAAGGACTACGGCAGCATCGTGGGGCCCCTCACGGGTCTCACATCCAAGAACCAGCCGAAGCGGGTCAACTGGACCCCTGATTGTCAAGCGGCCTTCGAGGAGCTGAAGGCCGCCCTGTGCACCGCCCCGGTGCTCCAGGCCCCCGATTACAGTCGGGAATTTGTGGTGCAGACCGACGCCTCCGACCACGGCATCGGGGCCGTCCTCTCTCAGCTGAACCCCGAAGGTCATGACCAGCCGGTGGCCTTCATCAGCCGACGTCTCCTGGCCCGAGAACAGCGTTGGAGCACCATCGAGAGGGAGGCATTTGCAGTAGTGTGGGCCCTCAAAAAGCTCCGACCCTATCTCTTCGGTACCCACTTCCGGGTACAAACCGACCATCGACCCCTGCAATGGCTGATGCAGATGCGGGGGGAGAACCCAAAACTCTTGCGCTGGTCCATTTCCCTGCAGGGAATGGACTTCACCGTGGAGCACCGACCAGGCCAAGATCACGCCAACGCAGATGGCCTGTCCCGCTTTTTCCGCCTCGACGAAGAGAGTCCCCAAGGAGATGGGTGACTCTCCCCGCCTTCAGCTGGGGGGGACGCATGTTGGACAGGCCTCACAAACGGCTCGCTCCCTCCCCGCTCGACGGGGCCCGAACCCCGGCCCACCTGGCATATCCCCGCAACAAGCACCTGTACTCCGTCTCCCGACGGACCCTCTGCCCTCGGACCCCTACTCATCACGGGGTCCCGCCCCACCGGCTTTCCCGGCCGGGTCAAGCCGCCATCTTGGGCCCTGCACCACGCGGCCGCACGGCCTCCCCTCGACCCTAACCCCGGGCCTGGCCGGCCCCGACAGCCCGGCACCACCATCCACCCAGGAGGCGAGCGGACCACTTGGCAGGTCAATGGGAGAACGAAGTGTCAAGGGCTCTCCCCCGCCAGGTGCCGATCGCCCCCAGCTCCCCCAGGCACTGGCTCCACCCCCTGCTGGGTGTCTGGACCCCTTCATCCCGGACCCTCCGACCTCCAAGTGCGAGGGTCCGGACATCAAAGGGCACCAGCCCTATAACTGGGGCAGCTCCGGAGCAGGAAGGCAGTTGTATGCTGGAGTCGAGAGACACCGAGTGAACTCAACCCTGACGGTCTACTGGCGCTGCCGTAGCCCGCTCTTGTGAACCATCGTCCTGCCTGCTGGCGCTGCCGCGGCCTTCTGCAACCCTCACCTTCCTGGGACCTGCTGGCGCTGCCGCGGCCCGTTGTAACGACCATCCTCACCGGGACCTGCTGGCGCTGCCGCGGCCTTCTGCAACAGTCATCTTCCTGGGACCTGCTGGCGCTGCCGCGGCCCGTTGTAACGACCATCCACACCGGGACCTGCTGGCGCTGCCGCGGCCCATACCACCTAATCACCAAGCTCGAGGATTGTGAGCTCATCATCATCTCATCCGAACTACCTGATTGGTAAATAGACTGTCCCGCTACCCCCTTCCCTACCTTGCGAGACTCTAATCGAGGGGACCCCTGAGTCCAGACCTCCTTGTACCATTTAACCGTACCATAAATAAGTGCTTATAAAGAACACTGAACCTTATCCGTGTGTGGTATCTGTCTGTGGGGGGGAAGTTACTTGTCTGTACGATCGCTGGAGACGGCTCTCCCCGGAGACCTCTCCTCCTGACCCCGGCCGACCCTCCCGGTCCATCTACCTTTCTAACAGGTTGTCTATACATTGGGACCGCCGAGCTCAACCTCGGCTAACGAATGGGACACTAAGCTAGTCGGGTAAGGGGTTCTGAGGGGAGTTTGTGGTACACCAAACATGTCTCCTTCGTGCCATGCACCGCACCCCCTGCCCCTGTCTCCCCTGCTGTCGTCAATGCAGAGTGAGTGGACATTCTGCGCCAGTTGCAGGTTGGTTAGACATCGCTGCTGCGTGTCCTCCATGGCCACACCAGACTGCTGACATGGATGGTGTCGTACATGGAGGGCATGTCATCAGTGATGTCTGACCAACGGATGTTGCTGAGGTCCATGGACTCGTCACTGATGGCAGCAGTGGGTCTCCTGCAGCGCTCCGTCCCCCCCTACCCCTGCCCCATCCACACTTCACACTCCCATGCCTGTCCCATACACAACCAGACGTCCCCATGCACGCACCCCACCAGACACAGGCAGCACACCACCAGGGACGGCCAAGCGCACACCTCCTGTCACGCACACACAGGGGGGAGAAGGCACAGCCACTGGGTCGGGGGGCAAATAGCAGCCACGCTGTCACAGTAGGAGTCCGCAGTCCTCAAGACCCACTACCTCCAAAACCACTCCCCTTGGCTCTCCTGCCCAACAGTCGGACAAAGAGTCCTTCATGGCCAGTCTGTCCCTCAGCCCCAGTGTGACACCACCCCACAAGCGTTTGAGGGATTCCCCGGGCAGGGTAGTTGAGTCCCCCCACCTGTCAACACCCTCCCCCAGTTGCGCTGCAACCCATCCCTCTGACCCCCCCCCTCCTTGGGGCCTGTGGTTCCTTCGGGTGCAGGGGAGACACTGGAAGAGCTTGCGGGCGTGTGCAGCGCCATACTGACCTCCTCCTTTGGCACTGCCCCACCCCCTGTGGTGGAGACATCCGTCCCTGCACCCATGACACCTACCCGTGCCCCTCCTGTCCCTGCGGTGCCTGGTTCCTTCCCCCCACATGATGCCCCCCCTTCTGTGGATGATATGGAACAGTGAACTGTGCAGGCAAGCTAGGGGAGATGCGTCCCAACGTGTCCCCCCCAGGACTTCGCATCTGGCATGGCCTATGGGCTTGGTGAATGGTGTACTGTAGCTAATTTTCTTTGGAATGCTGAATGTGGCTTTTTGTTTTTCGTTTGCACACTATTGCTTTTCTGGTATTGCTGTTGGTGCTGCTGCTCCCTGAGTTGGGGTGGTGATAATGTGTTGGGTGTCTGGGAAATGTTGTAGTGTGCTGCTCATGGGGTGGACCCTGGTATCGGCATGCCGTCACAAGGTGTCTGCATGTATTCTTAGGTCACGTTTGCTCTTACTGCATGGTGACATTGTCCCAAGGTGTGTTCCTTCCTCTGTGGCACCTGACATCTTCCCTGCAGGGTGTTTCCCAATTGTTGTGCTGAGCTGTGTCAACATTTCCTCGGTGTGTGACACATCCCTTCAACTTTGGCCATGCATGCTCTGCAATGTCTCCACCTGCATCATTTGTGGCATCCTTGGTGGACACTGTACTTGTGTATGGAGTATATTGACATGACTTCATGTGGACATTTTCCCTTTTCTGCACTATGCATGTGTGTACTCCCTGCCTCACACACATGTTTTACGTGTCCTGCAGGGTATTTGGGCATCTGACTCCCAATAGTGGGCATTGTATCGGTGGGAACTCCACCCTATTCCTTCCATGAGAGACAACATCTTGGTGGCTGTCCCAGCACCTGTACATTCCTATCAGACCTGGGATGTGCGTGACAGTGTGTGTTCCCTTTGGCTCTCTTAGTTTAGTAGGCATTGACATGACTATACAGTCTTGTGGCATGATCTCTGTGTGTGTATTGTGCTGCATCCGCCAGGGGTGGGTATGCATGTGTAATTTGTCCTCACACCCACATGTGGTGTGTCATGCCGTGGGGGAAGGACATCCATCCTCATGGGAGTGGGACACTGCTGTCAGTGATGTGTTGTCATGGCACTCTCAACATTGCCGCACATTGTGGATGCCTTCATGCACCCATGGAGTTTTGCTCATCGGAGGATGATGTACACACCCCCATGTCTCTGTCCACTGCTGGGAGCCCTCTGCACCCACCCCCATATGTCTGGGCACTGCTGGTTGTGATGGGCACCCACCCCTCATTTGTCTGGGCACAGCTGGGAGTGATAGGCACCCACCCCTCATTTGTCTGGGCACAGCTGGGAGTGATAGGCACCCACCCCTCATTTGTCTGGGCACTGCTGGGAGTGATAGGCCCCCACCCCTATATATCTGTCCACTGTCGTGGTACGAGCCGTACCCACGCGCTGATGGCCTGGGTATGGCCCGTACCCCTACGGCACACCAACTTTGGGGGTGCGGGCCGTACCCATGCCTTTGGGACGTGGGTACAGGCTGTACCGCCATTGTTGGTGTGACGTAGGTGTAGGCGTGGTATGTGCCGTACCCACGCGCTGTAGGCCTGGGTACGGCCCGTACCCCTACGGCACCCCAACTTTGGGGGTGCGGGCCGTAACCATGCCTTTGGGACGTGGGTACGGGCCGTACTGCCATTGTTGGTGTGACGTAGGGGTAGGCATGGTACGGCCCGTACCCACGCTCTGAGGGGCGTGGGGACGTCCCGTACCACCATTGTGGTGGTGACGGGTACGCGTCCACGTCCACTTCCGTTGTGGCGGGACGTTGGATTGGTGGACACGCCCCCCGAAGTGACCAGACCATGGAGGTGATTGTTGTGCAGGATATCTTTGTTTTTTGTGGGGTGTGGGTTATGTTTCCTGCCCCTTGCACATCCCCCCCTTTGCCCCTGGGGGTTGTTCTGACCTTCTGCGGCATCTGCGTCGGTTTCGGAACACGAGGTCGTAGGCTATGAGGGCCGGGATGACGCGTAGGTTGGGATCCATGGCTGTCCGTCGCATACCGGTGCTCCTTGCTCTCGTCGTCCTCAATTTCCCGGCAGTTTATAACTCCCGTAAAAAATGCTACGTGAGGAGTGACGTCGGCACGAATCGTACTTGCTTGTCCGTGAAACGCTGCCTGACTCCGTCCGGACGTCGCGTATGCGCCGTCCAGATTCAGATTTGTATGTATTTTTTTGCCGGTCGGTGTTTTTTACGAATCGTATGGTAATGGTGTTTCGGTACGAATCGTACTTGCAGGTTTGTAAGGTGTTTTTCCCGGGTACGAGTCGGACAGCGAAAACGCTCCGTACGACGAATCGTACACGGGTTTTACCGGATCGGAATCGGCACCTTAATTGTAATTTTGGATAAACAATTTAGTTATAGGAGTGGGATAATGGGTAAATAAGGGATAAAGGTGGCTATATATTTTTAAAAAATATGTAATATTTATAATTATAGATTACAAATAACAAAATAATAGAGTAGTAAATAGTATGTTTTACATTGGAATATAGTGATGTACTCTAAATGATATTTTATTAATTTCAATAGTATTGTATTTCAATATAAATGAATAATGTTGGGGTTGTGAATTATTATTTATATATGTTTACTGACCAGTATATTACAACAACAAAAAAATGATTATGTGGGAATTGTAAAATGTATATGGTTAATGTTCTGCAAATTCCCTAACTTTCCAATACCTGCAGTGGGAATTGGAAACTATATATATTTGCTGTGCAGCACCTTCTTGGATTTAATGTTAAGTGAAGTGAGAATAGTAAGTTAGATATAAGGTTAGTGTCCAGAACATTCCTTAACTTTAACTGAAGTGGAGTGGGAATACTAAATTATATGGGGTTAGTGTCCAGCACCTTCCCTGACTTTATTTTTACTGGAGTGGGAATAGTAAATTATATAGGGTTATTGTCTAGCACCTTTTCTGACTTTTATCTAAATGGAGTTGGAATTGTAAATTATATAGGGTTAGTGTCCAGCACCTTCCCTGACTTTATGTTAACTGGAGTGGGAATAGTTAATTATATAGGGTTAGTGTCCAGCACCTTTCCTGACTTTAATATAAATGGAGTTGGAATAGTATCTTATATAGGGTTAGTGTCCAGCACCTTCCCTGACTTTAAGTTAACTGCAGTGGGAATAGTAAATTATGTAGTGTTAGTGTCCAGCATCTTCCCTGACTTTATGTTAAGTGGAGTGGGAATAGTAAATTATATAGGGTTAGTGTGCAGCACCTTCCTTGACTTTATGTTAACTGGAGTGGGAATAGTAAATTATATAGGGTTACTGTCCAGCACCTTCCATCATTTTATGTTAACTGGAGTGAGAATAGTAAATTCTATAGGGTTAGTGTCCGGCACCTTCTCTGACTTTATGTTAACTGGAGTGGGAATAGTAAATTATATAGGATTAGTGTCCAGCACCTTACCTGACTTTATGTTAAGTGGAGTTGGATTAGTAAATTATGTATGGTTAGTGTGTAGCAGTTTCCATGATTTTAACCTCACTGGAGTGGGAATATTAAATTATATAGGGTTAGTGTCCATTAACTTACCTGACTTTATGTTAACTGGAGTGGGAATAGTAAATTATGTAGTGTTAGTGTCCAGCATCTTCCCTGACTTTATGTTAAGTGGAGTGGGAATAGTAAATTATATAGGGTTAGTGTGCAGCACCTTCCTTGACTTTATGTTAACTGGAGTGGGAATAGTAAATTATATAGGGTTCCTGTCCAGCACCTTCCATCATTTTATGTTAACTGGAGTGGGAATAGTAAATTTTATAGGGTTAGTGTCCAGCACCTTCCCTGACTTTATGTTAACTGGAGTGGGAATAGTAAATTATATAGGATTAGTGTCCAGCATCTTACCTGACTTTATTGTAAGTGGAGTTGGATTAGTTAATTATGTATGGTTAGTGTGTAGCAGTTTCCATGATTTTAACCTAACTGGAGTGGGAATATTAAATTATATAGGGTTATTGTCCAATAACTTACCTGACTTTATGTTAACTGGAGTGAGAATAGTAAATTTGTATAGGGTTAGTGTCCAGCACCTTTCCTGACTTTTATGTAATTGGAGTGGGAATAGTCAATTATATAGAGTTAGTGTACATCATCTTCCCTGAATTTAACATAACTGGAGTGGGAATAGTAAGTTATGTAGGGTTAGTGTCCAGCAACTTTCTTGAGTTTATGTTAAATGGAGTGGGAATAGTAAATTATATATGGTTAGTGTCCACACCTTAACTGACTTTAACCTAAGTGGAGTGGGATTAGTAAATTATATAGGGTTAGTGTAAACCACCTTCCCTGACTTTAAGATTTATAATATGTGTATGTAATTTTTTGGGGATTTAAACCATTTATATTATTAATTGTAGAAATATTATAACATATTTAATTCAAATTTTACTATAAGATATGTATATTATGTGGAGTTAGTATGTATTTGTATTGTGTCAATGAAGTATATTTTATTATTGAATATTTGAAAATAGTTATTTATTAGAATATTAAAAAACAAATATTAAAAAAAATATGTAAGTATAACATTATATACTAATAAATCTTTTACAAAATAATGAGACTTTTTTTTTTTAACAAGCTTTATTTTTGTGGAAGAAAGTAGAAAGATTTTTTTGTTATTTTTATTTACAGAATGGAGTATACATTAGTAGACTTAAAAATAATATTTTGTATTAATTTATGTAATGTTTTAAGGAAACAACATTTCTTGATATAATCACATTTTGTAATATAAGTATTGATCATTTACAAAATAACATTTTTTAACAATTGTCAGAAAAAAATTATATTTAGAGTATTTCTCTAGAAAATGTTTTATAGCATTTATACATACAATAAATCATTGGCTATTGTATTTCAGAGTAATATTTTGAGATTATAATGGTGTTGTTGACAATATTTACAAATTGAAAAAAGTATATACCTATGGCATGTAATTATACATTTAATTAACAATATTATTATATGAAATATTAATATTATTAATTATAACATTTTTACATAATGTCAAAATATATTTTTTAACAGGTAAGTTTTATTGGAATTTTGTCATTAATTATTAAGAATTTTTTATAATGTGTAGAGTTATAAAAGCAAAGTCATGAATTATAATAATCATACATATGTATTCATATTCATTATGAATATAATTTTATTAAGTATGAATAATTACAAAGTAGTTTTTGAAGATTAAGATTTTTTTTTTAATATTTACAGTTCATTACTATGCTTTTTTTCACTGTATTATTTATTTTAAAGGGATTTAAGCAGATATATTTTTTTTACTGGGACTATTTTGTAACCGCGTAATGTTCTTTTGGGTCATTTTGGAGTGGAGAAGCTCGCGGTTGGAAGCTGCGTCGCGTTCAGTAAGGTAAGGGGAATTTTAAGTATTATATGTTACTAAATACTTATGTTTAAGTGTAGTTAGGATGTATATAGTGTATTTCTTGTTAGCTCGTCGTGTTTTTGGTGTATTGCAGGTGTTAGTTGTGTTTTAGTCAGGTGTCGTGGTTTAGTGTTTGAGACCTAGTGTTTATCGTTAAGAATGTGAGTAAATATATGTTGTTTTAAACTGATGTTATTGTATTTTATGAATGTATTTGGGTGTATTTGTGTGGGTGGGTATGTTTTCCACTTTTTTCAGGTTAATTTTCATCGATGTTCCGTTGGAGAGAAAGACGCATTTTTTTTTTTAAAGGTGTGGTTTAATTGATTTAACTAATATTGTTATAACACTTATTTTCGGGATTTCCTGGAGCGTTTTTTTACTATTTTGAAAAAATTTCAGGTTTTTCAGGGTTTGGATGTTATGCTGGAGAGAGAGACGCGTTTTGTTTGTTATTAAAGTGTGTTTTACTTGAATAAAGTAATAACGTTATCACACTTTTTGGGGGGGGGATTTCCTGGAGCGTTTTTTAAAAATTTTTATATCTTTTTCGGGTTTTTGAGGGTTTTGAGTTATTGGATTTGTCGAGGATGGATTTGTATTGGACCTCTTGAATTTTTGCATTTTTTTGGGGGGACATTTTTTATTATTAGCATGGATTGACAGACAAATGCAAGGATTATTACTTGTTGGCATTCATCTTCTATGGCTCAATCAATCGTAAGTTTATTTTTTGTTAATTGTTTGGGTGGGAAATGTTATTATAAATCATTGTTATATATATAATATTTTGACAAATAATATTTAATTGTATATATATATATATTTAATATATGTATAAATATTGTATATGACAATTACATATTATTTGTGGAAATATAGTACTAATATATGTGTGTAAGTGTTTGTTGTGTCAACTAATTTAGTTTACTAGCTGTGGATAGGTATTTTATAAGATGGTTTTGGCTATTAGCGATAGGTAGTCTAGGCCTCTTGTTGATGGGTATAGGCTGACCTGACTTTGTAGTAGCTCAAACATTTGTTTAGTTTGCTTAGTTAATTTAGGACCAATTTGAGTTACAGATTGTTGCATCCGTAATTCTTGGTAGCTTTGTTCTTTTTTATACATTCCAGGAGTTTTTGTAGGGTAGGTTTTCCTCTGGCGTTAGTTGCTAGGAAGGCATTATGCCATCCTTCAACGCTATTATTTGTTTTGGCTTCTTTATTTAAGGTACTTAGGTAGACATTCCACCAAGGAATGTGGAACTTTGGTTGTCTTCTATGCCCTGATCGGTGTAATCTTCCCACCCAGGTGTCCCCAAAGTAGTCTAGGAGTTTGCTTAATTTGTGTTTGTTTCTTTTGTAATAGGGGCTTTCCATTCGAATATTATAGTGCTCTGCTACATCTGTTACAGGTACATATGCTAGTGCTATTAGTTTTTTAACCTGGTAGGCGAATGTACTATCTGTAGCATATTGTACACTTAGGGTTGATTTTTGCAGATATCTCCACATACTCTGGTTAAAATGATAATAGCAACCTTGTATTGCTGTGTGTGGATAATTTTTTAGTATAGCATTTATCATGGCTAATTCGAAATCAATAATTATTTTTAGTGGACTATAATTATTGGTTTCTTGTTTTATATTAGTTAAGATATCTATGTATGTAGTTTGCTGTTTATTTGGTAATAGGGCATAGATGAATGGAATGTTAGAATGTTGGTACAATCCATGCACTGTGTAGAGCTGGTAGAATGGTTTTGGACAGACTTTGGAAGTTTCATCCATCATCCAGGTGTGACATTGTTGTAATTTCACTATATTGTTATTAGTAGCAAACATAATTATTCTTTTCTCATGGCATTTGTTATCAAAAAAAGAAATGGTTCTTTAGTGTGAGTAATGCTTAATTCTGGGGAATTACTACTTCTTCGAAGGTTTAAGGGGTAGGTAGAGTAGTTGTTGTTACTTTTTTCTGTCTGGAAATAGTTCTTTTTAAACAAAGTATTGAGGGTAATTGGCCTGATGCATGTTGAGGTATTTTTAAGATTTCCTCTTTGAGTATTTGGGTGGTGGGTTTATCAGTACTAGTACTTGCTTCTTTAATACTTTCCAGAGCATTTCTAACCTCAATCTCTGTTATATTGGGGGGGTGATTATGTTCTTTTACTGAAAGAACAGTAGTTACTTGAGTAGTAGCTCTACCATAGCATTTGTATGAGTAGTATTTGCTGCACTTCCAAAACATTTTGAGACCAATTTGCTTTTCTTGTGTATTCACATATCTCATATAACATAACAGCATTTTATTTTTTTGAGACATTATAAATTCTGCACCTTCAGTCATGTTGTTCTGTGTTATGCTAGGGGAGATTAAAAAAACAATGTTGTAAATATATAAAATGATAAATATTTGTTAAATATATTTACATTTGAGTGAATATACTTACAATGTTTAGTTTGATGTGCCCAAAAATGTTCAGAAGATGGTTTCAAGCTTTCTGTTCAATTTAGAAGAAGTATTTACTGTTGGTAAGAGAAAAAAAGATGTTAATAGTTGTATTAATTTTTTTATATGTGATAGGGTTTTA
Source organism: Triturus cristatus (assembly GCF_964204655.1). Taxonomy (NCBI): domain Eukaryota; kingdom Metazoa; phylum Chordata; class Amphibia; order Caudata; family Salamandridae; genus Triturus; species Triturus cristatus. Next base: position 806,215,976 of record NC_140594.1, on the reverse strand, counting down.
GGGGAAAAGTTATATTTGGGTGGCTATTAGTTTTTTAACCTGGTAGGCGAATGTACTATCTGTAGCATATTGTACACTTAGGGTTGATTTTTTCAGATGTCTCCACATACTCTGGTTAAAATGATAATAGCAACCTTGTATTGCTGTGTGTGGATAATTTTTTAGTATAGCATTTATCATGGCTAATTCGAAATCAATAATTATTTTTAGTGGACTATAATTATTGGTTTCTTGTTTTATTTTAGTTAGGATATCTATGTATGTAGTTTGCTGTTTTTTTGGTAATAGGGCATAGATGAATGGAATGTTAGAATGTTGGTACAATCCATCCACTGTGTAAAGCTGGTAGAATGGTTTTGGACAGACTCTGAAAGTTTCATCCATCATCCAGGTGTGACATTGTTGTAATTTCACTAAATTGTTATTAGTAGCAAACATAATTATTCTTTTCTCATGGCATTTGTTATCAAAAAAAAGAAATGGTTCTTTAGTGTGAGTAATGCTTAATTCTGGGGAATTACTACTTCTTCGAAGGTTTAAGGGGTAGGTAGAGTAGTTGTTGTTACTTTTTTCTGTCTGGAAATAGTTCTTTTTAAACAAAGTATTGAGGGTAATTGTCCTGATGCATGTTGAGGTATTTTTAAGATTTCCTCTTTGAGTATTTGGGTGGTGGGTTTATCAGTACTAGTACTTGCTTCTTTAATACTTTCCAGAGAATTTCTAACCTCAATCTCTGTTATATTGGGGGGGTGATTATGTTCTTTTACTGAAAGAACAGTAGTTACTTGAGTAGTAGCTCTACCATAGCATTTGTATGAGTAGTATTTGCTGCACTTCCAAAACATTTTGAGACCAATTTGCTTTTCTTGTGTATACACATATCTCATATAACATAACAGCATTTTATTTTTTTGAGACATTATAAATTCTGCACCTTCAGTCATGTTGTTCTGTGTTATGTTAGGGGAGATTAAAAAAACAATGTTGTAAATATATAAAATGATACATATTTGTTAAATATATTTACATTTGAGTGACTATACTTACAATGTTTAGTTTGATGTGCCCAAAAATGTTCAGAAGATGGTTTCAAGCTTTCTGTTCAATTTAGAAGACGTATTTACTGTTGGTAAGAGAAAAAAAGATGTTAATAGTTGTATTAATTTTTTTATATGTGATAGGGTTTTAGGGGAAAAGTTATATTTGGGTGGCTATTAGTTTTTTAACCTGGTAGGCGAATGTACTATCTGTAGCATATTGTACACTTAGGTGCCGATCACGATACGGTAAAAAATTCCCCCGTGCGACTCGTATCGGGTCTTTTTACCGTACGAATCGTACAAGTGCCGTACGAACTGGCAATCACGATTCGCATGGTAAAAAGTCCATACGAACCACACTGGGAATCATTCCCCACACGTCCTCGGGTCGGAAAATGTGTCCGACACGTCCTCGGACGATTTACCTTACAAACGTGAAAATCCAAGTCCGACCGAGGAATCACGATCCATCCCGTGCGTCCGAGGTTACAACCGTATGGAAAAAACACCGTCCGCACCGAACTCCTACAGCAACCATGGAGACATGTGCCCGCATACGCGCCCAACACTCCCCCCAGCCCCCGTACGTCCGACACGTACCCCCCGTATATGTATACCCCCACCCGTCTAGGTACACCCCAGTACGTTCCAGTCGAACCCCCACCCCAGTACGTGTCATAGCCCCGTCTACCTACACCCCAGTACGTTCCAGTCGTACCCCCACCCCAGTACGTGTCGTACCCCCGTGTACCTACACCCCAGTACGTTCGAGCCACACCCCCACCCCAGTACGTGTCATAGCCCCGTCTACCCACACCCCAGTACGTTCCAGTCGTACCCCCACCCCAGTACGTGTCACACCCCCCGTGTACCTACACCCCAGTACGTTCGAGCCCCACCCCCACCCCAGTACGTGTCAGAGCCCCGCCTACCCACACCCCAGTACGTTCCAGTCGTACCCCCACCCCAGTACGTGTCGTACCACCGTCAATGTACACCCCCCCACCCCTGTACGTGTCGTACCACCGTCTATGTACACCCCAGTACGTTCCAGTCGTACCCCCACCCCAGTACGTGTCGTACCACCGTGAACCTACACCCCAGTACGTTCCAGTCGTACCCCCACCCCAGTACGTGTCGTACCCCCCGTGTACCTACACCCCAGTACGTTCGAGCCACACCCCCACCCCAGTACGTGTCATACCCCCCGTGTACCTACACCCCAGTACGTTCCAGTCGTACCCCCACCCCTGGACGTGTCGTACCACCGTGAACCTACACCCCAGTACGTTCGAGTCGTACCCCCACCCCAGTACGTGTCGTACCACCGTCAATGTACACCCCCCCACCCCTGTACGTGTCGTACCACCGTCAATGTACACCCCCCACCCCTGTACGTGTCGTACCACCGTCAATGTACACCCCCCCACCCCTGTACGTGTCGTACCACCGTCAATGTACACCCCCCACCCCTGTACGTGTCGTACCACCGTCTATGTACACCCCAGTACGCTCCAGTCGTACCCCCACCCCAGTACGTGTCATAGCCCCGTCTACCCACACCCCAGTACGTTCCAGTCGTACCCCCACCCCAGTACGTGTCGCACCCCCCGTGTACCTACACCCCAGTACGTTCGAGCCCCACCCCCACCCCAGTACGTGTCATAGCCCCGTCTACCCACACCCCAGTACGTTCCAGTCGTACCCCCACCCCAGTACGTGTCGTACCACCGTCAATGTACACCCCCCCACCCCTGTACGTGTCGTACCACCGTCTATGTACACCCCAGTACGTTCCAGTCGTACCCCCACCCCAGTACGTGTCGTACCACCGTGAACCTACACCCCAGTACGTTCCAGTCGTACCCCCACCCCAGTACGTGTCGTACCCCCCGTGTACCTACACCCCAGTACATTCGAGCCACACCCCCACCCCAGTTCGTGTCATACCCCCCGTGTACCTACACCCCAGTACGTTCCAGTCGTACCCCCACCCCTGGACGTGTCGTACCACCGTGAACCTACACCCCAGTACGTTCGAGTCGTACCCCCACCCCAGTACGTGTCGTACCACCGTCAATGTACACCCCCCACCCCTGTACGTGTCGTACCACCGTCAATGTACACCCCCCACCCCTGTACGTGTCGTACCACCGTCAATGTACACCCCCCCACCCCTGTACGTGTCGTACCACCGTCAATGTACACCCCCCACCCCTGTACGTGTCGTACCACCGTCTATGTACACCCCAGTACGTTCCAGTCGTACCCCCACCCCAGTACGTGTCGTACCACCGTGAACCTACACCCCAGTACGTTCGAGTCGTACCCCCACCCCAGTACGTGTCGTACCACCGTCAATGTACACCCCCCCACCCCTGTACGTGTCGTACCACCGTCAATGTACACCCCCCACCCCTGTACGTGTCGTACCACCGTCAATGTACACCCCCCCACCCCTGTACGTGTCGTACCACCGTCAATGTACACCCCCCACCCCTGTACGTGTCGTACCACCGTCTATGTACACCCCAGTACGTTCCAGTCGTACCCCCACCCCAGTACGTGTCATACCACCGTGAACCTACACCCCAGTACGTTCCAGTCGTACCCCCACCCCAGTACATGTTGTATCCCCCGTGTACCTACACCCCAGTACGTTCGAGCCACACCCCCACCCCAGTACGTGTCATACCCCCCGTGTACCTACACCCCAGTACGTTCCAGTCGTACCCCCACCCCTGGACGTGTCGTACCACCGTGAACCTACACCCCAGTACGTTCGAGCCCCACCCCCACCCCAGTACGTGTCATACCCCCGTGTACCTACACCCCAGTACGTTCCAGTCGTACCCCCACCCCAGTACGTGTCGTACCACCGTCAATGTACACCCCCCCACCCCTGTACGTGTCGTACCACCGTCAATGTACACCCCCCACCCCTGTACGTGTCGTACCACCGTCAATGTACACCCCCCCACCCCTGTACGTGTCGTACCACCGTCAATGTACACCCCCCACCCCTGTACGTGTCGTACCACCGTCTATGTACACCCCAGTACGTTCCAGTCGTACCCCCACCCCAGTACGTGTCGTACCACCGTGAACCTACACCCCAGTACGTTCCAGTCGTACCCCCACCCCAGTACGTGTCGTACCCCCCGTGTACCTACACCCCAGTACGTTCGAGCCACACCCCCACCCCAGTACGTGTCATACCCCCCGTGTACCTACACCCCACTACGTTTCAGTCGTACCCCCACCCCTGGACGTGTCGTACCACCGTGAACCTACACCCCAGTACGTTCGAGTCGTACCCCCACCCCAGTACGTGTCGTACCACCGTCAATGTACACCCCCCCACCCCAGTACGTGTCGTACTACCGTCAATGTACACCCCCCACCCCTGTACGTGTCGTACCACCGTCCATGTACACCCCAGTACGTTCCAGTCGTACCCCCACCCCAGTACGTGTCGTACCACCGTCAATGTACACCCCCCCACCCCTGTACGTGTCGTACCACCGTCAATGTACACCCCCCACCCCTGTACGTGTCGTACCACCGTCTATGTACACCCCAGTACGTTCCAGTCGTACCCCCACCCCAGTACGTGTCGTACCACCGTGAACCTACACCCCAGTACGTTCCAGTCGTACCCCCACCCCAGTACGTGTCGTACCCCCCGTGTACCTACACCCCAGTACGTTCGAGCCACACCCCCACCCCAGTACGTGTCATACCCCCCGTGTACCTACACCCCAGTACGTTCCAGTCGTACCCCCACCCCTGGACGTGTCGTACCACCGTGAACCTACACCCCAGTACGTTCGAGTCGTACCCCCACCCCAGTACGTGTCGTACCACCGTCAATGTACACCCCCCCACCCCTGTACGTGTCGTACCACCGTCAATGTACACCCCCCACCCCTGTACGTGTCGTACCACCGTCAATGTACACCCCCCCACCCCTGTACGTGTCGTACCACCGTCAATGTACACCCCCCACCCCTGTACGTGTCGTACCACCGTCTATGTACACCCCAGTACGTTCCAGTCGTACCCCCACCCCAGTACGTGTCGTACCACCGTGAACCTACACCCCAGTACGTTCGAGTCGTACCCCCACCCCAGTACGTGTCGTACCACCGTCAATGTACACCCCCCCACCCCTGTACGTGTCGTACCACCGTCAATGTACACCCCCCACCCCTGTACGTGTCGTACCACCGTCAATGTACACCCCCCCACCCCTGTACGTGTCGTACCACCGTCAATGTACACCCCCCACCCCTGTACGTGTCGTACCACCGTCTATGTACACCCCAGTACGTTCCAGTCGTACCCCCACCCCAGTACGTGTCGTACCACCGTGAACCTACACCCCAGTACGTTCCAGTCGTACCCCCACCCCAGTACGTGTCGTACCCCCCGTGTACCTACACCCCAGTACGTTCGAGCCACACCCCCACCCCAGTACGTGTCATACCCCCCGTGTACCTACACCCCAGTACGTTCCAGTCGTACCCCCACCCCTGGACGTGTCGTACCACCGTGAACCTACACCCCAGTACGTTCGAGCCCCACCCCCACCCCAGTACGTGTCATACCCCCCGTGTACCTATACCCCAGTACGTTCCAGTCGTACCCCCACCCCAGTTCGTGTCGTACCACCGTCAATGTACACCCCCCCACCCCTGTACGTGTCGTACCACCGTCAATGTACACCCCCCACCCCTGTACGTGTCGTACCACCGTCAATGTACACCCCCCCACCCCTGTACGTGTCGTACCACCGTCAATGTACACCCCCCACCCCTGTACGTGTCGTACCACCGTCTATGTACACCCCAGTACGTTCCAGTCGTACCCCCACCCCAGTACGTGTCGTACCACCGTGAACCTACACCCCAGTACGTTCCAGTCGTACCCCCACCCCAGTACGTGTCGTACCCCCCATGTACCTACACCCCAGTACGTTCGAGCCACACCCCCACCCCAGTACGTGTCATACCCCCCGTGTACCTACACCCCAGTACGTTCCAGTCGTACCCCCACCCCTGGACGTGTCGGACCACCGTGAACCTACACCCCAGTACGTTCCAGTCGTACCCCCACCCCAGTACGTGTCGTACCACCGTCAATGTACACCCCCCCACCCCAGTACGTGTCGTACTACCGTCAATGTACACCCCCCACCCCTGTACGTGTCGTACCACCGTCCATGTACACCCCAGTACGTTCCAGTCGTACCCCCACCCCAGTACGTGTCGTACCACCGTCAATGTACACCCCCCCACCCCAGTACGTGTCGTACCACCGTCCATGTACACCCCAGTACGTTCCAGTCGTACCCCCACCCCAGTACGTGTCGTACCACCGTCTATGTACACCCCAGTACGTTCGAGCCCCACCCCCACCCCAGTACGTGTCATACCCCCCGTGTACCTACACCCCAGTACGTTCCTGGCGCACCCCCAACACAACCTCCTAAGTACGGAGCGCACCCCATGCCCCAACATCACAACCGCATGTACGAGTCGTACAAAGCCACACACAAGGACATAATCGTACAACCAAATGGCCCATGTACACACCGTACACACGCTCAAAACGCACGTACACAACAAGGACAAAACAAAACAACACAAGAATACACCATTCGAAAGGCACACAGCCACTAAACATGGCCAACAACCACTAAAAGAACACAATCACTGACCTGCAACTGTCAAAAACAAACAGAGGCCCAATACACCACCACTCCTTATAACACACCCACCCAAAATTCAAACACTGCCACACCCACCCATGGACCAATGAAAAGGGCCCACACACACAAACCATGAGCCTTTGCAACAGACTCACTGCTGCCAGACACCACAGAACCAGACTACAAGCAACACCACATCTTACACTTGCACACCTTCACACGACCACCCTCACAAACACCCTCTCATCACATTCACACACACACACAACCATCCACACCCCCCCCCCAACATCCACACACCCCCCCCACCCACACCATCCCCACCCACATCCCTCACCATGCCCACTACCAAGAATCCAAAGTTCAGTCACCGAGAGTTGGAGGTCCTTGTTGATCAAATCCTCAGAGTCGAGCCACAGATCTTTGGAACATTGGTCAGAAGCACCAGCCAGGCAGCCAAAACAGCCATGTGGCAGACCATCGTCGATGCTGTGAATGCTGTTGCGGACACCAGGAGGACCAAGCAGGATTGCCAGAACAGGTGGTACGATCTGCGGAGGAGGGTCAGAGCCAAGAGGCAGGAGGAACACGACCAGGCCAACGCCACCGGAGGAGGGCCCTCCCGCAGAGCCGTACAGTACCATCCCTGGGAGGAGAGGGTGATGGCCATACTGCCGGTGGAGGCAGTTGAAGGAGTAGAAGGACTCCGAGACCCGGGTGAGTACACAAACAACGCACCTCACATGGGGGGAACTGCAACCACAACCAAAATTAATAACAGGCACGCAACCACCACAAGCCATCGCATGACTCAACCACACTCCATGAGCAGGCACATGCCACTGCTGCCACCATGCCCCATGCACCCAGCTGGACAATGTCAAGTCACAGGCCACAGAAGACAACAACACATGACACGGTAACCCGGATGGCGGGAGGCTGGGCACCAAGAATCACATAGTGCGACTCCAAAGCAGACAACAATGCCCTCTGCCCATATGGCCTAGGTCACAGCCAGACAAACACTGTGTCCCAACACAGGAATGACTTGCCAGCAAATGGCGGACGCCTTGCATCAACACATGGGGGTGAAGGCACTGTTTTGCACATGACAACAGCTAATGAACAGCCAACATTGTGAAAGAGTGGCAGCACACACCACCACAGCAGCAGCGCACAGACACACAGCAGACAAAATGGGTGCCTGGAGATCAGAAACAAACTCACATCAACAGGCCAAGGGCCACTCAAAGATCTGCTAACAGTGTGTGCCCAGGAAGCTGGGCCAAGGTGACAGAGGGTGACACACGGAGGGAGGGAGAGGGGGACACAGAGGGAGGGAGAGGGGGACTGAGAGGGAGGGAGACGGACAGAGGGAGGAGGCTGACACACAGAGGGAGGGAGAGGGGGACAGAGAGGGAGGGAGAGGGGGACAGAGAGGGAGGGAGACACAGGAAGATGGACAGAGGGAGGAGGCTGACACACAGAGGGAGGGAGAGGGGGACAGAGAGGGAGGGAGAGGGGGACAGAGAAGGAGGGAGACACAGGGAGAGCAAATCAGTCCTTTGGTGTGTGGGAATGTCTGCTCGTCAGCAGGTGGACTGCGTGCATGTAGACAAGGGTGGCCAGTGCCAGAACCCCCCCTCTTCATCATGGCAAAACGCAGGGCCATGTCACAACCTGTACACGAGCACAAGGACAGCCACCTGCATCATATAAGTGTGTGGATCCACTCCATGTGCACATGTACAGTGCTACAAGGAAGGCGCAAATGCATGGCTCGCCACACATGCACACTCCACTGCTGACTGCAGTCACACTTGACGCAGCAAGTAAGACTGTGCCACACATAGTTAAAGGGGCCAAATTGGTGGCCAAGGGACACACCCATGCACAAGTGCACTGTGAGTGGAATGCAAGACAGATCCTAATTCCAAGAGGAAATGTGCCAACTTTGTAACGGATGAAACATGGATGTTGCATGGATCAAAATTAACATTTTCTCTCTCACACACAGGTCAACGTCGTGCTGCACCCCCCAACACTGGGGGGGAACACTCACAGGACCCGGATCTGCAGGAGACCGATCCCACCGGCAGCGACCACTCTCACCACTCTGCGGACGACCCCGACCGACCTGGCCCCTCTGGTGTCCAACCACCTGCAGCACCTGCGTCAGGTACAACCGTGCCAACCACCACCCCCACTCCTGCCACATCCCAGGAGACACCCAGGATCCCTGCCCCAACACCACAATGCAGCCAGGCTCGCCAGGAGGGACACGGTGTCCCGGGCACCCAGGAGGAGGCAGGCGACAACGCCAATGCCACCCCTCAGGGGTCCCGGAGACCCGATGTTCCCACAAGTGCAGGCCAGACGCAAGTGGGCAGGGGTGGTGGGAGTGGAGGACGGCGGAGGCGCGAGCCTGACCAGTTGGCTGGGGATCCGGTATTTTCCCATGTCCGTAACATCCTGGACTCATACCGGCAGGACACCACGGGCATGGCCCAGGTTGTGTCCGTCCTCGAGGGGATCAAGGTCCAGCAGGCCCAGCAACATGCGGAGCTAATAGCCTGTCTACAGCTACACCAACGGAGGATGGAGGACAGACAGGCTGAGCAAGTGACGGCGTCCCAGGGGATTCACGCTGAACTCCGTCGGATGGCCGACACCATGGCCGACCCTCCCTGTGCCAGAAGGCGGAGAACATCACCACCCACAGGGAGGGATCATGAGGAGGAGGAGGAAACATCCGACGGAGCATCCCAGACGTCGTCACGGCCTGCTGCTGAGGTTCCCCGCAGGAAGCCGGGTCGTCCACGGAAAGGACCGTGAGGGTGGCTGCTACATCACCATCTCCCAGGACACCTGGCCTGGCACCTGGCCCACTGGAGCAACAGCATCACAGCATCAAGAGACATTCTCTGCCACATGGCCCTGCTGGTCACTGGCTGACCAATGTTGACAAAGACTGTGGCATGGACTCTGAGGATTTCCAATGGCAAGGACACCAACTCCCCTACTGAACTTTGGATTCCCTAATCCCGGAAAGCCCCTCACTTTGTCCCCCCCCCCCCCAATAATAAATCACACTATTAAGAGTAGATGCCTGCTGGTAGCATTATTACCTAACATGTGTCTTGTACAGTCTAAACATGCCTGAGTCATCTGTTCACTTCAACCATCCACACCCTGGGGCCTGAGTCTGGCACAGGACACATGGGTCACAGTTTATTAGGCAAGACAGACATGGAGCACCATACACACCCGTGATGGTCAGAACCAGCTGAGGGGGTGGCCGAACAACCGTGCTGACAGACACATTGAGTACAGCAACAGTCATGCGCAGAGGTCAGGGATCCTGGCCCGTGTCCTGGGGGGCACCCAGGTATGTGTAGACAGGTGGCAGAACCATGTCCTGCAAGCTTGAGTCCGGTGGATGCAGAGAATGGGGTCATGGACAACGTTGGATGCATGGGGATGGCACATGTCACAATACCCACACAGTCATGGACATCATGCCCAATACACAGTCTCAGCACACACACACAGCTTGCATCTTGCCACTCGACACATTGACACATAGCCACAATCAGGGAATACCATGCCAGACATGCAGGATGCACCGTGCCAACACACCAGCACTGACTGAGAAGAGGCACCTTGGAGGCATAGGGACACCTTTATTAGTCATGTTTTTGGTATTGCAGAGGCAACTTGAAGTACACATGAACACATCATGTGGAGTAACATGTGGCTCCAACACTGGCACCCCCCTTCTGCAGCACAAATGCGTGATAGCCAGGGAACTGGCACACAAGCGTCGGCTAACAGCTAAACACCCACAGCTGCTGACGGAGAGCCTGCCATACACCATACATCCGCTGATGTGGAAGTCCCACGCCATGTCAAGACAATGTTAACCGTATGTGTCCGAGGGCAGTGTCACACACATTGATGCCATCATCACAATCCACTATCCCATCACTGATGACTGACAACCAGGCAGCCCATCTATTCAGGTGTACCCAGCTGCATGTCGTGTCCCATGGGGATGCCACATGTCTGCAGAGGAACCAAACCCCGACCGGGGCAGTGTGCACACATCGTGAACAACTGCCACACCCAATACACCCCAGATGCATCCCTTACCCCATGGAGACTTCCAAACGTGTCCGTGCCTGTAACGCTGAGTCAGCCCACGATGTCATGTCCATGAGGAATAGCAGTGCCACAACAATGCAACCAGCAAACGGCATGCGCAGGTACCTGGGGAAGAGAGACACACAAGAAGTCAGCCACAAAAAGCACAGCCACTTGCATGTGCAGTTAATCGACACATGTATGGATGACAACATGCTAGGTCACAATTATGACTGGGGAAATACTACCATCACTGCCACCATCACTCCAGTGACACACCCACACACACCTCTGACCCACGTGCCATACATGCAGGTGGAGACACACATCACAACGCATGCCACACGGGGACCAATGCGTGCACACTCAGACCCTGGTACTCACCACTAAGCAAAGAAGTCGCGTATGAGCCGAGTCCGGATGTCCTCTTGCGGCTCCACATCCTCCACATCACTAGCCCCATTGCCAAGCCCTTCGTCCTCCACGGGTGGATGGTCCTCGTCATGTTGATTCAGGATGAGTGGCACAGCTCTTTCAACTGCCATGTTGTGCAGCATGCAGCAGACCATGAAGATCTTGCAGACCTTCGCCGGGGCATAAGGGAGTGAACCGCCGGTCTTGTGGAGGCACCGGAATCGGCTCTTCAGCATGCCAAACGTCCTCTCTATCACTCGCCTTGTCCGGCCATGGGCGGTGTTATAGCGGAGCTGGGCCGGCGTGATGGGGTTGCGGAGAGGTGTCAGCAGCCAAGGCATGTTGGGATAGCCAGCGTCCCCTACATGGGAAGCACATGGACATCGTTAGAACTGGTGTAGCGGTCGTGCTGGTCGGCTATACAGAATACAGGACAGACAGACTGTACCCACCAACAACACATGCCCGTTCGTTGCGCATCTGCATCATCATATCAGGCATCCCGCTACGCCTCATGATGTAGGCATCGTGTGCTGATCCTGGGAAACGAGCACAGACATGTGAAATCACCATATTGGACAGACACACCACAAGGGCATTGATGGAGTGGTAGTGCTTCCGATTGCGGTACGCCACCTCCCGTGCGTGTGGTGGTACCAAACCTACATGTGTCCCATCTATGGACCCAATGACATGGGGCATGCCTCCCAGGGCATAGAATCCACGCTTGACCTCAGTCATCTGTTCAGGGGTTGGGAACTTGATGAAGTCATCCAGGTGAATCAACATGGCCTCCAAGAAATCATGCAGCACACCGCTGAACATGCTCTGGGACATGCCACCAACATGAGCTATGGTATTTTGGAAGGTACCCGTGGCCAGAAAATGTAGGGCAGCCATTACCTTCAGCTGGGGTGTCAGTGCCGTCGGATACCTGTGCTGCGGTTGCAGGTGTGGTGCCAGTCTCGCCGTCAGCTCCAGAATCAACGGTTGGGTGAAGCGGTAGAGCCGGATCCTGTCATTCTCCTGCATGGTAGCCAAGTCTGGAATTCTTCGGGCAACAGGAGGCGCTCTGCAGTAATTTGGAAGTGACAAGGAAGAGTGAGTGCACTACGAGAACAACTCATGTCTACTGAGCACATGTAAATCTGGCAATACACACATGCCACATAGGGAGTCAGGCATGTGCTACATGCCCAGGACACGTATGGATGCAAGGTGACACTACTTCCAAGACCCAGCTACACACGGTGATTGAGAACCTCCCCATGCCACGCCATGGAAATAGCTGTGTCCCAGTGCAAGTGCACTGCCCGACGCAAGACAAGAGTGACATACACCCACACATCAGCAGAAGTGTGATGCCGATTGCAGAGACTGGTAGCGGAACACTGGAGCCACAGGTCACATGACATTACACTAGTCCAGCCCACACACCTTGCCATGAAGGTGCACATGTCATGACTCACCACACATTCCTTGTGAGTTTGCTGACATGGCCTTGTCACGCTACTCCGTGTCCCATGCATACATGTGCACCTCACATCCGATAACACATGTGGCATGGTGTTGGGAACAGTGTGCAATGACAATCTACACACAGCCACATGTTGGTTGCTGCAACGGCTGCAGCTTTTGAGGGTGCTACAACATCAACCTGATGTAAATCCCGGACACATATATGACATAGTCACATTGTGCACTGTGGGTAGTGACAAGTCATGTGTCATGACCCCTGTACCGGGCATCATGGGACACTTCCGTGTGTTGGTGTCCGTGCCATGCCAGTGACGCTCACCCCAAGTGTGCAGTCCCACATGCACACATGTCAAAGGAGTCAAGGGCATGCCTGGCACACATTGCACCCTCACACAGTACACATGTACACATCTCATCATACATCTGGTGCCTTCTCCACTCAGGAGGCATGTTCCACATCACAGCCTGTGACACCTGTGCCCCACACATGTAGTAATGCACAGACGATGCCTTGATGTCCATTCCTGGACAAGTATGTCCATCCATGGACAAGTATGTCCGCCCTATTCCTACATGTGTGTCGCCTATCACCACAGTGATGTGTAAAAACCGCCGTACTGCTGCTGAGAGGGCCTGTGCATGTTCCCAAATCACTGTGGGAGTGCTGCCGTATGTGTACCCATCGTGATGGCGAGCGTACAGGCATTTGTACGGTCCGTAACACTACGGGTACGCATACGCGTGCAGACCCATAGTGATAGAGAGAGTACATGCGTGTGTACGGTCCGTAACACTACGGGTACGCATACGCGTGCAGACCCATAGTGATAGTGAGCGTACATGCGTGTGTACGGTCCGTACCACTACGGGTACGCATACGCGTGCAGACCCATAGTGATAGTGAGCGTAGATGCGTGTGTACGGCCCTATCACTATGGGTCTGCACGCGTATGCGTACCCGTAGTGGTACGGACCGTACACACGCATGTACGCTCACTATCACTATGGGTCTGCACGCGTATGCGTACCCGTAGTGGTACGGACCGTACACACGCATGTACGCTCACTATCACTATGGGTCTGCACGCGTATGCGTACCCGTAGTGGTACGGACCGTACACTCGCATGTACGCTCACTATCACTAGGAGTACGCATACGCGTGCAGACCCATAGTGATATAGAGCGTACATGCGTGTGTACGGTCCGTAACACTACGGGTACGCATACGCGTGCAGACCCATAGTGATAGAGAGCGTACATGCGTGTGTACGGTCCGTAACACTACGGGTACGCATACGCGTGCAGACCCATAGTGATGGAGAGCGTAGGCATGCATGTACGGGCCGTTGCCATGCATTTGGGGTGCCCTAGGGCCCCGAAACGCATCGTACCTGTGTGTGATGCTCCAAATTACATAGGGGACAAGTATTAAGGCCTACATGCATGCTGGTTGTCATGGAGACCAAGTTCAAAATTCGAAATTGTTCTGGAAGGTGCACAGCAGAAGTCAGTTGGAATTCTTCTACTTTGTTGCAATGTGTTTGTGGGGCTGACATCATGCAGGAGAATGAAACCGATAGAGAACCCACAGACTGCTAGGTTTGAAGGGATTGGTGGAAACATAGGATGCAAATGTGAGTGACCAATCACTCTGTACTCCTGTGCATGAGACTGGGCAGAAGGGCACATATAAGGCAGCCAGGTCCCATGAGGGAGCACTTGCCTGCACATCTTTGCATTCGTCGACCCAGCTGCTGCTACTGATTCCCTGGAACCATGTCAAGGGCTGTGGAGAGGACACAGCCATTCACCCTGGAGGAGAACATGGCTCTGCTGGATGTGATCCTCCCACAGTACTCCATGCTGTATGGGCGACCAGGGTATCAGGTGAGTGCATAGGCCACTGCCACAGACTGTCCCTATGTTGTGACTGTGACTTCTGCCATTGCGTCCAGGTGTAACACACATGCCATGTACTGTCGGGGGGGTCCCAGGGGGGGGTGCCTGATGTCTCCCAGCAGTGCCCTGAGACAGGAGGGGTGGGGGCCTATCACTCCCAGCAGTGCCCTGAGACAGGAGGGGTGGGGGCCTATCACTCCCAGCAGTGCCCTGAGACAGGAGGGGTGGGGGCCTATCACTCCCAGCAGTGCCCTGAGACAGGAGGGGTGGGGGCCTATCACTCACAGCAGTGCCCTGAGACAGGAGGGGTGGGGGCCTATCACTCACAGCAGTGCCCTGAGACAGGAGGGGTGGGGGCCTATCACTCCCAGCAGTGCCCTGAGACAGGAGGGGTGGGGGCCTATCACTCCCAGCAGTGCCCTGAGACAGGAGGGGTGGGGGCCTATCACTCCCAGCAGTGCCCTGAGACAGGAGGGGTGGGGGCCTATCACTCACAGCAGTGCCCTGAGACAGGAGGGGTGGGTGTGATGCACAGTGTGAGCCTTGATCATTGATTGTGACATTGCCATCATTCCACCTGTGTACCCACTGTGGCACGTACTGCTTTTTCCCTCACCAGGGGATGATGTCCCTATGACAAAGGTGCAATGCGTTGGCTGCATGACATGCCTTGTTGTAACCAGCTAATTTGTACCCATATGTCTCTCTGTGACATGTGGCTGGTGTATTGATGTGGTGTCACTTGTTCCTCCTCACAGGTAGGCGCCACTGCCAAGGAGCAGATCTGGCTGACCGCCGTCAGTGCCGTGAGGGGTGTGGATGGTCGGAGGCGGAGCCTGCCCCAGGTGAGGAAACGCTGGCAGGATATCCGGTGCTGGACGCGGAGGATTGCACGGCTCCTGCTGGGGGACTCACCTGAGAGCCACAAGAACCGCGGCCGCCGCCGTCTGAGCCACCTCCACAGGCGTGTGCTGCCGGTGGTCTTTCCAGACCTGGAGAGGCGCTTACAGGCGATGCAGCAGCCGGAAGGGGGTAGGTACATGTGTGTTTGTTGTGTGTCACCGGCATTTGTAAGGGCACAGTAGCATGAATTCACTGGCAGGGTTTAAAGGTGCTGTGCAGATCCTGTTTGCCCCAGTATAGCGCTGTGCCCCTGCCACCCTTCCCCTCCTTGCAATGTGTTCCCTGGTCTGTGTGTAGTCACTCCTTCACAAGGTAATGTAGGCTGGCGCTTTGTCCACGAGAACAATGACTGTAGCATCATGTGTGGGGGTGGTGTGTAACAGGTTGTGGGACCTTGCCTGTGCACTGTCAAGTTCACTGCATGTGGGTTCCATGTCAGTTGGCACTGATGCTGACTCCAGACATGGGAGTTGGTCTCTCATGTGTCATGCCTTACAGCGCGCATGTCCTATGTAGTGGCCTGTGACATGATGTGCATGAGTGTGCGATACACATATTGCAGGGATGGTGACGTGTGTTGCAGTCATTACCATTCAGTAGCATGTAGTTGTGTGCCCACTACTGTCCCCTGGGGCAGCTCTTCCTCAGTGGTGTATGTGTCATCATAAACGTGGCCAATCTCAGTGTCTACAGCGTAGGTTGTGCTCTGTGCCATTGTCCCCTGTCACCATGTATATTGACGTGCTATTTTGTACAGGTGTCCACTGTGCAGCCTGACCTGATTGTCCTTCTTCATACTCACAGTTGCCAGTGCCTGTGTGTCTTGTTATACTCATCTGAGGATGGGCACTGGTACCTCATTATTTGTACAGGCGCACCTTGGCTGTTTGGCGTCCAATCTTGCTTTTTGCCTGCCCCTGTGTGTATCACCCAGACTATGAGATGTTGGTGCCACCTGTGTCTCAACAATTTGCCTCGTGTAGGGTCTTGTTGGGGCGGGCAATGCCTATGTGTCAAATCCTGATTTCCACTTGCCGGGTCTGGGCAGTGTGTGATGTGTCTGGACACACACGCAATGTGCAGTGACCGAGTCATGTTGGGCATGTTTTCAGCATTACCTATGCAGCATGTGTCTCAAGTTCATGGATATGGTCCCTGGTCATCGGTATTTTCGCCAACGCTGTGTGGTGCAGATGCAGTGCTGGATTGTCCCCAGGGCCTGGGTGCTATGTCAGACTCCGTTTCCTGTCTTTAGCTATTGTCTCATGCTCTCCATGGTATTTCAGTGGCATGGTGGCTCAACCAACTGTGTGTTTCATGCCCTACATCGGTACCCTGTTCAGTAGATGTTAGGGATCTTCCTTTTCAGGCTATGCAATGTTACCTATGTAGATTGGACTCATGTGACAGATGTGTACAGGTGTCTGATTAATTTCTGTCTCTCCACCCTGCCCACAGCATCGTCGGGGGACACAGAGGGAGACATGGACACAGACCAGGCGGAGGGACCGAGCACCAGTGCCAGCCGTGACATCGGGTCTGGCACATCGAGTGGGACAGAGGCGGAGGAGAGTGTGGCCGAGGACCTGTTGACTGGCACATCAGACTACGAAGCTGACAGGTCCGAGGAGGATGTCTCCGAGTGGGCGGAGGCTGCACCAGCAGCTGACAGCGGAACAACACCTCGCACCGCCCCCTCAGTTTCCATCAGCCGCCTCCCACTTGCTCGTGTCCCCTCCCAGCGTGCCCGGTCACAGCATGTCTCCTTCCTGCCAGGCACCGCACCCCCTGCCCCTGTCTCCACTGCTGCCGCCAATGCAGAGTCTGTGGACATCCAGCGGCAACTGCAGGTTGGTCAGGCTGCGATCCTTAATGTCCTCCATGCCCACGGCAAAACCCTCACCAACATCGAGGCTTTCTTGGAGGGCATTCATTCATCGCAGGCTGACCAACGCAACTTGCTGAGGTCCGTAGACTCCACACTGACTGCAGCAGTGGGTCTCCTGCAGCGCGACCTCCCCCCACCTACCCCTGCCCCATCCACACTTCCCACTCCCATGCCTGTCCCACGTACACCCAGACGTCGGCATGCACCCACATCAACGGACACGGGCACCACACCAGCAGGGAAGGTCCACCGCACTCCTCCTGACACGCACACACAGGGTGAGGTAGGCACACCCACTGGGTCGGGGGGCAAACGTGTGACACGCAGCCATAGTGGGAGTCCGCATTCCACCCAGTCCACTCCCTCCAAATCCCCTCCCCTCAGCTCTCCTGGCCACATCTCCCCCAAGGACTCCTTCATGGCCGCTCTGTCCCTGAGCCCCACGGTTACACCACCACGCAAGCGGTCAAGGAGGTCCCCGGTCAGGGTGGTTGAGTCTCCCCCCCTGTCTCCACCCTCCCCCAGTGGCGCTGCGACCCATCCCCTCTGACCCCCCCCCCTCCTTGGGGCCTGAGGTCCCTTCGGGTGCAGGGGACTCCCTGGAGGACCTTGCAAAGGTGTGTAGTGCCATCCTGGCCTCCGCCTTTGGCCCTGCCCCACCCCCTGTGGTGGAGTCCTCCATCCCTGCACCCACAACGCCGCCCCTTTGCCCTGATGTCCCTGCGGTGCCTGTTGCTTCCCCCCCCCCTGATGCCCTCACCAGTGTGGAAGACGATGCCATTTGACTGTGCAGGCAAGGTAGGGGACACGCATCCCACTGTGTCCCCCATCCAGCTGAGAATCATTGACTGCCCTATGGGCTTTGTGAAGATTGAACTGCCTGCGATCCACGGACATTGTGCTCATGCTGAATAAAGCTTAATTTTTTTTTCATTATCACACTACTGCTATGCTGGTATTGGTGTTGGTGGGGCTGCTACATGGTTTTGGGTGGTGTGTAAGGGTTTGGGTGTGTGGGATGTGTAGTAGTGTACTGCTCATTGGTGGGACCCTGGGATCTGTGTGCCATCACAAGGTGTTGGCTAACTTTCTTTGTTCATGTAAGCAGTTACTGCATGGTGCACTTGTCCCAGGGTGTATTCCTTCCTCTGTGTACCCAGCTTTCTTCCCTGCAGGGTGTTCCCAATGTTTAGCGCAGAGCTGTGTCTACATGAGCTGTGTGTGTGACGGAGCCCTTCTACTTTGGCCATGCATGCAGGGCCATGTGTCCACCTGCAACAATCGTGGCATCCTTGGTGATCATTGTACTTGTGTGTGGAGTCTGTTGACATGAGTTCATGGGGACATGTTCCCTTGTAGCCAGTATGCATGTGGATAATTCTGGCCTCACACACATGTGTTACACCCCTCCTGTCTCAGGGCACTGCTGGGAGGACTCCACACCCACCCCTCCTGTCTCAGGGCACTGCTGGGAGGACTCTGCACACACCCCTCCTGTCTCAGGGCACTGCTGGGAGTGATAGGCACCCACCCCTCCTGTCTCAGGGCACTGCTGGGAGGACTCCACACCCACCCCTCCTGTCTCAGGGCACTGCTGGGAGGACTCTGCACACACCCCTCCTGTCTCAGGGCACTGCTGGGAGGACTCTGCACACACCCCTCCTGTCTCAGGGCACTGCTGGGAGTGATAGGCACCCACCCCTCCTGTCTCAGGGCACTGCTGGGAGGACTCCACACCCACCCCTCCTGTCTCAGGGCACTGCTGGGAGGACTCTGCACACACCCCTCCTGTCTCAGGGCACTGCTGGGAGGACTCTGCACACACCCCTCCTGTCTCAGGGCACTGATGGGAGGACTCCACACCCACCCCTCCTGTCTCAGGGCACTGCTGGGAGGACTCTGCACACACCCCTCCTGTCTCAGGGCACTGCTGGGAGGACTCTGCACACACCCCTCCTGTCTCAGGGCACTGCTGGGAGGACTCCACACCCACCCCTCCTGTCTCAGGGCACTGCTGGGAGGACTCTGCACACACCCCTCCTGTCTCAGGGCACTGCTGGGAGTGATAGGCACCCACCCCTCCTGTCTCAGGGCACTGCTGAGAGGACTCTGCACCCACCCCTCCTGTCTCAGGGCACTGCTGGGAGGACTCTGCACACACCCCTCCTGTCTCAGGGCACTGCTGGGAGGACTCTGCACCCACCCCTCCTGTCTCAGGGCACTGCTGGGAGTGATAGGCACCCACCCCTCCTGTCTCAGGGCACTGCTGGGAGGACTCCACACCCACCCCTCCTGTCTCAGGGCACTGCTGGGAGGACTCTGCACACACCCCTCCTGTCTCAGGGCACTGCTGGGAGGACTCTGCACACACCCCTCCTGTCTCAGGGCACTGCTGGGAGTGATAGGCACCCACCCCTCCTGTCTCAGGGCACTGCTGGGAGGACTCCACACCCACCCCTCCTGTCTCAGGGCACTGCTGGGAGTGATAGGCACCCACCCCTCCTGTCTCAGGGCACTGCTGGGAGGACTCTGCACACACCCCTCCTGTCTCAGGGCACTGCTGGGTGGACTCTGCACACACACCTCCGATTTCAGGATATGTACGCTTGGAACATACACGGTGGGGGTACGCTCAATGCATTCGAGGTGAGGGTACGAGTCTACTTACACTGGTGTGGTGGGGATACGCTCCATGCATACGCGGGTGGGGGTACGGGTCGTACTTACACTGTTGGGCTGGGGGGTACGCTCCATGCATACGCGGGTGGGGGTACGGGTCGTACTTACACTGTTGGGCTGGGGGGTACGCTCCTTGCATACGCGGGTGAGGGTTCGAGTCGTACTTACACTGTTGGCATGGGGGGTACGCTCCATGCATACGCGGGTGGGGGTACGGGTCGTACTTACACTGTTGGGCTGGGGGGTACGCTCCATGCATACGCGGGTGGGGTACGGGTCGTACTTACACTGTTGGGCTGGGGGGTACGCTCCTTGCATACGCGGGTGAGGGTTTGAGTCGTACTTACACTGTTGGCATGGGGGGTACGCTCCATGCATACGCGGGTGGGGGTACGGGTCGTACTTACACTGTTGGGCTGGGGGGTACGCTCCTTGCATACGCGGGTGAGGGTTTGAGTCGTACTTACACTGTTGGGCTGGGGGGTACGCTCCTTGCATACGCGGGTGAGGGTTCGAGTCGTACTTACACTGTTGGCATGGGGGGTACGCTCCATGCATACGCGGGTGGGGGTACGGGTCGTACTTACACTGTTGGGCTGGGGGGTACGCTCCTTGCATACACGGGTGAGGGTTCGAGTCGTACTTACACTGTTGGCATGGGGGGTACGCTCCATGCATACGCGGGTGGGGGTACGGGTCGTACTTACACTGTTGGGCTGGGGGGTACGCTCCATGCATACGCGGGTGGGGGTACGGGTCGTACTTACACTGTTGGGCTGGGGGGTACGCTCCTTGCATACGCGGGTGAGGGTTCGAGTCGTACTTACACTGTTGGCATGGGGGGTACGCTCCATGCATACGCGGGTGGGGGTACGGGTCGTACTTACACTGTTGGGCTGGGGGGTACGCTCCTTGCATACGGGGTGGGGGTAGGGTCCGTACATATCCGTCCCCACGCTATGTGATGTTTGTGCGGCCCGTACCCAGGCCTTTGCCACGTGGGTGCGATCCGTCCCGCCATTGTTGGGGTGACGTGTGTGGGCGTGGTCCGACTCGTACCCACGCTCTTCAGGCGTGGGTACGGGACGTACCTGTCTGGTTGTGTTGCCGGTTCGCGTGGTGACGGACTTCCGTTGTGGCAGTCGCTGGCTTATCAGGACACGCCCCCACCCCCTCGTGGTGACCAGGGCATGGGAGTCAGGTATGTCCAGGCCATGTGTGGTGTGTGACTTATGTGGTTGTTTTGTGGCCTGCCCTGGTCGTGCCACCCCCACCCCACCCCACTTTCCCCCCTCCCTTAGTTATTCTGACCTTCTGCGGCGTCTGCGTCGTAACCTGTAGAGGAGGTGTACTGCTATGAGGGCAGGGATGACTCGTAGGTTCGGGTCCATGTCTGTCCGTCGCGTACTGGTACTCCTTGCTCGCGTCGTCCTGTCGCGTACGGGTCCTCCTTGATCGCGTCGTCCTGTCGCGTACGGGTCCTCCTTGGTGGCGTCGTCCTGTGTGTCCGTCACGTACTGGTCCTCCTTGTTCGCGTCGTCGTCTGTCCGTCGCGTACTGGTGGTCCTTGTTCGCGTCGTCCTGATTTCCCGGCAGTTTTTGGCTGCCGCAAAATATTCACCGTGCGGGGTGACGTCGGTGCGAATCGTAATTCCTGGGTCGTGAATGGCTGGCTGCGAGCGTCCCGACGTCAGGTCGGCGCTTTCCCGGATCGCATTGGTAGGTGTTTTTTGGTTCGGTCGGGCTTTTTTACGATTCGTACGGTGATGGTGTACCCGTGCGAATCGTAATTCCTTGTTTGTGAAAATTGACGACCGGGTACGCGTCGGGCGGAGATTGTGCTCCGTCCGACGGTTCGTACCCGGTTTTTGCAGGATCGTGATCGGCACCCTAGGGTTGATTTTTGCAGATGTCTCCACATACTCTGGTTAAAATGATAATAGCAACCTTGTATTGCTGTGTGTGGATAATTTTTTAGTATAGCATTTATCATGGCTAATTCGAAATCAATAATTATTTTTAGTGGACTATAATTATTGGTTTCTTGTTTTATTTTAGTTAGGATATCTATGTATGTAGTTTGCTGTTTATTTGGTAATAGGGCATAGATGAATGGAATGTTAGAATGTTGGTACAATCCATCCACTGTGTAAAGCTGGTAGAATGGTTTTGGACAGACTCTGAAAGTTTCATCCATCATCCAGGTGTGACATTGTTGTAATTTCACTAAATTGTTATTAGTAGCAAACATAATTATTCTTTTCTCATGGCATTTGTTATAAAAAAAAAGAAATGGTTCTTTAGTGTGAGTAATGCTTAATTCTGGGGAATTACTACTTCTTCGAAGGTTTAAGGGGTAGGTAGAGTAGTTGTTGTTACTTTTTTCTGTCTGGAAATAGTTCTTTTTAAACAAAGTATTGAGGGTAATTGTCCTGATGCATGTTGAGGTATTTTTAAGATTTCCTCTTTGAGTATTTGGGTGGTGGGTTTATCAGTACTAGTACTTGCTTCTTTAATACTTTCCAGAGAATTTCTAACCTCAATCTCTGTTATATTGGGGGGGTGATTATGTTCTTTTACTGAAAGAACAGCAGTTACTTGAGTAGTAGCTCTACCATAGCATTTGTATGAGTAGTATTTGCTGCACTTCCAAAACATTTTGAGACCAATTTGCTTTTCTTGTGTATACACATATCTCATATAACATAACAGCATTTTATTTTTTTGAGACATTATAAATTCTGCACCTTCAGTCATGTTGTTCTGTGTTATGCTAGGGGAGATTAAAAAAACAATGTTGTAAATATATAAAATGATACATATTTGTTAAATATATTTACATTTGAGTGAATATACTTACAATGTTTAGTTTGATGTGCCCAAAAATGTTCAGAAGATGGTTTCAAGCTTTCTGTTCAATTTAGAAGACGTATTTACTGTTGGTAAGAGAAAAAAAGATGTTAATAGATGTATTAATTTTTTCATATGTGATAGGGTTTTAGGGGAAAAGTTATATTTGGGTGGCTATTAGTTTTTTAACCTGGTAGGCGAATGTACTATCTGTAGCATATTGTACACTTAGGGTTGATTTTTGCAGATGTCTCCACATACTCTGGTTAAAATGATAATAGCAACCTTGTATTGCTCTGTGTGGATAATTTTTTAGTATAGCATTTATCATGGCTAATTCGAAATCAATAATTATTTTTAGTGGACTATAATTATTGGTTTCTTGTTTTATTTTAGTTAGGATATCTATGTATGTAGTTTGCTGTTTATTTGGTAATAGGGCATAGATGAATGGAATGTTAGAATGTTGGTACAATCCATCCACTGTGTAGAGCTGGTAGAATGGTTTTGGACAGACTCTGAAAGTTTCATCCATCATCCAGGTGTGACATTGTTGTAATTTCACTAAATTGTTATTAGTAGCAAACATAATTATTCTTTTCTCATGGCATTTGTTATAAAAAAAAAGAAATGGTTCTTTAGTGTGAGTAATGCTTAATTCTGGGGAATTACTACTTCTTCGAAGGTTTTAGGGGTAGGTAGAGTAGTTGTTGTTACTTTTTTCTGTCTGGAAATAGTTATTTTTAAACAAAGTATTGAGGGTAATTGTCCTGATGCATGTTGAGGTATTTTTAAGATTTCCTCTTTGAGTATTTGGGTGGTGGGTTTATCAGTACTAGTACTTGCTTCTTTAATACTTTCCAGAGCATTTCTAACCTCAATCTCTGTTATATTGGGGGGGGGGGGGGGGGTGAGTATGTTCTTTTACTGAAAGAACAGTAGTTTCTTGAGTAGTAGCTCTACCATAGCATTTGTATGAGTAGTATTTGCTGCACTTCCAAAACATTTTGAGACCAATTTGCTTTTCTTGTGTATACACATATCCCATATAACATAACAGCATTTTATTTTTTTGAGACCTTATAAATTCTGCACCTTCAGTCATGTTGTTCTGTGTTATGCTAGGGGAGATTAAAAAAACAATGTTGTAAATATATAAAATGATACATATTTGTTAAAGATATTTACATTTGAGTGAATATACTTACATTGTTTAGTTTGATGTGCCCAAAAATGTTCAGAAGATGGTTTCAAGCTTTCTGTTCAATTTAGAAGAAGTATTTACTGTTGGTAAGAGAAAAAAAGATGTTAATAGTTGTATTAATTTTTTTATATGTGATAGGGTTTTAGGGGAAAAGTTATATTTGGGTGGCTATTTCAAGGTGTTTAATGATTGTGAATTATATACTTACTTTTTGATTTTTTAAAGTAGGTTCTTGTGTTGAAAGTACTTTTGGATGGTTTTGCAGTTTTCTGTAGAGGAGATAAAAAAAAGTAATACAATATATTGTAGAAAATTTTGTTTTAATAATTTTTCTAGGTGTGTAGGAAAAAAAAATAAACTTACATTGATCAATATTTGACTGTTGGGTATGTAGAAAATATCTTGCTGTGTTTAGAAAATATCTGTAGAGGAGACATGAATGTAATTAAATAAAGGTTAGTAAATTGTGTGTTAGAAATATTTTGAGCTGTAGCTTAGTAGTCTTTTTATATTTTAAATACAGTTTAACTTACTTTTGTAGTTGTGAAAAAATCTTTTGGCGTAGAAATATTATTTCAGGATACAGTTGAGCAGCGTTTCACATTCCTCTTTATTTTCGGTTAGTAGTGTGAAAGTGATGCAGAAATGTAGTGTTTTTATAGTGTTTATTTAATTAGTTGCTTCAGTTCATTGGTTTAATTTAAAACGTGTGAAATTCATTGGTCTACATGAATGGTTTTTATTGTTTTGGCTGTTTGTTTCAATATAAGGGAAACGCTAATTAGTAGTTTATTAGTACAAAGCGATGTTATTATTTTCAGTTTTAAATGTAAAAAAGATTGTTTTGAGTTTGATATAATGCAAGTATGATAATTTGCAAAGCTTTTATGTAAGTAATTAAAGTTTTATTGTGTATGATATTTGAATTTTTATGTGTACATGTGTTTGTAAAAAAAATAATCATGTTATTTAACTGTTTAGTCATGTGTTATAATGCTAATGTACATTATCTGCTAAAACTATATTTTATTTAGCTGTTTTTAGATAGTCGATATAGTGAAAAATCCGATATTTTGCTTGTCTATATTTAGGTTTTCGATAATTTTGTTAGTTACACTTTATTTTGATGTTTGACGATATTTTTGTTAATGATATTTATTCATTCGATATTATGAGATACAATATTTTAGTAAGACGATATTGTGTACTCGATATTATTGTTTATTTATAAATAAGTATTGTGACTCGATATTATTGTACTCGATATTTTGACAACGATATTTTTAGTATTCGATATTGTTGGTGTCGATATTATGTCAGTGATCCTCGCCATCATATAAGGCCTTTTCAGAGAGTCAAATGTCTTTTCGGCATCCAGGGCAAGCAAAATGGTCAGTTCCTCTGTGCAGTTTCTATGTGCCAGGCACCCCACCAGTTATTGCAATTTGTGTCTCGTCGCCCCATACTGCATAAATCTTGACTTGTCAGATTCTACCTGGGAGTCAATCACCCGAATCAGGCGGTTTGCTGAAACCTTTCCTATAGTTTTACACCCCAGTTTTAGCAAGGATATTGGTCTATGGGAGGCCCATTTCCCAAGTGGCTTCCCTGGCTTATGAATCATGACAATCGTTACCCGCCTCAGATCATGTGGGAGTGGCCTGTCTTGTGGTGGTTCTGCTTTTCGGAACTGAACACTAAAATTCAGGGGACAGGCCCTTTGGGCCGGGGGATCTCCACCCTTTCATTTGGACTTTGCCTTGGAGATCTCCAACGAAACAATCTCCAATTAAAGCCCTCGGCTCACCTCACTTCCCAGTCGGGGGCTGGGAGATCTGCCACAAAGTCTCTTAGAACTCCTCTTCACTCTCAGCCCGGACCTGATATAACTTCTCCAGATAGAAGGCAAAGGGCCGTACGATTACAGCTGGAGTCTCAGTTGTGTCTTCAGAGGTTGTCATGACCACTGGGATTCAGTGCCCCCCCCCCTGTCTATGCAACAGCCAATGTAGGAGCTTTCCTGCCTTGTTACCTGTTTCATACTGTTGACCAGTCTGTGCCCGAAATGCAAGCATCACCTCTTGTTAGGTGTATGTCCACAGGTCTGCCCTTAACTTCTCAATCTTGTGTGTCAGCCCAGGGTAGGGCTAGCTATACATTCTTCCTCATATTGTGTAAATGTGGATTCCATCTCCTTGGTTTCCCTGTCCCTTTCCTTCTTTTTTCCTGACACATGTGCAATCAGTTGTGACTGGATTGTAGGCCTCCCAGAGGGCCACATCTGAGTCTACCGTTCCCTGGTTATGCAAAGTGTAGTTAGTCATGCACTCAGTAGCCAGCTTCCTGGTGTTCCATTCAGTCAGTCCCAAGGACCAAGTCTCCATTCCCTCTTAAGGTCTGGGGTGGTGTTTGTAAATATGTTACTATGGGACATTGGTCGGAGATGCCCTGGGGCATAAATGTTGTATGCGTGAAGCACTCCCACTGATGACGTGGTGCCAGTAGGTAGTGCAGTCTGGACATGGAACACATTGTGCTGGCCACAATGGAGCACTGGTGTTAACTTGGGTGTTTCTCCCGCCCCCACCCAACCATCCCCAATGGTTCTAGAAACTCAGACAGGCAGAGGTCTGTCGGGGGCTTCTCCCCCGTGGCTGTCACCCCGGGCATCTCTCCCCATGCTGTCAGATTAAGGTCTCCTCTGATGACGAGTAGGGTCTCCAAAAGCCCCACTATCACCCTCCAAGTTTACCCAACCATATCAATTGCAGACCCGGGGGAAGGGAACACGATGCCATCAGCAACTCTTCCCTGTTCCACCGACCCTTTACCACTACATGGCATCCTAGGTCATCCACCCAGAACCGGATAACCTGCAATGGGAGAGATTTACGAGTCACGATTCCCACTCCCCAGGAGCCCCTAGAGAACACTGTGTGCACTAATAAATGATATATGTCCCAGTTCATTAACCCACAGCAATTACCCACCAGTTGGGTTTCCTGTATGAGAATTGTATCTGGGATAGATATTTCTACACCATACCACTCTCGAGTTTACTGCCCAAACTGTTCACTTTCCATGAGAGTATTTTCAGGGTTAACCACAGTGTTACCTAATTAGATGTGTGTCCTGCTATTCCAGAACTTCCACCCAAGCTGAGTCACATCTTTAGGCCCATGTGAAAGTGTATCCTGAACCAGCATGCTTCAATCCAACCTCCCAACCTCCCCTCCCCACTACCTTACACTGCAGATTTGGAACTGCTACTCCAATGGGCAACGTGCATTGGTCACTAGTAAGATATTATCCCGGTCTCGAAAGTTCAAAAGCCTGGCCACCATTGGATGAGGCCATGCCCCCAGGACAGGTAGTTTGCCAGGCATCCAGTGGGCCCTTTCAACTGTCAACTAGGTAGATTCTTTGCCCCCAGCACTGTTTTTAGTGTTCAGTTCTCCAGAAACAGCTCCTGACTGAGGCCTTCCACACACTCCAGGAGCCCCACTACTCACATGTTTTTTATGCCGAGACCTACCTTCAGGATCCTCCACATAATCTAGGAGCTGGTTGATAGATTTCTGCATGTTGTACAGCTTGTCGTCAGTGTTCAATATCGCACGCTGGAATTGGGCTATCGGTAATTCTTTTTCAGCCATCCACTCCACCAGCGTTTTGTGTTGTACTCACAGGAGCCCAATTCAAGGGCTACCACATCAATTTTACTTTCCAAAGCTGATTTGGTGTCATGTATAGCATTCAGGTTAGCCACGGTGTGGGCCGCCATTCCCCGATTCTCCTCTGTCCGAGCATGGTCATGGGCCAACCTCGGGGGAGGGGGGTCAGCCACCAGCCCAATTTTCTCTGACTTAGTATTACCATGGCAAGGCATGGTCTGGCAGACCCAGGAGCTGTCTCCGCAGCCCACCAGGGACCATCCAATTCCCCTCCCTCCAATCCATCTCCACTGTGGCTTCAAATGCCCTGCTTGTGCTGGCTTGCCTCGTTTACCCCTGCCACTCCCCGAAAGACCAGCACCCCACCACTATGCCTTCAACCCCCTGGAGCTAACTACTTACCCACTGTGCAGACATCACCTGAGCAGCAGAGCAGGCTAGACACCAGGTAGACAATTGCGGTCCCCCTGCAAAAATGACCACCCCTGGCTCACTTCAGCCCCTGGGTACTCCACACTCTGCTTTGGTGTTCATCAGGGCTGCACACATGCAACCCTGCACTCCTATCCTGCCCCGGGAGGGAGTCATGCCAGTCAAGTCTCTGCACCCCTATGCACTGTAGGGGTGTGGGCTGCTCTCTATGGGCCTCCTGTCAGCCCCAATCCAGCTGCAGCAACCAATAATTTTGGCCTTGTGTGTCCGGCGGCCGTGCAACTCCATCCCAGCACATGCTCAACTGCTCATCAGTAGCACTTCCTCTGGGACTCCGAGGTCTCCTCATCAATTCCCCTATCTCAAGAGGCACAGGCCTGTTTCTCTGGCCTCCCAGGCCAGTTTGCTGAGCCATGTCGACTTCCTCACTATGGTGCCGATTCTGATCCTGGAAAAAAATTCCCGTACGACTCGTATCCGGTCTTTTTACCGTACGAATCGTACAAGTGCCGTACAAACTGCCAAGTACGATTTGCATGGGAAAAAGTCCATACGAATCGCATTGGGAATAATTCCCCACACGTCCTCTGGTCAGAAAATGTGTCCGACACGTCCCCGGACTATTTACCGTACATATGTGAAAAGTGAAGTCCGACTGCGCAAGTACGATCCATCCCGTGCGTCCGATGTTACAACCGTATGGAAAAAACACCATCCGCACCGAACTCCCATAGCAACCATGGAGACATGTGCCCACATACGCGCCGAACACCCCCGCCAGCCCCCGTATGTACGCGCCGAACCACCCCCCCAGCCCTCGTATGTATGCACCGAACCCCCACCCGTGCATGTACACCCCCGTACGTACGGACCGTACACCCACCCGTGCATATACACCCGTGTACGTACGGCCCGTACCCCCACCCGTGTATGTATGGAGCGTACCCCCACCCCAACAGTGTATGTACGGACCGTACCCACACTCGCATATGTATGGAGCGTACCCCCACCCCAACAGTGTATGTACGGACCGTACCCTCACCCGTGTATGTATGGAGCGTACCCCCACCCCAACAGTGTATGTACGGACCGTACCCACACCCGCGTATGTATGGAGCGTACCCCCACCCCAACAGTGTATGTACAGACCGTACCCTCACCCGCGTATGTATGGAGCATACCCCCACCCCAACAGTATATGTACGGACCGTACCCCCACCCGCGTATGTATGGAGCGTACCCCCACCCCAACAGTGTATGTACGGACCGTACCCCCACCCGTGTATGCACACCAGTGTATGTACGAACCGTACCCCCACCCGCGTATGTATGGAGCGTACCCCCACCCCAACAGTGTATGTACGGACCGTACCCACACCCGCGTATGTATGGAGCATACCCCCACCCCAACAGTGTATGTACGGACCGTACCCTCACCCGCGTATGTATGGAGTGTACTCCCACCCCAACAGTGTATGTACGGACCGTACCCACACCCGCGTATGTATGGAGCATACCCCCACCCCAACAGTGTATGTACGGACCGTACCCCCACCTGTGTATGTACAACAGTGTATGTACGGACCGTACCCCAACCCGCGTATGTATGGAGCGTACCCCCACCCCAACAGTGTATGTACGGACCGTACCCCCACCCGTGTATGTACGGAGCGAACACACACCCCACCAGTCTAAGTATGGAGCGCACCCCAGGCCCCAACACCAGCACCCTCACCCAACATCGCGCATGTACGAGTCGTACCAAGCCAGAGACAAGGACAGCACTGTACAACAAAATGGCCGATGTACGCACCGTACAGATGCTAAAAACACACGTACACAACCAGGACAAAGCAAAACAACACAAGAAGACTCCATTCGAATCGCACAAAGCCACAAAACATGTCCAACAAGCACAAATACAACCTATTCACTGACCTGCAACTGCCAAACTCCCAAACAGAGGCCCAAAACACAACCACTCCTTATAACACACCCACCCAAAGTTCAAACACAGCCACACCCACCAATGGACCAATAAAAACGCCCAACACACACAAACCATGATCCTTTGCAACAGACCCACTGCTGCCAGACCACACAGAGAAACAACTGCACCATACTACAACCTCCACTACACCTTACACCTGCACACCTTCACACAACCACCTTCACAAACACCCCCTCATCACATTCACACACACACCTGCACAACCATACCCACACACCCACACCCCCCACAACCATCCACACCCACACCCCTTACCATGCCCACTAACAAGAATCCAAAGTTCACTAGCCGAGAGTTGGAGGTCCTTGTCGACGAAATCATCAGAGTCGAGCCACACCTCTTTGGAACATTGGTCAGACAGACCAGCATTTCCGAAAAAACAGCCATGTGGCAGATGATTGTCGATGCTGTGAATGCTGTTGCGTCCACCAGAAGGACCAGGCATGAATGCCAAGCCAGGTGGTACGATCTGCGGAGGACGGTCTGCCGCAAAATGACCGATGACCACAACCAGGCCAACATCACTGGAGGAGGGCCGCCCCGCAGACCGGTACACTACCATCCCTGGGACGAGAAGGTGATGGCCCTGCTGCCGCTGGTGGGAGTGGAGGGAGTAGAAGGACTCCGAGAGCCTGGTGAGTACACAAACAACTCACCTCACATGGGGGGAACGTCATCCACAACCAAACTCACAATCATGCACGCAACCACCCCAAAGCTATCGCATGACTCAACCACACTCCATAAACACGCACATGCCACTAGCGCCACCATGCCCCATGCCCCCAGCTAGACAATGCCAAGTCACAGGCCACAGAAAACACCAACACAAGACACGGTAACCCGGATGGCGGGAGTGTGGACCTCAAAAATCACATAGTGCAACTCAGAAGCAGACAACAATGCCCTCAGCCCATATGGCCTAGGTCACAGCCAGACAAACAGTATGTCCCCACACAGGAAAGACTTGCCTGCAAATGGCGGACGCCTTGCATTAAGACATGGGGGTGAAGGCACTTTTTGCACATGACAGCAGCTAATGAACAGCCAACACTGTGAAAGAGTGGCAGCACACACCACCACAGCAGCAGTGCAGACACAGACACTACACCCAATGGGTGCCTGGAGATCAGAAACAAACTCACATGAACAAGCCAAGGGCCATTCAAAGATCTGCAAACAGTGTGTGCCTAGGAAGCTGGGCTGAGGTGACAGAGGGTGCAACACAGAGGGAGGGAGAGGGGGAGAGAGAGGGAGGGAGACACAGGGAGACGGACAGAGGGAGGAGGCTGACACAGGGAGGGAGGGAGAGGGGGATAGAGAGGGAGTGAGAAAGGGAGACACAGGGAGACCAATTCAGCCTTGGGTGGTGTGGGAATGTCTGCTCATCAGCAGGTGGACTGCGTGCATGTAGACAAGGGTGGCCAGTGCCTGAATCCCCCTCTCTTCTCCATGGCAAAACACTGGGCCATGTGTCAACCTGTGCACGAGCACAACGCCAGCTACCTGCATTATATAAGTGTGTGGAACAACTCCATTTGCCCACGTACAGTGCAACACGGAAGGCGCCAATGCATGGCTCGCCACACCTGCTCACTCCACTGCTGACTGCAGTCACAATTGACGCAGCAAGTAAGACTGTGTCACACATAGGTAAAGTCTCAAAAGCTGTGGCCAAGGGACATACCCATGCACAAGTGCACTGTGAGTGGAATGCTAGACATATCCAAATACCCAGAGGAAATGTGCCAACTTTGAAACGAATGAAACATGGATGTTGCATGGAACAAAAATAACATTGTCTCTCTCACACACAGGTCAACGTCGTGGATCACCCCCCAACACTGGGGGGGAAGACTCACAGGACCTGTCTCTGCGGGATGACGATCCCACCGGCAGCGACGACTCTCACCACTCTGTGGACGACTCCGACCAACCTGGCCCCTCTGGTGTCCAACCACCTGCAGCACCTGCGTCAGGTACAACTGGGCCAACCACCACCCCCACTCCTGCCACATCCCAGGAGACACCCAGGATCCCTGCCCCACCACCACAACGCAGCCAGGCTGACCAGGAGGGACACGGTGTACCGGGCACCCAGGAGGAGGCAGGCGACAACGCAAATGCCACCCCTCAGGGGTCCCGGAGACCCGATGTGCCCACAAGGGCAGGCCAGATGCAAGTGGGCAGGGGTGGTGGGAGTGGAGGACGGCGGAGGCGCGAGCCTGACCAGTTGGCTGCGGAACCGGTATATTCCCATGTAAGAAACATCCTGGACACATACCGGCAGGACACCACGGGCATGAGCCAGGTTGTGTCCACCCTCAACGAGATGAAGGGGACCCTCGAGGAGATCAAGACCCAGCAGGCCCAGCAACATGTGGAGCAACATGCCTGTCAACAGCGACACCAAGGACGGATGGAGGACAGACAGGCTGAGCTTGTGACGGTGCTCACGGGAATTAACCGTTCACTCCGTCGGATAGCCGACAACATGGGCAACCCTCCCTGTGCCAACAGGCGAAGAACATCACCACCCACAGGGAGGGATCAGGAGGAGGAGGATACATCCGACGGAGCATCCCAAGCATCGTCACGGCCTGCTTCTGAGGGTTCCCGCAGGAGGGCGGGTCGTCCACGGAAAAGACCGTGAGGGTCGGCGCAACAGCACCATCTCCCAGGACACCTGGCCTGGCACCTGGCCCACTGGCCCAACAGCAGCACATCAGCAAATGACATTCTCTGCCACATGCACTTGCTGGTCACTGTCTGACCAATGTTGACGAACACTGTGGCATGGACTCTGATGATTTCCAATGGCAAGGATACCAACTCCCCCAGTGAACTTTGGATTCCACACACCCGGAAAGCCCCTCTTGTCATACCCCCCCCCCCAACACATACCCCAACACAAATAAAAACTTACACGATCAAGAGATGATGCCTACATTTTGCATTATTACATTACATGTGTCTTGTAAAGTCTAACCATGCCTGAGTTCTCATATGACTTCAACCATCCATACCCTGGGGCCTGAGTCTGGCACAGGACACACATGGGTCACAATGTATTAGGCAAGACAGACATGGAGCACCATACACACCCGTGATGGGCCCAACCAGCTAAGTGGGTGGCCGCACAACCATGCCGACAGACATATTGAGTACAGCTACAGTCATGCGCAGAGGTCAGGGATCATGTGGAGTGTCCTGGGGGGCACCCAGGTATGTGTAGACAGGTGGCAGAACCATGTCCTGCAAGCTTGAGTCAGGTGGATACAGAGAATGGTGGCCTGGCCAACGTTGGATGCATGGGGATGGCACATGTCACAATACCCACACAGTCATGGACATCATGCACAATACAGAGTCTAATCCCAGACAAACAGCTTGCATCTTGCTACTCTGCACATAGACACATAGCCACTATCACTGAGAACCATACCAGACATGCCGTATGCACCGTGGCAACACACCAGCATTGACTGAGAAGAGGCACCTTGGAGGCATAGGGACACCTTTATTAGTCATGTATTCCGGAATGCAGAGGCAACTCGGAGTACACATACACAGGTCATGTGGAGTAACATGTGGGTCCAACACTGGCACCCCCCTTCTGCACCACAAATGCTTGATATCCATGGAACTGGCACACAAGTGTCGGGTAACAGCTAAACACCCCCTGCTGCTCACGGAGAGGCTGCCATACACCATTGATCCTCTGATGTGGACGTCCCACACCATGTCAAGCCAATGCAAACCGCATGTGTCCGAGGGCAGTGTTACACACATTGATGCCTTCATCACAATCCACTATCCCATTACAGATGACTGTCAACAAGTCTGACCATCTATTCAGGTGAATCCAGCTACATGTCATGTGTCCCATGGTGATGCGACATGTCTGCAGAGGAACCAAACATCGACAGGGGCAGTGTGCACACATCGTAAACAACTGCCACATCCAATACACCCCTGATGCATCCCTTACCCTAAGGAGACTTCCAAACGTGTCCGTGCGTGTAACGCTGAGTCAGCACACGATGACGTGTCCATGAGGAATAGCAGTGCCACAACAATGCAAACAGCAGACGGCATGCGCAAGTACCTGGGGATGAGAGACACACAAGAAGTCAGCCACAAAAAGCTCATCCACTTGCATGTGCATGTACTCGACACATATAAGGATGACAACATGCTAGGTCACAATTATGACTGTGGAAATACACTCATCACTGGCACCATCACTCGAGTGACACATCCACACACACCTCTGACTCACGTGGCATACATGCAGATGGACACACACATTGCAACACATGCCACACAAGGACCAATGCATGCACACTCAGACACTGGTACTCACCACTAAGCAAAGAAGTCGCGTATGAGCCGACACCGGATGTCCTCTTGCGGCTCCACATCCTCCACATCACTAGCCCCATTGCCAAGCCCTTCGTCCTCCACGGGTGGATGGTCCTGATCATCTTGATCCAGGATGAGTGGCACAGCTTTCTCAACTGCCATGTTGTGCAGCATGCAGCAGACCATGAAGATTTTGCAGACCTTCACCGGGGCATATGGGAGGGCGCCGCCGGTCTTGTGTAGGCACCTGAATCGGCTCTTCAGGAGGCCAAATGTCCTCTCTATCACTCGCTTTGTCCGGCCATGGGCGGTGTTGTAGCGGAGCTGGGCCTTCGTGCTGCGGTTGCGGAGAGGTGTGATCAGCCATGGCATGTTGGGATAGCCAGCGTCCCCTACATGGAAACCACATGGACATAAGTAGGACAGGAGAAGCAGTCGGGCAGGAAGTCTACGCAAAATACAGGACAGACAGAGTGTACCCACCAACAACACATGCTCGTTCATTGCGCAGCTGCGTCATCATTTCAGGCACCCTGC
Source organism: Triturus cristatus (assembly GCF_964204655.1). NCBI lineage: Eukaryota > Metazoa > Chordata > Amphibia > Caudata > Salamandridae > Triturus > Triturus cristatus. Next base: position 806,180,744 of record NC_140594.1, on the reverse strand, counting down.
TACGCCTCATGATGTAGGCATTGTGTGCTGATCCTGGAAAACGAGCACAGACATGTGAAATCACCATGTTGGACAGACACACCACAAGGGCATTGATGGAGTGGTAGTGCTTGCGATTCCTGTACGCTACCTCCTGTGCCTGTGGTGGTACCAAAGCCACATGTGTCCCATCTATGGACCCAATGACATGGGGCATCCCTCCCAGGGCATAGAATCCGCGCTTGACTCCTGTCAACTGTTCAGGGGTTGGGAAATGGATAAACTCATCCAGGTGAAGCAACATGGCCTCTAAAAAATCATGCAGCACACGGCTGAACATGGTCTGGGACATGCCACCAACATGAGCTATGGAATATTGAAAGGAACCCGTGGCAAAAAAATGTAGGGCTGCTATTACCTTCAGCTTGGGTGTCAGTGCCATAGGATACCTGTGCAGCGGTTGCAGGTGTGGTGCCAGCCTTGCCGTCAACTCCTCAATCAACGGTTGGGGGAAGCGGTAGCAGCGTATACAGTCATTCTCCTGCATGTCAGCCAAGTCCGGAATTGGTCGGGGAAGAGGCGGCGCTCTGCAGTAATTTGGAAGTGACAAGGAAGAGTGAGTGCACTACAACAACAATTTATATGTACTGAGCACATGTTAATCTGTCAATACACATATGCTACATACGGAGTCAGGTATGTGCTACATGCCCTGGACTCTTATGGCTGCCAGGTGACACTCCTACCAAGACCCAGCTACACACGGGGATTGTGAACCTCCACATCCCATGGCATGGGACTAGCTGTGTCCCAGTGTAAGTGAACAGCCAGACGCAATACAGGAGTGACATACATCAACATATCAGCAGATGTAGGATGTTGATTGCAGAGACAGGTAGCGGAACACTAGAGCCACAGGTCACATGACATAACACTAGGACAGCCCACACACCTTGCCATGAAGGTGTACATGTCATGATTGATCACACATACATTGAGAGTATGCAGACAGGTCCTTGTTACGCTACTCCGTGTCCCATGCATACATACACACCTTACATCCGATACCACATGTGGCCTGGTGTGCGTAACAGTGTGCCATGGCCATCTACACACAGACACATGTTGGTTGCAGCAACTGCAGATGCATTTGAGGGAACACCAACATCAAGCTAATGGGAACACACCACACATACATGACATAGTCACATCGTGCAACGTGGGTAGTCACATGTCAGGTGTGGTAACCCCTGTAGCGGGCATCAGGGGACACTTGCGTGTGTTGTTGACTGTGCCATGCCAGTGACCCTTATCTCAAGTGTTCTGTACGACATGCACACATGTCAAAGGAGTGAAGGGCATGTCTGGCACATAGTGCACCATCACACATAACATCTGTACACATCTCATCATACATCTATTGCCTTCACAACTCAGGAGTAATGTGCCACATCACAGCCTTTCATACCTGTGCCCCACACATGTAGTACTGCACAGACAATGCCTTGATGTCCATCCATGGACAAGTATGTCAGCTCTATTCCTTTCTGTGTGCTGCCTGTCACCACTGTTATGTGTGAAAGGCACCGTACATTCGCTCTGAGGGCGTGTGTACGTTCCCTATCACTATGGGAGTGCTGCCGTAGGCCTACCCATAGTGATAGTGAGCGTACAGGCGTGTGTACGGTCCGTATCACTATGGGTATGCATACGCGAGCACACCCATAGTGATAGTGAGCGTACAGGCGTGTGTACGGTCCGTATCACTATGGGTACGCATACGCGAGCACACCCATAGTGATAGTGAGCGTACAGGCATGTGTACGGTCCGTATCACTATGGGTACGCATACGCGAGCACACCCATAGTGATAGTGAGCGTACAGGCATGTGTACGGTCCATACCACTATGGGTACGCATACGCGAGCACACCCATAGTGATAGTGAGCGTACAGGCGTGTGTACGGTCCGTATCACTATGGGTACGCATACGCGAGCACACCCATAGTGATAGTGAGCGTACAGGTGTGTGTACGGTCCGTATCACTATGGGTACGCATACGCGAGCACACCCATAGTGATAGTGAGCGTACAGGCATGTGTACGGTCCGTATCACTATGGGTACGCATATGCGAGCACACCCATAGTGATAGTGAGCGTACAGGCGTGTGTGCGGTCCGTATCACTATGGGTACGCATACGCGAGCACACCCATAGTAATAGTGAGCGTACACGTGTGTGTACGGTCCGTATCACTATGGGTTTGCTCGCGTATGCGTACCCATAGTGATACGGACCGCACACACGCCTGTACGGCCCGTAGCTATGCATTTGGGGTGCCCTAGGGCCCCGGAACGCACCGTACCTGTGTGTGAATCTCCAAATTACATAGGGGACACATGAGGGACAAGTATGAAGCCAGAGATGCATGCTGGTTGCCATGGAGACCGAGTTTAAACTTTGAATTTGTTGAATGAGGTGGCCTGCAAAAGTCGGTTTGAAATAATCTACTTTGTTGCAAAGTTGTTGTTGAAATGACATCATGCTGAATTCTAAAAAAAACTAACCCCCTCACAGGGGTAGGTTTAAATGGATTGGAGGAAACATAGGATGCAAATGTGAGTGACCAATCACTCTGTACTCCTGTGCATGAAACAGGCCAGCAAGGCAGAAATAAGGCAGCCAGGTCCCATGAGAGAGCACTTGCCTGCACATCTTTTGATTCAACAACACTGCTGCTGCTCGTGATTCCCTGGCACCATGTCAAGGTCTGTGGAGAGGGCCCAGCCTTTCACCCTGGAGGAGAATCTGGCATTGCTGGATGTGATCCTCCCACAGTACTCCATGCTGTATGGCCGACCAGGGATTCAGGTGAGTGCTGAGTCCACTAGCACAGACTGTGTCCCTTTTTTGTGACTGGGACTTCTGGCATTGTGTCCAGGTGTGACACACATGCATTGTACCGTAGAGTGGGTCCCGGGGGGGGAATGCCTGATGTCTCCCAGCCAGAGCATGCTGTGGTGCATGTCTGACGTCCTCACTTGCATTGTGTTTACTGTGACAATCACTGCATGGTGCATGCCACATTCTACCTGTCTAATCCTCCTGGGAATGTTGCTTCTACAGTCCTCATGTGATTCTGTGGTCACCCCAGTGTGACAGGTGACTGTACCCACAGATGTGTGTTTGTTCAGTGTACCTGTTCTGGGAGTGTCCACATGATGTGTTCGTACCCTGGACATCGGTGTGTGTGTAAGTCCCCTGTCATGTGGGTGGGTGCATATGTGGAGTGTAGCACCCCAGCTGCATGAGGGATGGATATACCCTGCCCATCTGATGTGAGCAGGGAGCAGTGCTTTGTGTCTCACGTGCAGAGCCAGCCCCACACCTGTGAGCCCCCCCAGTCTAGTGGCACATGTGCAGAGTGAGGTTTGTAGCTGCATTTGGCAATGGCAGGTGAATGTCCTGTGCCTGTGTGTGTCTGTGTACTCTGCTGAGGTAGCGTCAGTGGCCTGTGGCATGTGACTGCTTTGAGGTGCTGCACATAATCCTGGTGTACCTTCTGATGCACAGTGTGTGTCTGGATCATTTATTGTGTCGTACCCCTCATGCCACCTGTGTACTTTCAATGGCACGTGGTGCATTTGCCCTTACACAGAGAAATATGTCCCTATGACAAAGGTGCAATGGTTTGGCTGCATACTATGCCTTGTTGAAACCAGCAAAATTGTTCTAATGTGTGTCTCTGTGACATGTGGCAGGTGTATTGATGTAGTCTCACTTTTTCAACCCCACAGGTAGGCGCCTCTGCCAAGGAGCAGATCTGGAGGGACGCCGTCAGTGCCGTGAGGAGGACGGATGGTCGCAAGCGGCGCCTGGCCCAGGTGAGGAAACGCTGGCAGGATATCCGGTGCTGGACGCGGAGGATCGCACGGGTCCTGCTGGGGGACTCACCTGTGGGCCCTAAGAACCATGGGCGTCGCTGTCTGACCCACATCCACAAGCGTGTGCTGGCGGTGGTCTTTCCTGACATGGACAGGCGCTTACGGGAGAAGCAGCAGCAGGAAGGGGGTAGGTACATGTGTGTTTGTTGTGTGTCACCAGCATTTGTAAGTGCGCAGTTGCATGGATACACTGCCAGTGTTTAAATGTGCAGTGCAGGTCCTGTCACCCACAGTATAGCGGTGCTGTCCTTCCTCCCTTCCCCTCCTTGCCATGTGTTCCCTGGTCTGTGTGTAGTCACTCTTTCACAAGGTCATCTGGGCTGGCAGTTTATCCACGTGACCAATGCTTGCAGCATCATGTGTGGGGGTGGTGTGTAACAGGTTTTGGGACCTTGCCTGTGCCCTGTCCAGTTCAGTACTTGTGGGGTCCATGTCAATTGGCACTGATGCTGAGTCCAGACATAGGAGTATGTCTCTGAAGTGTAATGCCTTACAGCAAGCATGTCCTATGTTGTGGCCTGTGACATGATGTGCATGAGTGTGCGATACGCAGAGTGCAGGGATGGTGGCCTGTGTTGCAGTCATTACCATTCAGGACCATGGAATATTGTGGCCACTACTGTCCCCTGGGGCATATTTTGCTAGGCATCATGTGTGTCATCACAATATGTGGACACTCTCAGTGTCTACAGCATAGGATGTGCTCTGTGCCATTGTCCCCTGGCACCATGTATATTTACGTAACGTGTTCTACAAGTGTCCACTGTACAGCCTGACCTAATTTTCCTCGTTCATACTCACGGTGGCCAGTGCCTGTGTGTCTTGTTACAATTATCTGATGATGGCCATTTGTAAATGAGATCGTTGTACAGGCGCACATGGGGTATTTTGGGTCCAATATGGGTTTCTGGCAGCCCATGTGTATTTCTCCCAGACTAAGAGATGCAAGTGCTTCCTGTGTCTCATCAAATTGTCTCATGTAGGGGGTGGTTGGTGCGGGCAAGGCCTACATGTCGACACCTGAAATCTCATTGCTCGGTCTGGCCAGTGTGTGATGTTTGTCTGGACATACACTCAAGGTGCAGTGACCCATTCATGTTGGGCATGTCTTTAAGTATTACCTTTGCAGCATGTGCCTCAAGTTCATGGAGATGGTCCCTGCTCATCCCTAGTTACGGCAACGCTGTGTGGTGCAGATGCAGTGCTGGATTGTCCCCAGAGCCTGGCTCCTCTGGCCAAATCCATATCATGTCATTTGCAAATGTGTCATGCTCTCCATAGTTTCTCAGTGGCATGGTGGGTGAACCAACTGTGTGTTGCAGGGCCTATATATGTACCTTGTATTGTAGATGTTACTCATCTTTCATTTCAGGCTATGCACTGTAACCTATGTAGATTTGACTTATGTGACATATGTATACAGGTGTCTGAATAATTCCTGTTTATTCACCTTGCCCACAGCATCATCGGGGGACACGGATGGAGACACCGGCACGGACCGTGCGGAGGGACCGGGCACCAGTGCCAGCAGTGACATCTTAGCTGGCACATCGAGTGGAACTGAGGCCGAGGGGAGTGAGCCAGAGGACCTGTCCACTGTCACCACAGAATATGAAGCTGACGGGTCCGAGGCTGAGCTCTCCGAGGGGGCGGAGGCTGCTCCAACAGCTGACAGCAGCACAACATCTCTCCCCGCCCCCTCCATTGCCATCACCGGCCTCCCACTTGCTCGTGTCCCTTCCTGGCGTGCTAGGTCACCACGTGTCTCCTTCCTGCCAGGCACCGCACCCCCTGCCCCTGTCTCCACTGCTTCCGCCAATGCCGAGTCTGTGGACATCCTGCGGCAGTTGCAGGTTGGTCAGGCTGCGATGCTTAATGTCCTCCATGGCCACAGCCAAGTGCTCAACAACATGGAGGCATACTAGGAGGGCATTTCAGCATCGCAGGCTGACCAACGCAACTTGCTGCGGTCTATTGACTCGACACTGACTGCAGCAGTGGGTCTCCTGCAGCACTTCGTCCCACCCCCTACCCATGCCCCATCCACACTTCCCACTCCCATGCCTGTCCCACGTACACCCAGACGTCAGCATGCACACACCCCACCAGACACAGGCACCACACCAGCAGGGAAGGACAAGCGCACACCTCCTGGCACGCACACACAGGGTGAAGTAGGCACACCCACTGGGTCGGGGGGCAAACGTAAGACACGCAGCCAGAGTGGGAGTCCGCATTCTGCAAAATCCACTCCCTCCAAATCCACTCCCCTCAGCTCTCCTGGCCACAAATCCAGCAAGGACTCCTTCATGGCCGCTCTGTCCCTGAGCCCCACAGTGACACCACCCCGCAAGCGGTCAAAAGAGTCCCCGGTCAGGGTGGTTGAGTCCCCCCCCTGTCCACACCCTCCCCGGGTAGTGCTGCGACCCATCCCTGTGACCCCACCCCCTCCTTGGGGCCTGCGGTTCCTTCGGGTGCAGGGGAGATGCTGGGCGACCTGGCAGTAGTGTGCAGCGCCGTGCTCCAATCCACCTTTGGCGCTGCCCCACCCCCTGTGTAGGAGTCGTCCGTCCCTGCACCCACAACACCTACCCTTGCCCCTCCTGTCCCTGCGGTGCCTGGTCCTTCCCCCCAACATGATGCCCCCCCCCCTGTGGAAGACAAAGGAGTCTGACTGTGCAGGCAAGCTAGGGGACACACGTACCACTGTGTCCCCCATCCGGATTTGAGTCATGGACTGCCCTATGGGCCTTTTATATATTGACATTTATGATGATTATTACTTACATCCTGCTGAATAAAGCAATTAGTTTTTTCCTTGGAACACTACTGTTTATCTGGTATTGCTGTTGGTGGACCTGCTCCATGATTTTGGGTGGTGATAATGTGTTGGGTGTGTGGGAAATGTAGTCTTGTGCTGGTCATAGGGTGGACCCTGGTATCTGTGTGCCATCACAAGCTGTTGGCTAAATTACTTTGTTCATGTAAGCAGTTACTGCATGGTGACATCGTCCCAAGGTGTGTTCCTTCCTCTGTGTAACCTGACATCTTCCCTGCAGGGTGTTTCCACTATGTGGTGCTGAGTAAGGGTGGGCGTAGTTCGCGAAGTAGCACTTCGCGAAGCTACGCAAAGTGAAGTTCGCACTACGCGAGCTACGCGAGCTACGCGTAGCACTTCGCGAACTGCGAAGTAACATGTTCGCACTGTGCAAGATGTTGTTTTCAATGATTGCACAGTGCGGACAAGCAACCGGCACTGTGCAATCATTGAAAATGGCATCTTGCACAGTGCGAGCTGTAGTTTTCTGCTGCTCGAGTAGATTTTTCCTCGAGCTGCAGCTTTCTCAACGCGAACTGGTAGTTTCTCATCGCGAGCGGTCGCGAGCATACGCGACCCCTCGCAATGAGAAACCTGACCTTCTCGCGTTGTGAATCTCGCCGGGAGGTTTATTTTCCATGCTCGCGATCGCGAACAAGGAAAATGTCTCACCAGGATGTCATTTTGCTTGCTCGCGGTCGCCAACTTGACGTTGAGGACCGCGAGCAAGCAAAAAATGACCGCAGCACTACGCAACACTACGCTACGCGTGTTCGCACTGTGCTACGTGCAGTTCGCGTAGTGCGAAGTAGCGCGAACTTCGCAAACTACGCGAGCGTAGCGTAGTGCTTCGCCCAGGCCTAGTGCTGAGCTGTGTCTACATCAGCTGGGTGTGTGACGGACTCCTTCAACTTTGCATATGCATGCTGAGCGATGTCTCCACCTGCATCATTCGTGGCATCCTTGGTGGTCACTGTACTTGTGTATGTAGACTGTTGACATGACTTCATGTGGACATGTTCTCTTTTAGGCGCTATGCATGTGTGTACTCCCAGCCTCGCACACATGTGGTACATGTACTGCAGGGTCTTTGTGCACCTGACTGATATTTGTGGGCATTGTATCTGTGGCTACTCCACCCTTTGCGTTCCATGGGCACTGCTGGGAGGACTTTACACCCACCCCTCCTGCGTCTGGGCACTGCTGGGAGGACTCTGCACACACCCCTCCTGTGTCTGGGCACTGCTGGGAGGACTCTGCAGCCACCCCTCCTGTGTCTGGGCACTGCTGGGAGGACTCTGCACACACCCCTCCTGTGTCTGGGTACTGCTGGGAGGACTCTGCACCCACCCCTCCTGTGTCTGGGCACTGCTGGGAGGACTCTGCACACACCCCTCCTGTGTCTGGGCACTGCTGGGAGTGATAGGCACCCACCCCTCCTGTGTCTGGGCACTGCTGGGAGGACTCTACACCCACCCCTCCTGCGTCTGGGCACTGCTGGGAGGACTCTGCACCCACTCCTCCTGTGTCTGGGCACTGCTGGGAGGACTCTGCACACACCCCTCCTGTGTCTGGGCACTGCTGGGAGGACTCTGCACCCACCCCTCCTGTGTCTGGGCACTGCTGGGAGGACTCTGCACACACCCCTCCTGTGTCTGGGCACTGCTGGGAGGACTCTGCACCCACCTCTCCTATGTCTGGGGACTGCAGGGAGTGATAGGCACCCACCCCTCCTGTGTCTGGGCACTGCTGGGAGGGCTCTACACCCACCCCTCCTGCATCTGGGCACTGCTGGGAGGACTCTGCACACACCCCTCCTGTGTCTGGGCACTGCTGGGAGGACTCTGCACCCACCCCTCCTGTGTCTGGGCACTGCTGGGAGGACTCTGCACCCACCCCTCCTGCGTCTGGGCACTGCTGGGAGGACTCTGCACCCACCCCTCCTGTGTCTGGGCACTGCTGGGAGGACTCTGCACCCACCCCTCCTATGTCTGGGCACTGCTGGGAGGACTCTGCACACACCCCTCCTGTGTCTGGGCACTGCTGGGAGTGATAGGCACCCACCCCTCCTGTGTCTGGGCACTGCTGGGAGGACGCTACACCCACCCCTCCTGTGTCTGGGCACTGCTGGGAGGACTCTGCAGCCACCCCTCCTGTGTCTGGGCACTGCTGGGAGGACTCTGCACACACCCCTCCTGTGTCTGGGCACTGCTGGGAGTGATAGGCACCCACCCCTCCTGTGTCTGGGCACTGCTGGGAGGACTCTACACCCACCCCTCCTGCGTCTGGGCACTGCTGGGAGGACTCTGCACCCACCCCTCCTGTGTCTGGGCACTGCTGGGAGGACTCTGCACACACCCCTCCTGTGTCTGGGCACTGCTGGGAGGACTCTGCACCCACCCCTCCTGTGTCTGGGCACTGCTGGGAGGACTCTGCACACACCCCTCCTGTGTCTGGGCACTGCTGGGAGGACTCTGCACCCACCTCTCCTATGTCTGGGGACTGCTGGGAGTGATAGGCACCCACCCCTCCTGTGTCTGGGCACTGCTGGGAGGGCTCTACACCCACCCCTCCTGCGTCTGGGCACTGCTGGGAGGACTCTGCACACACCCCTCCTGTGTCTGGGCACTGCTGGGAGGACTCTGCACCCACCCCTCCTGTGTCTGGGCACTGCTGGGAGGACTCTGCACCCACCCCTCCTGCGTCTGGGCACTGCTGGGAGGACTCTGCACCCACCCCTCCTGTGTCTGGGCACTGCTGGGAGGACTCTGCACCCACCCCTCCTATGTCTGGGCACTGCTGGGAGGACTCTGCACACACCCCTCCTGTGTCTGGGCACTGCTGGGAGTGATAGGCACCCACCCCTCCTGTGTCTGGGCACTGCTGGGAGGACGCTACACCCACCCCTCCTGTGTCTGGGCACTGCTGGGAGGACTCTGCAGCCACCCCTCCTGTGTCTGGGCACTGCTGGGAGGACTCTGCACACACCCCTCCTGTGTCTGGTCACTGCTGGGAGGACTCTGCACCCACCCCTCCTGTGTCTGGGCACTGCTGGGAGGACTCTGCACACACCCCTCCTGTGTCTGGGCACTGCTGGGAGTGATAGGCACCCACCCCTCCTGTGTCTGGGCACTGCTGGGAGGACTCTACACCCACCCCTCCTGCGTCTGGGCACTGCTGGGAGGACTCTGCACCCACCCCTCCTGTGTCTGGACACTGCTGGGAGGACTCTGCACACACCCCTCCTGTGTCTGGGCACTGCTGGGAGGACTCTGCACCCACCCCTCCTGTGTCTGGGCACTGCTGGGAGGACTCTGCACACACCCCTCCTGTGTCTGGGCACTGCTGGGAGGACTCTGCACCCACCCCTCCTATGTCTGGGCACTGCTGGGAGTGATAGGCACCCACCCCTCCTGTGTCTGGGCACTGCTGGGAGGACTCTACACCCACCCCTCCTGCGTCTGGGCACTGCTGGGAGGACTCTGCACCCACCCCTCCTGTGTCTGGGCACTGCTGGGAGGACTCTGCACACACCCCTCCTGTGTCTGGGCACTGCTGGGAGGACTCTACACCCACCCCTCCTGCATCTGGGCACTGCTGGGAGGACTCTGCACCCACCCCTCCTGTGTCTGGGCACTGCTGGGAGTGATAGGCACCCACCCCTCCTGTGTCTGGGCACTGCTGGGAGGACTCTACACCCACCCCTCCTGCGTCTGGGCACTGCTGGGAGGACTCTGCACCCACCCCTCCTGTGTCTGGGCACTGCTGGGAGGACTCTGCACACACCCCTCCTGTGTCTGGGCACTGCTGGGAGGACTCTGAACCCACCCCTCCTGTATCTGGGCACTGCTGGGAGGACTCTGCACACACCCCTCCTGTGTCTGGGCACTGCTGGGAGGACTCTGCACCCACCTCTCCTATGTCTGGGGACTGCTGGGAGTGATAGGCACCCACCCCTCCTGTGTCTGGGCACTGCTGGGAGGGCTCTACACCCACCCCTCCTGCGTCTGGGCACTGCTGGGAGGACTCTGCACACACCCCTCCTGTGTCTGGGCACTGCTGGGAGGACTCTGCACCCACCCCTCCTGTGTCTGGGCACTGCTGGGAGGACTCTGCACCCACCCCTCCTGCGTCTGGGCACTGCTGGGAGGACTCTGCACCCACCCCTCCTGTGTCTGGGCACTGCTGGGAGGACTCTGCACCCACCCCTCCTATGTCTGGGCACTGCTGGGAGGACTCTGCACACACCCCTCCTGTGTCTGGGCACTGCTGGGAGGACTCTGCAGCCACCCCTCCTGTGTCTGGGCACTGCTGGGAGGACTCTGCACACACCCCTCCTGTGTCTGGGCACTGCTGGGAGGACTCTGCACCCACCTCTCCTATGTCTGGGGACTGCTGGGAGTGATAGGCACCCACCCCTCCTGTGTCTGGGCACTGCTGGGAGGACGCTACACCCACCCCTCCTGCGTCTGGGCACTGTTGGGAGGACTCTGCACACACCCCTCCTGTGTCTGGGCACTGCTGGGAGGACTCTGCAGCCACCCCTCCTGTGTCTGGGCACTGCTGGGAGGACTCTGCACACACCCCTCCTGTGTCTGGGCACTGCTGGGAGGACTCTGCACCCACCCCTCCTGTGTCTGGGCACTGCTGGGAGGACTCTGCACACACCCCTCCTGTGTCTGGGCACTGCTGGGAGTGATAGGCACCCACCCCTCCTGTGTCTGGGCACTGCTGGGAGGACTCTACACCCACCCCTCCTGCGTCTGGGCACTGCTGGGAGGACTCTGCACCCACCCCTCCTGTGTCTGGACACTGCTGGGAGGACTCTGCACACACCCCTCCTGTGTCTGGGCACTGCTGGGAGGACTCTGCACCCACCCCTCCTGTGTCTGGGCACTGCTGGGAGGACTCTGCACACACCCCTCCTGTGTCTGGGCACTGCTGGGAGGACTCTGCACCCACCCCTCCTATGTCTGGGCACTGCTGGGAGTGATAGGCACCCACCCCTCCTGTGTCTGGGCACTGCTGGGAGGACTCTACACCCACCCCTCCTGCGTCTGGGCACTGCTGGGAGGACTCTGCACACACCCCTCCTGTGTCTGGGCACTGCTGGGAGGACTCTGCACCCACCCCTCCTGTGTCTGGGCACTGCTGGGAGGACTCTGCACACACCCCTCCTGTGTCTGGGCACTGCTGGGAGGACTCTACACCCACCCCTCCTGCATCTGGGCACTGCTGGGAGGACTCTGCACCCACCCCTCCTGTGTCTGGGCACTGCTGGGAGGACTCTGCACCCAGCCCTCCTATGTCTGGGCACTGCTGGGAGGACTCTGCACACACCCCTCCTGTGTCTGGGCACTGCTGGGAGTGATAGGCACCCACCCCTCCTGTGTCTGGGCACTGCTGGGAGGACGCTACACCCACCCCTCCTGCGTCTGGGCACTGCTGGGAGGACTCTGCACCCACCCCTCCTGTGTCTGGGCACTGCTGGGAGGACTCTGCACCCACCCCTCCTGTGTCTGGGCACTGCTGGGAGGACTCTGCACACACCCCTCCTGTGTCTGGGCACTGCTGGGAGTGATAGGCACCCACCCCTCATGTGTCTGGGCACTGCTGGGAGGACTCTACACCCACCCCTCCTGCGTCTGGGCACTGCTGGGAGGACTCTGCACCCACCCCTCCTGCGTCTGGGCACTGCTGGGAGGACTCTGCACCCACCCCTCCTGTGTCTGGGCACTGCTGGGAGGACTCTGCACCCACCCCTCCTGTGTCCAGGCACTGCTTGGAGTGATAGGCACCCACCCCTCCTGTGTCTGGGCACTGCTGGGAGGACTCTACACCCACCCCTCCTGCGTCTGGGCACTGCTGGGAGGACTCTGCACACACCCCTCCTGTGTCTGGGCACTGCTGGGAGGACTCTGCACCCACCCCTCCTGTGTCTGGGCACTGCTGGGAGTGATAGGCACCCACCCCTCCTGTGTCTGGGCACTGCTGGGAGGACTCTGCACACACCCTCCTGTGTCTGGGCACTGCTGGGAGTGATAGGCACCCACCCTCCTGTGTCTGGACACTGCTGGGAGGACTCTACACCCACCCCTCCTGCGTCTGGCCATGTATGCTCCATACATACGCGGGTGAGGGTACGGTCCGTACATACACTGTTGGGGTGGGGGTATGCTCCATACATATGCGGGTGGGGGTACGGTCCGTACATACACTGTTGGGGTGGGGGTACGCTCCATACATACGCAGGTGGGGGTACAGTCCGTACATACACTGTTGGGGTGGGGGTACGCTCCATACATACGCGGGTGGGGGTACGGTCCGTACATACACTGTTGGGGTGGGGGTAAGCTCCATACATACGGGGGTGGGGGTATGGTCCGTACATACACTGTTGGGGTGGGGGTACGCTCCATACATACGCGGGTGAGGGTACGGTCCGTACATACACTGTTGGGGTGGTGGTACGCTCCATACATACGCGGGTGGGGGTACGGTCCGTACATACACTGTTGGGGTGGGGGTACGCTCCATACATACGCGGGTGGGGGTACGGTCTGTACATACACTGTTGGGGTGGGGGTACGCTCCATACATACGCGGGTGGGGGTACGGTCCGTACATACACTGTTGGGGTGGGGGTATGCTCCATACATACGCGGGTGAGGGTACGGTCCGTACATACACTGTTGGGGTGGGGGCACGCTCCATACATACGTGGGTGGGGGTACGGTCTGTACATACACTGTTGGGGTGGGGGTACGCTCCATACATACGCGGGTGAGGGTACAGTCCGTACGTATCCGTGCCCACGCTGTGGAATGCTTGTGCGGCCCGTACCCAGGCCTTTGGCACATCTATGGACCCAATGACATGGGGCATCCCTCCCAGGGCATAGAATCCGCGCTTGACTCCTGTCAACTGTTCAGGGGTTGGGAAATGGATAAACTCATCCAGGTGAAGCAACATGGCCTCTAAAAAATCATGCAGCACACGGCTGAACATGGTCTGGGACATGCCACCAACATGAGCTATGGAATATTGAAAGGAACCCGTGGCAAAAAAATGTAGGGCTGCTATTACCTTCAGCTTGGGTGTCAGTGCCATAGGATACCTGTGCAGCGGTTGCAGGTGTGGTGCCAGCCTTGCCGTCAACTCCTCAATCAACGGTTGGGGGAAGCGGTAGCAGCGTATACAGTCATTCTCCTGCATGTCAGCCAAGTCCGGAATTGGTCGGGGAAGAGGCGGCGCTCTGCAGTAATTTGGAAGTGACAAGGAAGAGTGAGTGCACTACAACAACAATTTATATGTACTGAGCACATGTTAATCTGTCAATACACATATGCTACATACGGAGTCAGGTATGTGCTACATGCCCTGGACTCTTATGGCTGCCAGGTGACACTCCTACCAAGACCCAGCTACACACGGGGATTGTGAACCTCCACATCCCATGGCATGGGACTAGCTGTGTCCCAGTGTAAGTGAACAGCCAGACGCAATACAGGAGTGACATACATCAACATATCAGCAGATGTAGGATGTTGATTGCAGAGACAGGTAGCGGAACACTAGAGCCACAGGTCACATGACATAACACTAGGACAGCCCACACACCTTGCCATGAAGGTGTACATGTCATGATTGATCACACATACATTGAGAGTATGCAGACAGGTCCTTGTTACGCTACTCCGTGTCCCATGCATACATACACACCTTACATCCGATACCACATGTGGCCTGGTGTGCGTAACAGTGTGCCATGGCCATCTACACACAGACACATGTTGGTTGCAGCAACTGCAGATGCATTTGAGGGAACACCAACATCAAGCTAATGGGAACACACCACACATACATGACATAGTCACATCGTGCAACGTGGGTAGTCACATGTCAGGTGTGGTAACCCCTGTAGCGGGCATCAGGGGACACTTGCGTGTGTTGTTGACTGTGCCATGCCAGTGACCCTTATCTCAAGTGTTCTGTACGACATGCACACATGTCAAAGGAGTGAAGGGCATGTCTGGCACATAGTGCACCATCACACATAACATCTGTACACATCTCATCATACATCTATTGCCTTCACAACTCAGGAGTAATGTGCCACATCACAGCCTTTCATACCTGTGCCCCACACATGTAGTACTGCACAGACAATGCCTTGATGTCCATCCATGGACAAGTATGTCAGCTCTATTCCTTTCTGTGTGCTGCCTGTCACCACTGTTATGTGTGAAAGGCACCGTACATTCGCTCTGAGGGCGTGTGTACGTTCCCTATCACTATGGGAGTGCTGCCGTAGGCCTACCCATAGTGATAGTGAGCGTACAGGCGTGTGTACGGTCCGTATCACTATGGGTATGCATACGCGAGCACACCCATAGTGATAGTGAGCGTACAGGCGTGTGTACGGTCCGTATCACTATGGGTACGCATACGCGAGCACACCCATAGTGATAGTGAGCGTACAGGCATGTGTACGGTCCGTATCACTATGGGTACGCATACGCGAGCACACCCATAGTGATAGTGAGCGTACAGGCATGTGTACGGTCCATACCACTATGGGTACGCATACGCGAGCACACCCATAGTGATAGTGAGCGTACAGGCGTGTGTACGGTCCGTATCACTATGGGTACGCATACGCGAGCACACCCATAGTGATAGTGAGCGTACAGGTGTGTGTACGGTCCGTATCACTATGGGTACGCATACGCGAGCACACCCATAGTGATAGTGAGCGTACAGGCATGTGTACGGTCCGTATCACTATGGGTACGCATATGCGAGCACACCCATAGTGATAGTGAGCGTACAGGCATGTGTGCGGTCCGTATCACTATGGGTACGCATACGCGAGCACACCCATAGTAATAGTGAGCGTACACGTGTGTGTACGGTCCGTATCACTATGGGTTTGCTCGCGTATGCGTACCCATAGTGATACGGACCGCACACACGCCTGTACGGCCCGTAGCTATGCATTTGGGGTGCCCTAGGGCCCCGGAACGCACCGTACCTGTGTGTGAATCTCCAAATTACATAGGGGACACATGAGGGACAAGTATGAAGCCAGAGATGCATGCTGGTTGCCATGGAGACCGAGTTTAAACTTTGAATTTGTTGAATGAGGTGGCCTGCAAAAGTCGGTTTGAAATAATCTACTTTGTTGCAAAGTTGTTGTTGAAATGACATCATGCTGAATTCTAAAAAAAACTAACCCCCTCACAGGGGTAGGTTTAAATGGATTGGAGGAAACATAGGATGCAAATGTGAGTGACCAATCACTCTGTACTCCTGTGCATGAAACAGGCCAGCAAGGCAGAAATAAGGCAGCCAGGTCCCATGAGAGAGCACTTGCCTGCACATCTTTTGATTCAACAACACTGCTGCTGCTCGTGATTCCCTGGCACCATGTCAAGGTCTGTGGAGAGGGCCCAGCCTTTCACCCTGGAGGAGAATCTGGCATTGCTGGATGTGATCCTCCCACAGTACTCCATGCTGTATGGCCGACCAGGGATTCAGGTGAGTGCTGAGTCCACTAGCACAGACTGTGTCCCTTTTTTGTGACTGGGACTTCTGGCATTGTGTCCAGGTGTGACACACATGCATTGTACCGTAGAGTGGGTCCCGGGGGGGGAATGCCTGATGTCTCCCAGCCAGAGCATGCTGTGGTGCATGTCTGACGTCCTCACTTGCATTGTGTTTACTGTGACAATCACTGCATGGTGCATGCCACATTCTACCTGTCTAATCCTCCTGGGAATGTTGCTTCTACAGTCCTCATGTGATTCTGTGGTCACCCCAGTGTGACAGGTGACTGTACCCACAGATGTGTGTTTGTTCAGTGTACCTGTTCTGGGAGTGTCCACATGATGTGTTCGTACCCTGGACATCGGTGTGTGTGTAAGTCCCCTGTCATGTGGGTGGGTGCATATGTGGAGTGTAGCACCCCAGCTGCATGAGGGATGGATATACCCTGCCCATCTGATGTGAGCAGGGAGCAGTGCTTTGTGTCTCACGTGCAGAGCCAGCCCCACACCTGTGAGCCCCCCCAGTCTAGTGGCACATGTGCAGAGTGAGGTTTGTAGCTGCATTTGGCAATGGCAGGTGAATGTCCTGTGCCTGTGTGTGTCTGTGTACTCTGCTGAGGTAGCGTCAGTGGCCTGTGGCATGTGACTGCTTTGAGGTGCTGCACATAATCCTGGTGTACCTTCTGATGCACAGTGTGTGTCTGGATCATTTATTGTGTCGTACCCCTCATGCCACCTGTGTACTTTCAATGGCACGTGGTGCATTTGCCCTTACACAGAGAAATATGTCCCTATGACAAAGGTGCAATGGTTTGGCTGCATACTATGCCTTGTTGAAACCAGCAAAATTGTTCTAATGTGTGTCTCTGTGACATGTGGCAGGTGTATTGATGTAGTCTCACTTTTTCAACCCCACAGGTAGGCGCCTCTGCCAAGGAGCAGATCTGGAGGGACGCCGTCAGTGCCGTGAGGAGGACGGATGGTCGCAAGCGGCGCCTGGCCCAGGTGAGGAAACGCTGGCAGGATATCCGGTGCTGGACGCGGAGGATCGCACGGGTCCTGCTGGGGGACTCACCTGTGGGCCCTAAGAACCATGGGCGTCGCTGTCTGACCCACATCCACAAGCGTGTGCTGGCGGTGGTCTTTCCTGACATGGACAGGCGCTTACGGGAGAAGCAGCAGCAGGAAGGGGGTAGGTACATGTGTGTTTGTTGTGTGTCACCAGCATTTGTAAGTGCGCAGTTGCATGGATACACTGCCAGTGTTTAAATGTGCAGTGCAGGTCCTGTCACCCACAGTATAGCGGTGCTGTCCTTCCTCCCTTCCCCTCCTTGCCATGTGTTCCCTGGTCTGTGTGTAGTCACTCTTTCACAAGGTCATCTGGGCTGGCAGTTTATCCACGTGACCAATGCTTGCAGCATCATGTGTGGGGGTGGTGTGTAACAGGTTTTGGGACCTTGCCTGTGCCCTGTCCAGTTCAGTACTTGTGGGGTCCATGTCAATTGGCACTGATGCTGAGTCCAGACATAGGAGTATGTCTCTGAAGTGTAATGCCTTACAGCAAGCATGTCCTATGTTGTGGCCTGTGACATGATGTGCATGAGTGTGCGATACGCAGAGTGCAGGGATGGTGGCCTGTGTTGCAGTCATTACCATTCAGGACCATGGAATATTGTGGCCACTACTGTCCCCTGGGGCATATTTTGCTAGGCATCATGTGTGTCATCACAATATGTGGACACTCTCAGTGTCTACAGCATAGGATGTGCTCTGTGCCATTGTCCCCTGGCACCATGTATATTTACGTAACGTGTTCTACAAGTGTCCACTGTACAGCCTGACCTAATTTTCCTCGTTCATACTCACGGTGGCCAGTGCCTGTGTGTCTTGTTACAATTATCTGATGATGGCCATTTGTAAATGAGATCGTTGTACAGGCGCACATGGGGTATTTTGGGTCCAATATGGGTTTCTGGCAGCCCATGTGTATTTCTCCCAGACTAAGAGATGCAAGTGCTTCCTGTGTCTCATCAAATTGTCTCATGTAGGGGGTGGTTGGTGCGGGCAAGGCCTACATGTCGACACCTGAAATCTCATTGCTCGGTCTGGCCAGTGTGTGATGTTTGTCTGGACATACACTCAAGGTGCAGTGACCCATTCATGTTGGGCATGTCTTTAAGTATTACCTTTGCAGCATGTGCCTCAAGTTCATGGAGATGGTCCCTGCTCATCCCTAGTTACGGCAACGCTGTGTGGTGCAGATGCAGTGCTGGATTGTCCCCAGAGCCTGGCTCCTCTGGCCAAATCCATATCATGTCATTTGCAAATGTGTCATGCTCTCCATAGTTTCTCAGTGGCATGGTGGGTGAACCAACTGTGTGTTGCAGGGCCTATATATGTACCTTGTATTGTAGATGTTACTCATCTTTCATTTCAGGCTATGCACTGTAACCTATGTAGATTTGACTTATGTGACATATGTATACAGGTGTCTGATTAATTCCTGTTTATTCACCTTGCCCACAGCATCATCGGGGGACACGGATGGAGACACCGGCACGGACCGTGCGGAGGGACCGGGCACCAGTGCCAGCAGTGACATCTTAGCTGGCACATCGAGTGGAACTGAGGCCGAGGGGAGTGAGCCAGAGGACCTGTCCACTGTCACCACAGAATATGAAGCTGACGGGTCCGAGGCTGAGCTCTCCGAGGGGGCGGAGGCTGCTCCAACAGCTGACAGCAGCACAACATCTCTCCCCGCCCCCTCCATTGCCATCACCGGCCTCCCACTTGCTCGTGTCCCTTCCTGGCGTGCTAGGTCACCACGTGTCTCCTTCCTGCCAGGCACCGCACCCCCTGCCCCTGTCTCCACTGCTTCCGCCAATGCCGAGTCTGTGGACATCCTGCGGCAGTTGCAGGTTGGTCAGGCTGCGATGCTTAATGTCCTCCATGGCCACAGCCAAGTGCTCAACAACATGGAGGCATACTAGGAGGGCATTTCAGCATCGCAGGCTGACCAACGCAACTTGCTGCGGTCTATTGACTCGACACTGACTGCAGCAGTGGGTCTCCTGCAGCACTTCGTCCCACCCCCTACCCATGCCCCATCCACACTTCCCACTCCCATGCCTGTCCCACGTACACCCAGACGTCAGCATGCACACACCCCACCAGACACAGGCACCACACCAGCAGGGAAGGACAAGCGCACACCTCCTGGCACGCACACACAGGGTGAAGTAGGCACACCCACTGGGTCGGGGGGCAAACGTAAGACACGCAGCCAGAGTGGGAGTCCGCATTCTGCAAAATCCACTCCCTCCAAATCCACTCCCCTCAGCTCTCCTGGCCACAAATCCAGCAAGGACTCCTTCATGGCCGCTCTGTCCCTGAGCCCCACAGTGACACCACCCCGCAAGCGGTCAAAAGAGTCCCCGGTCAGGGTGGTTGAGTCCCCCCCCTGTCCACACCCTCCCCGGGTAGTGCTGCGACCCATCCCTGTGACCCCACCCCCTCCTTGGGGCCTGCGGTTCCTTCGGGTGCAGGGGAGATGCTGGGCGACCTGGCAGTAGTGTGCAGCGCCGTGCTCCAATCCACCTTTGGCGCTGCCCCACCCCCTGTGTAGGAGTCGTCCGTCCCTGCACCCACAACACCTACCCTTGCCCCTCCTGTCCCTGCGGTGCCTGGTCCTTCCCCCCAACATGATGCCCCCCCCCCTGTGGAAGACAAAGGAGTCTGACTGTGCAGGCAAGCTAGGGGACACACGTACCACTGTGTCCCCCATCCGGATTTGAGTCATGGACTGCCCTATGGGCCTTTTATATATTGACATTTATGATGATTATTACTTACATCCTGCTGAATAAAGCAATTAGTTTTTTCCTTGGAACACTACTGTTTATCTGGTATTGCTGTTGGTGGACCTGCTCCATGATTTTGGGTGGTGATAATGTGTTGGGTGTGTGGGAAATGTAGTCTTGTGCTGGTCATAGGGTGGACCCTGGTATCTGTGTGCCATCACAAGCTGTTGGCTAAATTACTTTGTTCATGTAAGCAGTTACTGCATGGTGACATCGTCCCAAGGTGTGTTCCTTCCTCTGTGTAACCTGACATCTTCCCTGCAGGGTGTTTCCACTATGTGGTGCTGAGTAAGGGTGGGCGTAGTTCGCGAAGTAGCACTTCGCGAAGCTACGCAAAGTGAAGTTCGCACTACGCGAGCTACGCGAGCTACGCGTAGCACTTCGCGAACTGCGAAGTAACATGTTCGCACTGTGCAAGATGTTGTTTTCAATGATTGCACAGTGCGGACAAGCAACCGGCACTGTGCAATCATTGAAAATGGCATCTTGCACAGTGCGAGCTGTAGTTTTCTGCTGCTCGAGTAGATTTTTCCTCGAGCTGCAGCTTTCTCAACGCGAACTGGTAGTTTCTCATCGCGAGCGGTCGCGAGCATACGCGACCCCTCGCAATGAGAAACCTGACCTTCTCGCGTTGTGAATCTCGCCGGGAGGTTTATTTTCCATGCTCGCGATCGCGAACAAGGAAAATGTCTCACCAGGATGTCATTTTGCTTGCTCGCGGTCGCCAACTTGACGTTGAGGACCGCGAGCAAGCAAAAAATGACCGCAGCACTACGCAACACTACGCTACGCGTGTTCGCACTGTGCTACGTGCAGTTCGCGTAGTGCGAAGTAGCGCGAACTTCGCAAACTACGCGAGCGTAGCGTAGTGCTTCGCCCAGGCCTAGTGCTGAGCTGTGTCTACATCAGCTGGGTGTGTGACGGACTCCTTCAACTTTGCATATGCATGCTGAGCGATGTCTCCACCTGCATCATTCGTGGCATCCTTGGTGGTCACTGTACTTGTGTATGTAGACTGTTGACATGACTTCATGTGGACATGTTCTCTTTTAGGCGCTATGCATGTGTGTACTCCCAGCCTCGCACACATGTGGTACATGTACTGCAGGGTCTTTGTGCACCTGACTGATATTTGTGGGCATTGTATCTGTGGCTACTCCACCCTTTGCGTTCCATGGGCACTGCTGGGAGGACTTTACACCCACCCCTCCTGCGTCTGGGCACTGCTGGGAGGACTCTGCACACACCCCTCCTGTGTCTGGGCACTGCTGGGAGGACTCTGCAGCCACCCCTCCTGTGTCTGGGCACTGCTGGGAGGACTCTGCACACACCCCTCCTGTGTCTGGGTACTGCTGGGAGGACTCTGCACCCACCCCTCCTGTGTCTGGGCACTGCTGGGAGGACTCTGCACACACCCCTCCTGTGTCTGGGCACTGCTGGGAGTGATAGGCACCCACCCCTCCTGTGTCTGGGCACTGCTGGGAGGACTCTACACCCACCCCTCCTGCGTCTGGGCACTGCTGGGAGGACTCTGCACCCACCCCTCCTGTGTCTGGGCACTGCTGGGAGGACTCTGCACACACCCCTCCTGTGTCTGGGCACTGCTGGGAGGACTCTGCACCCACCCCTCCTGTGTCTGGGCACTGCTGGGAGGACTCTGCACACACCCCTCCTGTGTCTGGGCACTGCTGGGAGGACTCTGCACCCACCTCTCCTATGTCTGGGGACTGCAGGGAGTGATAGGCACCCACCCCTCCTGTGTCTGGGCACTGCTGGGAGGGCTCTACACCCACCCCTCCTGCATCTGGGCACTGCTGGGAGGACTCTGCACACACCCCTCCTGTGTCTGGGCACTGCTGGGAGGACTCTGCACCCACCCCTCCTGTGTCTGGGCACTGCTGGGAGGACTCTGCACCCACCCCTCCTGCGTCTGGGCACTGCTGGGAGGACTCTGCACCCACCCCTCCTGTGTCTGGGCACTGCTGGGAGGACTCTGCACCCACCCCTCCTATGTCTGGGCACTGCTGGGAGGACTCTGCACACACCCCTCCTGTGTCTGGGCACTGCTGGGAGTGATAGGCACCCACCCCTCCTGTGTCTGGGCACTGCTGGGAGGACGCTACACCCACCCCTCCTGTGTCTGGGCACTGCTGGGAGGACTCTGCAGCCACCCCTCCTGTGTCTGGGCACTGCTGGGAGGACTCTGCACACACCCCTCCTGTGTCTGGGCACTGCTGGGAGTGATAGGCACCCACCCCTCCTGTGTCTGGGCACTGCTGGGAGGACTCTACACCCACCCCTCCTGCGTCTGGGCACTGCTGGGAGGACTCTGCACCCACCCCTCCTGTGTCTGGGCACTGCTGGGAGGACTCTGCACACACCCCTCCTGTGTCTGGGCACTGCTGGGAGGACTCTGCACCCACCCCTCCTGTGTCTGGGCACTGCTGGGAGGACTCTGCACACACCCCTCCTGTGTCTGGGCACTGCTGGGAGGACTCTGCACCCACCTCTCCTATGTCTGGGGACTGCTGGGAGTGATAGGCACCCACCCCTCCTGTGTCTGGGCACTGCTGGGAGGGCTCTACACCCACCCCTCCTGCGTCTGGGCACTGCTGGGAGGACTCTGCACACACCCCTCCTGTGTCTGGGCACTGCTGGGAGGACTCTGCACCCACCCCTCCTGTGTCTGGGCACTGCTGGGAGGACTCTGCACCCACCCCTCCTGCGTCTGGGCACTGCTGGGAGGACTCTGCACCCACCCCTCCTGTGTCTGGGCACTGCTGGGAGGACTCTGCACCCACCCCTCCTATGTCTGGGCACTGCTGGGAGGACTCTGCACACACCCCTCCTGTGTCTGGGCACTGCTGGGAGTGATAGGCACCCACCCCTCCTGTGTCTGGGCACTGCTGGGAGGACGCTACACCCACCCCTCCTGTGTCTGGGCACTGCTGGGAGGACTCTGCAGCCACCCCTCCTGTGTCTGGGCACTGCTGGGAGGACTCTGCACACACCCCTCCTGTGTCTGGTCACTGCTGGGAGGACTCTGCACCCACCCCTCCTGTGTCTGGGCACTGCTGGGAGGACTCTGCACACACCCCTCCTGTGTCTGGGCACTGCTGGGAGTGATAGGCACCCACCCCTCCTGTGTCTGGGCACTGCTGGGAGGACTCTACACCCACCCCTCCTGCGTCTGGGCACTGCTGGGAGGACTCTGCACCCACCCCTCCTGTGTCTGGACACTGCTGGGAGGACTCTGCACACACCCCTCCTGTGTCTGGGCACTGCTGGGAGGACTCTGCACCCACCCCTCCTGTGTCTGGGCACTGCTGGGAGGACTCTGCACACACCCCTCCTGTGTCTGGGCACTGCTGGGAGGACTCTGCACCCACCCCTCCTATGTCTGGGCACTGCTGGGAGTGATAGGCACCCACCCCTCCTGTGTCTGGGCACTGCTGGGAGGACTCTACACCCACCCCTCCTGCGTCTGGGCACTGCTGGGAGGACTCTGCACCCACCCCTCCTGTGTCTGGGCACTGCTGGGAGGACTCTGCACACACCCCTCCTGTGTCTGGGCACTGCTGGGAGGACTCTACACCCACCCCTCCTGCATCTGGGCACTGCTGGGAGGACTCTGCACCCACCCCTCCTGTGTCTGGGCACTGCTGGGAGTGATAGGCACCCACCCCTCCTGTGTCTGGGCACTGCTGGGAGGACTCTACACCCACCCCTCCTGCGTCTGGGCACTGCTGGGAGGACTCTGCACCCACCCCTCCTGTGTCTGGGCACTGCTGGGAGGACTCTGCACACACCCCTCCTGTGTCTGGGCACTGCTGGGAGGACTCTGAACCCACCCCTCCTGTGTCTGGGCACTGCTGGGAGGACTCTGCACACACCCCTCCTGTGTCTGGGCACTGCTGGGAGGACTCTGCACCCACCTCTCCTATGTCTGGGGACTGCTGGGAGTGATAGGCACCCACCCCTCCTGTGTCTGGGCACTGCTGGGAGGGCTCTACACCCACCCCTCCTGCGTCTGGGCACTGCTGGGAGGACTCTGCACACACCCCTCCTGTGTCTGGGCACTGCTGGGAGGACTCTGCACCCACCCCTCCTGTGTCTGGGCACTGCTGGGAGGACTCTGCACCCACCCCTCCTGCGTCTGGGCACTGCTGGGAGGACTCTGCACCCACCCCTCCTGTGTCTGGGCACTGCTGGGAGGACTCTGCACCCACCCCTCCTATGTCTGGGCACTGCTGGGAGGACTCTGCACACACCCCTCCTGTGTCTGGGCACTGCTGGGAGGACTCTGCAGCCACCCCTCCTGTGTCTGGGCACTGCTGGGAGGACTCTGCACACACCCCTCCTGTGTCTGGGCACTGCTGGGAGGACTCTGCACCCACCTCTCCTATGTCTGGGGACTGCTGGGAGTGATAGGCACCCACCCCTCCTGTGTCTGGGCACTGCTGGGAGGACGCTACACCCACCCCTCCTGCGTCTGGGCACTGTTGGGAGGACTCTGCACACACCCCTCCTGTGTCTGGGCACTGCTGGGAGGACTCTGCAGCCACCCCTCCTGTGTCTGGGCACTGCTGGGAGGACTCTGCACACACCCCTCCTGTGTCTGGGCACTGCTGGGAGGACTCTGCACCCACCCCTCCTGTGTCTGGGCACTGCTGGGAGGACTCTGCACACACCCCTCCTGTGTCTGGGCACTGCTGGGAGTGATAGGCACCCACCCCTCCTGTGTCTGGGCACTGCTGGGAGGACTCTACACCCACCCCTCCTGCGTCTGGGCACTGCTGGGAGGACTCTGCACCCACCCCTCCTGTGTCTGGACACTGCTGGGAGGACTCTGCACACACCCCTCCTGTGTCTGGGCACTGCTGGGAGGACTCTGCACCCACCCCTCCTGTGTCTGGGCACTGCTGGGAGGACTCTGCACACACCCCTCCTGTGTCTGGGCACTGCTGGGAGGACTCTGCACCCACCCCTCCTATGGCTGGGCACTGCTGGGAGTGATAGGCACCCCCCCCTCCTGTGTCTGGGCACTGCTGGGAGGACTCTACACCCACCCCTCCTGCGTCTGGGCACTGCTGGGAGGACTCTGCACACACCCCTCCTGTGTCTGGGCACTGCTGGGAGGACTCTGCACCCACCCCTCCTGTGTCTGGGCACTGCTGGGAGGACTCTGCACACACCCCTCCTGTGTCTGGGCACTGCTGGGAGGACTCTACACCCACCCCTCCTGCATCTGGGCACTGCTGGGAGGACTCTGCACCCACCCCTCCTGTGTCTGGGCACTGCTGGGAGGACTCTGCACCCAGCCCTCCTATGTCTGGGCACTGCTGGGAGGACTCTGCACACACCCCTCCTGTGTCTGGGCACTGCTGGGAGTGATAGGCACCCACCCCTCCTGTGTCTGGGCACTGCTGGGAGGACGCTACACCCACCCCTCCTGCGTCTGGGCACTGCTGGGAGGACTCTGCACCCACCCCTCCTGTGTCTGGGCACTGCTGGGAGGACTCTGCACCCACCCCTCCTGTGTCTGGGCACTGCTGGGAGGACTCTGCACACACCCCTCCTGTGTCTGGGCACTGCTGGGAGTGATAGGCACCCACCCCTCATGTGTCTGGGCACTGCTGGGAGGACTCTACACCCACCCCTCCTGCGTCTGGGCACTGCTGGGAGGACTCTGCACCCACCCCTCCTGCGTCTGGGCACTGCTGGGAGGACTCTGCACCCACCCCTCCTGTGTCTGGGCACTGCTGGGAGGACTCTGCACCCACCCCTCCTGTGTCCAGGCACTGCTTGGAGTGATAGGCACCCACCCCTTTTGTGTCTGGGCACTGCTGGGAGGACTCTACACCCACCCCTCCTGCGTCTGGGCACTGCTGGGAGGACTCTGCACACACCCCTCCTGTGTCTGGGCACTGCTGGGAGGACTCTGCACCCACCCCTCCTGTGTCTGGGCACTGCTGGGAGGACTCTGCACACACCCCTCCTGTGTCTGGGCACTGCTGGGAGGACTCTACACCCACCCCTCCTGCGTCTGGGCACTGCTGGGAGGACTCTGCACACACCCCTCCTGTGTCTGGGCACTGCTGGGAGTGATAGGCACCCACCCCTCCTGTGTCTGGGCACTGCTGGGAGGACTCTACACCCACCCCTCCTGCGTCTGGGCACTGCTGGGAGGACTCTGCACCCACCCCTCCTGTGTCTGGGCACTGCTGGGAGGACTCTGCACCCACCTATCCTGTGTCTGGGCACTGCTGTGAGTGATAGGCACCCACCCCTCCTGTGTCTGGGCACTGCTGGGAGGACTCTGCACACACCCCTCCTGTGTCTGGGCACTGCTGGGAGGACTCTGCACCCACCCCTCCTGTGTCTGGGCACTGCTGGGAGTGATAGGCACCCACCCCTCCTGTGTCTGGGCACTGCTGGGAGGACTCTGCACACACCCTCCTGTGTCTGGGCACTGCTGGGAGTGATAGGCACCCACCCTCCTGTGTCTGGACACTGCTGGGAGGACTCTACACCCACCCCTCCTGCGTCTGGCCATGTATGCTCCATACATACGCGGGTGAGGGTACGGTCCGTACATACACTGTTGGGGTGGGGGTATGCTCCATACATATGCGGGTGGGGGTACGGTCCGTACATACACTGTTGGGGTGGGGGTACGCTCCATACATACGCAGGTGGGGGTACAGTCCGTACATACACTGTTGGGGTGGGGGTACGCTCCATACATACGCGGGTGGGGGTACGGTCCGTACATACACTGTTGGGGTGGGGGTACGCTCCATACATACGGGGGTGGGGGTATGGTCCGTACATACACTGTTGGGGTGGGGGTACGCTCCATACATACGCGGGTGAGGGTACGGTCCGTACATACACTGTTGGGGTGGTGGTACGCTCCATACATACGCGGGTGGGGGTACGGTCCGTACATACACTGTTGGGGTGGGGGTACGCTCCATACATACGCGGGTGGGGGTACGGTCTGTACATACACTGTTGGGGTGGGGGTACGCTCCATACATACGCGGGTGGGGGTACGGTCCGTACATACACTGTTGGGGTGGGGGTATGCTCCATACATACGCGGGTGAGGGTACGGTCCGTACATACACTGTTGGGGTGGGGGCACGCTCCATACATACGTGGGTGGGGGTACGGTCTGTACATACACTGTTGGGGTGGGGGTACGCTCCATACATACGCGGGTGAGGGTACAGTCCGTACGTACCCGTGCCCACGCTGTGGAATGCTTGTGCGGCCCGTACCCAGGCCTTTGGCACATGGGTACGGGCCGTACCGCCATTGTTGGGGTGACGTGGGTGTGGGCGTGGTACGACTCGTACCCACGCTCTTAAGGCGTGGGTACGGTACGTACCTGTATTGTTGTGTTGCCGGTTCGCGTCGTCGCCCACTTCCGTTGTGGTGGACGCTGGCGTTGCTGGACACGCCCCCACCCCCTCGAAGTGACCAGGGCCTGGAGGTCAGGTATGTCCAGGGCATGTGTGCTGTGTGACTTGGGTGGGGGTTTTGTGTCCTGCCCCTGCCACCCCCCCTTTGCCCCTGGGTGTTGTTCTGACCTTCTGCGGCGTCTGCGTCGGTACCTGTAGAGGAGGTCGACTGCTATGAGGGCCGGGATGACACGTAGGTTCGGGTCCATGTCTGTCCGTCGTGTACAGGTGCTCCTTGTGCGCGTCGTCCTGATTTCCCGGCAGTTTTTGGCTGCCGGAAAATATTCTCCGTGCGGGATGACGTCGGTGCGAATCGTACTTCCTGGTTCGTGGAACGCAGGCTGCATGCGTCCCGACGTCACGTCGGCGCTTTTCCGGATGTCATTTGTATGTTTATTTTCCTCGGTTGGTGTTTTTTACGAATCGTACGGAAATAGTGTTTCCGTGCGAATCATACTTGCATGTTTGTAAAGTTTTACAACCGGGTACGAGTCGGACGGAGAAAACCCTCCGTCCGACGGTTCGTACCCGGTTTCTCCAGGATCGGAATCGGCACCTATGTCTGATCAGGCCACGGCAGCCGCCACCATCTTGATCCTCTCCAGTGGTCGCAGAGTCACAGCAGTAGCCTCGCTAGGCTCTCTACCAATTCGGACACCCCATCTGGGGACTGTGGAGCCTTCAATATCCTTGTCACAATATTGCGACCCCTCAATGTTTTGTCTTCAATAATCCCGACCCACACCTCATGCATGCACCTGTAAATATACACCAATGCACAATTGGTTATATTTTGTTAGCAGGGTAGGAGACAGGAAATGTTTACCTTCAAACTGAATAGAAGTTCAGCAGAGGGTTGGCAGAGGTGTTTAATGGTCTTCCCCGTGAATGGAAAATACAAAAGGTTTTCTGGGCATAGCTTTTTTGTGACTTTCAACACCAATGGAAATCTAACACAATTCCGAATTAAATTTACATGCTAGTTACTTTTCTTTTTTGTGAATTTTCCCAAATACTACTTATATTTGCAATGTGAAAATGTCTGCCATATCTTATTACTTGGAACATATGTGATCCAGAATACAGCTCAACCTATTTGCTTAGAGTTAGTAGCCTGTTATTTAGCATTTGTCCCCTAGGGGTGATTCATTTATGCCAGCTTGTGGTTATTAGCATTACATGATACCAACATTGTTGAGTGTGCACTGGCGGGTGGCCCATTAAGGCTATGGGAGCAGAGACCAGTTGCTTCTAACAGTTTCCTCTTTCACTGAGTAAAGTGAGTTAAAACCTTCCTTTTAGTTACTGACTTTTATATACACATTGCACAAGTTTTAGATGGATGCTCCACAAAGATGCAGGCCTCCTTCCTCTTATACCGAATGCAAGCTAGACAGGAAGAGCAGTTTTAGCTACTGGGAGAGTGCTGAATTTTGCTGCCCTTAACACCGGGAAAGCCATTCCAGGTCTCCACCTTCTCTCTTCATTAGATGACTGAGCCTGACAGAAAGGGCAGCCACCCAATGTTAGGAGGAAGAGGGGGGCCCATCTTAAAGTGGATGGCTTAGCTTTAAAGGCAGTAGGAGCCGTTCATAGACAAAAGTGCATGAAAGAGGGGCAGGACTGAGCTTGGTACTCCCAGATAGTTGCTAAAAATTGGAATGTAAATGCCTGGAGTACTCATTATCCTAAGGCGTAGTTGCTTTATCTATCAAGTCTTTCTTTAAATGAGATTAAGATCTAAAGTTGCACTACCTTGTTTAGCCATAAACTTAGCAATAAATATTAAAGTAGTTGATAGAGTAGCTTATTGTGGAAATCGTTTTGCAACAATAATGATGACTGAGGCACTTGTTCAAGAAACTTCTGACCTATAACTTTGAATGCTAATGAAAACGATCAATTGATTTGGCTTCTTCCACACATGGAAAGAGGACTGTCAAATATTTTGGTGTGACTCAAGTTATATCAGTAGACTAAAGGAGGGCTTTACTTTGTTTCGATCTTTTAAAGGAATTACCAAGTCCTTTAAGATACAGGCAGTGTCTCTGGTTGTACTGTCCGGAGATCCTATGTATACGTCATTGATATTTTCAGTCCTTTAATCTGCAGATGTTCTTAAATCAAATATATTACTTTAGCTTTTGAATGGCAAAAGTATGTCCCCAGATGTTTGCATCTTCTACTACAATACTTGTGTATTATGTTACATTATGTATTTTTTGTTGACAATCACTTTTAAAAATATAGTAAGTACTTCCAGTCCTTGACATTTTCCTTCATATGGAAAAGTAATTTTACAAAAAGTATTAATATTTTAAAATGTTTATATTTGTTCCACTTGTCATTCTGTTATGTAAAATTGCTTTAACAGCCTAATTCAGAGTTATCCCTATGAATGTTCCTGTCCTCTATGTTCGTAGATTAACAACCTACACCAAGGCAGCAATTGAAAAATCACTGTAGTTGGAGTTTCACGCTAGAGCAGTGGAGGTTTCTGTACCAAAGTGGTCATAAATGCCATGTGAAAAACTACATCTGTGGTGAAACATTTAAAGGAGTGTCAACAAATGGTCATCAAGGCTGGAGAAAATTGTCTATAAAGGGCATGACTATATGTGCCATTTAATTTCTTATTGGAATACTAACACTGTAACTTGTCCTATTGAAAAGGTCCTTAGAAACACCAGTCATCTATCCATTTTCCCCCTCCATCTTTTGACTTCTCAAATGGCCAAATACTCCAGGAGAAACTGAAGGTAGAAATACAGAAATACAATATGAATAGAACACAAATGTACTAATTCACAGAGTAACTGCCCAGTTCCCAGTGTTAAATCGTTATCTTAGAAACACTCACTAACTCCACACCACCAGGGTTAAGAGGCCGCCCAGTAACATTAACTCTGTTGTGGGCTTATTGGGTGCATGTCTAGGGCAATTGTAATGAGGCCAAGAGTAGAAGGCTGTGGGCTTTGCATCCCAGCATGTTAGGGATTCCATGGGCACTTTTTTGTGGGAGTCGTCTGCAGTTTTCATTTCTAAGATGGTCTTTCATACATAAAGTTAACTATGCCAGACAAGGTAGCTGACCGGTATACCTAAAATAGGCTGTTGATTTGTGATGATCTCTGGTGGATTCAATTCTGGACATTGGTGTAATAGATAGCAGAGCCAAGGAAGTTCTCCCCAGTGGCATGAACACCACCTGGAGTGCACTACATATCAATTCAATTCAAAACTTTATTTCGCATTTGTCTAAACGGCATAAAAGTACATAGTTGAAGCAATTCATAAGGTGCAAACTGCAGTCCACAAGTAACAATTACAGTGCAGATCTAAGTTAAAATTGAGGATTAAAATTTAGCAGCAGGTAAATAAAAAACATTCAAAGTAACTTGTGTGCTAAATCGAAATAATTAGATGCGATAAAGTGACATTAGAATGGGGCTAAAAGCACAAATTAAAACCAAAAATACATTAAGACCAATAAACAGTTAAAAAACTCAGAAAGTACTATGTATAGCAGTGCAAATCTAGCCGACGTCAGAGACGTGTCAAAGTAATCATTTGAGATCAGAATCGAACTGAGAGTATGGGTTCTTTAGGATGTGGGGCGGATCCATTAGAAGCCTTACAGGTTTTTACCACGGCTAGTAAAAAGGAAGCCATAGTAAAGCAAACAAATGGGGTTTCTAATTGTTGTAACACAAGTAGAGCAAGTGTTGGTGAGCGCAGGCTGATTTTCTTCAGTGTTTTCTCTTTTTTGCATTATAGGCACAAAAAAACAGTATATGCAAAGTCGATTGAATTGACTTATTATTGCATGGACAAGGAAGAAGCTGAGTGAGTGAAAATAAATTAATTGGATATCCCAACATAAGCGGTATATAGTTTAATCGGAATCTGATCAGGATGTAACAATGCTGGATGTTCTCTACAAAGGAAAGGTATGATAGGGCGCTATGCTGTAGCTGTGGTAATCCCTGATAAAACATTACAGATTTTCTCCACCTGCATCTTACTCACCTATCTGATGTAGATTCCATATTAAATAGTTCTTTTAGCCTTGATTTGGGGAAGGTTTGCCAAGAGCTCACAGTGTCATAAAGATGTGCTTGCTCCAGTGAATCAAGGGTTTGTTTGACGTAGGATAATCATGGGATTTTGTGGTCATGGTCTAAATTCATAATATCTTTTAAAATCATTTGGATAAGATCAACAGTATTTCTTTTCCACAATGAAAGCCACAGGGATAGCGGGGCTAATTTGATAATGTCACTAATATAAGGCAAATCAACATCCTTGTGTGCGATACAATTGTTACAGGCTTGTAGAGCTGACAGTAGTCGTTTAACAAATTTGTCTTCAATCACTTGCAATGCCTCTATATCCACTGTCCCCCAAATCGCTGCCCCATAAGTGGCAATAGATCTTGTTTTTGCCAGATAGATTTTGATCATTTCTAGTATTGGCTTGCTTCCCAGTTTTTTTGAGAACCGGAAAATTGTGGCTTTGCTTTTCTCTATATGATTTGCCCTATTCTGGACCATCTCCTTCCAAGAGAGTTTATAATCGAAGACCACACCTAAATATTTAAAGCATGGAATCTGTTCTATTTTCTCTCCATCGAGGTGGAATCTCAACGGTTTCTTTTTAGCCCCTCCCCGGTGACATAATAAATGTCTTAGATTTGTTTACATGAAGGTCCAGGTTGGGCATGAAGGTTGTATGTTCAGCAATAACATTTTGGAGCGCTGTAGCGGTTCTTGCTAAGTCAGAAGCGTAGGCTCGGCCACTTTAAGGTGAAGCCATTTTTCCTAGCTAAGATTGGTTTTGGGGAGAGTTTACCATTTCTACTCTTGTGTTTGCTCCACGCTAGAGTGCATGAAAGCATTGCATGATCACTGAATTCAGTGAAAATAACCTTCAACTTTGAAATGCTAGTTTTAAGGTGGTCACACATGATTATGTAATCAATCACAGAGGAACATTCTATGCTTTGAAATGTAGAAGGTAATTGGCCAGATACTGGATCGATTTCATTCCGGGGCTCTAGTTACCAAGTCATCAACACAGTTCAGAGCATTACCATGTATATTATGAACAAAATGAGTGATTGGTTCTCCCCGGTGATCTTCAATCCCACATAACTTCATCACTGCTCTTGGGCATGTTCTAATGTTGAAGTCTCCAACCCAAATGATTTGTAGTGTGTTTGGGTGATGGCCAACTAGGTACTTTATAGATTTACCCAGGTGCTTTGCTACTATTTCTGGGATCAAAAAGTTGTTGTTGTAGTAGTTAATTAACAGTAGGTCCCAGGTATCATAACCTTTAATGACTAACATGTGGAAGTGAGGGGAGATGAATATAAAGTTCACTACTTTAAGTGCGAGTGTGTTAGCTAACAATGTCAGGAGGCCCCCCCTTAGCTCTAACCCCTATTGAGGGTGATGTTGATGTACTAAAAGAATGATAGCCATTAACATAAATCTGGGTAATCTCCCAGGGTTCTTTAACGCGAATGATCTGAAACTTAGTACTTTGAGACACTCTTTGTTGTATCGTTTGCTATTATACCCTGCTATGTTCCAAGAAAGTAGGTTGTAGTTCAGATTATTTGTGCAAGAATTGGGTTCCCTTGTGATGTTGTGGGATGGACTAAAGGAATGGGTATCATTGCACTGGCCCAGCCTTTCCTCCCCGTTCATCCTATTACTTGCCATATTTCTGAAACTTTCACTGTGGGCTAGACGAATAGCTGAACGGGGCCTCTGGCTGTCGTTCTCGAGGCAGTCGCAGGAGTCTAGGTTTGATAAGGGAGCAAATCTATTGGAAGTTAGGAGGCCAGCACTTTCATTAAGCGTTAGCCTACTGACACCTGTGGGAGGTTCCAGAGCTCTTTTTGGTGCGTTGTTTTGTATGAAAGAGGGCGGTTTGTAAAAGAAACCCAGCAGAACAGGAAAGATCTAGGTCGCTCCTGTGGGTGCCAAATGAGAACAGAATAATAGGTCACCCACGATCTGGGAATTATCGAAATTTAGAACGATGCAGTCACCCTCGTAAAAGTTTGGGGATGGACCTGCCCAGGCCACAATGAGACGGTTCTGAACTAAATGCCCTGATCTGGTGTTGGTAGAGAGCCAGTGACATGATTTGTCCATAAGTTGAATGGTAGATTCTTTTTGTGTGGATCTTAACATGGTAGGGTTAACCAGAATTAGAACAAAGGGGCAGGCAGCAGGAGGAAGATTAAGGGTTTGTAAATTAGTTACTCTCTGGTGCTGTGGGGATATACTCTGTGGTTGACTGAAAATAGTTTTGTTGATGTCCCTAGGGGGTCTAGATATTGCTCCCCCCACCTGATATCTATTGGGAGCGGAGCTGTTCATCAAATTACATGTGGGTGGTGCCTCTGGGCCTGATTCTCCTAGAGGCCTTTCTAAAGGGTGTGATCCTCGCCCCAAGGGTTAGGTCAGATGTATCATGCCCAAATCTGACCCTAATTTGCCCCCTTTATTATCCCCATGATCGTAAGAGTCTACAAATGTAGTCGTGGGTTGACTAATATAAAATTGCATAGGATGATTCTTTACAGCAGTATTATTTGGTGCAAGAGAACTGGTTTTTAGTATCTCTTGGATTTTTAGGTCAATCGAATCCAACCGTAGCAAGATAGGGTGTAGGATAGAAATAATCTTGTCAATTAAGTCCTCCGCAGTGTGGTTTGACCGCAGTACCTCAGGGGTTACATTTCCATGAAGTGTAGTAGTCCGAGATGGTGGGGACTTTCTTGGCTTCTTAGGTTTCATAGGAGCGGGATATTTTAGAGTTCCTCTTTCCCTTTTGCTAGATATGGGTGTTGACGGTGTAGCCATGTTTGTATTAAGCAATTGGGGGCGAACTATAAAATCGGGAGGAGGTACCTTTGTGATTGATTGTGACCTGTTTTGTTCTTACAGCCCCTGATTCTCTTGACCCTCTATAACCTCTTTGGAAGTCTGCAACGGTCCATCACATGTGAGGCCCCTCCCCAAGAGATAATCTCTTTTCTGCGTAATGGTATTAGTGGCTTTAAGCAGAAAGGAATCAATGGTAGACATAGTTACCCCTGCTGGGTCTGTTGTATTTGGCTTCTTTTTATCCATGTTGGTCCTAGAACCAGTGGTGGCTCGTTCAGGGTAACCAGAGGATAGATGTTAGAGGGGGGTCCAGCCCAGCCTCCCCTAGGCATGAATGGGCCCTTCCTTGGCCCGGGTTTAGCTCGGTTGCTGCCCGGCCACGTCCTGTGCCGCTGGGGCCTGATATACTTTAAAGTGCGAGAATGAGGATGTCGGGAAATGAAGTTCCCCAGCGATGTCAGCCATACACGGCTTCTCCTCTTCTCCCCCTCCAAGTGGTCAGGTCAGTTACTCTGCGGTAGCAGCTACAATTGTCACCGGGCGCTACGTGCTTTTAAGCGGGAGAATGAGGATATCAGTAAATAGAGTTCCCCAGGGGCATCAGGCATTCAAAGCTTCTCCTCTTCACCCCCTCCAAATTGGTCAGGTCAGTTTCTCTGCGGCAGCGGCTACAATTGCCGTGGGGGCGCGGCGCGCTTTTAAGCACGAGAATGAGGATGTCGGGAAATGGAGTTCCCCAGCGGTGTCAGGCGTACACGGCTTCTTCTCTTCTCCCCCTC
Organism: Triturus cristatus; assembly: GCF_964204655.1. NCBI lineage: Eukaryota > Metazoa > Chordata > Amphibia > Caudata > Salamandridae > Triturus > Triturus cristatus. The sequence continues at coordinate 806,145,441 of NC_140594.1, read as the reverse complement.
CAAGCAGTCAGGTCAGTTTCCCAGCAGCACTTTCACTTCTGTTCTGCAGGAGGTGCTTATGGGAATGCCGATTCTCAAAGCTTAAGTGATTAGAGAATTGTGATTTTATTAAAGACATAGGGGCCTACTTACAAGCCCCATGCGCCACCCGTAGGTCACCTTTTTCCATGTTAAAAGTGATGCATCGGCGACGCAAGGGGCTTGTAAATAAGCCCCATGGAGGCTAGCATTAGGCATAAACCCTCTTATTCACCACGTCCAAGCAATAACCTTTAAAGTTCCATACTAGAACCAAATATGGCAACATAAACAAAAGAGAATTTCTAGGGCCTGATGTATGACCATTCCATTTTGTAACGTTTTGTAACTTGCAATTTGCGACTTGCAAAAATAAATTTACAACAATGTCTCAGACACTGTTTGTAATTCCTAACGGAGTCGCAAACAACCTGCCTCATCGGTATTCATGAGGCAGGTCCCAATTTGCGACCCATTGGTAATGGCCAGCACTCGCAAGGATGGTGGTCTGCTGGGGTCAGCAGACCACCATGTCTGTGAATGCTTTTTTACTAAAGCGGGTTTTTATTTTTTTAAATGCAGCCCGTTTTCCTTAAAGGAAAATGGGATGCATTTCAAAAGAAAAATGAAATGTTTCAGTTTCATTTTTTAAGAGTAGGCAGTGGTCCGTGGGACCACTGCCGGCTCTAAAAAAATATTTTTTCATCCATTCACAAAAAGAAAAGTGTCCACTGGGGACCCCTTTCTGTTTGTGAGTGGCTTACCACCTACTTGAAGTGGGTGGTAAACTGCGAGGGTTTTGCGACCTCATTTGCGGTCACAAAACAATAGTACATATCATTCTGACTCGCTATTAGAAAGGGACGCACTTGGTCCACCCTTTTCTAATAGCGACTCACAAACACTATTTTGCTAATTACTGACAGGCAAAATATTGTTTGTACATACCACCACCCGTTTTTGCGGTCGCAAACAGCCTGATTTCCCACTTGCGACCACAAAAAACGGTCGTACATCTGGCCCTTAGTCCATATAACTACCAAACATTCCAGCATCTTCCTCTTTTGGTGCCTCTTTTGGAAACCCTGCACGTTCTCTTGTAAACGTCCAAAGATACTTTAAGTACCTTCCAAAATAATTAACACATCCATTCTATCTAAAACTTTAAATCTGCCAAATAAATTCAATAATGTGTAATCAGAGCTTCTCAAGACAAAATTTGATACAGGCTCTACAATCAAGCAATCAGCATTTGTAAAGCGCACCTGCTTCACCCGTGAGGGTCTCAATGCGCTGTGGGATCATGCTGCTGGATCATGCTGCCTGTACTGACTTAAAATAAAACTTCCTGAATAACCCCGCATTTGACCTGGCTGCAGCTTTCATTATCTCTTCAAATCTTCCTCCTGCCCAAAATACTTGTGAAGACATAGCTCAACCCACAAAATTAGCTTTAACCCTTTCCAGCTCCACTCCAGCTGCTTTCATAACATTCTTCACTCAACATGCAATAGTTGCCACCTTAACAGCTTTAAAAGGCTTCACATGAGAAACCAACAACTGTGATAGTCCATCAGCTCTATATTCCTCCATTCTCATCTCATATTCTCTGATGCAACCTGCAACACAATATTTTGGCATCCCTTCAAAATTTGGACCAAACACAGACTCTGACATAGTCTTAGTCTGTCTCCAAACTTCAAAAAGTACTCAATTTGGTTGAAAAAAATCTACTTTCCAAATCCAAAGCCAGAACATCTGATACTCTCCTAAATTATGCCAACCAGAGTAAAGTCACCAATTTCCATGACAACTCCCTCAGGGCTAAAAATGTATTTCCTGGCCAACTATCAAAGAACTTGAAAATCAAATTGACATCCCAAAATTTGTTGTATCTTGCTTTGAGTGGCCTTTTCAAACAACTACACAGAGACCTGGCTAACAACCAGTTCAGAACCAGACATTGTGCAAGCTCTTCCCCCGGTTTTGTGCTCCAAAGATGAGATCGCCCCACAGGCAGAGGCGGTGGGCTAGCCATAGTACATAAGGAACAGCTTAACTGCTGTCTCCTAGGCAACCCTCTTGAAGAGTGTGAGAATGCGCACTTTTCTATCGAATTTTCTCCGCTTTTCACGTTCACAGGTATCCTGGTCTATTGCCCCCAGGGCCAATAGGGATTTTTAACAAATCCCTTCTTGAGACAACCATAAATTTAGCCAGTAGGGCGGGTAATTTTACGATTCTTGGTGACTTCAATCTCCACTTTGATGAGCCGCAAGCTCTCAATGCGTGTGATCTAGCCAGGGATCTCGCGTCACTCCAAATCACTCAAAAAGTGAGCCAAAAAACCCATGTCAAAGGACACCTCCTGGACCAGGTATTCTCGAGTCTTTCCGAGCTTAAGGGAGATGACGGACCATTTTCTGATAAGCCTGCTTTGGTCACCTCAGACCATCAGTCCCAGGACACAACCCTCATGGACCTTTGGTCGCCCTTGGAATAAGCTCCCCCTAGCCAAATGGATACGGGAGCTGGAAAAGACCAAACCTGGGCTGCACTCTTGTCTGATCAAAGCTAATGAGGAGGTCCTCGATTGGATTGAAAAATCCCTTAATACTGTTCTCCCTAAAACCAAGATTTAAAAAACGTCAGGACCTCATAACGCCAAATGGTTCTCACCAAAACTGCGCTCCTTAAAACAGCAGTGTAAAGTAAAAGAAAGACTATGGAGACGAGATTTCCTCCCTGCAAATAAACTAGATTAAAGGATAGCCATTCGCGCCTATAAAGCTGAATTAAGCAAAGCCCAAGCCTCCTACTTTGAGAGCAGAATCCTAGAAGCTTCCAACTCTCCCAAGGAAACCTTCACCATTAGAAAAAAAACTACTTAATGCTCCAACCTCGAGCACAGCCCCAGACATCTCTGGCAAACGATGTAACAAACTGGCTGAGTTTTTTAGTACCAAAGTCCAATGCATCCTGGAATCCCTTCCACCCATAGTGGAAGAGGAGAAAACCCCTCACCCTCAGACGGACGCCCTCTTAGACTCTCCTGAACACACTCTCGACGTCTTCCCTCCTGTGTCCCAGGAAATTTTCATCTCCCTGTGGGATAGAGTGAAAAGCGGATCTCTCACTGACCCAGCACCATTAAATATTCTGAAGCAGGTCACCCCTATAATAGCCCCCAATGTAATACACCTGATCAACGCCTCACTGGTCTCTGGAATAGTCCCCAGTAAATGGAAAGGGGCGGGAGTTAAAGCGCTACTTAAAAAACCCACCCTGGACCCGGCTGATCTAGGCAACTACCGCCCTATATCCCTCTTACCTGCCATAAGCAAGGTAACGGAGAAACACGTTAACTGCTCCCTTTCGGAGTTTCTGGAAAATCACGACCTGCTCCACCCCTCCCAAACCGGGATTCGCCCATGCCAAAGCACTGAAACTGCTTTACTAGCAGTAGTAGAGGAGAGCAGGAAAATCCTCGACTCAGGAGGCTCACCAGCCATCCTACTCCTAGACCTGAGCGCCGCATTTGACACGGTAAACCACTCGATTTTGATTCGGTGACTCAGGCACATAGGAGTGGATGGCACGGCGCTTCGCTGGCTCTCCTCCTTTTTGAAGGGGAGAACCTTTCAGGTCTTTGAGGAAAACACTGTATCTGCTCCCACCAGTCTGCCGAGTGGTGTGCCTCAGGGCTCATCTCTCAGCCCGACCCTCTTCAATGTTTACATGTCCCCCCTAGCTGCCATAATCGCCCCCTATGGAATCCGGATCATCACATACGCTGATGTGACACAATTGGTGGTTGGGCTCAACCAAACAGATCCAACCACACATGCCCTCTACTCCTGTTTAAGTGACATCTCAGCCTGGATGGACACCTCCCAGTTCAAGCTTAACAGAGGAAAATCTGAGATTATGATTCTGGGCAACACTCTCAGTTTTAACCCCAGCTTGATGTGGCCCCCTAGCATGGGCCCACCCCCTGTTCCAAAGGAAGAAATCAAGAGCCTCGGCATATGGCTGGACCAGAATCTGAGCCTTAAGGCCCAAGCCAGGAAAACAGCTGCTCTTTGCTTTGGCCTTCTTAGAATGGCCCGAAAGGCACTATCCCTCCTTCCCTTTGAGGCCATGAAAGTTTTGGTGCAATCACTAATACTCTTGAGACTGGACTACGGGAACGCTCTATATCTGGGTGCCCCCGTGGCCACCATCACAAAGCTCCAAACCACTATGGGAACCACTAACAGACTCTCAGCCAAACCAGCCCTCCGTTCCCTACATTGGCTGCCGGTTCAGGAACGAGTCAGATTCAAAGCCTTGTGCATAGTGCACAGGGCAAGACTCGGACTCGGCCCACCTGTCATTCGCACCATGATTAAGCCGCACAAAGCTAACCGGAACCTTCGCTCCAACGACCTGTAGCTGACCGAGATCGCTAGGATCAAGAAATCTAGGAGTGGCAGGAGGGTTTTTTTCCTATAATGCCTCTAAATTGTGGAAATCCTTGCCTCTGTATCTCCGCAAAATCCATGATCATTTGACTTTCTGAAAGCAGCGTAATACCTTGCTGTTTTCTTAAGCCACCACAACTCCTCCGCCCCCCACCGTGTCAGTTACCAGCGCTGGGATGCCACTGGGTAGCCATGCGCTCTATAAATGTTTTTCTATTCTATTCTATTCTATTCTATTCTATTCTATTCTATTCTACTGCAGTGCTCTGGGGGCACAGAAAACAGATATACATGCACAATGCGCCCCTGGGGCACTTTATATAATAGACCTCAGGTTTCACTCTGTGTTATTCGGCATTGATGGTGATAAAGTTCCCCCACGCCCCCATAAATACTCACCGCCACTGTTTTCTCCTCTAAGTATATTAGCGCTAGTTCTCAATGGAAAACTAGATTCACTTTGAAACTTCAATCTTCTCACATAAATGTGTGCTCCAAGCTATGCACTGTATTAGACAGCAAACAGTATTATTAGTATTATACCTTCCCAATGTGCCATCTTCAACTTTGGATATCTTATTTGAAGATGACCATATTTTCAAAATAAATCGCTGATTTAGTGGCTTGCAGAAAGATATCAGTTAAAAACTGAAAACTAAGCAGCTGGTGCAGTTGATGTTTCCCTCAGCAATTCTAATGCTGGATTTTGATCTTAAACAGACAGGTCAGAAAGGTAGCAGACACGTTGCTATTTTACACACAAAAAAAGAGAATAAAAAAATATGGATTTGCCCTTAAAGTAATTGCGAGGACAAAAGAATGTCGAGTGCTAGCTTATAAAGCAGAACTGTGTTACTGCCTCTACAAATTGCAAAAATATTTGCAAAAATTAGCGCCATAGTTGAGTAAACTTAAGTGTAGTTTCATCTTTCGTCAGTCAAGCCCTCAGTTTGTTATTCTTTCCTCCGATGTGAAACGAATACCTTAAACATCAAAACAGCGTGCAGTACATTCTGCAAGCATGCCTGGGACAATGGCGCTTCCCACCTGCAGGTCAAGGGTTCAGAGGTCAACGTGTCAATCGTGTCAGTTCCTCCGAGCTAAGTCTGCGAAGCCCAGTGCTTAATGCTTTCTTTCTCGCCGAAGATGAGCTTCAACACCTTGATGAAGTTCCGCGACACAGGTGCACGCCTCTATTGTCACTAATTGCCATAAACATTGTGGATGGTTCCTGCAAGCAACAAGCGTTTGAAGTCGACTTTCATGACGTCCAGGTTTCTGATACATTTTTTCAGCGGCCTCATAATGGGTATTAGGTGGGAAACCCTTACCCATTCCAGAAATCTGTAACCCTAGGAGAAAGAAAGGAAGTGCAAAGTGACTAGACTCACAAGCCCAAGTTTACTAAAATATCACTCAGTGCAACTCAGCAAGGGAACTTGCTGCGCTGCCTTGCGTGACAGGAGAGACGAGAAATGCGCCATCTTTGGAGCATATCAACAACAACCGGCAATAATTATCGCTAAGCGCACTTAGCGCTAGGATAATTATCGCCGGCTAGCGTTGATTTTTATCGCTGAGATAGCGTGCTATTAGCAACGCTTATCTCAATAGCGATAAAAATCCTCACGCTAAGTGGCTAACGTGAGATTTTCGCTGGAAACCCAGCGATAATCTCACGTTAGCTTGTTGATAGGGACAGGCAAACTTAGCCATGATATCCTCCTTCCATAGGATATCATGGCTAAATCAGAAAAATATCAGACGTAAAAAAGCAGCGTTAACCGTGGTTAGCGCTGCTTTTTTTGTCTCTAACAGGGTTAGCGATATTCTTGATAATAGGAGAAATGTCGCTTAGCGACATTTCTCCTATTATTTTGCTCTGGAACGCCCCCTTTGCATCTCATTAGAGATGCAAGGGGAAGCGTAGAGTAAAAGGGTGCTAACATGCAAATTTGCATGTTAGCACCCTGTTGTTGATAGGGTGCTAGTTTTATCTCTGCTTTTTTGGCTTTTAAAGCCAAAAAAGCAGAGATAAAGCCCTTGTTGATATGCCCCTTTGTTAGGATATTGCTCGCTTCTGCTCTCTTCTTGCACTGGCGCACTTGTGGCAGTCCAGTACCAATGCAGGCACACTTGTGTCATGCAGCGAGCATGTCTGCATTGTGGTCTGCATCAGGGCCAGACTGGGAACTAAAACCGGCCCTGGCAAAGTGTTTGGGTGACCCTCCCCCCCCCCAGGGGTTGGGGGTGCCGCCGAGCTCTTTGCCAGGGCCGGTTTTTGGACCATTTTGTTACAGGGACGATTTTGCGGCCCTGTAACAAAAACGGCCCCCAGGGGCCCAAAACTGGTCCCCACCCGTGCGGCGCACCGGGGGATTGCCCGGTGCCCGCTATGGCCAGCCTGGCCCTGGTCTGCATAGTTTTTGTGCAGGAAGGGATACCTTTCTGCACGAAAACTATACTTAGAGGAGTATTCCTCTTTTTATGTGTTCTGCAGAACACATCGATGCACGTATTTATCCTCCTGACACCAAGGTCAAGTGAGTACAACATTTTGGCAACAACTCATGTTTACTGACTTTAGTAAATCTGGGTTTGCGTCAAAATACAAGAGTAGAGGAACTGGACCGTCCATGGCCCACTGATGGAAAACCTTGGGTAAAGCAAGGCAGGGCAAGGGGCTGCCTAGAAGTACTTTGCGGGTGAAAAATGTTGCACGGCCACTCGAATCTCAACTTGCGAGGCTTGGTAAATGTTACATAGGAACTGGAATAGCTGGAAAGCGATTCAAAGCAACAGAATGTCGGTCAAAAGTTTGCGCTCAGATCTGGGACAAATCACAGAAATTGAACAAGCGTTTGCCAATTTTGCACTGGTTAAATGCCTTTTGCAGGCTTTTTACCTTCACAAAAGGAAAAACAACATTTACACCACATGACTACTGCAAAAATTAAATTTGCATCTGTTGGTCGGTCTAAATGTCACTAAGACTGTTCAAAATTGCCTGGTAGCAGATCTTACTTTTCTAAAAAGTACATGACGGGCCAATTTTCCTTGAGAGCCTGCTGCCAGTGCCGCAGAATGCCATGATTCCACTTAATGCCCTCTTCTTCTATAGGGTGACCAGATTTGTAGACCAAAAAAAGGGACGTTCCACAAACATAGAAGGTGAACTACAATTTTGTGTCGACTGAAGTGCACAGAATTACTTAATTGAAATTGGTCATTGACTTAGAGAACACAAACAATGAGTCCTAAAGGTAATTAAATGCAACTGTTAAACACATAATCCGTGTTCATTAAATTGCTTTCTGATAAGCGCTTCTAAAAAATCCAGCACTGGAACACAGAAGAATTGCGTCCCTCGGAATGTGCTAAATTCACTGAAATCTGTCAGATGATGAAAAAAATGGACTGGCCTGACAAACCCCGGATTCTGGATCAATGTATTTTTCCACCTCTGTAAATTTCCTATCTTTTTATCTTACTACTGCAAGTTATTTTTAGTTCCACATTCTTCCTTTTATAAAAGCTCATGATCAGTGGACAGTTTAACATAAAGCGTTTGCAACTGTCAGACTGTCAAAAGGAACCCCTAATGGTAATATCAGAAATAAACTTCTCTATGGTACAATCTTATAAACCTAGGGCAGAAACTGTCCTTGCATAGAAACTTTTTCTCCCTCCAGTCTTTGTAAGGAAATGACCTCCAGTGTGTTAATGATCACTCAATGGTCTTGGTGAACAAGTACCCAAAATCAAACTCACCACTCGAGGGAAGGAACACAGCAGGTCTAATTGAAGGATCCAATCACGTGGCCAACCAGGATATTGGGGGTTGTACTTAGCCTATGGCTTATATATCAGAACTAGGCAGCTGTGCTCAAGATTGTATGGTACAGGCTCACCTCCAGTGGACCTTCCAAATGTAAGGTAAGCCCCCCAGAGAACAGAAACCTCAAATTAGGGACAGCTGCATTTGAGAGAACCACTCCAGTGATTAACGGGTTTCATTTCACAAGATGGGTCTATGGGGAAAAGGCTGGGATCCTTGAACCTGATCTGAAACAAGGGGAGATGTTTGAGGTACCTCAGAAGTAAGGTTCCACAGAACTGCACAAGGAGGTGGAGTGGCTCAACAGTTCACAATGTTGTCTTTGACGAGGTGTTATGGTGGTGTCACTTCTTGTGCTAGGCTGCTCACAGACGCTCACTGGCATTTGGTTGGCACTTTGACGAGTGTTTGCTTTTTCAGAAAGAAACCAAAGTTGAGAGAAAGTTGGCAGTACTGCATGTACTTCAACAAGGATTTCCCTTGGCATCAGAGCCAGCCCTAGATCAGATAGTTTCCTGGTTGGCAAGAAATGTGGTTCCCTCGCTCCTGCTGGTACTGAATATGTGGATCAGCAAGGGGGCGTTGTTTCAGTCCCTGCCTTATTATATTGGAGAAATGAATGGCTTCTGAACAGAAACACCTCTGCACTTCCACTGACTCACCTCATTCACCCACAGCTTTGCTCCCTTACACTGGTGCCAAGTCAGCGATGGCGTTAGCACTGGTGGCGGCCGGTGCAGCAATCATTTTTGGAGCCACCACCCCAATGACCTCCTCCTCGGTTTATCTCACTACCACCGGGGCAAAAGTGCCCCTCAGCTCTCGAATCATAAGTTAGTGCTAAACACAGTGCCCCCCCCCCCGAGATCAGTGCCCCCTCCACAGGTCAGTGCTCAGTGCGGCTGCACCAGTCGCACTGCCCTAAAGCCAGCCCTGTGCCAAGTTGTTTGTTGGGAGTGAGGGAGGGTGTTTTTGATGTGTGGCATCAAGGGGTGTGAGGACGATTGGGGGTGAAAGGATTGCTTGAGGCATGTTAAAAAATTATTAAAAGCATTTTAAACTGAACCACTAAAGCAAGTGAAAGGGACACTGCTGTTTATATGACTTTAATGCAGGCAGCTACGCAAGCCACTTTAAAGAATGGAGAAATGGACCTGGAACCAGCTCGTCCCTGCCAAAAGCCAGCCCTGCATGGCTTGTCAGTTGTTGCTTTTTAATGTAGGGAGTCTGTGGTTTCAGAATAATTGGGTTATTCTTCTGGGAGGGGTCTAGGCTCTGTTGAGAGGGACCCGTGACCTTGAACCCAGAAATTTAGAAATGTTTAGAGGAAACAAGGTTGATTATTAATGAAGGGATAACTATCCGTGGTGGATTGATATTTCTGGATTTTAAAGGAGAATATTTCCTCATTCCTTCAGTCTGAATAGAGAATGCTAGCACAATAAGGTCCTCCTTAGTGACTAGTTGCATCTATATAACAAGCATTTGCAATGCATTCGGTCTCGCCTTTGGGACCTTCTATGTATTTAGCTATGCAGCACATTAGCCTGGGTGCTGAAACATCTACTATTCTTTAATATGGAGAGAAAGTAAGCACCAAACTACGTGACATGCCACTGGAACCCATGGAGAGAAATATTGCCTTTCACCGGGAAATGGTATAGTCCAAAGCGCTGTTTTTTATTAAAAAAAGAAGGGTCTTCGGAGGTCATATCACTGAAAATACAAGATATGAAAAAAATAATACTGTCTACGGGTGCTCGTGGAAGACAATTTCTATGGACTGGAATCAAGAGAATGCTAAAGTGATTCTGGTATTTTACTAACCTCTGCTGGTCGTTTTCTATAAAGAAAGTTAAATAGAGGCAGTTGCCAGAAAAAAAGAAAGTCCTTCAGCAGAAAGCAATTCTGGTATTTTACTGACCTCTGTTGGTCATTTTTCATCAAGACAGTTACATAGAGGCAGTTGAACAGAAAGAAAGACCCTAAGTGGAAGCAGACAAGTCCTAGGGCTGATCTCCAGAGCACACAAAGGACATACACATATAAGTACATACTAAAGTATATATACTAGTTATACTAAAGTATATACAAGAGGTCTCCAATGCTCGACCTAAAGATAGTAGACTTTCACCGGCAATCATGATCGGGACCAAAGTAATTACTACTCCCAACTAAATCAAGGACAACCAGCCATTGGAATTGAGGATTTTTAACATCTTCAATACCAAGAGTCACTTAAAAAAACATGAGAAAGCTCATTAGGAGGTATAGCCATAGAGTGTGTTGTAGGCAAGTTGGCTAACCTGCTAAAATTGACTCTAACTGGTTAACCTTGGGTCAAAACAGGGTTCTCTCCTGAGTCTATGTTTGTTCTCATTGCAAACCCTGCCTTAAAGATCCATCCTGGAAGGAAAACAGAATCTCTGAAGGGCAAGGCCATGAGGAAAGAAGAGAGAAGCTAAAGCAGACTCCCTCACTCTCTCACATTGGGAACCCCAATTATGGGTTTCCTTTGAGTGAGCTCACACAAGGATCACATCTCCTTGCATTTGCGTATACATCAAGCACCCACCACAACTTTCACAGGAACTCTGTGGAAAATGAAGTGCACAAGGGGGTGGGAGACTAACACTCATTTTAACCAGAGTTTTAGTAGGAACCTGTAACTGGAGTCACAAGTAAACAATAAATAATTCCAGGATTTGTAAAGCGCAGCAAATCACCTGTGAATGTCTCAAGGTGCTGAATTGTTGGCACAGGAAATTAAGTGATTGCCCAGAATCACAGGATGCTAACTTAAGACTCAAACCTGGTTCCCCCCTACTCCGAAGTTGGCATCTCAGGCCATTAGCAACACCCTCTCCCCCATTAAAAAGCTCTATCCCTGAACTGTATAATAACAGCCACTAAGCAGAACTTTCCCCCATAGCTTTGTCTGGGAGGGACAACAGTTTACTTTGATGTACACTAGCGTTTAATTTGAAAAACAACTGAAGGGTTCCAACTTTTTGGATAGAAACTGGCTGCCAGCTGTTCTGTACGCCAGCGATGCAGAATACCAAGGGTGTCTGGTCTTGATGCCTCTTTCTTTCACCACCCTACATTTCCTGTCTCTGCACCTCACTCTTGCATGTTGTTTTCATCCCTGATTTTCCCTTTGTCACTATTTCCCACTGTCCACTTTATTTCTGTTCACTCTTTTTCTGCATTTCTCTCTATTATTCTGGGTCAAAGTTTGATGATGAAAAATAAGCTCCGGCCTCCAAAAATGAGTGTAGGAGTACACCGCTCAAGCTCAACTTAAGCACCCTCCTTTTCCAGCAGGTTAACACTCAACGGTGGGATCAAAGTTGAAGAGAAACACAGAGCACATCTGAGGTTGAGAGTGATTCAAGATCCATGAGCATATTAACCCCTTCAGCGCGGCGCGGATTTCCACGCCACGCTGAAGGTTCTGAGCGCGGGCGGGGCCATGACGGAACGGTTCCGTCATAAGCACAGCCCAACCGACGTGCATGACGGAACCGTTCCGTCATGCGCGTCGAAGGGGTTAAAAGACAAAATGAGTCAGGTGTCACAAAAGGAACTGGGAAACACAAAGAGATGAAGCTAGTGGTACATTCCACCCAACAACAATAAATATAATAAAATTGATTGATACCAAATGTATGGATAGGACATCACATGAGGAGTGATTTCGTCCCATCTCCAACAGGCCCTCCATTTGCAATGCCTCAGCATGTAACCCTATCTGCCCTCTGTGTCATGGAAATCAACATGTAACTGCCTTTCCCATTAAGGACACCTGAATCAGTTCTGTTGGTTGCATGGAATAAACAAGCGGAATCGACTTGGAAATATAAGAGACTATGCCATTGGATCAAAAACTCCCAAACAAACTTAGTACATGCAAATAGAAGCGGATTTAGGAATCTGTTCAAAATTATCTGTGATGTCATGACCATATTGTCATAAAATTAGAAATTCTTGTCTTTTCCTCTCCTGAAGCTAGTTTGTTTGTTTCTTTCTTTATTTACAGTATCTCTGTAGCACGGACCTAACCACAAAGGCAGGGCAGTGCTTTACAGACAACTTTTGAGACCAGAAAATATGACCAGAAACGGACTGGCCTAAGGGGCAAACAGGCAGTGCCCAGCAGGCTGGTCTGATAGGTTAGAGTGTGGGCCGATTTTTAGGTCTCGCCTAGCGACGCAGCGCATGCGCTGCTCACCTTGGCGAAATCTATTGTTGTCGGTTTCTTAGCTGAAGGGGGGCAGGACATGTGCACGCGTATGGAAGACAGGACATGTGCACACGTACGTCTGACGGCTTAGCAGAAGAGACAGCAGATGTGCGCGTACAGGGGACAGGAGATGTGCACGCATACCACTTGGCTCGGTCCCTCTCTCCCTCCCTCCCTGTCTGCGCGCACGCAGGACAAGAGATATGCATGCGTTTGCTTCCATTAAATGCCACTACAGGACAAGAGATATGCACACGCGGTCACTCCCGCTCTCCCTCCCTCCCTGTCTGTGCGCAAATATCCCAAGTGCAGCCGCAAAGCATTTTCACAGCTGATTTAATTTGAATTGCTCCTGTACAAAAAATACAAAATGTCCTTGTGATAAATAATTGTGATTCCTGAAGGATTACTTATGGGCCCAGAATCCCACGGTTTTAAGTCCAGTCAAGTGCCAAAGCCGGGATTGGAACCAAGGTCCACCAGTTTCAGATTCCACTGAGTCCTTCATCCCTGGCCTCATCGAGGTCAAGACAGCGCTTGGAGGTAGTCTAGCACTGAAAGAAGCACGCGCCACTCGTTCTGACATTTGTCGCTCACCCTTTCAGTCCGTGTGATGGAAGCACAGTTGATGGCCTGCACATTGTCATTGACCCACAACATGCGTGCATTCACACCGGATGCTCTAAACTCATTCCTGGTGTGCTTAGAAGACATGGTCAGAGTCAGCATGGCATCAGAAGGCTGGCTGCAGGTTTCAAAGATGCCAGCTGTCTGCCTCTTGTGTAAGCTCCTTGGTGATAATCTGAGATGAGCGCAGTCGTGAAGTTGACATTTTGAAACTTTTTTTTAAAATCATATACTTGATAAATATCACCTGTCTGAGGAATTAATGACTGAAAAAGTTGGTTATGTGGGTCAAAATTAGTTCACTAAACCTATGTTTTTGTAGCATTCACCCACATGCATCGTTTTACCCCTACACTATTAGTTTCACTCCAGTACCAGTAGCGCATGCCACTTTAGTTAGATTTTTTTTCTTTTCTTCGGGATTCGATGTAGTGCCTAGATTCTGTCTCTGAGCACTTCAAGGAGCTACGAACCTACCGAGACTAGAAACGCAATGGAGAGATTTTTGCTATAAAGAGAATGTCACATCAAGCAGGGTGAGCAGTGGGCAAGCTTTGGGCTATGACAATTGATTTCTTTTTTTTTCCTGTCCCTAAAGTGTATTTCACTGTTCATATCTACTCATTTTATTGATAATATTTGTATAGTGCCAACTCAACTGTGGGCTCAACAAAGCGCTCCCTGTAGTTAGACCAAAGGAGCGGAACAAAAGTTATTCCAATAACTCATTTAATGAGAGTTACAGATTTTGGCTACTTTCTGTTGCTAACGAGCGACAAACACGTCCGTTTCGAGCAAGAATTTGCGCCCATGGTCGCCATCTGCACCCAAGTGGGGCCATCTGCCCCTTGATCCGAATTGGGCAACTGGTCTCTGTAGCCCTGACATTTGATTTGTACGTTTAGCACTTTCGTTTTTCTGTAATAACGTTATCTTTAAAGGTCAGAATACTTACTTTTTCTGAATTTCCTTTATTTTTGAATCCCCCACACTTTCGGTCCGAATACTAGCTATGCCCCACAGCGCTATATGTTTGTGATAAGGGATGGCAGCTTTCCCAAGCACACAATATCAGGAACATTCATCCTATCCCATTGTTTCCTTTAAGCTTCCTTACTGTGAGTGCAGAATAATCTTTTTACTCAGACGTTCACCAAGCAGGGCGTAAGGTGTCCGTGATTGTGGAACGTCTTTGAGCGTGTTCTTCCTCTGGCTCATGAAGTTGCATTTACACTCCAGTGACACTGGATGACGTCATGCTTCCAGTCATTGCAACTGAAAAGGGCACTCCTCGTGCACGTTTTGCACACTCGCAGCGTCTGATTGTGAGCACCTCCCAGGGTGTAAACTTTTGACAGAGTTGGTTGGGAGAGTCCCGCAGGAATGTGTGTGAGGAATGAAAGAGAGCTAGGAAAACAAGGCGTGAGTGGATGTTTTTATCAATTTGTGCTGTCAGGAGGGCTTTTACCAAACGGGACTCAAGTCGCTGCTGCTCCAGCACTGTGCATACCTCTAAGATAGCTCAGTGTGGTAAGTACCTGCTGCTTTAAGGTTTCGTCTCCAAAGTTTTTATATGTATTTTATTGTAAACAAGAAATAACTTGGTCTCCTTTAACCTATCCTTTTATTGAACATCAAAATATGTTTCCTACATTAATTAGCTCGGAAGAGCTCCCCTGAGTGTATAAACGTAACATATTTGTCACATCTTAATACTTTGTATACTTTAGCGCTCCTTATATTTTTCATGAACATATTTCATTTAATACTGTTTTTTAGGCATTTGTATAAATTGCCATATGCAGATCTCGTTAACTGGTGCGACCCAACCCCCTCTTTATTTCATGTTTAATATAGTATATTGTTCTTGAACCTGGGGTTCCTGGCACCGCTGGGCTTTGCAAGTAAAGGAACTAAACTAAATTATATTTGAATTCATAGTCGTAAGTAGTTGTTAACTTATTTTAATGATGTGTTGCGGTTATGATTCATACTTATACTCAAATATTGTACCTGCTGTTAACACCTGTACTCAGCATGCAAGTAACAGGTTTTTATCCCTTTTGGGCCTTTCATCCCTCTGAGGTTGATAAAATGAGTACCATTGACTAAGAGTTTGGGGGCTACTGCACTTGTTGTACTGTGGTGTCCAGCACTCCTTTGCTACTTGGCTAGTTTATGTTTTATTATTTCCAATACAAAGACACATTTAATGTGGGGTGTCAAATTATGTGTCACTGCCTAGAACAAGCGAGAGTGTGTTGTCTTTCAACCTCAGGCGTACACAGTTTCCCTTAAAGAATACACATTTTTGAAACTGGCTACAAACAGCTTTAGTTTGTGTCAGATTTTTTACTGTCAAATATTTAAGATATACAGAGAGCGGCTGTTGGCTCTGCCGAGAGGAGTATTTTTCTTTACCTTCCTGCTATTGGCTGTTTGGTATATCATTCCACCACAAATGAAATGCGTGCATTTTAAAGCACAATGGACTATTTTAGATCTAAATAGTACCCTCAACCACCAGACTTTTTGTCCCATTACATTTTTTATATCTTATACATGAAATACCACTACCACTGTCAGTACCACCTCCACCAGTACAGATACCATCAGAACCACAACCAATACAAATTCACCAATATTGACGCCATAAATATCTCCACTGCCACAATGAACTACTCCATCACTGTTACCACACACCGCCTATACAACCATTACCAATACCACTGTCAACAATATTTACACCCTACCACCTGTATCACTACTAATATGTTACCAGATCCATCAAGACCAATAATAATACTGCCACCACCAATACCACACCAGCACCATACCACACCATACCATAAATGCCAATGTCTTTTATTTATGTGCTGGTTTTTAAAACATAAAAAAATGTATTTTCATTTACAATGCAAATAGCTTAAACTCTCGCAAATGTGAGACCTATTGCATTGCAAATGCTTGTTTAGCTGTTTGAGGGACTGTTTTATGGTTAGCAGGGCCAATTTTTACTGTTGATTTCCTTGAAATTCAAACAAACCTTGCCTGTAGCAACCTCAAATCCATGAAGTCGTCCTTATACTTATACAGTGTGTCTTTACAAGTTAAAAACTGCCCCAACTTGCAAACAAGGGACACTTTTTTAGCTTTATAATTCACTAATAGGGGCCACTTGTATTTTGGTGCCTGGGACTATTTTCTGTCCCAGCCCGACCATGCATAAGACACACATAATAGAGAAAGGGTGGAAGAGATTTCAGAGGACATTAGTTTAGTCGGCTGCTGTGTGCATTTGGAATAAAGATTGATTACTGAAATCGTGACGTGGATTTGGATCACTTTGTGGAGTTTTCTGTGTCATATAGTACACATTCTGAATGGACAGTACAACTATGAATATGTTGCATTGATAATGATAGAACGGTTCAAGTAACTTCTACAGTGACTTTACTCTGGTGTGCAGCAAGTTACGAAAAAAATAAATAAAACGAATTTTGTTGCGCGCGCAGCTTCGCCAAATGAAATGCAGCGCGTGCAACAAAATTAGTTTTCTTTATTTTTTTCGTAATTTACCTGCAATAGGCCGTATGCCGCATTTTGCAACCCCCCCACCCTGCCCCTCCTCTGCCCCACGTCACCGCCCCGGTAACACGCCCTATACGGGCCGTCGCTGCTGGTGTACTACAGTGCTTATGAAGTGGATTTGGATTTGGACTACTTTGTAGATCCAAAAGTGTAATACTCCAGGTGGATGAGTATTTGGCACCGTTCTAGCACTCAATACTAAATGGTTGGATAGTGACACATTGCAACTCACATGATTTTAGTACGTATGGCGATGTGCAGATCGAGATAGCATATCCACCCTTTCGCTTTTTGTAAAGACATTAGTTAAGCAGTCCAGTCTGAATAGGTGAGGTTTCAGTTCTCCTTGGCCAGTTTCTACCTCTCAGGTTCGCTGAAATATGAAGTTTCATAATCTGAAATCAAAAGCCATTCCATACCTGGCTAATGTGAGTCACAGCTTTCTCAGAAACAGACGCGTTCAGGGCCACTGGAATAATGCGGCAACGCAGGACCGAATTATATACTACTGGTTCACTAAATTATGCACTAAACATTGGCAGATTATTTAGCATAATATGGTCCATTCTGTTCTACTTTGTCATTTTAACACTTATTATTTCATGAGCAAACGCTTCACCTCATTTTTTTTTTTTTTGCGAAAACCTTTATTGTACATAAAAATCAATACAGACATGGGCCTACAACCACCAGGGCCGGCCGCTAATATGTACATGATCAACAACATCAGGGCAGCAACAGGCCCCCTGGGGCCCAGCCGAATTAACGAGTTACTGAGTACACCACAGAGATTATCAGGATACATAGATTTTAGAAATACAAACAAAGAAAAAGAAATTAACACCAAAAAACAAGGCGGAAACCATCGAAAAAGGGGGCGTCTAACCACATCCGGGGAACTGCACAATACAAACTCCACCCGCAGGTGGACAATGAGGATGAGCAAGAGGGAGGTGGGGGACGTTTCACCTCATTAATACGAAATTACTTCATGAATAAAACAATCAGCAACAGAAAGTGATACGTTAAACTTTGCAAAGGGTCTTTTGCAACATCTGACTTTTTAGTGAGTCTTTTCAACTCGTGCTGGAAACAAAATGTTTTCTTTGAAATCTGCAAGTTATGCAGCAGATGGCGGTTTATGTGGTAGGAGCTGTAAATCAAGAATTATGTGGAAAAATGCTGTGGTCGAATCACATCATTCCGGTAGCCCTATGTCCATCATGAATGTAGAGTAGATCCCTTACTGATCTCCAAATTTACACGAGCTTTCTTTGCATTACTATCAATTGCAACCCTTGAAACAAGGCAAGATGTAATTTTCTCTTCGATGTGCTGAAAAACCACCGTGAACAAGTTTCTTTTCGCAATCGAACAAAGCTTCCTTTGAGGCAAGTGACGTTACCCGTAGGATAGGGTGACCAGAGGTCCCGGATTTCTCCAAACAGTCCTGGTTTTCAGAGGAATGTTCCGGTGTCCCGACACTTTTGGTAATTGTAAATACATGTCCCGGTTTTTAGAACAAAGGTAAAGTCTTACTGCATAGCAGAATTTATAAGTATGTTCTCATTTCAGGCACCTCTGAAGACTGAAATAATTAATTTGTTTCTGCCAGGCATCACAGGAGTAAGGGGCAAGGGGTGCAAAGTGGAGGTCCTGAGATTGCTAAGGCTATGTAAACAGCCTTGGACATGTGCCTGCGCGTATACACACATTAACGAGATTTACAGGGCCAGCACACACAAAAAAAACATATATATATATATATATATATATATATATATATATATATATATATATTTTTTTTTTTATTATTATTATTATTATTATTATTAAGGCTAATCAAAAAACGGGACAGTCCAGATATAGAAGAATAAAGGATTTAGTCCTACTTTAATGTCTGACCTGTCCAGGTTACTTGTACTCAGAGATTTGTCCCCGCAGAGCCACCGTTTGCTCACAAACAACGCTGTAATTGCAACTGCAGGAAAACGTGCACCTGGACCCGAGAGTCCATTTGACACCCATCACAAAAAAATCATAAAGGATTTAGCCGCGGCTTGCCTGGGCCTGAGCCTCGTTTGCTGATTCACTGGGGGATGTCAACACCTCGCTCGCTCCATCCTGTTGGGCCCTCTGCGAGTGACAGGCGTAACGTGCATATGCCTCATTTAAGAGGAATGAAACTTGACAAGATTAAATGCTGGAAGGCCCTTTTTCTCCACTCTTCCTAAGTTTGCCCTTTGCTCTGGAGCTGCAAGAGACAAGTGAGACGGTAACAGGTGTTCTCCACCCTCAGAAGCGCCCAGCACCGAATGAATGGTTGGGTTAAATTGTGTGGAAAGTGTATAACGCTGCATTTAAATAGTTTTCGGAGGCTGTCAATGTGCAGCAGGCGAAATGAGCCCAAGGGGAAAAAAACACACAATTTTGTAAAGATAACATCTCGTTTAATTCGATGTTGGATGCCCATAGCCAGAGCTTTAGGTGGGTTAAAGAAAAACTGGGGAGGGGTCTCTCAAAGAGGCGTGGCCGATGTAATTAGGGCGTGGTTTAAAAGGTAAGCTAAAAATCTGTGCTTAGCATAGTGTGCCGCCTGACTTGTATCTTGCTGCTTCTGTCATCGTATCCATAGATGTAATACAAGTAAAATTAAGACAGACAACAAGCCAGGACTATTGGCTTTGACAATGGTTGCTAGTTGCATAAGATAAATAAGCAACAACTATGGCTTCGTTGTATAGAATATCGACAATGCTTCCGTTCTGAAATGATGAGAGTGAAATAACTACGAGTCTTTTAGAAGTTACATCAAAGGCATTGAAGAGTGGTACTGCTGCACAATTAAGAATTTGTTTTCACCCTGAGGATGAGGGCAAAAATGGAGAGGCCGATAGGGACCCGTCTCAGCACCTGCTTTTTAGAACTGTCGGTGCTGAGCACCGGTAGGACCCGGCCCACTTAAAGCCCTGCCCAAGGCTCAGGACTCCTGGTTGCATTCCCAATGTTTCCTGCCTCCACATGAGTAAACTTCTTCCCAATGAGCTGATGATCTCATAATGCTTTCTGATTGAATTTTGGATCTTTTTGTGACTTTTCTTCCGTAATTCAGCCAAGGTTTTTATTATAATGGGAATGCAGTGTTTCACTCAATGCCTAATTTGTAGACTCACATAAAAATATGTGAAAAGAATCCAAAGCTTTTCTTAGAAGCCAGATACCAGGATTGCCACATGGCGGGGTTGTCAAATTCTGCTGGCGCTGCCGAATTTCACTGGCACTGCTGAATATGGCTGCCTACTCTTGATTCCACAAACAAGCATTATTCTGGTTTGATGAAACATTATGTTGTGTGATCCAACTGCATCTCTGCCAACTTGAAGAACAATCTCAGGTGTGAGGAGGGGCGGGGCCTTGAAGGGGCAGGGCCTCGTGCTGAGAAGTACCTAGGAGGTACGTACAGCGCCCCCCCCCCCCCCCACCACCACCAGACCGCTCCTGCCCCCCAAAAAGCTTGCTGCAGTTCAAAGCCTCGGAAAACGAGGTGGAAAACCACTATTTACAGTGGTTTTCAGCTCGTTTTCCCTGCCACAGTGTGATATCGTCTCCTCACCGGGAGACCGTGTGATGGAAGCCAATATCGTGTGTCACACTGTGGCACCCTGTGAGTTGTCAGGTATGCAACTGTAGTCCTAATCCTAGGATTATGGTTGGATCACATAAAACAAGGTCCCCCTCACCCCATAGCACTACTTGTAATTCATATACTTATAATAGGGAGGGTGTACTTTTGGGTTCTATTTCCTCCCGTCTCCCTTGTAGTGGCCAGTCTTGGTACCAGCACATGTCTCTTCCAACACCATACACTTCCTGTCTCTTTTTTTCATTTTTCTAGGTTCATTTCCTCATCTTTGTCGCTTTCTTCCTATCTTTCTCCTTTTTCTGTCTTTCTCCCACTTGCTCTGGGTGAACGTCTGATGATAAAAATTAAGTTACCGTCTGCAAAAATGAGTGCCGATGTTCACCACCTACAACAACTAACACAAGTTATTCACTGGCTTCTCTGGAATTTCCACCTCATCATCTGTACAGTGTGGATACTTGGCGTGTCTATTCCATCAGATCAATTTTTGGGGCCTCAAGCATTTGGTATATAAAAGATGACTTAGGGATGGCTGAACTGAACCTGTTCTCTTCAACATTTTAGTAGTGTGACTTTCAGGTGGTTTGCCTTTGCAATTTTGCATTAAAACAAGAAACTGGCTATAGTTACTTGCAGAGTCCTTAAGTAAAAACTTCCTCAAATCACACCGAATTTCACTCTTTGCAGCGCAATATGGGATTCGAGGTGGTTCAGCCTATGCTAGACCCTTCAACAGAAGGAGACAGAAAAGCCCCCGGGGTGCTTCTAGAACTCCCTGCTTGTAAGGCTGCTCAAGGAGGTAGGATATTGACTGGAAGAGATTGCGTGTCTGTTTCCATGTTAGCGTGTGTGTGTGTGTGTGTGTGTGTGCGCGTGTGTATGTGTGCGTTTGTTAGCATGTGGGGGGGTGCAGATGTGTAGGCAGCTGTAATGCAGTAGGTGGAGTTTCACTAACCATGGCCCTTTAGTTTAAGGGGCTCACAGCACCATCTCTATGGATATCATTTGCTGCCTAAGTGGAAGACGGATGCCCCATCCCTTAGCACCCGTGCAACTCACACATGTGTGTGTGTGTGTGTGCTGGTGTGTGTGTAGAACTGTGAGTTTATCAGAAACCAAACTGAGCAGTTTCAGGAACGTGGGTTTCCCTGAGTGAATAGCATGCTGGGGCAGTGGACCATACGTGTTGCATGCCCAGATCAGCAGGAGATCGCTGACGCTGCACTGATGCATTTTGTTTCCTACTGCCCTCTGTGTAATTCTTTTCTCAGTGGAAAGCTGTGCCCATATTGTTCCTCCTTTTTCTATCAGTTTGTCTGCTTAACATGTGTGCCTATTTGGTATTGTTTAGAATTGTAAACACACATTGCTAGCAGATTAAAAAGCATGTGGAGAGGTGTGGCTCACTGGTTAGAGGCGGCAGATCCGTAAGTAGAGAATCGGCCAGGGACCAGGGTTCAATTCCCGACGCGGCAGGGTCGTGGACCAGGGTCAAAAACGGACTCGATAATTCTCGCCTCAGTACCTACTCTAACCAGGAACACACTCGGCAACTCCTGGCATTAGCTTGCCTCATCTCCACAACGGCCCCCCACATTCGCCGGGGATGCCTGGTTTCACCTTGGAGATACCCTTGAGGGACCATCTCACAGGGATAGCCAGGACAGGTTCCCCAGCGGTCTACAGCGCCAGGACGCCTCAGGGCAGCAGTGCGCTTTACAAGACACATACATTTACATTTACATATTCAGGGTTTCACAGGTTTGTGGAGTCTTTCAAAAAGGAACAGTCCTAAACGACTTTACAAGAGATTACGTTAGGAAAACATGTATATATATTTTATTATGATTTTTTAAAACAAGAGGCAGGTGAGACAGCTAAAGCTGTATCCATGCCAAAAGTAATAAGAATGAGGACTACACTTTGTTTACCTATTTCCACCGAATTAAGAACATAGCCAGGTAAAAGCCAAGCCTCTTGACCTTGGTAATTGGCTAGTATAGGATTCCCTGTCAGATAGGCGAAAAGGAATGGGCCCACAGACTATCCTAGCCCCCCCAACATATACACATTTACTTTCAACAAATTACAGCTCACCCATTCCTGGATTGTTCACATGTTGCATTGAAGGGGTGTCCTGGAGCCAGTGATGGTTGGTAGCAATAAAAAACGGTTGGGCGCTACATATATTTAAATTACATGCATTACAAAATTACATCAAAAACACATAACAAAAACCAGAAAAAAATAAAGTTTCACTTACTTTATCCTGCAGCATGTCCTCAATGGTGCAGATTTCATTATAGTTTAAGGTATCACATTTTTATTCAATGTTTCTTTTAAAGATTTACTTTTTCTAAATGTGACCCTTAGATAAGTGTTCTAGATATTGTGCTACTGTATCCTCTGCATGCAAGGTATGCCAATGCTTGTGAAAGATATGTCTGATCTTAGTAGCTTCCTGCTATAGTTCGTTATAAACATGATTGAGCTTGCTTATTTTTGGTGAGGATTTTAACTAACTAGTAGTTCCTTTCTTTTGACAGGGTCTATCCTTTTCTTTGCAGACTATAGTATCTTACTGGTATATCCTGTCTCTTTCTCCTTAAACCTGCCTAGCATGACAATCGTTTCAGATTGGAAGTCTCTTTCACCACTGCAGTTTCTCTTAGCTCACAGCAAATTCCTCATAAGGGACACTGCTGATAAGATTAACTGAATTACTGCTGGAGGCATTGAGAAGGCTTATCCCCGCTCTCTTTTCGCGTTCTAGATTAAGTATTGAGGTTGGTTCCACAAGTTTCAATTTTCAAATCTAGAAATTCAACAGAGTATTTATCAGTGTTGCTGGTGAACTTGTGGTTTTATTAATTGCTGTTCAACCTTTTCACTAAGTCAACTGACATTTTCTTGGATCCTTTGCATTAAATGAATACATTCATGTAACGGACCCAGGGCACTACATGTTCATTACAGCTGTCCATGGCACTGACGACCTGCTCTACCCACCAGTCCATGAAAAGGTAGCATGGCTGGGTGCCCATTGGTGCCTTGTGTGTATCTGTAAAAATCTCTATCAAAAATGGAAAAAAATGGTTGGTAAGACAAAATCAGATTATGTATAACAGAAGTTTTGTTTGCGGATAAAGGTTTGGTTCTGAGGTAAACGTTTTTTTTCTTAATTTTTGCATATTTCATTTTTTTACAGTTTCTAGTTAGTACCACAGTACACCGCAAACTTAAAAATATATATATACATTAATAAAACTACTTTTACACACTTGTACACACTTATATCAACTGACTTATCTTTTCCTCACACTTATAAAACAGTAGTACACTATATTTATGCTTAGCACCCAGAATGCAGACTATGTGTGGTCTAAACAATATGTCTGCCTTTAAATTTTAGAAGGACTTTCAATACCCAATAATATACTGTTTTGCCTTAAGGTCCTGATTTCCAATAATAAACTTACACTTGTGGGTAATTTTATGATTGTTTGCTATTTACAAAAGCATTTCACCAGTAGTATCTTTAAGACTGCAGTCTCCGCACATTTTAAAATAGGAATTTCCTATCTTTTATGTGTGGAGATTCCGCAGTCATAAAGATAGTTCTCATAAAATACCTTTGTGAATAGCAAACAATTGTAAACTTACATAAAAGAGTAAGTTTACCTTTGTAAATCAGGCCCTTTAACTTTAACACTAAAGTAGATCTACTACCAAAAAGAATCCTTTACATCCCATAATCTACAATTCTGCAAAACTTAATCTAAATCTATTCAGCCACTTTTCCTGCTATGCTTGTTTCGACAACACATTATGACACAACACAATACTACACACCACTGTTGAACACGCCACTCCACTCTATGACATGTCACGCCACTCTATGACAGTCCACTCCACTCTATGACACTCCACTCTATGACACGCCACTCCACTCTGCAACCCGACATTCCCTTTTACCATACAACACTTCACTCAATGACATGACGCTCCACTCTATGACACTCCATGCCACTCCACTCTATAACCTGCCACTTTACTCTATGCCAATCCACTCTACGGCATCTCAGTTCACTGTATGCCACTCTCCTTTATGCCCCTCAACTCTAAGACAGTGTACCACATGCAACTCTATGACACCCCACTCCACACTACTGTACAACACATCCGTCCACTCTATGCCACTCACTCTAGAACAAGCCACTCCACTGTACAACAGTCCACTTCACTCAGTAACACCCCACACCATGATATGCAACTCCACTCCACTCCGAAACATGACAGGCCACTCCACTCTACAACACAGCATGCCACTCTACCACATGCTGCTCCACTCTAAAACATGCAACTCCCCTCTACAACATACCAATTCACTATACCGCACTCCAACCTATGTCCCTCCACTCTAAGACACTGTATGTCATGCCATTCTATGACATGCTACTCTACTCTACTGCATGACACGCCACTGCACTGTGCGCCACTCCACAACACTCTACTCCACTCTATGCCCCTCCACTGTACACCACTCCATTCCACTGTATGACACAATAATCCACTCTACGCCATTCCATGTCACTTCACACTACAACACGCCAGTCTACTCTATGACACTCCATGCCACCACACTGTACGCCACGCCACACCACTACACTCTATGACAAGCCACAACACTCTATTACATCCCACTCTACAATATACCATTCCATTCTATGACACTCCACTCTACGCTCCTCCTCTCTACGACACTCACTTCCACTCTTTGCTACTCTGCGACAATCTACTCCACTGTATGTCTCTATGACACTCTATTCTACACCACTTGACTCTACATCACTTCACTCTATGCCTCTCTATTGTACATTTTGACATTATATGCCACCTTACTGTATGTCACGAAATTCTATGACACAATAATCTATGCCACTCCACTCAACACTATTCTTCTCTATGCCAATTCACTGTACACCACTCCACTCTACGCCACTCCACTCTATGCCACTCCATTCTACACCACTCTACTCCATGTTCCTCCACTGTAAGGCACTGTATAACACACCACTCCATGACATTACACTTCACTCTACTGTATGACTCGCCAATCCACTTTATGCCACTCCACTCTTAACCACTTCACTTTATGCTATTTCACTCTACGCCACTCCAATCTATGTCACTCCACTTTAAGCCAGTCCACTCTACAACACTCCACTCTATGCTATTCCACTCTATGCCACTCCACTCTGTGCAACTGTACTCTACACCACTCAACTCTATGCCACTCCACTGTACTCTATGACATGCCACTCAACTGTACACCATTCCACTCTGCGCTATTCCACTCCACTCTACAACACTCCACTCTACACCATTCTACTCTACACCAAGAAACTGTCTGCCACAGCACTGTACACCATGACACTCTACCCCACAATACTGTACACCACTCCACTTAATGCCATGACACTGCACGCCATGATACTCTATGATATGACACTCTACAACATGACACTGAACGCCATTCCACTCTATGCCACTCCACTCTATTTCATTCCACTCCACTCTGATCAACTCCACTCTACGACACTCTATGCCCTTCCACTCTACCACAGTCTACTCCACTCTATGTCACTCCACTGTAAAACACTCTACTCCAGTCTATGCCAATGTACAACAGTCTACTCTACTCTATGCCACTCTGCGACACTCTACTCCACTCTACGCAACTCCCATTATGCCACTCCACCCCAATTTACTCCACTCCATTGTAAGACACACTTCTTCAATCTACTCCAGTCTACCCCATTACTCCAGTCTACGCCTCTCCACTCTACATCACTCTATGCCACTCCACTCTACCACTCTTTATTCTACTCTATCTCACTCCACTCTAAAACACTCTACTCCACTTGCCACACCACTCCACTGTATGTCACTCCACTCTATTCTATGCCACCCTGCTCTATTCTCCTCCACACCGCTCTACTGTATGACACACCACTTCTCTCTATATGACACTTTGCACCACTCTACTCTATGCCAGTCCACTCGATTTTAATGCACTCAACGTAACTCTACAACACTTTACCCCATTCTACTTCACTGTACGACACTCTACTCTAATACACACTACTCCATTTTATACAAACCCACTCTACAACACATGACTACTCTCCATGCAACTGTATGGCACTCTACTCCACTCTGTGCCCATACTGTCCACTCTACAACACTCTACTCCACTATAAGCCACTGTACACTACTCTACTCCACTCTATGCTACTCTACAACACTATACTCCACTCTATGACACTCTACACAACTTCCTATATGCCACTCCACCCCACCCCACTTCACTCTACTCTACTCCACTCTACTCCTTTACTCCATGCTACAGGCACACCACTCTATTCCACTCAACTCTACAACACTTTATGCAATTCCTCTTTACCACACTCTACTCTACTCCAGTCCACTCTGCACCACTCTACTCCACTCTATGCCACTAATCTCTACTCCACTCTATGACATGCCACTCAACTCCACTATATGACACATCACTCAAATTTATAACACTTTACTCAACCTTATGCTATTCCACTCCACTCTACTCAACTCCACGTCACTCTATGACAAGCCACTCCACTCTATGGCTCTTTAGTCCACTCTATGCTGCTCCACACTATGACACTCTACAACACTCTATGCAACTCCTCTGTACAACACTCTATGCCAGATTATGAAAAACAAAAAATGCTTTCTTTATAGAAGCTAGCTCCTAACTATAACTACCTGCTGGCGACTGCCAATACACATATCTATATTCACTGAAAAAAACATAGGTTTCAGGCACATTATATTTAGGAATTAGCATTTAAAAAACCTTAGAAATTCACTGAAAAAACCATTGGTTTCAGGGGAGTTATAGTTAACTGGATTTTTCACTCGTACAAAACCATTGAAATTCCCCCGTTATAGTTAGTTCAGCTAACTATACCTCACGTGCCCGCAATGCACTGCTGATGACGTCACATATTACATCACTCATGACATGGTCAGTGATATCACTGATGATATCACTGATGACATCATCCAGTGAATGCGTGTTTTTCTAAAAACTAAATATGTTTTATATATGTATATCTCAAGGTCAATGGAAGAATTAATGGGTATATAAGTGTCTAAATGGATGATTTTGTTTTGAAAAATTGATTGTATAACTGACTGATTAAGTGTATCTTAGTGAATACATGGCTTAGTGAGTAATGTTTAAATATGTAAATATCTGTATCAGTCTCTCACTTTGTGTATAAGTGGCTGCATGGGTTGGTGAGTAGCTACATGAATATATAGGTTATTAGTAGGTTTTTTGAGTATCACTATGAGTGTCTGAGTGTCTGTATGGTTCATTGGGGGTATTACGTAGTGCATAGATGCATGAATGAGGGAAACAACCTTTACAACGCAACTATTACATCGCACTACACTTACAACGCAGGCATTACAACGGAACATCCATTACAACGCATGACACTACAACGCATACCATTACAACGCATACCATTACAACGCATGACACTACATCGCATGTCACTACAACGCAGGCATTACAACGCATACCATTACAATGCATACCATTGGAGTTAGAATAGTAATTTTTAACCCCTACACTATCCAACACTTACCCTACTGTTGCACCACCTGGAGTTAGAATAGCAATTTTTACCCCTATACTATCCAATACTTACCTTAAATGCAATGTAACAGTATGCGTTGTAATGGTATGTGTTGTAAAGGTAGTATGCGATGTAATGGAATGCGTTGTAAAGGTAGTTTTTTAAAATGCGTGGTAGTGTCATGCGATGTAATGGAATGCGATGTAGTGGATGTTGCGATGTAAAAATTGCGTTGTAAGTGAATGCGTTGTAAAAGTATGCGTTGTAACGTCATACATCCCATGAATGAGTGACTCACTGTTTGTATGTGTTGAAGACAGCATGTGTGCAGGACTGTATGGGTGGATGAGTGTGTGTATGGGTGTGTTAGTGAGTGAATGACCATCATGGTTTACATGGTGGTTGCATAATTGAAAAATATTAACTGGAAGGCTTGACATAAATAGAGGCGTCCTTCTAGTGTAGCATAGGTGGGTGACCAGTGGGAAATGGGTGCCAACTGAAGGTCTCTGATGGAGAACCAATTGAGGCTCTCTTTTAAAAAAAAAGCAAGTGGTTCCCCAACTCTGAAAGGGGAAGGACAACTACAGGTTTGGCAGAGCATGGCATCAAACATCTTGTGTGAACATTTTTTTTGTTATATATAGGTATCTCAATATGTTTGTTGGGGATATTTTGTGATAAAACTAGGATGATCTATTGCATTATCATTTGGTGAATACAGAGGCTATCAAGAGTCACACAAATGTTGGTATGTATATAGTGGTTTTTTAGGCACATAGGGCAAAATATCTGGATCTGGTTTTAATGGATATTGGTCTACTGCTAAATAATAGGCACAGATACTTATATTCACTGTTGAAGACATTCTGGGCTCGATTACAAGTTTCGGGAGGGTGAGCGGTAATCCACCGCCATGCCCCTGCACCACCGAGAATCGCTGTCGCCCACCCACCAGAATACAAGTTATTCATAGTCTGCCGTAGTCTTTGTAGTCTGCCGGGTGGGTGGCGTGGTGTTCCCCTGGTGGTGTCTCTTTCAAAGTCCGAGGACCGCCAGACTCATGATCAGGCCCTTTGTGTTTCAGTTTGAATTGGAAATGGGGGGTGTTTGCTGCTGGTGAGGGAGATGGAATTTGCATGGAGTGTGGGAAAAGTTATGGACAGTTTGTTATTTTTGCAAAAGTCTCACAAAACCTGTCTTTCCTTCCTTTTCTACCTACAGGATTGGGAAAATAGGACATAGGAAAACAATCAGACTACTGTCTTAGGGCCCAATTCTAATGCGGTTTGGAAAGTTTCCCAACCGAATGGGTTTGGGAATGGTTTCCAACTGAATCGGATCGGGAGAGTCCAACTGACCGAGTACGATGCATCCGGATGCTTCCAGATTTGATTTGGTTGGACTCCCATTGACTTCAATGGGAGCCTTTGTTCCGACCGCATGCATAGGCTCCTTTTGAAGAAAGGGGTGGCTGGGGAAAATTGGGCACCCTGTGGCAGGCACCCCCTGGTGCCTGCCACACTGTGCATGGCTGGTAAGGGAAGACCAATGGATACCCCCTCAGGCCCAATTGGGAAGGCTCCAAGTGCAGGGGGGCCCACTACGGCCCCCAAAGTCTGATTCCAACTGCCAATTCGAGTCAGATGGCATGATTCAGAAAGTCTATCCAAATCCAGCATCGCACTCGGTTGTATGGAAACGCGGCCCGTAGAGATGTACAATTCTGCTCCGTATGGCTCGGCCATTCCAATTTGGATTGGGATATTCCTAACGCCTAACTCGCATCGTACTCGGTCACTTGGAAACCTTTCCGATTCAGTGGGGAAGACACATTCCCAATCCGATTTGGACGGAGCAAATGCCATTAGGAGGCCTTCTTAACCGCATCAGAATCAGGCCCAAAGAATGTAATTAATTTAAGTAATTTACAACTTTTTATGTAATGGAGAAAAATGTTTGTTTAGAGCATAAATACTATTGATTTGTTCCAGCAACATAAAATTGAGCAGGTCTTTGGCTAATAAGATGGCAGGTCTTACAGGTAATTCACTCACCATTTGATGTGAAGATGATACTTAAAGTTTTTAATGTACTGCGTAGCTATGGGTTACTTCATAACACACAGATGTCAGCACCTTCATCACTACAATGTTGCTTTGCTACCACTTGAATATTACTTGTGGCTTTTGTCCTGTGAATGAGCTTGAACTGGAAGTCAGTAACAGACCAGTCAAGCTCGTATGATTGCTCTCTTTATAAATGTGCTATGCCAATTTTGCTGCCTGTCATTTTGCTCAAATTCACTTGTACTGGTTTTCATGTGTGGTATTTGGCTTCATATGCCCAAAATGCAAGGTTGTCTTTTCCTCCTAGAGAATGCTTGGCACACCATACACACGCAATACTGAATTCTTGTTGTAGAATAAATAAAAATACCCATATTACCAAATTTGATGGAATGGGGAGTAGCCAGCAGGCATGTTCTTAATGACTAAGGTGTTCATTTAGAGCTTGGTGGAAGAGGAACATCTGACACAAGATGTTTGATGCCATGGTCTGCCAAACCTGTAGTCGTCCTTCCCCTTTCAGAGTTGGGGAACCACTTGCTTTTTTAAAAAGAGAGCCTCAATTGGTTCTCCATCAGAGACCTTCAGTTGGCACCCATTTCCCACTGGTCACCCACCTATGCTCACTAGAAGGACTTCTCTATTTATGTCAAGCCTTCCAGTTAATATTTTTCAATTAAGCAACCACCATGTAAACCATGATGGTCATGAACAAGAGAAATGCTGAAATACCCTTGATGCATAAGTAGAAAGCACCTTGTTTATCAAGATTATTTTTTCTGTTTAATAGAAACAAATCCCACTCTGCTTTGGGTGTTTGTTTTAAACAAATAAAACAAAAAATGCAGAGCAGGCCGTCGTGGCAGGCAATCCTGCTCATCATTGCAAATTTACTGAAATTGATCCAGCTTGTTGGTGGGAGGACTTTCAGTGAAATGTCTCCACTCACACAGTAGGAAAGTCTGAATTTGGTGGGCTGACAGCCATTGCGCTATTAGAGGCTGCAGTTACATGTGCCAAACTGAAAATTATTGCCTAACATTCGAGCGAGGGCTAAGGCAAGAGTGACATACGGGAAGAATACGTTTTGTTGTGGATATCGAAACATTGTATTAATCAGCCATGGAGTGATTACTTAAAGGACAATCTCTGCATTCATTACAACTGTGATACCATTCTCTTAAACCACTAACCAAGATTAACAACCTGGAAAAAAGTTGCCTCCACATTGAATCATCTATTATGTGTCTCTGGTTTCCCTTCTCATCTTTCTGCTGCCAAGCAATCTTTCTTTTCCCTTCTCTTATTTCATGTTGCTCTTGTCAACTCTACCAACTTACCTCTACTAACCATCTCCTTTCCCATTCTCCAACGTCACCTTTCTCATTTTGTACTTCAATGTTTTCACTATTACTGAATTTGTAATTTTTATCTTTACTTCTTATACATTAGACTGGTTCAATAAATAATGAGGCTGTTTCACAAAGGTAACCTACACTTTTGAGTATGTTATACTTCGTAGTAAGTTCACTACTTTTGGTATTCACAAACTCTGAGTGTAATATTACTACAAAAGTGTAAGTTACTTCTCTCCATAACTGAGTTTTGGAATTGGCTTATCCTTTGTGGTTGGAAATGTACCTCCTTAAACTCCTCCCTCACCCTTGATAAAACAATCTTAATCCTCCCTGATCCCATCCGATTTGGTAGTAAGTCTGCTCTTTCTTTAAGCCACTCCCCAGTGCTCCTCCCACATTTGCTGCTAAAATGTATGCTTACATGTGCGGAGACTCCATAGCCAGGCAGAGTACTCTACACGCATTAGTATAGGCAATGCAAAGGCGTAAAACTCTGCACATAGTTTGTGAATTGCAATTTGCAGTACATTTTTCAGTGCTACAAAAGATATTACAAAGTGCAGTTTGTGTCTTGGGATAAATTTGTTTATCATTTTTGTAAAGAAGAATGTTAGGTTCTTCCCTTGTCATTAGGATTTTGATTTAGTAACTAAAGGTAAGCCCCAATTTAAGTTCCACTTCCAATTCTTATATATTGTTTTGGAGTATTAAAATGTTTCATATTTAGACAGCATCCTACAGATGGCTAACTCAAGACTGCTCTTCCTAAATCCCTGACCATCATCTTGCTCATATTGTCACAGGCACTTAGCTAAATATATGGGGAGAGAATTTTATAGCAGCAACAAATGAGCTAGTTTTACTATGGAGGCATTGTTTCTTGATAATTGGAACCTTTGATGGAGGTGACTAGCGACTATTAAACTGTAGTATTGTAAGCATGGAGACACTGTTGATGTGTCATAGAGCCCAACAGATTGTAAAACACCAACAAAAAGAAAATAATAAAAACTATACTTGAGAATGTTCACAGAACAATGAAAGAAAGGTAGCATTCTTATTTTTAGCATGTACCATTCCAAAAAACACACTCAAGGTCTAGTTCAAATATTCACTTATTCAACACCTATCCACTCTTGGTAAGTCTTAATTAGTCGGGTTTAGGTTTATATTGCAATGTGCCAAACGTGACTGAACTTACATCAAATATTTTATTTAATACATAAGAGTAGGATGTCTTGTATAGAATGCCATATTATGGTGTCTAGGTGCTTGGTACATAAATGGGATATATGACAAATGTATCTCAACACATTTGAGAAAAATACCTTGGAAAAAATTATTTTTAATAAAAATTACTCGATGAATAAGTTGGATTTTGCAATAACATGCATTGAAATGCACATCTCCATAAAACACGTTAATGTGGCAACTTTTCCATTGAGCAGTAGCATTAATTTTCAATGACCACCATCTTTGAAAGTATTTTATTTTTTGGAAACAATTTCCTTATATATATCCAAAAATCTAGCACAGCCTCTTACTGCACGTGTGGCCCGATCATGTTATCCAAAACTGAATTATAGCCTAATGTTAATCCATGCCTCACACATATCTTGGCTCTAACACTAACTGTGCCCCTGCCATTTGCCTAGCCTTAAACTTTCTTACCTTTTGTTTCTTGCACTTATACTTTCCTTAAACATGACCTACTCCGAGGTCTATCATCTGTTCTAATTGTCTTGCCCACTGTAAATCTGATATTTCAACCTCTCCTTACCCCTAAATTTGATTAAATCATTCACTGTACTATATTTACTTTTACTGCTCAATATGAAGAGATTGTTTTGTTTTTTCTCTTGTCATACAGTTCTCCTGGGACGTGTGCCTTTTAGCTATATGTGATAGTAGTTGTATTTTCTGTTTTTGACAGGAATCCGTTCAGGTCGTTGTATGAAGCCCGGTGTGGCAGCAAAGTATTCAGAGCAACATTGAGCTTGTGGAAGTAAGAGGAATTTCTATTTTTCCCAAAAGTATGTTACTTGGCATATAGATAAGTAGGATTTACAAAAGACATAGGGGCATATTATCAAGCCAGGCGATAAAATTATCGCTGCTTTAGCGGCAGAAAACTGCCGCTAAAACGGCGATAATGGGCTTGATAATATGCTCTATGGAATTCCAATTGAAGCCCATGTTAGATGTGAAGGTGTAACGTCCTGGCTTTCTCGGGGTTGGGACCAACAGACGATGGACCAGAGAAATGGAGTTTAAGGATGATTTAATAAACAGATAAACAACTACAGACAACAAAGAATACCGGTACTGGAATCCCCAGTTAAAGTACGATACCCATTCACAGCTCTTCTAACCGTCCTCCGCATGCACACCGGACCCGGTATGCTCCAACGGAGGGCACAGTGCTAAGCAGTGGTAGACAATGCCACTCGACCGCTGTGAAGGGTACTTCCAAGGTTGTGGAATCTTCGGGGGGGGGGGCACGTGGGAGTCACCCGGCCAGGCTCTCTACCACCTGGGAACAGCCGCTCTACCAGTATCCCCCAGAGTACTGCCACAACACAAAGACGCTGGGAACACTTCCTAGTGTGCGTCTCTTGTATCCGGGTTTAAGTGATGATACCCAAGGTGGTGCAGAGAATGGATGGGAGCAGCCGCTCTACCTATCCCAGTTCTCCTACGAGTGTCGATGGCTAAGACGCGGAAACACCTCCTGGATAGCGTCTTAGCTCTAGGCTTGTGTTCACCCAAGTAACGAGGGTGGGGAGCTTCGGCTCGCACCCACCTCGTTTTCTCCAATTGTCAGGCCGTTGGGAGCTTCGGCTCTACCAATGGTACCTGTGCCCAATGACGTTGAATACGGCTCTCAGAACGGGACAGGACACGGGCAGGAAGCACACGCAGCACCTCTCCTCCGCTCCTTAGAATGTTCCTTCCGCCGCTCAACTCTCCAACGGGTCCGTGTACCTCAACCAGGTACTCCGGTAAAGATCAGAATATCCGACCCCGAGTCCCAGTGATCTTCTCCTTAAGTAGTACTCTCGGCGTTGTATAACCATGACTCTTGATTTGCATAACACGAAAACTAGGCGTTACCCTTGGTGTTATGTAACCAGAACTCTTGAGTTGAATATGGCACTGTTGCCGGAGGGCATTCTGGGAGTTGTAGTCCGCTCTCCTCCAAGCGCACCAGGTTCACGGCAGTGGCACCGTGGGAGGGAATCCATGTGCGGGAGGGGATTCCTGACAGAAGGACATCTAACATGGGCTTCAATTGGAATTCCATAGAGCATATTATCAAGCCCATTATCGCCGTTTTAGCGGCAGTTTTCCGCCGCTAAAGCGGCGATAATTTTATCGCCTGGCTTGATAATATGCCCCTTGTTTTTTCTTGTTTCCAGGAATAGAAATCTTCTTTGAATTTGCTAGATCGGCTGATCTAGATCACAAAGGAGGTAAGCGAGAGGTGCCGGTTGAGGCAATGAGTGGAAAGAGAAGGGTTTTGAGTGTCTAGATTAATGAAAAAGGGCTCTTTCTCTTTTCTTTTTCAGTTAGGAGGTCCTGATGAGAACCCCGAAAGTTGAGGTGGTTCGAAACGTTTAGACCTGAGTTATGCCACAAGAATTGAGAATTTTTCATATATGAATGCCTGATTGTATACAAATATTGTTTAAATACAATTTTTCTGTGGCTTTTGTAGAATCAGTTTAAAAACTTCTAGGAATTGTTTGTATAATTGTTGTATTTATGGAGTGTTGGAATGAGAATGTGGAAGAATGGGTATGCATGGATTTTGTACAAATAGAGTGTAATGGGTTATAAGTGTTGTGGTATGGAATGGTGGTAAAATGTATGTGTAATATATGATGTGTATGATGTGATGGACAAGAATTTTTAAATAATTTTTTGAATTATGGTGTCATGTAGAGAAATGTGATCTGAAAAATAAAGAAAGATTGGATTTACTCAGACGGAAAAAGAGGTCTGTGAAATACATTGTTTTATTTCAATGTTTTCTTAAAGTAAATATCATTAATCAGTTATCAGTATTGGCATTCTGGTTGTTTCTTGTTTTAGCTATATGTAGCACAGTGTAGATTGAATCTTTAGTGGTATGTGAGGCTCAGATAGTTGATCGGCTGATCAATTGCTCCATTGATTCTCTCCCTTGGACCAATATTTTTGACATAAGAGTACTTGTAAATAAATGACAATGCTCATACTGCTACAGGAATGTATACTTCAGTGATGCAAGCACAGCAAGTTTGAGTGGACATGTTATGACCATTCTCAATAGCATATTATCTATCACTGGGACAATAGCAGCCCATCGTGTCATTAGTGGCATACTTCAGGGTATCCACAGCATACTGGTGGTGGAAATCTCTGGCATAATGATGGTGCACTTGATGCAGCGCGGAGTGCAAAATCCCTCCCTACTGTCACGAACTAAAAGATCTCACACACGCACACTATCCATACATTCGCTGGTGGGGCCCATAACACCAATACACACTCACCATTAGTCTGTTCAAGATGCGATTATCCTTCCAAGCGCTGAATAATGAGGGAGGAAGATACCACTTTACCCTAATGAGCAGCAAACCCACAAACCTTTCTTATACTCATTAGGTCCTAGATTTCACATTTGGTATTTCCCTCA
Source organism: Triturus cristatus (assembly GCF_964204655.1). NCBI lineage: Eukaryota > Metazoa > Chordata > Amphibia > Caudata > Salamandridae > Triturus > Triturus cristatus. The sequence goes on along the minus strand of NC_140594.1, from coordinate 806,109,216 downwards.
TAACCGGGACGGATCTGTTAGTTGTAGTTTAAAGTGAAATTCTAATACTCTAATTAACCTTTTCATTAACACATTTCAATGAATAAACAACCCAACTCATTTCTGTAGATGTTCAAATCCAAATTTAAATTAATATTGCAGATGAAATCATTCATTTGATCAAGTTGCCATTCATATTTACCTATTCTGGCTAAAGTCGTCCTCTATGTCAAATTTTGCAGTCTCGCAAATCTATGCCCATCAATTTTAGCAGATTCAGTTCATCAGGAGTTTGGGCATTAATTCAGTCCATCAAAGATTCTGGCTAACAGCTGTCCTGCAGTGTCACCGTCCTCTCCGTCAGCATATCATCAGGAAATCGAAGGAGCGACCGCCGATCTCTCTTCTAATTACCTCTCTATTCTACTATAATTTATAGTAAAATCAATGTTAAAAAGTATCAAAGTTTGGGCATCCGAGTTGGCTGATTGGACAATCAGGGATCATCCTTTTGGTTTCTCACGAAAGTGTCTTTTGGGTTATAACCCTTGTCAGTTCCGGTTCACACAACAGTCTTTGTTCGGAATACTTGGACGAAGTCCCAGACTGTCCTTGAAAGGTACATGTTCATCTGGGGTCAGGTCCAGGCCACTGTGTATCTGTTGTCAGCGCAGGCGCACTTCACCCAAGCCTTGTTCAGCGTTGGCAGTCGGGTTAGGCACCAAAGTCAGCCATCTTTCGGCAGGCCAAAATGGTCAACATAAGCAAAGAAACACAAAAACGTAATTAATACATAAAAATAACAAATTAAATGTTATTCCCTCGCTAATACCCATATGTGTGTGTATTTATCTAGCCAAAAGCAACACTCAATGCGATTTATACTTACAAAATAAAGCACGAATCACAATTACATCACAAAAGCGACATATATCATGCAATATTCTAATTATCTATCATTAATATGCGTACGAATTTTAGTTCACATCATTAATTAGGCCATGCAGATGCAAATCCCGCTTGTATTTCGGTCATTAATAAGGTTGATTAGTTATTTCCACATCACTCCAAACCATTAGTACGATTATAATTAATTAATTAATCTAATTAATAAAACGACATGCAAAATGGGGTGGGCATACAACATTTTGCATAACCCGCTCCAGCAATCCCCCCCTTTGGTGATTTTATTACCACACCACCCAAAATTTTGTTCTGTCTTTACGGAATCTTTAAAATGTTTTCTTGCTCTTAATCATAATTCAGTTTCACCCATTTCTTCTTTTTTTGCAGTTTTATACATACTCTCCTTCGATTATTCTAATGTTATCTGTTCCAAATCTCTATCTTGATCCTTGTCTTTTCTTTTTAATTTTTCTCTTTTTATTCTTTTCTTGTTTTTCTTGTTTCTACAGCACATACAACATAATCTTATCATTAAAACTATACAGATTACACATGTTAATAGAAACAATATTTTACCTATAAGAGTACTACCTATTTTCACTAAGAAATTCTTAATAGCAGCTATTTTCTTTCCAATTCTATCCCAAACACTTTCAACCTCCAGTGGTGCAAGTTCATCATGCAATTCAGTAATATTCTTAATATAAGTCTTCAGATCTTTGCTTTCGTCAGGAATGTAAGTACAACAATGTTGAACTTTCAGCATTCCACAGACTCCACCCTCTTTTGCCAATAAAATATCAAGAGCAAGTCGATTTTGCATTATCATAGCACGAATGGCAACCATTTCAGTATTAACCAATAAAAATCCTCCAGCGGTGCTTGTTGACAAGCTATCCACTACTGTTGACAATTTTCTAATTTTGTTTGCATTTAGAGTTATTCCCACTGCTGGTATCAATGGCTGCAAAATATCACCTACAATTTCTGCCCAAGATTCTCTCTTGGTTCTAACTAAATGATTACTTAAACTATGTTCACCATCTTCTCCTCTATCCATATGAAAGATTTTTGGAAAGACCAGGCCTACTTAACATGTGCCATACCAATGGTCTGGCAAACGATAATATGCCCTGTTCCCGCAAATAAAATATAATCCAGGAAAGACTGGATCTGTTCCACCTTTGAATCCCCATCCACCCATGATTCGATATGTATCATGGCACTCACTATTACCTAGAAAATAATTATCATACGCAGTTTGATTCCTTCGAATGCAGAATTTTCCTTTCTGAGGCCAATCTAAAGCTATAGTTGGACTAGCTTCTCCTTTCAAATGTTTTTCTTTCTCTATATTCCAGATTGTTTTCTCCACTTTCCCTTCTGCTGCTTTTCTTTGCATTTTCAATCTCCTTTCCTCAACCATGTCTAGGAATGTCTTTTCCTCCTTCTTCAAACTGCATGTTAAATTGTTTCTAAAAATATACTCTAATGTTAGTTCCTTAGTTTCTAAAAAGAATTCACCTAATACCGTAGCAGGTTTTACTTTGTTCAATTTATTATGAGAAGGCACTTGCACAAAAATGTTATTTACATCTGAAAAATAATATTCTAATTTCCCTGTCTCATAAAACAAACTAGCTATTACACTACATGTTATACCATACGTTGCCGGAAGGTGATGATATGTCACTCCCTCAGAAACAGATGCAGGTAACTGCATACATACGTAGCAGTCCCGTACGTCCATTGTCTTTACATATTCATACAATAATTTTGAGAACACATTATTAGAAAAATCTGTTATCGACTTGTCTTTATGCAAATAATTTGTATCTATTCTAGTTGGAACTACGTTTGAAATCTTCCCTATATTAGTTGTATTCTCACTATGTCCTTCTGATGTGTCTATAGTAGCCTTAAAGGAAATGAAAAGAGCAAAGATGCTCCATAAAAGCATTAAAAATCCTGTACAACAACAACACATTTTACACCATCTTTTCATGAATGTACATCTACCTTTACTACTTTCTATGTTAGCCATCTTGTTAAAATGGACCGTGTCTTTTGACTTAGCCTCTTTTACTTCACAACTAGTTTTTCTAACCTAAGGTTCTAACACCTATTTGGTTCTACTAGTCACTATCTTTAATTCAATATCTTGTTTTCTTCATCAATAGTTTTCTTAACTTATTCAGTTTGGCATCTCATCGTTCTTCACTCTCCTCTCGTCTTCGAAATATGGATTTTCCTGAACTTCCGTTTCTTCTTCTCCAATGTTGGACAAGAGAACTCTCAGGATTTCCGATTCTATTTCATCCTCAACCACTTTCAGTACAGTCTCCTCTGGATTTCCTTGACTATCTGCCTCTTCTCCCTGTTCAGGCAGAGCCACATACGTCCATTCTGGTGACTTATACTTCTGGTCAGGTTTCCTTGTTCTTCTACTCTCTTTGTCTTCAGTTAATTTGTCTTCTTTTGATTTTTCTTGACTTGTCACTTCATTCACCTGTTCAGCTCTTGGTGAATTCACTCTTGTCAATCGATATCTCAGTTTCCTTATTTTATTGGGCCAAACATCATCTCTTGCAACTCTTTTTACTTTACTTCCTTTGTCATTCTTTTCATTCCTCCAAGCTCTCTTTCTTAGAACTCGACCTTCAGGTATTTCATTTTCACTCTCTTCAGACTCTGTCTCAACTTGCTTTGTATTTTCAGCAACTTCTTCTTCCACCACTTATTTTGTTTTCCCTACTTCTGTCCCTCCTCGGGTCTCCGACACGAAATCTTCCTGCTGGCTACTTGTCCCTTCATCTAACTGGATGTTGCAGTTCCCTACACCTCCTTGGGGGTCTTCCGCAGAAATCTGTCCCTCTCTCTCTGTACCTGTCCCTTGTTCACTTAGATTTGTTACTTCAGGTGGAATTTCTCTCAGTCTCTCATCTGGTACTTCCTTTTCATGAATTTCTTTTGTTGCGTCTTCAGTACTCTTTCCCCTTTTCTTCCTGTGTTCCTTCTTGGAACCCTGCGCTTCTTGCTCGTTTCCAGAATCGTTAGATTCGGAAATCTGCAATCTTCTTCTCAGAGCGATACTTCTGGGGACTAAAGCTGATCTTTGTTCTGTTTCCCCCCTTTCAGAGTTTCCTTGTGTCTTTGACCCTTCGTCATCTGATTGAGTGCTTGATTCTGATTCATCAAAGTATTCTTTTCCTGTGCTGTCCACCGGATTTGGAATTCTAAAGGTATGACTGGCATGGATCCAGTTCTTTAGTCCAGCACACTTCACAGCTGTGGTCGTGGTCAAAATGACTTGTCGTGGTTTTCCCCACCTTGGAACCAGACAATTTCTTCTTCTGTGGACCTTTATCCTTACCCAATCACCTGGGCTCAGATCATGGGCTTGCTTCTTTTCAAGTGTGGTGGCATCTGGTCCAACCTGATGAAACACAGAATGAACTGCGTCAGCCAGGCCTTTACAGTATTCCAACACCATGTCATCAGAAATTGTCATCAGCTTGTTGACTGGTATAAACACGTCTCATTGCACGTCCCATAATTATTTCATGAGGACTCAATCCTGTAGTTCTGTCTGGAATGGCCCTTATTGTCATGAGTACTAGAGGCAAGACATCAGGCCATGTCATACCTGTAGCCAAACACATTTTCCCTATTCTTTTTTTAATAGTACCATTCATCTGTTCAACCACACCAGAAGCCTCTGGTCGGTAGGCACAATGTAGTTTTTGTTGTACATTCAATGCTTCACAAATTAAACCTACAATTTCATTATGAAAATGTCCTCCTCGGTCTGACTCAATTGTCACTCGGAACCCGAACCTGGGGATGAATTCTCTCAGCAGTAGCTTGGCTACTGTCAACCCATCATTTCTTCTTGTTGGGAATGCTTCCACCCACCTTGAGAATAGGCAGACCACTACCAAAACATACCTCAATCTGTTACAGGGAGGCATCTCAATGAAATCTACTTGCATTCTGGTGGAAGGCCCTCCTTCTCGACCTATTGTTCCCAGACTCACTACTGTCTTCCTGCCAGGATTGTACTGCTGACATATTAGGCATCTCTGACAAAGACTCTCTGCCACAAGTCTGAATTTTGCATTGTACCAGGTCTGCTTAAATGACCTGATCATAGCATCCCGTCCAATATGTCCCTGGCCATGATACATCCGTGCCATGGTAGACATCATGCTATCAGGCATAACTGGTCTTCCATCTCTATAGACCCACACATGATCCTTTTCCCTTGGGGCACATCCTGCTTTTACCCACTGTCTCATTTCCTCATCCTCTGCCTCATCCTGCAACTGTTTTACCTCTTCCCAAGTTCCCACAATGTTAGTGAACATCAATGAGCATGAAGACATTTCTCTTTCCTTAGCCCGATTGACCGAATTCTGATTTCGTGCACAATACTGCGCCATGTCGTTTGCATACCTGTTCCCAGTGGCAATATAATCACCACCTTGACTATGTGCAGCACATTTTACAACAGCCAATTGTTTAGGCAGCTGTATCGCCTCAAGCAACTTTCCAACCATTTCTGCATTCTTAATGGGAGTTCCACTCGAGGTCAGGAAACCTCTTTGTAGCCATAGTTGGCCGAAGTCGTGGACAACTCCAAAGCCATACTGGCTATCAGTTTTCACAGTCACTCTCACACTCTTTCCAATCTTGCATGCTCTGGTCAAAGCCACAAGTTCTGCTACCTGGGCTGATTTCACTCCTTTCAAATATGATGCTTCAATTACTGCTGCGACTGTGCATACTGCATACGCTGCACTTAGCACTCCTTCATCCGTTCTCAAACATGACCCATCAACGAACATCACAAAATCACTTTCTGGCAAAGGTACATCTTTTATGTCTGGTCGTGGTTTGGTACAGAAATCAAGTACATCCAGACAATCATGATCAACTTCATCTCTCACCTCCACAATCTTAGCATCAGGCAACAAAGTTGCAGGATTCACATTCACACATCTTGCAAGACTCACATTAGTTGCACCTAATATGACCTTTTCATACTTAGTTAGCCGACTATGTGTCATATACTGAGTACGACTCTTTGTCAACAGAATTGCTACATCATGGGGTACAAATAATTTCAATGGATATCCCATCACAATTCCTTCACTCTGCTCCAAACTTCAACATGTTGCAGCCACCGCTTTCAAACATCCAGGTAAACCTACAGCTACTGGATCTAGCATTGATGAAAAATATGCAATTGGTCCTCTCATTTTTCCATGTTTCTGGGTCAACACAGAAAGCGCACATCCATTCCTCTCACTGCAATACAACTCAAATTCTTTTTCATAGTCAGGCATGCCTAATGCAGGTGCTTCACACAAACCATCTCTCAATTGTCTAAATGCTGCCAATTCTTCTTTGTTTAATTCAAGGGGATCTTTTACATCACTTCTCGTTAATCGCAACAAAGGCTTTGCGATCAAGGAAAAGTTTCCAATCCACTGACGGAAGTACCCTACCATTCCCAAAAACATTCTCACTTCTCTTTGAGTCATGGGAGCTCTCATTCCTTTTATTATTCTGATTCTGTCTATGGTTATTTTCCTTAGTCCTTTCTCAATGTTGTGTCCCAGATACTGCACTTCCTTCTTACAAAATTGTAGTTTCGCGGGTGACACTTTAAGTCCTCTATCTGCCAAATGATTCAGCAAGGCTATTGTATCTACCTCACAGGCTTCACGTGTTTTTGAAGCCACCAAACGGTCGTCAATATACTGTACCAGTACAGAGCTTTCAGGCATTTCTAGACTCTCTAAAGATCTCTTTAACAACTGATTGAATATTGAGGGGCTCTCTGTATACCCCTGTGGGATTCGGCACCATGCCAAAATACGCACACCAAAACTAAATGCAAAAATTCGCTGACTGTCATAGTGCAATGGGATGGAAAAGAAAGCATGACACAGATCAATTACTGTGTACCATTCTGCATCATGGGGAATCTGATATAAAATCACTGATGGATTTGGTACAATGGGACAACATGATACCACAATTTTATTCACCTTTCTCAAATCTTGCACTGTCCTGAATTTCCCATTAGGCTTTTTCAATCCCATTATCAGTGAATTACATGGACTACTCACTACTTCTCTCAAGATTCCTTGCCTGATCATTTTCTCTATTATAGGAGTTACACCTTCAATTATTTCAGGTGTCAATCTGTACTGTGGAACATTTGGATACGTTACTCCTTCTTTTACAGTTATTTTAACTGGATCTACATTTCTCATTAGTCCTACATCTTCTCCAGTGAAATCCCAAACCTCTGCCTTTACAGAGTTTCTCAGTTCTTTTGGTAATTCATCAGGGTTGAATACAGCATATGTTTCAGTAACTTCACTTTCTCTGTTAGCTAGGGTCATCTTATACAATACATCATCATCTGGTGTTTCAAAAGCTATTCCATCCGGAGTACAAAATATAGTGCAACTAATTTTGCACAACAGGTCCCTACCTAATAAATTCACAGGACTGGTGTCACACACCACAAAGCGGTGCATTTCTGAAAATTTCCCTATGCTGACTTTCACTGGTTCTGTAAGATAGGTCTTAATTTGCCTGTTGGACACACCAACTACTTGGATCGTTTCATCCGAGAGAGGAAGATTCTTAACATCAGCTGATCTAACAGTTGATCGAGTAGCACCAGTATCCACTAGGAAAGTAATATTTTCATCATTAACCCTCCCATCTACAAAAGGTCCTGTCTGGTCTACTTCTAGAGTTGCACCAAGTACGCACTCTTCTTCCTCCCTTCGGCACCGTCAATAACTCTCTTCTGCGTCACTCTCATCGCGTTGCAGCCAATACTGCGAGACAGCGCTAGCGCGCGGCAGCTTATTTACCTGTTCTTCATTGTAGAATCCCGATTCACTACTATACTTCTGTGTGTTTCTGCTCTGTGGAAAAGGCGGCTTTGGCACCTGATTCTGTGGGGGAACAACTTGCTGCTGTTGCTGCAGTTGACCACTCACTTCATGCTGCACCTGTGGGTTCAATGATGGATTTTGATTGTTAGTACTCGGGGGAAATTTACACTCAGATTTCCATTGCCCTATCCTACCGCAATTATGACACGGAAATTTCTTTTTAGCTTCTTCAATGTTCCCTTTGTACTTCCCATTATTAAATTTTGGCTTGGTCCCTGCTTGTTCCACCAGTTGTGCTTCCTGTCTCTCCGCTACCTTTACCTGTGCCCACATTGCCTTCTCCTTTAACTTCCGCTGTTTTGCTTCAATTTCATCACTGAAGTATTTAGCATGTCTCAATACTTCATCTATTCTCTTGTTTTACCAATCCACCGTATGCTGTTTAATCATATCACCCATTTCTGGTCGTAAACCTTATACAAATCTGTATACAAAATGGCTCAAATCCTTTTCACTTTTCGTCTCCGCTAAACTGCTTAAAAGCCTGTATTAGCCTCTCATAGTATGCATGTACTGACTCTTTACTTTCCTGGTGTGCTCGATCATTTTTTACCCAGTCTGTCTCTTTGGGGGGCACTTTATTTTTCAGAAATACCATAACCTGCTCATATTTCTTCATTACCTCTGGGTCTGGTGCTCCTGTTTTAGGATCCCTAGGATATTCCTTGGTTGGCCAATTTATCATCAATTTGCATTCTGACCATAGATCTGCTAGGACAATTATGTCAAACAAACTATTCAAATCAATCCATAAAACTTTAGATAATTTCACAAATCTGTCTACCTGTCTCTACCACTCGACTGGCTTTTCGCGTAATCGAGGGAAATCATTTGTAAAAGACAAAATATCCTGTCTTGTCCATGGGACATGTACATATTCTCCTCCTGGAATCTCTCTCATAGGGCACTTTGTCACTACCTTCTCCTTTTCTCTTAGAGAAAAGGCTGAACATGTCTTATCTGAGGCATCATCACGTTTTCTATACCACCTGCTTCTCCATTTATCCACGTCTCCCCATTTTCTCAGTAAAGTGATTATGTCCTTAATTTGACCTATTCGTCCTGTGGTGTTCATATTTTCAATATCCTTTTCAGTGAATTTTACTCGATAAGGTTTCTGTAAGGCTTTTACCTTTTCAATATCAATACCCATTTCATTTGATACTTCTTCTAATCTTTCATGCAAGTTTTTCGCTCTCCAGGTCACACTTTTGCACAGAAATAATAATTCTTCGTCCTGATAGGTCCTCAATTTTTCTGTCGGGATAGTCCCTATGATTAATTCTTCCAATACCATTCGTAACTTGGCCACATCAATTGATTGGGATTCTTTGTCTTTCCTCTGCAAGCTTCTTAACCATTCACTTAGCTCATCTGTGGATGGTCCTACTGGTTTTTCTACACTTCCGTGTCCAAAATCATTCTGTGTTTCTGACACTGTCTCTATCATTGTCATACGTCTTTCTGCACAATTCTGATCTACAAATGGATTATTTGTCAAATTTGGTTCCATTACACTCATAGTCTGTCTCATGGATTCTCATTCTGACTCACTCTTGGTTGTTCTGCAGGGTTACTATTTCTGTAAGGGACTGTCAAACAATGCTCACTGTCCTTCTGTTTCTCAAAAAAAGGCATTACTGGACCTTTTGTTACTGGAACGGTTAATGCTTCTAGATTCTTGGTCAATTCTCTTATTTTCTCAGTTAATTCCAGGGTTGTTTTTGCTAATTCTACAGAATTTTCTCCATCTGTTCTTCCTTCTGATCTCTTCTCTACTTCCCTGGTACCACTATTTTTACCCAAACGTAGGGATTCTGGTTCCGACTTTATAATTCGCATTGTTTCTCTCATTGGGGCACTTGGAGTTAACATTTCTGGTTCTGATCGATATGGTGGTGGATTTTTATAGAACATATCATCAAGAACATCATTCTCAGACTCATTCGCTCCATACCCCTTTGACTCCAAATGATGCCTCTTTTCTACACACTTTCGACCTTCATACTCTCCTACAGTTCTTACAGGGAACACACCCTCAGTCATGCTCGCATCTCGCCATCATTTCATTCGATCGCTATGCGTTTCCTGTCCGTATGGTCTTCCAAACCAGTACCTATATCCTCTACCACTTCGTTGTCTTTCTCGTTCATACATTTCGTCTTCCCATTCTGTCAAAGCCACAAACTGTGTTGGTCTAGGTCTTTGCTCCAAATTCATCATTTTTTCCCGTAAATTTCTTAAAACAGCCAAATTAAATGAACCATGCTCTGGAAAAACCAATACTCCGTCGTCCTTGTTGTGTCTCACCCAGTTATCTAACCAAATACAAGTATGATACCCATATTTCATAATCATAAAGGACGCAAGGGTTTTCGGTGGAGGAAGTAACTGTCCTTCCCTAGTCTTAACTGGTTTGTCTTTCTTAAACCACTTCTTAATTCTCCCTAACCAGGTTTTCTTCTCCTTCTCTGGTGGGTTGTAATACATTTACTTGTCTTTCGCGCAACGCTAGTCCCTCTTTACAACTGTACCGCTAATCTATCCAATCACAGCGCGACTTCACACTAACGCACCTATTCAGAGCGTCCACGTCACTGTCACAATCCTCGAATCCTAGCGCGACTCACACTAACGCACCAATAAGGAGCGTCTACGTCACCCTGTTTCTTTTCCAATCCTAGCGCGGCGTACACTAACACACCAATCCGGGGCGTTTCACAGTTCTGACCGACTGTCCAATCCCAGCGCGGTCGTTCTGACGTCAGCAGCCGCTGCGGCAGCTCCTGCTCCTGCTTCTGTCTACCCCTCCTCTACAAATCCGCTCAGTAAGTTTTTGTTTCAATTTCTACACTTCTGTTAGTAACAACATAGAAACATCTCCATTGTCTGCTTCGCTAACCAAAGAACAGCAAAAAGACCTTTCTCACGAGAATTCCGTCTTTCCCGAGAGCAGCGCTTACCTCTGCCCTACTACGGAATCATTACTTCCGTTGATAAAGTAGCACATCCCTCTACTTCACCCTTCTAACAAGCATTAGCAAATTGTTTCTCTAGTATTTAAGACACATAGTTGGAGACCCAATGCTCCTGAGAAATAAACCTAGAGTTTCGCAATCAACCCAAATGCCTTTACATTCACACTCGTTCATACAAGAAAATGTAGTACATTCACACAGAACCCTGTCTTTCCCGAGAACAGCGAACAGTCTGTCCTACTACAGAATTATGACATACGTTAACAAAGCAGCGCTTACCTCTCCTTTGTCCTTCTAACAAGCTCAGAGAGTACCTATTACCTTTCCAGTGATAAGCGTTATCGGAATGCCAGTTGGATCCCTGGTACCTAAGACCAGAACTTCACAGGTAACCTTCGCTATCATACACACTTCTCTCACACTATAAATGTCTCTGATGGCAACACACGACGATGCTACCGAATCGAACCCAGACAATGCGCCGTGCAACTTCAATTGTCACACGTTTCCCCTGTGTACCTACAGGGCAACAACAATTCCGTCTTTCCTGAGAGCAGCGCTTACCTCTGCTCTACTACGGAACCGTTACAAACTTCCGACTTCCTACATCCCAGAAGCCGTGCAAACAACATATAACTCGACGCGGCTCAACATAGAATGTTAGTACATACATCAATATCAATCAATAACCAAAATCAATAAGCAATGTACAAGCAATAATCACTAAACCAATCAATAACAAACCATCATACTGCTACCAGAAAAACTGTTGCAGCGCGGAGTGCAAAATCCCTCACTACTGTCACGGACTAAAAGATCTCACACACGCACACTATCCATACATTCGCTGGTGGGGCCCATAACACCAATACACACTCACCATTAGTCCGTTCAAGAGGCGATTATCCTTCCAAGCGCTGAATAATGAGGGAGGAAGATACCACTTTACCCTAATGAGCAGCAAACCTACAAACCTTTCTTATACTCATTAGGCCCTAGATTTCACATTTGGTATTTCCCTCATAACCGGGACGGATCTGTTAGTTGTAGTTTAAAGTGAAATTCTAATACTCTAATTAACCTTTTCGCTGACACATTTCAATGAATAAACAACCCAACTCATTTCTGTAGATGTTCAAATCCAAATTTATATTAATATTGCAGATTAAATCATTCATTTGATCAAGTTGCCATTCATATTTACCTATTCTGGCTAAAGTCGTCCTCTATGCCAAATTTTGCAGTCTCGCAAATCTATGCCCATCAATTTTAGCAGATTCAGTTCATCAGGAGTTTGGGCATTAATTCAGTCCGTCAAAGATTCTGGCTAACAGCTGTCCTGCAGTGTCACTGTCCTCTCCGTCAGCATATCATCAGGAAATCGAAGGAGCGACCGCTGATCTCTCTTCTAATTACCTCTCTATTCTACTATAATTTATAGTAAAATCAATGTTAAAAAGTATCAAAGTTTGGGCATACGAGTTCGCTGGTTGGACAATCAGGGATCATCCTTTTGGTTTCTCACGAAAGTGTCTTTTCGGTTATGACCCTTGTCAGTTCCGGTTCACACAACAGTCTTTGTTCGGAATACTTGGACGACGTCCCAGACTGTCCTTGAAAGATACATGTTCATCTGGGGTCAGGTCCAGGCCACTGTGTATCTGTTGTCAGCGCAGGCGCACTTCACCCAAGCCTTGTTCAGCGTTGGCAGTCGGGTTAGGCACCAAAGTCAGCCATCTTTCGGCAGGCCAAAATGGTCAACTTAAGCAAAGAAACACAAAAACGTAATTAATACATAAAAATAACTAATTAAATGTTATTCCCTCGCTAATACCCATATGTGTGGGTATTTATCTAGCCAAAAGCAACACTCAATGCGGTTTATACTTACAAAATAAAGCACGAATCACAATTACATCACAAAAGCGACATATATCATGCAATATTCTAATTATCTATCATTAATATGCGTACGAATTTTAGTTCACATCATTAATTAGGCCATGCAGATGCAAATCCCACTTATATTTCGGTCATTAATAAGGTTTATTAGTTATTTCCACATCACTCCAAACCATTAGTACGATTATAATTAATTAATTAATCTAATTAATAAAACGACATGCAAAATGGGGTGGGCATACAAAATTTTGCATAACCCGCTCCAGCACACTTACTCTTCCGACTTTGAACATTTTCATGATGGTGAAGTCTTTGCCCACACTAAACTGGGGTGTGTGCTATGATAATCCAAGGGCCAACCCCACATCTAACACTAAGCTCCAGTTTGAGGCTGCAACTGCACCCACAATAAATCCAGAGCCGGAAGTCTGGTAGGAAAAAGAACAGAGCCATTCAGCAACCAAACAGTGCCGCTACACGAATGTCTTGGCATCCTCATTTGTCTCCAAGTGTGCCACAACTGTAAAATGTGCACCCAGAAGACCTGTCAAGCAGGATATGACACTCAAGCAGGATTTGACAGTGTAGTGCATATACTTGGGAGTTCAAATGAGTCATTTCCCACCATTCAGGACAGCCTATTTTTTGCTCCTAGGAGACATTTCACACATGTACAAGGCTTATTACTTCCTGGGAGAAGCTGAAGGGTGCCAAAGGCAAATTAGCCTCCAGGAAATTCAGGCAAGGAAAAGATAACTTTTGAAAAATTACTTTTCCTAATGTTTATTGACATCCAGACTTCACCATTTAATTGGATTTTTAATATCTATTACAAATAGTTGTTTAATTATTTTTTCAGCTGGTGCCATTCTAGAAATACAGTATTAGTATATATTCTTGCTTTGCATTATTTCTCCATGAGACAGCCAGCTTACATGCAGAGAAAAGGGCTTTTGGGTGGCCGGCACTGTAAGGGCATGTTAACTTAACATTTCTACATGTCCTGCTTTGAAATACCATGCACCCTGCCTTGTGGGCTACAATGCCTACATACGGGTGACATACATATTTAAATTTTAAAAGAACATTTCGACCTTTCAAAAAGGGATTTACTTTGACAGGTCACAGTGCATGTTTTGCAGAGGTAGGCCGGAAGCCATGCTTGCACTGCCTCTATAGTGGATGGAACAATAGGACCTGCAGTCCACTAGTATCATTTACTTCCAAGTGCTGGGGTACATTTTGTACCATTTGATAGGGACTTATAGGCAAGTTAAGTATACTAATTAGGAGTATGCCAATTCAACCATTTTTAAAGGGGAGCACTGGCACTTTGCTACTGGTCAGCTGTGGTAAAGTGTACAGAATTCCTCGGGCAGAAAATATACAGGTTCCAGCAAAAGGTAAAGAATTTGAGGAGACCACACAGGAAAAGGAGATTTTCTAGAAGGATAAACTGCAGTTCACTACAGCTGGTAACATTAAGATTTTGAGACAATAATGAAGTACATGTAATGGAATATGACCGGGACTTCCTTCACCCTATACCACATAGAACAGTCTTGTCAACCTTTTTTTGGTTGTGTGTTCCAGCAAGAATGAAATCTTTCTTTCTTTATAGGGGGATATGTTCAAGACTTTGTATCCAATACCAGCCTCACGTTTGTGTTTTAAAAGATCAGAGACTAGGTGCTGGCTTCTTTTTTGCTGTCCCTATCAGGACCATAATATACTCTGTTATAATTACAGCATCTAACAATTAGCTTTATATATGGAAAGACGAAGGTCCCTTACCATCTGTTCAGCCGCAGCCAGTGGTAAGAGCTGTGGGGCCGGGTAGGCGGGAAGTCAACAGGTGACGGAATAGGGAAAATAAAATAAAGAAAGAAAACCACTTACCTTGCGCTCGCCACATCGCTGACTCGGTGATGCGGCGAGCACAAGGTAAGTGATTTTATTTCTTTTTTCATTTCATTTTCCCCATTTTGTCATCTGCTGACTTTCCCCTCGCCCCGGCCCTGCCCCGCCCTATCGCTCCACCGCTCCACTGCTCCACCGCTCCACCTCTGTAACCTGCACTGGCCATGCCTGCATCTGTGCAGGAGTATCATCCCCGCTCTTTCTTCTTTGTCCTAGATTTTAACCTGTATTTTTACATATTTGGCAAATGCTGAGGGACCCTCCAGTAGCAGGTGTCATATTTCTTATGGACATTCTTTGTGTATCCTATGATTGGTAAAACCATAACTTGACATCCCCACCATATAGTCATGTGAGCATGGTCCAATCACCAGTCTAAGAGGCCTGTGATCTATAGGAAGTGCATGTGAGCCACACTTAGACCTAGATTTACTATGACTTTACACTGGTTTGTGTTACTTTGTGAATGCAAACCCTCACATAGTCTTGTGGTGATATTTACTTTCCAACTAAAAACAGGATTTGCATTTTGAAGTTGGCCAAAGTAAAGCAAACTAGCACTGTGCACTACTTGCACTACTTTATGTCAATGGAGCATTCCATGGGTGATACATTGGCATTCCCATGCAACCCCCACGGGTTTAGATGCAAACCCCTTTATACTAACATTGGTAGACAGGTATTTGTGCCAAAAACATATGCCTCCTCAAGGCAGGCGTAACTGTGGGATGAGTTCTAAAAACTTTCCACATGTTTCCTACTCATTATGTCTGCTGCACTGTACAGTACACATACAAAGCAGAAAAAGTATTAAAGCATAGCTGCTGTACTGCAAGACTCGTCTTCCAGTAAACAAATATATGCTTGATAAAACACACACACTGTTACACTGTTGAGCAAGGGTTTGCATTGTAGCCTAAAGCGTGCCTTGCAGGGATAGAGGAAAATATCACCATACCATAGTAGAAATGCCACTCTTCTGCTCTCTCCCTTTCATGCAGCACAGCAACTTCTGAGCTGTAATGCATGAAAAGCTGGTACATCTGCCCCTGAGTATTCCTCTGACCATATCCCTCCCTGCAGAAGTGGAAAACCTATTTGATCTGTGAGCCAGCTGGATCCAGAGAGCTCAAAGAGGGCCTGAGTGAAATGCGTGTGTGCCCTTGTACCTTTGCACTCATGCTATGATTGGCACTGAAGGCCAGACTGTTTAATGACGCGTTCCCAGTGTTCCTGCTAGTGGGAACCTCCTGAAATCTCAACTTTTATTTTGCAGGGTTCTGGAGAAAAAGCCTAATACCAGATCCGACCCTAGTAAAGAGCAGTATTTGGAAATAATGCCAAGTTTAACCAACCTCGCTCATCAAGTACTATCTTAAAGGCATTCGTTTAATTTCAAAATGCTGATCCAAAAAGACTTGTGGGCGTTGCCTACCTAGCAAAGAAAGATACATCACCAATAAATACTGAAGACTTGTTACATGCTACTTCATAGAACCTGTTTGTGAAATTAAAATATATGTGGTTTATTGTGAATAAAACATGAGGGCAATTTGAAAGACACCACTGAAGCACCCTTTTTAAAAAAAGAGACATATCGAAAAGTCTATGAGGTGGCATAGTAACACATGAATCATTTGCTTCCTATAGACATACTCATCAATTCCCCCTCAATTGACCATGTGACCACAATGGACTAAGATTTACCCTTCAATCTGGCACTCTGCCTCCCATAGACTTCAGTACGATAATGCACTATGTAAAACATCTTCCCCCTCTAAAAGAATATGTGATCTCCATTTAATTTAATAGATCACCTTACAAACACTCAATCTCCCCCTCAAGAAGTAGAGCGGTAGGCTGTCCAGCAGTATATTTTGAGTTGAAAAGGACATAGGGCCTTATTTATGAGGCCTTGCGACACTTTTGCGCTTCCGTTGCGTCACTTTTTGTGACGCAACGGCAGCGTGAAACATGCCTCCTGTTGCGCCCTATTTACAAAGTGACGCATCTAAGCAGATGTGTCACTTTGTAAACCCCTGCGCTACATTATTCTTGTATATAAAGACTCAGGAGCGGCCCCACTGCCCAAGAGACAGGGTACCTCAAGTATTTGAGAACAAAATATTCTCTTGGGTATCTATAAAGACCACCTTATTTCCCAAATATACACTATCATATCATACATACATCAATCACTGTTATTCCTAATCAGAGGTGAAGGCACCCCAGTATTTAACCTGGCTCAAGCTTCAGTGTGGACCCCAACAAACAACCACATATGACTAAATGATAAAAACTGAGTTGATAAAAATATACACAATTTATTAAAAGTTACATAATCACATAAATAATAATTAACAGAATCATATAATCCTAATAATAAAATACATAAAAAGTACGTGTTAAAAATGGAAAGAAGGCCTAGAGAGCAAAAACATTGCTTTTGTGACACACTCCAGAAATGCGTCACTTTTGCGCCTACAGATACGTCAGAAATACTGACGTATCTGTAACTCCTTGCGACATGATGCGTCATTCAATAAATATGACACATCCATCATATCGCTGGGAGGGGCACTGAGAAGTGACTCATCGCTGCCTTCACGCAGCGATGAGTCACTTTTCATAAATGAGGCCCATGTCAGTGAAGTACACTTGCTAGCTAAAAATAACCGACTGACCTTCCATTCATTGATGAACATGGATATCATTTAAAGTTATCGGGGTTGCATCTGCGACCCCTGCCTTGCCCTTTGCAACTGCTGGCACTGCATTTGCGACCACTAGCCTCACAGTGCGAAGACCCCAAGGATGTCATCTCTTCATTTTGGTCCTTTTAGATTTTACTAATAGGAAATAATAGTTTAATATTCACAATGAGTGTAATAAAAAATGAAGCACAACTAATTTGAACTGGACCTTCGGCTTCGCTGGCAGCTGAGGTAAGTGAAAAATTATTTTGAATCGATGTACTTGCGGGTGAGAGTATGTTTATTTGACAGCGTGTGTGTGGGGGGGGTGTGAGTGGGTGTGTCTCCGCATGCATATTTGTTTGCCTGTGTGATTGACTGAAAGTGATTGAGAATCAGTGACAGGGAGTAAGTGAGAATGGCCTGACATGACTTGAAATTCTTTATTCCATCAGATAAATGACCATAGAAGATACATTCGCACAAACCAACACGTAAAAAAAATGCTATTATTACAGAACGAAAATCAGCAGAATTCCTTCATTCGGATACATAAAACCTGAAGAGTTAAAAACAGTCCATGGTAAAAAAAAAATATTTCATTCCAAATTAAGTCAGCATTGCAAGATTACCCTAAAATGACGTATAGAACTTTGCATAAAACCTGCTACTGTAAAATACAAACTGGGTGACGAAAGAGATTGTAAAAACACCATTTCAGTCCTTAATTGTCTAAAACGAGCTTGTCTTAAAACTGGCAACAAATAACATTTCCCGGGTGCAGAATACAATGTGCAAAAGAGCAAAAAAGTGCATCGTACTTTGTGCAGAAGAACAATCACAAGGGCAAACAGGCAGATCCTTAATATAAGTACCTTGTGCGGGAAAGGCCGCCAGAAAGTGTGCAGAGTTCAACCTCTGCCTTGTGAATAAAAACCTGTGGTTCTTATTCGTAACCCACAGCAAGTATGGTTAAATACCAGGAGAAGTAAAAATCATGTTATAATTTTAAGACTGTTAATTTGCCAGTTCAACTGCTTAGTTTCCCAGCAGTACAATTAGACATATAAATTGCCTTCAGAGATTTAGAATAAATAGTAGAAAAGGTCTCTTTTTTATCATACAATTCAGGTAAATTCAGAATATGGCTGAATTTATTACTATACAACAGCCATGGAATCTTTAAAACATTGTCTAATGTTAGACAGTCAGACAAAACTAATCAATTGCAAAAAGTCTCCTTTTTACTCCATACCTTTTTACATAATAACAAACAGATGCAGTTTGATCAAATCATTGATGAAGTCAAGCCCCACTTATATATGACAAATATGAATCATTCTCAGCCCTCTGTACATGTCAAGAGCTCCTAATAACCCACAAGCCGGCCCCATAAATGTCAATTGGATGGCATTTTGCATTATATACCATCAAAACCTCTATAGTTGGCTTGCAAACGAGTCTGGAAGCAAAGCTGAAGACACCCTCATCACTACTTGCTAAGGCCGCAGCTCCGGCCATACTCAATGCACCCCAACTGAGTCTATCATCAAATGTAACGCCCAAATATGGGAATGAGGAGATAGTGCTAATTCTCTTATTGTTAACAGTGAAATAGGTAACTTTCTTCTTGTGGGAGCCATAAATCATAATATGTGTCTTACCCTGATTAACCGTCAGATCTACACTAGCCTTAAATAAACAGGGTCCAACAGGAGCTGAACTCTAGTTGCGATCCTAGCGAGAAGGACTGTGTCATCTGCATATAACAACACCTGAACAGGACACTCTCCCACCTGTGGAAAATCAATATAATTTCTGCGCAAATATGTATCCCAATCATTTTTATACAGAGTAAAATAAAAAGGTGCCAGGACACAGCCCTGGCGCATGCCTCTTTCTAATCTAAATGCCTATGTGGTCTCCACGCATGGCCATATCATAACCCTGGTGGTTACCTGAGAATGGAGTTCCCTCAGAAAGCTGACAATATTTATTTCCACCCCTAGATCAGGCATGGTGTTCCAAAGTTAAAATCGAATTACAAAACCGAACGGTGAACTAAGGTCCATAAAGCCAAAGTATAGCGTCCCATCTTTAGCCACTGTGTATTTATTTATTAAAAGGTAAAGGTTGAGGCACTGCTCCATCGTGTCCAGGCCAGATCGAAAACAAAATTGCAGATCAGAAAGGATGCTGTTATCTTGGACCCACGTTTGTAAATACTCTAATAAAATCCTGTCCATGATTTTTGCTGCGCAATTGATTCATGATATCGTAAGATAACATTGGGGGGTCCTCTTTATATCCCTTCTTAAAGATGGGCAGAATGATTGCATGTGACCCCAATTAGCAAGGGCCGGTACTCACAATGTCCTTTGGTACATTAGGCGGAAAAGGGGACCGTATGGGAACATTTTCTTTAAAAAGATCCAAGGGGACTCCATCTGGCCCATGGGCTCTACCACCAGGGTCTCTGTTGATTGCTTCTACAACATCTTCTAGTGCTATTTCAAGGCCAGAAAAAGAAGGGACACCCAGGAGAGAAGAGCCACCATGATACGACTGACCAAAGTGAGTCTCCTTTTGTTGGGTTGTGCCAGAATATACCTCGGTAAAATGTCTAACCCAATCGTAGGGACTGATCACTATGTCTAGGCCTATATTGGGAGAAACATGAAAACATCACTGATTGACAATCTGCCAAAATATTTTTTTGTTTTTGAGAGTACTTGCCATAATTAGAGCTTGATAAGCTTAATCAGGAATAACCCTTTTTGAGCCATTGAAGCTCTCTTGTACTCTCATCTACATCCTTGCACAATATAAGAGTTTCTATAAACAGTTTTCAAAGCTCTCAACAAATTACTTCTTATATGGCCTAAACTGGCTGGTGTACAGATTTCTAGCTCTAGCACAAATTGCACCAAAACTAGCAATTATAGCCCCACTGCCAACATTATCATCTATGCAAATTAAGGAGTCAGTGTAGCTGACATCGACCAAGTCAGAAAGAAATGTATCCTTGACAATTTTTCCCCAACTCGCTAGTGCGCTCCTATTTTGGGTATAAACCAAAGGTAATGGATTATTCTCAACCTGCAACTAGACAGAGAGCTATTGATAGAGATTGCTAAAAATGTTTGATCAATATAGTAGGGGTTGGCGGAATTTGCGAAATTCACTTTCGCAAACTATCGCGAAAATTTTGAAAAGCTCTGCAAACACGCCGGAAATATCGCGAAGACGTGGAAGTTTTTTTCCCGCCTGTTCGCGCTATTTTTTGCATGATCGCGGTTTGCCAACTTACCCATGCGGTTGCTCACTGGCGTGACCATCTTGTTTTCACTTGTCCCGCCCGCTCGCGTTTGATATGATGGTCCCGCGTCCTCACGCTCTCGCTCGCGGTGGAGAATGACGTGTTCGAGATCTCAATCATCTCATACTCTCGCTGTGCATGATCGCGAGAAGAAAGACGTGATCGCGCGACAAATGACATGATCGCGCGATAAATGACGTTAATGCGGGCGCTAACTGTTGCGAGACAGCGCAAATGGCTACCAACAATCCAACATCTCGTGGAGAACGCGACCGGATCGGGAAAACTTGACGGTGAACGCGGGGATTCAGGTAAGGCGATCGCGCGCACATGAGAATGTATTTTTTTACAGCGCAAGCAAGAAAACAATTACCGGTAAGATGCGGATTGCGGAAATTTTGACATTTTCGCGCTTTCCGCGGAACGCGGAAATGTCAAATTATCGCAATTTCCGCGAGCAGAGCGGAATTTTAGCCCAGGCCTACAATATAGGCATGTTCTGTGACTGTATAGTCATTTATCTAGCTATGAAGATCATATGAAAACAGTATCAAATCGATTAGACTCGAACATCTCCTACAGGTATAAGTGGGGGTTAATATTGGATCCCCAGACAAAGAGTAAAAAGCAAATTGCAAGTGCAATTTCATTAGAAGTAAACTTAAAGATTCACCACATGAATTGGGACATACATTTGTGAGGGCATTCCATTCTGGGCCTATTAGCCCACAAGACCCAGTAGCAAATGACTGACCATTACATACATTAAAATCTCCCATCCATATGAGAGACAAATGACCATTTAGCCTGTGAAAACAGCATTCAAGAGGTAAGAATGAGTGAGTTTGAGTGTCAGTAAGTGAGTGAGTATGAGTGAGTCAGCTTCTGGGAGAATGAACAAATTAGAGTAAGAGTGACTGCAAGAGAATGAGTAAGAATGAATGAGTAAGCAGGCGTGGCTGGTTCAGGTAAGAGAGGTAAGGTGGCGGGGCGGGCCAGGGAGTGGGGGGAAGTTGACAGATGATGGAATGAGTAAAGTAAAACACAAAATAAATAAAACCACTTATCTTGCGCTCGCCACATCGCTGAGTCGGCGATGTGGAGAGCACAAAGTAAGTGGTTTTATTTATCTTTTATTTTATTTTACCTATTCCGTCGTCTGTCGATTCCCCCCCGCCCCACCACTCTTACCTGAACTGGCCGCTTCTGTGAATAAGATGTGAGTATCAGCAAGTGTGAGTGAGAATGAGTGTGAGTCATTATGAGAGTGACTGAGAGTGAGTGTAATTGAATGAGTCATAGTGAGTGAGAGTGAGTAAGATTGAGTCTGTGTGAGTGAGTAACAGTGGATTTGAGTTAGTGAATGTGAATGAATAGTGTGAATGAGTAGGTCAGAGTGTCTGAGAATTAGTGAGCATAAGAGTGACAGCAAGTGAGTGTGTGAGAATGAATACGAGTGAATGTGAGGATTGTTAATGAGTCAGAATGGGCATAACTGAGTGAGAATGAATGATTCAAAGTGAGTGGGAATAAGTGGAAATGATTTAGAGTAAGAGTGAGGGTGATAGAGTAAGTGTGAGTGAAAGTTGGAGTGAATTTGATTGAAACTGAATGAATGAGTGAGGATAAGTCAGAATGGAAATAAATTAGACTGAGTGAGCATGAGGGATTGTAAGATTAAGTATGAACGAGTGAGAAAGTATAAGTGAGTCAAAGAGAGAATGACATTGATGGAGCGGGTAGTACAAAATTTTGTATACCTCCCCCATTCTGCATGAAAATTATTAATTAAATAATCCATTAACTATAATATTATTAAATGAGTTTGAATGTTTATTAATCAACATTATCAATATTCGAATTACACGTGGAATTTGCATTTTGCATGGCTAAATAAACTTTATGACTAAAATCCGTACGCATACTAACAAGTAGTTTATGTAGTAATTAGAATGCTGTAATATGTATGTTGCTTTTGTAATGTCTTGTAATGTTGCCCAAAAAGAGGACCAAAAGGGTGAATATAATTGCTTTAAATGTTGCTACACGCTAGATAAATACAAGCACATAGAGGGATTAGTAAGGGGTTAACATTAGATTTATTATTTCTATGTATTAATTACTCTTTTGTGTTTGTTTCGCTTAAGTTGGCGTTTGGGCCTAAATCAAAGATGGCCGCTGACACTACACAACAAAGTGGCCACTGTCCCACGAGGCGCGGAGTGTGCTGCGCTTGCGCAATAAATCTCCTAAACCTCGTCATGACCTGTGTTCACCATGTACCCGAACAAGGACACAGTGGGAAGACAGCCAAGACTGAGAACAATCAACCTCACAATAAACCGGAACGAGCTGACTTCGAAACTAACTAATGACCTCACCCCTCGAACTGAGCTGAAACCCTAAGATCTGACATCGGACGATCTCAACCAGCCAATCACAACTGTCCTAAATATTTAATTTGTATCATCTTTACTTCATTTTATTATAAAAATACGTGGTAGAATAGAGAGGGTTACACCAACTATCGATGCTACTTAGGAAAGCGCTGCGTTTTCTGAATCTTAGAGGGTCCGGATGCCGTTCAATTATCTGATGACTGCAAACTTTTCTTAAGTTTATGGACAATGATAGATGCTTGCATGTCTTTGGTCCTTTGCTGATCTTTGGGACTGTAGCGTGCTGAGCAGAGAACTTTGAGATTTGGCCTGCTTTTGGACGATTGACTGCAAATTTGATTATGCAGAGCCAATGAATTAGAGGACTCCAAATAGACAGATTAGGTAAATGTGACGTTCAGCGATTTACAAAAAGTTTGATAAACTTTCCAATACTTTGATGAGACAAAAGTGAATTCAATCCTTATGAAATTTAGATAAACAATTATTGATTAATGAGAATTCAGGAGTAGTGAGTTTCATTTAAGGGACAGATTCCGAAGTCTTAAAATGTGTTTTAGCTGGTTCTAAATTGTCATCAACCAATCCAACTAAATTTTGTCCATTGACCGAAGTGGGAGGAGTGCCTTGATGTTTGGGATTAAGGATCTGTAGGCGAAAGGGCGTTAATGTATATTTTGTAAATGACTTTTCCTTCCCTATAGGTTATAAGGTGTTCCCCTCACATGTATGCGGCGCTTGAATCACTCATCCCTCCTGTGTGTACAAACTGGTGTGGAAGTAACGTGTGAGTGTTGGTGTTATGGGCCCCACCAATGACTGCATGTGTGAATGAGTTAGTGTGACGTCGGGTCTGTGCTGCGGGGAGGATACCGGCATGGGGTTGTTTTCCCCGTTGCTAGGGTTTTAGCGCTGCAACAGTTTTTCTGGTAGCAAGATGATGGTTTTTATTGTTTTGGTTTGGTGATTATTGCTTGTAAATTGCTTATTGATTATTGATTATGGGAAAGTATTGGTTTATGCATTAACACTCTATGTTGAGTCGCGTCGAGTTCTATGTTGTTTAACGGCTTCTGCGATGTAGGAAGTCGGAAGTTGTAACGGTTCCGTAGTAGAGCAGAGGTAAGTGCTGCTCTCGGGAAAGACGGAATTGTTGTTGCCCTGTAGGTATATGGGGAAAACGTGTGATGATTGGAGTTGCACGACGCATTGTCTGGGTTCGATTTGGTAGCATCGTCGTGTGTTACCACTAGGGACATTTTTTCTGTAAGAGAGAAGTGTATGGTAGCGAAGGTCATCTGTGAAATTTTGGTCTTAGGTACCAGGAGTCCAAAAGGCACTCTGATTACGCTTATCACTGGAAAGGTAATAGGTGTTCCCTAATCTTGCTAGAAGGATAAAGTAGAGGGAAGTGCTACTTTATTAACGAATGTCATAATTCTGTAGTAGGACAGACTGTTCGCTGTTCTCGGGAAAGACAGAATTCTGTGTGAATGTACTACATTTTCCGTATGAAAGTGTGTGAATGAAATAGCATTCAGGGTAATTGTGAAACTCTGATTTTAGTTCTCAGGAGCATTGGGTCTCCAACTAGGTGTCTTAATTATGGAGAAACGGTTAGCTGATGCATGCTAGAAGAGTGAAGTAGAGGGATGTGCTACTTTATCAACAGAAGTAACGATTCCGTAGTAGGGCAGAGGTAAGCGCTGGTCTCGGGAAAGACGGAATTCTTGTAAGAAAGATCATTGACTATTCTTTTGTTAGCGAAACAGATAATGGTGGCGTTTTTATGTCGTTACTAACAGATTTGTAAGTCAGAAGAATGTAAGAAAAGTTTACCGATAAATTTTGTAAAGGAGGTGTCAGCAGGAGCAGGAGCTGCGACAGCGAGAAGAGCTGATGTCAGAAAGACCGCACTGGGATTGGCTAGTCAGTAAGAAACGTAAACGCCCCTGATTGGTGTGTTAGTGTATGCCGCGCTAGGATTGGAGAAGTACAGAAGTGACATAGATGTTCCGGATTGGTGCGTTAGTGTGAGTCGCGCTACGATTCGTTAAAACAACAGAATAGTCGTAGAAAAAACTAGCGATACACGGAAGACAGAATGATGTATTACGATCCACCAGAAAAAGAGAAAAAGTCCTGGTTTGGAAAGATCAAGAGTTTATTTAAAAAGGACAAACCGATTGTGACTAGAGAGGGACAGTTGCTTCCTCCACCGAAATCGCCCGCATCCTTTATGGTTGCGAAATACGGATACCATACTTGTATTTGGTTGGACAATTGGGCAAAATATACAAAAGATGATGGAGTTTTGGCATTTCCAGAACATGGTTCATTTAATTTAGCGGTTTTGAGAAATTTGAGAGAAAGAATGATGAATCTAGAACCGAGACCTAGACCAACACAGTTTGAAGCATTGACAGAATGGGAAGATGAGATGCATGAGAGAGAAAGACAGAGGAATGGCGGAAGGTATAGATACACATTTGGTAGATCACATGGACAGGAGAATCATGAAGATAGAATGAGGAGATGGCGAAACGCAAATATGACTGATGGTTTGTTTCCTGTGAGACATGCTGAATAAGTTAGTGGAAGAAAATGTACAGAAAAGAGACATAATATAGAGTCAGGAGGGTATGGAGTGCATGAATCGGAGGATGATGTTCTTGACGACATGTTTTATAAAAATCCACCTCCGTATCAACCAGATTCTGACATGTTGACACCAAGTGCCCCAATGAGAGAGACTTTGCGAGACATTAAGATTGAACCAGTACCCCAAGAGTTAGGGAGAAATAATTCTTTCAGAGAAATAGAGAGAAAACAGGATAGTGAGGTGAGTAGTGAAAATTCAGCAGAATTAGCAAAAACCACTTTAGAGTTAACTGAAAAGATTAGGGAATTGACTAAAAACTTAGAAGCCGTGACTGTTCCCGTAACCATAAGTCCTGTAATGCCTATTTTTGATAAACAAAAGGATAATGAGCATTGTCTAACAGTCCCTTATAACAGTAATAAACAGACAGAAAGGCCAAGGATAAATTCAGACGAGAACCCATGGAGACAAACAGTAAGTACATCAGAACAGAGTACGCCTAAAATTTTGACAGCAAATCCAGGTTTAGTTGAAAGACTGATAATGACTACAGATTCCATATCAGAAACTCCAAGAGACTCAGAACGAGGTAATGAGGAAAAACCAGTAGGTCCTACTTCAGAAGAATTAAGAGAATGGCTGAGGAGCTTACAGAGAAAAGACAGAGAATCTCAATCTATAGATGTGGCCAAGTTAAGGATGGTTTTGGAAGAGTTAATAGTAGGGACTATCCCCACAGAGAAGTTGAAAACATATCAGGATGAAAAATTATTATTTTTGTGCAAAAGTATAACTTGGAGAGCAAAGAATCTACACAAAAGACTAGAGAAACGGCAAATGAAATGGGTATAGACATTGAAAAGGTAAAAGCTTTGCAAAAACCATATTGAGTAGATTTTACCGAGAAAGATATTGAAAATCTGAACACCACAGGATGAATAATCCAGATTAAAGACATAATCATTTTGTTAAGAAAATGGGGAGATGTGGATAAATGGAGAAGTAGGTGGTACCGAAAACGAGATGATGCCTCAGAGAAAACATTTGCAGCTTCCCCGTAAGAGAAAAAGAAAAGATAGTGACTGAATGCCCTATGAGAGAAATTCCAGGAGTAGGATATGTACATGTTCCTTGGACTAGGCAAGATATTTTGTCATTTACAAATGATTTCCCTCGACTACGCGAAAAACCAGTCGAGTGGTATAGGCAAGTGGACAGGTTTGTAAAATTATCGAAGGTTTTGTGGATTGATCTCAATAGTCTATTTGATATAATAGTACCAGCAGATTTATGGACAGAGTGCAAGATTATGATCAATTGGCCTACACAAGAATACCCTAGAGATCCAAAGACAGGTGTCCCTGATCCGGAGGTAATGAAAAAATACGAACAAGTAATCACCTTTTTGAAAAACAAAGTACCTCCCAAAGAGACTGATTGGGTAAAAATAGACCGAACTCATCAGGAAACTAAGGAGTCAGTGCATGCGTACTACGAAAGGTTAATCCTTGCCTTTAAACAGTTTAGTGGTGACGAAAATTTGAGTGAAAAAGATCTGAGTCATTTTGTATACAGATTTGTATATGGTCTACGTCCTGATATTAGTGAGATGATAAAACAGCATACAGTGGATTGGCAAAATAAGAAAATAGATGAAGTACTAAGACATGCAAAGTATTTTAGTGATGAAATTGAGGCTAAGCAGCGTTAATTAAAAGAAAAGGCTATGTGGGCACAAGTAAAAGTGGCAGAAAGACAGGAAGCTCAGCTGATTGAACAAGTAAATAGTGCAGGACCAAAACCTAAATTTAATGTTGGAAAAGGAAAGGGACAATTCAATATAGAAGAAGCCAAAAAGAAATGGCCATGTCATAATTGCGGAAGAATAGGGCACTGGAAATCCGAGTGTAAATTTCCCCCTAATACTAATAATGATAATGCACCATTGAATCCGCAGGTGCAGAAAGAGGTGAGTGGTCAACTGCAGCGACAGCAGCAGGTTGTTACCCAACAGAATCAGGTGCCATATATATTGGCAAAAGAGGGTGGAGCCTATGGAATGCTGAAAGTGCAACATTGTTGTACTTACATTCCGGACGAAAGTAAAGATCTAAAGATCTACATTAAAAATATAACTGAATTGCATGAGAAAATGACACCACTGGAGGTTGAATGTGTTTGGGAAAAGATTGGGAAGAAACTTTCTTCTATTAAAGATTTCCTGTTAAACTAAGGTGGTACATTTATAGGTAGAATACTATTTCCATTAACATGTGTGATCTTTATAGTATTGATTTTATGATTAGGATGTTTATGTCATAAAAGAAAGAAAATACAGAAAAAGTTAAAAAGAGAAAATTTGAAAAGAAGACAGAATAAGAAACAAGAGAGAGTTTGAAGAAGTAGAATTAGAAGAAATGAAAGACAGTATGTATAGAACAGCAAGAAGAGAAGAAATTGGGGAAACAGAGATGTGAATCAAAACAAAGAATTCATTTCACTTTCTTGACAAATTGATACAAAATTTTAATGGTGTGGTGTTCAAATCACCAAAGGGGGGATTGATGGAGCGGGTAGTACAAAATGTTGTATACCTCCCCCATTCTGCATGAAAATTATTAATTAAATAATCCATTAACTATAATATTATTAAATGAGTTTGCATGTTTATTAATCAACATTATTAATATTCGAATTCCACGTGGGATTTGCATTTTGCATGGCTAAATAATCTTTATGACTAAAATCTGTACGCATACTAACAAGTAGTATATGTAGTAATTAGAATACTGCATGATATATGTTGTTTTTGTAATGTCTTGTAATGTTGCCCGAGAAGAGGACCAAAAGGGTGAATATAATTGCTTTAAATGTTGCTATAAGCTAGATAAATACAAGCACATAGAGGGATTAGTAAGGGGTTAACATTAGATTTATTATTTCTATGTATTAATTACTCTTTTGTGTTTGTTTCGCTTAAGTTGGCGTTTGGGCCTAAATCAAAGATGGCCGCTGACACTACACGACGAAGTGGCCACTGTCCCACGAGGCGCGGAGTGTGCTGCGCTTGCGCAAGAAATCTCCTAAACCGTCATGACCTGTGTTCACCATGTACCCGATCAAGGACACAGTGGGAAAACAGCCAAGACTGAGAACAATCGACCTCACAATAAACCGGAACAAGCTGACTTCGAAACTAACTTATGACCTCACCCCTCTAACTGAACTGAAACCCTAAGATCTGACATCGGACGATCTCAACCAGCCAATCACAACTGTCCTAAATATTTAATTTGTATCATCTTTGCTTCATTTTATTATAAAAATACGTGGTAGAATAGAGAGGGTTACACCAACTATCGATGCTACTTAGGAAAGCGCTGCGTTTCCTGAATCTTAGAGGGTCCGGATGCCGTTCGATTATCTGATGACTGCAAACTTTTCTTAAGTCTATGGACAATGATAGATGCTTGCACGTCTTTGGTCCTTTGCCGATCTTTGGGACTGTAGCGTGCTGAGCAGAGAACTTTGAAATTTGGCCTGCTTTTGGACGATTGACTGCAAATTTGATTATGCAGAGCCAATGAATTAGAGGACTCCAAATAGACAGATTAGGTAAATATGACGTTCTGCGTTTTACAAAAATGTTGATAAACTTTCCAATACTTTGATGAGACAAAAGTGAATTCAATCCTTATGAAATTTAGATAAACAATTATTGATTAATGAGAATTAAGGAGTTGTGAGTTTCATTTAAGGGACAGATTCCGAAGTCTTAAAATGTGTTTTAGCTGGTTCTAAAACCAATCCAACTAAATTTGGTCCATTGACCGAAGTGGGAGGAGTGCCTTGATGTTTGGGATTAAGAATCTGTAGGCGATAGGGCGTTAATGTATATTTTGTAAATGACTTTTCCTTCCCTATAGGTTATAAGGTGTTCCCCTCACATGTATGCGGCGCTTGAATCACTCATCCCTCCTGTGTGTACAGACTGGTGTGGAAGCAACGTGTGAGTGTTGGTGTTATGGGCCCCACCAATGACTGCATGTGTGAATGAGTTAGTGTGACGTCGGGTCTGTGCTGCGGGGAGGATACCGGTACGGGGTTGTTATCCCCGTTGCTAGGGTTTTAGCGCTGCAACAACAGAATGAGTGAGTGTGAATTGGTGAGTAAGTGTGTGTGTGAGTATGACAGAGTGGAAGAGAGTAAACAAGAATGAACGAGTGAGTGCAAGTGAGTGGGAAGGAATATGGTGCCAGGCTTTGCAAATCTGCCATTGAGTGTGGCATTATGAAGGTAATTCTTGTCTTATAGAGGCAGCAAAGGCAATATACTGGCACTAGCCCACTGGAAGTAATTTTTGGCATAATGGATGCCAATAGTAAAATGCTGATTCTGGCATACTAGATTGAATTCTTGGCATATGGGGCACCCATGGAAAAATGACAGTACCTGAAGACATTTTTGGCATAGGGGGCTCTGTGTCAAAATGCTGATGCTGGTAAATTTAAGGTCATTCTTGGCATGAGGTAGGACAAAAATGTCACATGAGAGGTGGGTAACTATGAAAAAAATGCTGGCCTTGACATACTGAGGTCATTTTTTACATAAGGATCACCCATGGTACATGGACAGCATTAATTGTAAAATTCTGGCACTGGCATATTTAAAAAATGTATGTCATATGGTACAACCCATGGCATGTGGATGCACTCATGATAAATTGGTAGCCCAGGCGTGAGGGGGGGGGTCATTATTGACATATGGGGCACCCATAGCTCATTGAGAAAAACAGGGCCAGGTCCTGGGGAGGGTCAGGTTTCATTGGATTGTCATGCCAAGACAATAATTATATATTGAAAAGATTCGTTTCAGAGCTTATGGGATTTTAGCAAATGTAAATGACCATTGTGTTTTTAAATGCACTGTTTGACCCAATTGTTTTCAAATAATTGTCAGGGGACATTCACCTAGCCTCTCTAGAAGAGGTCTGTATTACTCTCTTTGCTCACTAGCTGCAATTCAGCGCAATATTATGCCACACCACTTTCAAAGATCATATCAGTCTCGGGTGGTATCTAAAAGAGACATTTGTCTGTGTTGTGTTGGCTTATTAATGATGCGGTCAATATGGAACTTCACTTATGTCAATTATTGTGATGTCATCAGGGTAACTTCATGTGATACGACTTGTGCTGAAGATTTAGGGTCAATGGTCAGAAGTCACTTTCTGCGACGTCATTAAAGTCAAATGGTTTGTGATCTCACAACTGCTACCCCTGGTATTTTGGTGAATAGAAGTCCATGCTTCTGAAAATAAGTGCCTCGCTGAAACTGATTGCTATGTTTTTCTTCTTGATTCGTTATTTTATTTCTCGATAGCACATATTTACAGAATGGCATGAATAGTGATTAAAAACGGTTTGAGAATTTATAAGAACTACTTCTAATCGAACAGTTTAGACATTATGGGGCAGATTTACAAGAAACTAACGCAGTGCGGTGCCACAAGTCATTTTGCTGTGCCGCGCTGCGTTAGTTTTGAAGCAAAGAGATGCAACATATTTTTACAACAATAGGTCGCATCTCTGTGCTTCCCCCTGTGCTGACACACAAACTGCTGCCATGCGCCGGCACAGGCACCCTTGCACCATGGTGCAAGGATGCCTGCATCGTGTGGAGATTGGTTTTGTGCAGGAAAGGGGCACCTTCCTGCACAAAAACAATCAATTGAGGTGATTTCCTCTTCCAGTGCGTGCTGTCGAATGCAGCACTCATGGAAAGCAGAAAAAAAGAGGAGAAAAGAAAACAATTCTCCTCGTTGCAGCTCGCTACACCACCATGGCGTAGCATTCTGACGCATTTCCAGATTTACGATTGCTCGTAAATCTGGAAATGCATCAGTGGACATGGGTGTTGCCTGGGAACACCCACAGCAACACCCATGCCACGCCCCTAACACACAAAGTGTCGCGTGAAAAGGGGCGATATTTACAAGCAAAGGTAAAGTCACGCTGGGTGGCTTTACCTGTGCTTGTAAATATCACTCACCAGGTCGCGCCTCCGGTGCGTCACGCAACAGGACGCACCGGCGCCACAAGGGCTTGTAAATCTACCCCTATGTTCTTTGAAATTGTAGATGGTTTTCCAATTTGCGAATTTTCAATGTACGTCTCTAATCTCCGCTTAATCATACCCTTACAAAACAAGCCTGCCAGTTGCCACGATCGAAAAAGCGTCACTATAAATAATGAAAGTAATAGGAAAAACGCGCGAAGAGTATATGTAATTTTTCTATTATGACAAAAATGCCTGCAAGTTTAATGGCCGACCGTGGTACACTTATGGTTTCCTGATAACAGGGTAAAAGCACAGGGCCTCATATCAGCCCCTTTACTAAACTACGAATCGCAGACGCCTTGCTATGAACAGAAAGCAAACTGTTCCCCTTTCGCTGTAAATGTTTTTTCACTGGCCAGAGTTTTAAATGTAATTATGCTTTGCAGAGTGTGTGGGTCTGGCTCGCTTCAAGCGTTCTTACGTCCACGTTTTGGCTCCAGATACAAACCGCTGCGCATATTTTGCAAGGTCGCTGTGGCCCCACCGTTTGTGACACTGCAATATTTCAGAGCATATCTCTCAGTGCACCGAGCAGAGACCCGCGGGTCGTCCGCACAGGGCGGCAGATGGAGGGTTTGGACGGAAACACGGCTTTTTGATGGTGTTCAGAGGGTGGACATACCTCTGGCCCTTGCTGTTTCCTGCTATCCACGCTGCGTCAGAAAGCATGTCTATTTCACAAGACATTCGATTTATGACGGTTGGAATGCGCACCACCCACGAGAGCATCCCTCGTTCCAATCAGCCGTAGGACGTGTCAGCTACTTCCTGCAAAGAAATCCGATTGCAGTGCCGATGAAACTAAACATACTCTTGCAAGCAACAGGGGCGCCGATCAATATCAGACTTCAGCGCTGACATTTTGAAACAACCACCTTCCAAAGGGGGAGTCCAATTAAAGAAACAAATACCTCTGGAGCGTTTGTAGCAGGTGTCATTGGACATGGCTATGCTGGATGGTCCGTGTCTTCCAAAAATAGGTTTAAATAAATGCAATGGTATACAATCTGGCGGCATAGCTTCCATACTCACATCCTACTATTGTGTCCCTATGCACCGCTAAGCAGTGCTGAATTTGTGAGAAAAAAACCTCAAGGGGAAGGTCCTAAAAATGTACTATGAATTTACTGTAGACCTTGACAACTTCCGGGGTTGCTAGACACCAATGCTGCCCAGCCTTGCTATTCTTGATTCCTTCTCATGCCTCTTTCTTTCACCCCTCTCTACTTCCTGTCTTTTCTTTACCTCACTCCTGCATGTTGTTTTTCATCCCTGTTATGTTATGTTATGTTATGTTATTCACTTTTGTATTGCGCACAGCTGCCCCAGCTAAGGGGCGTCCTGGCGCATGGCAGGCAATGTGCAACAGATAGCAGAAACACAACACAGATAAAAGATCTATTTAAAAAAGAAACGTTTTCAGAGCTTTGCGAAAAGCCAAGAGGTCAGTCAGTAGCCGCAAGTCCACTGGGAGGGAATTCCAGAGTTCAGCCGCCCTCACCCTAAAAGAGCGACCACCAGCCCGACACAACCTGTATCGAGGGACCACCGCGAGCGCTTGGCTTCCCGATCTCAAAGCGCGGGAAGGAACATACCACGACAGGAGGTCAGCAAGAATTGGCGGACCTACTCCCCTCAAGATCTTAAACGCCAAACACAACACCTTGAACTGAATGCGTGATTTAATGGGGAGCCAATGCAAGGATCTCAAGACACCTGAGGCAGAGCTCCTTCGGGGTAAGCCTACAATGGCTCTAGCCGCGGCATTCTGCACTCGTTGAAGGCGGGTAGTCTCCGCCCTGCCTTTTATATCACTGTTATCTTATCTTTCTCTCTCTTACTCTTGATGAAAATCTTATGATGTAAAACAAGTCTCCAAAAAGGAGGCTGGTGCCCACCACCTGAAGCAAACTATGCAAACTAAGCACATTTGTTAAGCAAGCCCTGCCCAAAAGACTGGCAGAGGCCCCTACCTCTTGCCTTTGCTTTGTTTTTCAGGTTCTGAGTTTTCTTGTCACAATCTGTCCACCCAAGGCTCTTTCCATCGTTCACATTCAAGTATTCTTTCAGCTAAGTAACTTAATGAAATCTAAACCCCCTTTAACAGTGATCTAAAGTTCCAATACCTTCTGCGCTTACTATCCCACACCTATTTGGGTTTGAATGTGGTACTCTGATAAACACAGAGCACTTGTGCTTAGATATTTTCTAGAGTCCAGATAGTCGCCAATTTGTGGATGTGGAGCACGTCTGCACTGCATTTCCTTTGCCACTGCTGTTATGTTCACCAGGAAGCATACCCTTATGAAAACTCAGTCACAGTGTATGTGTTATGTGTGATGTTCTGGTCTCTGTTAGGTGTGGCCAAAAAACGACGGAATGGAATGCAGCCCGAGCAATTGCCAGGGATTTCCTAAGTCAAAACAACAAATCAGAACCCACACAAGAGCCTAATGGCAAACACAGAGGAAATGGCAAAAGCAGTACTTCCCTACCTGGGGCGTATTTCGAGCATATTCAGATGCAGATTAGAGACATTTGGACAGAAGCACTGATGACATTTTTACCATGAGTCTTTTCCCCTTTCATTGCAGCAGGAGGGGCTGCTGCAGCAATTGACAGGAGGTGTGCACTATTATCACCAGAAATGTATGCAGTTGTTTAATTCAGTGGGCAGGATACTTTTCCCCATTGAGCTGCATTCCTACTGGGGTCTAAAGGACCTCATAGGGTTTTGTGACAAGAGCCATGATATCAAATGTAAATGTCAAGGTACTTTTATAGAGCGCACTGTCACCAGACGGCCACCTTGCGGTGTCACCTTTGCGGTTTCCTGGCACTGATACTCATACCACTGTGGAACCCCTCCTGGCTTTCCCTGTGAAGTGTCCACTCCTGGGCACCCCCAGGGTGAAGCCAGGCATCCTTAGCACTGTTGGGGCCAGTGTGGAGGCTAAGCAAGCTATTGCCCAGAGTTGCAGCGTGTGGCCCATGATTAGAATAGGCACCGAGGCGAGAATAGACAGGTCCGAGGAAATTGAGCCCGAGCCCCGCCGAGAATAGACAGGTCCGAGGAAATTGAGCCCGAGCCCTGCCGAGGCGGGAATCGAACCCTGGTCCCTGGCCAGAACTCTGCTTCAGGGTCTGCCACTCTAACCATTGAGCCACACTCCTCCATATCAGGCATAGAGTACGGAGTCCTCGGAATAACTAACAACAAAGGCATCTGCAATTCTGAGGGAGGGATCGCCATGGTTACCAGGTGTACTCAGGAATGAGGAATTAACGAAAGAATCCGGAATAATGGGGGTTAAGTAGTGTTTTTCAGAGATAGGAAATTAACACAATAGAAAAGTTCAAATCTTGGTATATTTTACTGGCTGGCGCGTTTTTTTTTTATACCAACGTGCACATTACATATAAAAGCTTTAATGTGAGCCTGGTCTAAAACCTATTAATGTGATATTGCAAGTTGGCACCCTAATTTGTTATATGTTGATAGAATATAATATATTGATCCTATCTGTTCTTGAATAGGATGTGTACGTTAAGAACTAGTGTTAACTTTAAAAAAAATTATAATATGGTGTTGATTAAATTTTATTGTTTACATTGTTGTAATGCTTTTGCAATGGCATGTTCCAAATAAATGCATATTTCAATTTTCGAAAAAAATACGCGTTAATGCTCGACTAAACACACATAGATAGGTACTGTGACAAGTTCCACTGTCATTAGGTCATTAATATGCTGAACGATTTAATTGTTGATCCAATCTTTTTTACATTTCAAAGTCACTTCTTTGTATCATTCGACAGGGGATAACAAAACCCACTATGCGACTAGAGTGCCAAGGCAGATACACATCTGCAACCACTGGCCTAATTAACCTTTGACTCAGAGGCCAGACAATGGCCAGCACCAATATTTTTCCTAATTGTGTTTATTGCTTTTTATTAGGACTTTAAACTCTGAGCTTGGGTGGTTCCTATCTCCCAAGGGTAACGTGCTCGTTCCTGAATATTTGTGTTTGCTTCACACCATTGAACCCAATGCGACTCCATTTTATAATGGGGTTAATACTTTGGCTTGTAGGAACTTAACTTCTCGTCTTCTTTAGCCGTTTCATTCCTATTTTTTCTTCACGTCTATTTTCGGATTGCTTTTTACTTCTCTTAACTAAACATATTGATTACACTGCGACACCCGCAGCTCTACAGTTACATTTTACTCTTAACACAACCACTGCCGAAATATCTGTCCTACACGGGGATTCCTGATATATATTGTATAGTTGCTCATTCCTTTATAAATATATATACATGCTCTGTTTGGTGGGACTTTGAATATTCATCACACAGTGGGGGCTTTGAATTCTACCTGTAAATAGAGAGCACGCTGTCAGCTCTATGATTGGACAAGAGAGCTCCAATGGGATTTCATCTGCAGTAATTTAAAGCCCCGCGCAAAATGAACTGGTGAACACAAAGCTGGCAATGAAGAAGGCATTCGGCGAAACGCGTCTGCCAGGTGTTTTCCCTGTGGTGATGCATGAAATCTGTGCATGGTGAATACATTTTACCTGAAGGTGACCTGAGCAAGTGTCAGACCCGTTTCTTTGCTTCAGGGCGGGATTGGTTTTGGATGTTTGGCAGCGAGTCGGCGCTGCGTACTGACATGCCTCTCGTTCAGGAGCACCCCTGATTATCGGCATTTTTAGGTCTCGCCTGAGCCAGCGCTTTAGCGCTGCTCTGGCGAGAGCTATAGAAAAACGGGGATTTGGAAGTGCAAACGAGTGCTTTTCAGGCCCCCAACTACAGTGCATGTGCGCCGGGCGCGCGCACCATTTGTCAGCCTGCGTGTACATTTCGCGGGCGCATTGATGTTCTCAGTGAGCCGCGCGGCCATGGAGAACATCAAAGCGCCCGCGAAAGTGCTCACCATATGCCAGCCTTCCCTGTGTTGGAGCTTTAAACAACTATAGTGACATCCTCTGTGACTGCAGTTAAATAACAGGCCATTTGGCAAGCTTTTGAGTCCTGCTGAAGCATTCAAATGCCAAGAAATCTTAGTGCACTGGTCCTCCTATTCAGGCCTGGACTCGTTTCAGTTTACACTTCGCTCAGTTCATTGCTTCCACACAGGCTGCATTGGTCCATTTTAAAGATGCCTGCTCTGAAATGTACGTGTGGTTTGTGCTTGGACGTTCTCCATTATCACTTCAGCTTTAAAATGGTTGGCTGCTGTTCTTCTTTCTTTTCCATGCAGTGTTCCAGTCTCTGCAGCCATTAGACTGTATGTCCTGCAGCACAGGGAACGCAACAGTTTTCTCTTGCGTGGTTATGAGGTTTTCTGCCTCTGCCCTCTTTCAAGGTTACCTGACCTGGTAGCGCATTGAAGAGTACTTACAGCACACAAGTCCAACGCCCTAGGACGGTTTTCGATTAAAGCCATCTGATTTATAGAAAGTTCCTTTTCAATTACCAAAATAACTTTCTTTTTCCTTTCGTACCTCAGAGCTGGTCATAAAGCTTCTCTTATGACTTTTAGTATATATGCATTCAGTATATATGAAACATTAATGATCTAAAATGACGAAACTGACAATATCAATTTCTGAAGATTTTCTTAAGCAAAAGCAAGAAGACCAACAAAAGGATTTAGAAATGCAGATGTGCCTTAACCATGTGTACCGCTGATGTCAAGAAAATCCTGTGCTTGAATGGAGCAAATGCTGAGATTCTTGTGCTTCCATCCCCTTTGAGCAGCCACAGACCCATGGAAGCCCACTCTGTACACCTACAAAGAAACCAGCATTTGGCTGCCAACTTCTTGGTTTTCCCAATTGTTGTTTTCTTATTTCTTTTTGTAAACATTTACTACAAAAACAATTTTGTGTCTTCAAAAAGCACAATAAAACAAGTGGCTAAGCTATATGTCTGCGCAAACTAGTGTGTTCCTATTTTTAAAAGTGAAAAAAAGTCTTTATACACAGTGTTCCAAGGAGATGAAATGGCCATCACACTCCAACACAGGGAAGCATCGCTCCCCACAATAATGTATAATACTCCAGAGCTCCGTAGTGTGAAGTAACAAAGAATTCAAATTCATTCCAAATATAGTCCTTATAAATTTCTTTATTTTCGTCTTCTTTTAGGCATCCAACAAACGTTTCAATTCTGTAGCCAACACGTGTTTTGTAATTAAGGTGCATCAACCAATGATTTCCTCACGGCTACAACAATAAATTAACAAGCATTGGCATAGCCAATAGGTCTCGCTTTTGGGACCTTATAAGTATTTAGTTATGCAACTGTTGCATAGTTAAACACTTATAAGGTCCCAAAAGCGAGACCTATTGGCTATGCCAATGCTTGTTTGGAATAGTGCTGGATGCACACAGAGGCGCCCCCCCACCGGCCGAGACTAGGTTGAGGCACACGGGGAGAGAGCAGCAGAATACTGCTGAACGGGACGCCTCCAGGAGATGTTTACCGCCATTGATCTCGCCACAGTAGTAAGTGGATGACCTTGCAGTTGACAAAGTCAAGGCATTACTTAATGCACAAACTGGTTACTTAACCGAAGTTTGCCGTGAGAGATCGACTACATGCTCTGTTTGGTGGGACTTTGAATATTCATCACACAGTGGGGGCTTTAAATTTTACCTGTACATAGATAGTACCCTGCCAGCTCTATGATTGGACAAGAGAGCTCCGATGGGATTTCATCTGCAGTAATTTAAAGCCCAGCACAAAATGAACTGGTGAACACAAAGCTGGCAATGAAGAAGGCATTCGCCGAAACGCGTCTTCCAGGTGTTTTCCCTGTGGTGATGCATGAAATCTGTGCATGGTGAATACATTTTACCTGAAGGTGACCTGAGCAAGTGTCAGACGCGTTTCTTTGCTTCGAACCGGGATTGGTTTTGGATATATATATATATTAATCCGCGCGGTATCCGTCACCGCGCAATTAAGCACCCGATCGTGAGTGAAGGGGAGGAAAGACGTAAAGCGAGCGCGATATATATATATATATATATATATATATATATATATTACATCCAAAAAGGTTAGCCCCAAAGGAAGAGTCCAAGAGTTGTTAAATTTCTTCAGTTCTTTTATAGATGACAGCTACAGCAGGTGAAGACAGGCAGAATGCATCTTGTGTGCAGCCAGATGTGTTTCGGGTCTTGTTCCCTTTCTCAGTGGCCAAGTACTGAATGAACCAGAACAGCTTTGCACACTCTTTCACATCACCAAGACCAGCCCCAGTGGGCGGGGCCAATTGCTTAGCCTTCTGGTCCTCGTAGCAATAAATTACCTCCAGTGAGTCTGTCCTGAAACTCAGCTACAATGTCCCTTTAAAACACCCCAGTGGGTTGATGCAACTCGTTCTGCTTCAAAATGTTGTATGACTCGTGCAGTTCACCCCCGAAAACATACTCCAGTTGAAACGATAAAGCCACGTGGCGTCATCTACGGGCCGCAAACAAGCGATGGGGCTCTCCCACGGCTGGGCTCAGCCGCTAAACATCCACTCGAAAAGGTTAGCCCCAAAGGAAGAGCCCACGAGTTGTTAATTTTCTTTGTTTTTTTTATAGATGACAGCTACAGCAGGTAAAGACAGGCAGAATGTATCTTGTGTGCAGCCAGACCCGTTTCGGGTATTGTTCCCTTTCTCAATGGCCAAGTACTGCATGAACCAGAACAGCTTTGTGCACTCTTTTACATCACCAAGACCAGCCCCAGTGGGCCGGGCCAATTGCTTAGCCTTCTGGTCCTCATAGTGCAGCAATAAATTACCTCCAGTGAGTTTGTCCTGAAATTCAGCTACAATGTCCCTTTAAAACACCCCAGTGGGTTGATGCAACTTGATCTCCTTCAAAATGTTGCATGACTCATACTGTTCACCCCCGAAAACATAATCCCGTTGAAAGGCTAACCTTTTTGGATGGATATTTACATACATACATACATACATACATACATACATACATACATACATAAAACACATGATAGATGTAAGAATAGCAACATTCACATCATTGACACCTTGTATAGAGCATGGCACATGGGTTCAAATGGGTGCAAACAATATTTGTGCCTGTTATAGCTCCAAAACCTAGAGTAAAATAGTTTTCATTTCTGTTTTTGCCAAGCCTTGCTTCTGTAAAAAGTAGCATTGTGCTATTAACATATACAATATAGGTACACAAAACAGTTGTGCGCATGGCTTTCCGTTTCTACCACCAGCGTGTAAACTGGGATCCAATGAAACATACCATTGCTAATATTTTTACTGGGCTATTTTTGCAACAACAACACAATATAAATGTTAGGACCCAAGGACTGGTAAAAATAAGGTTTTAAATCAAACACCCCAACTTATAGCTTGGACCCTTGAAATCTGTGGCCCTTGACAGGTCGGATGGACCTTTGCCACCGTTTTTCGAATGGAGCTAGAACAAAAGTACGGGTCATATATATATCATTAACTGTCAGATCCTTATTTTTTTGTCAATAATGAGAAGTTAAATACGTTTCCAAAACCTTTATTCATCTTTTAGGAATTAGTAAGATTTTGTCATCTTTATTCAAATTAGTCAAATTTATAGAAATATGGAGAAAAAGGTTGATTAGTGATAGCATAAATCAATACAGAAAGTTCCATAAAGTAAATTGCCACTAAACTAGCTAAAAGAGCCTAACCTATCCTAATAGATGACCCATGAAGAGTCCCTTCTAGAAAAGTGAAAGATTTTTAGAGCATATATAGAATTTTGGCCTTCCCATCAGGAGTCGTTCTGAAAACTCAGCTGAGTTCCCTACAGCTGCAGTAGCAACCATTAAAATATCAGTAACTGAGAAGTTATCGTTGCAGTAGCACTGATCAAGAAAAGCCAGTGTAAAGGAGGGTAAAGTCAACAACAGCAGTAGCATTTAACAATGAAGAGCAAGGTAGAAGAAAAATCTTCATAGAGTGACTCTCCCGACGTAGATTAAAAAAGGGGTCTATCTAACTAGGAACACTCAATTATAATATAAAAACACACAACAATGTAACAAAAATGAGTAGGTGTATGGTGCTTCCAGCCAATGGAAACATCTCATCTGATGGTGTCGCCGACATCCGTTGCCTATCCTCCTGATTCCCACAGTAAACATTCACACCAGTACATAGTTAAGCAAATGTTACGAAATTGAAACAAGGGGGACAGTTCTCAGGAGAACCTTCTTACCTATGCTAAGAGCTGCTTGCAATGTACGTTTGTGAATACATAGGGGCTAGTCAAATGCAATTAAACAAATCTATCAGCAATGTCGTAGTTAAGCTTACATGAAATATGTCTAAATTATTCTTCATTCTAACAGTCTATTCATTATGAATCCACAGTAAGGTTCATTGTTAAAGCAGGGTGAAGTAATATGGAATGATGAAGCAAAGGAACATAATCTTGAAGTCAGCACATTCCTTAGCAGGATGCTAGTGCTAGGCAAAATGTTCTAAATAAATATCTACTTTTCTGTGAGCAAGAGTTGAAAGAAAATGGCTTGGGTCTAGTTACAGAAGCACATTGAGAATGATAGCCTGCTACATTTATTCCTCGCGTTAATGTTTCCAACACGTATGAAGCACGCACATTTTCCTTTCCCTGTGTGTGGTTTACTTATGACTTCTTTTTGAAGAGTTTAAATGCATTCTAAAGTGATTCTTAGCACATTTCCCCCCTATAGAAAATTATTTTTGCAAAGGTTAACACATATTCTAAGGTGCAATTCTAACATGGTATGCAAGTCCAAATTTGCTTTAAAAATGTATTTCTAGCA
This sequence comes from Triturus cristatus, assembly GCF_964204655.1. Taxonomy (NCBI): domain Eukaryota; kingdom Metazoa; phylum Chordata; class Amphibia; order Caudata; family Salamandridae; genus Triturus; species Triturus cristatus. Next base: position 806,067,582 of record NC_140594.1, on the reverse strand, counting down.
TAAATAACAATGAACATGCCTGTTTAGCTTTTAAGATGACTTGCGGAGTTAAACCTTTGCTTGTGGAATCTGGTGAGATTTGCAGGTCACCAGTATTAATTTTGGTAAAGCCAACTTGGGCATATTCACAAGGACCTATCGCTGAGTTCTCGGCACTTTATCGCAGCCAAAGTTGGATTAAGTTATCACCCCATTCACAAGCTGGTGCAAACAGCCGATATCACCAGTTTTCCGGCGATAGCATCCCAAAAATCATCGCCACAGATGACCCCAGCAACTGTCGCTAATGAGATGCAGAGTAGGCGTTCCCAAGCAAAAAGCCGCAACAACACCACTCCGCAACATTCCCAACGACTAGCCCGATCGGCGATTAGATCCCAAAACACGCGATAAGGCGCGTTAGCAGCAGGAAATTAACACCTGCTCTGAACTGGTGCAAAGTCGGACGACAACCTGCACCAGAAAAGGGAGCCCAGCCCACAGCCACACCTGAAGAACAACAGATGCCATGGAGCTACTCATCATGCAACTCGGAGCCCCAACAGGGCCACAACACCCACCACCACCATCCCCAGGCCTGCCACCCCCTCGGAACCCTCCTACCCCCCCCAGGCCACCACAGAGGCAGCACAGACAAAGACAGCGGACCTTCAGGGAATGCACCAGCCTCACAGACTTAACACCAAAGAATGGCATTGCCCACTACAGACTCAAAAGGACAACCATCCTCCGCATCCTGAACATCATTGCCCACAGGCTGACGGTACCAACACAGCGGACAACCAATATCCCACCTCAGACAAAGCTGCTGGCTGTGCTGCACCTGTTGGCCTCTGGGACATTCCAACCAACAACTGCCAAGTCAGAGGAGTCTCACAGCCAGCCCTATCCAAGTTCCTAACACCTGTCTTGGATGCTATCATCAGCTTGGTACCCCAGTACCTATACTTCCCCCACACTGCGCAGGAACAGCTGGAGACCAAGCAAGGCTTCTACACCATAGCTGGATTCCCGCACGTGTTGTGGGCAATTGACTGCACACATGTCCTACTTGTGCCCCCTGCCGACACTGCACACAATTACCGCAACAGAAAGCACATGCATTTCATCAATGTGCAGGCAATAGTGGACCACCGGAGACTCTTCACCAATGTCATCACCAACTACCCAGGAAGTGTGCATTACTCATACATCTTCCGACAGTCCATCATCAACCGGTGCTTCCAGGGTGGCACCTACAGAAATGCAGTGCTCGTTGGTAGTACTAAATGAACACACCACACACATCAACTCCACAATCATGAAACTCACAACTCTGGAAATGCACATGCTACAAACTCACATACAACATGCTAAACAACATGCACACCCACCATACACGACAGCACAATGTACTGCGGTAACCTGGGCTAGCCATGTACATGAGCCATCAACGGCATGGCACCTCAGCCACACAATGGCTGAATGTGGGGAGAGGTGGGAACCAGGCATGTGCGAAGGAGGCAAGTGACCCATGAATGAGAATGCACACAATGTCAAGTGTGGCGTGGATGTGCTGGACAGACTGCAGTATGCAGACCACAGACAGATCCATGCCGACATATACTGCTGGTGGTGGTAGTGTTGTGGACAGTGGACGCAACCATGTCACCCCAGCCAGTGGGAAAGATCTCAGAAATGTAGCTCGTTACATCCCCCCTGTAAGCGTGTGCGGAGTGGGCTGACCCGGCGTACACCAGGCTAGCGTAGGGGTGTGAATAAAAAACACGTAGCATGGGTGTAATTCTCTTCTGGAATGGCCAACGTGTCTGCCAGGGCGGCGCCTCTCACCGTGCCACGAGGCCGACACTGTGAGTGGTGTTGCCTGTTTTCCTGTGCGTCTGCTGCACCCCAGGCCGCTGGTCCCAGACCTCGTCTTGCCCACCCCTGTGCATCCAGGCCTCACTGCTCACCTTCCGACACCGTCGTGTCTCCAAGAGGGCCCACCACGTTCTGGTGCAAGCTCCAAGCCAGAGGCCCGCGACCTTGGCAGCCTCCTCATACCATCACAGCCTCTGCGAGCAAGGCCCGCCGTACTCCTTTCTGGTTGACGTACTCCACCAGCATACACAGCGGACAAGTAGGTCACACATTTGGAACTGAGTCTTGATTACACAATGGCAGAGTACATATTTTATGGCTTTGTTTATGTCACTATACTCCCTTCGATGTGGTGCCACCAACTCTGTGCATAGCATTCTGACCACACGTGTCTGTGGGCCCTTGCTGATTTCTGCCTCCGGCCTACTCAGCGGTCGAGTAGGTCACACATTTGGAACTGAATCTTGATTATGCAATGGCAGAGTGCACATCATTGTACACAAGGAGAGGAGTAAGGGGAAGACGTGGTTCAGTCCTGAGGAAAAAAGGATCGCCATTACGGAGGTGATCGAACACTACCAACAACTGCTCTGGTGCCACTAACTCTGTACACGTGGCTGTGGGCCCATGCTGACCACTGCCTCCGGCCCACACTGCGTTCCTGTAGGTCACACATTTGGAACTGAGCCTTGATTTATTTATGGCCGAGTTGATATCATTGTACAGGCCTCATCGCAGACTACATCCCCTTCCAGCTCTGATGCCACTGACTCTGTGCCACGGGAGTGAGGGACACTCTCTGGTTGAACTTTGGTGGCGTCTGAGTCTATGGCCTGGGGGTTGTCTTCATCATCATGTAGCTGATACTGACATGGTGGGAAAAAGGAGACTGTAGCATTCAACTCCTTCATATTGCCTATTTCTGCTTGCTTCTGCCCTCTGCATCATGCCCTGGATAGACACCTTCCACTGTCCCCATAACACACAGCGACATTCTCCTTGGACATCAACGAGGACCCGCTCAGCTCCCGTGGCCCTATCTCAGTGCACCGCAAGTCACCGTCCCTTGCGGGTGTGCCTGTGCTGGGCGCAGTGCATCCAGGGCCACTAACTCTGTGCAGCTGAAGTCATGGACCCTTGCTGTTTGTACTTTGAACTTCTGATTGTCTGATCACTGTTGTAGCTGTTGCCAGCACCAACCAACCCCTGAGGGGTGGCTTACACTACCCAACACCCATCAAGCACAGGCATCACTGGATGTGTGACCCTAGCAATAAAAGGTGCCGGGCACACGTGCCCGTAGCCAGTTCCACAAATTATCTCTGTGTGTCCGTGTGGTCATTATGTATGCATGAGGGCCCAGGGCCATACCACATTACATTGTGCTGTGTGCAGCGGGCGCAACCTTGTCACCTCAGGCAGTGTGGTAGACCTGGGACATGTAGCTGTGTTGGACCCCCATGTGAGCGTAAGGGAGTGGACCGGCGTATGGCAGTACAGCATAGGTGTGTAGTCATTCAACACGTGGCTCTGGGCGTGGTTGAGTGTAGTCCTTGCCAAGGAAGTCACTAATGCGTGTGTCTCTGGTGTAGTGTCGTCGCCACCCGTCAAGCAACATACAATGTTGCTATGTAGCATGCCCACAGAGAGCGGGCTCGGCCGACGGGTACATGAGGGTGTGCAAGCCCGCTCGGGCTCTGGAATCAGACATGCCAACTGTTGTGTGTGTCGCTATTTCTGCAGCATAAGCCAAAGGTCTTCCCCCAACCGCATGGCGAGTTCAGCCAGGCATGAACTCTACATCTTTGTCCGCCCTGTCCTTACCATAGGCCTACACACACATGGCCGCCCACCTTCAGTGCACAACATCACTGTGTCGTTGTCAGGCTTGTGGACATGCGCAGACAGGCATGACAATGGTGTGCCGTAGGAGTGCAAGTGATACAACTGCGCAGCGCACACTAGTGAATAAGCTCAGGGGGAGGGAGGAGCAGCAGTGAGGCTACGTACTACACATTGATGCCGCTCATTTGCAACAAGCAGTACATGACATACAGAAATTACATAGTTACACATATCACACATCAATGAACCAGTGAGCCTGCCAACACATCATGCAGATCCAACTATTGACTCATGTCTCTCTGCACTGTCACAGGTGACCAAGGATATGCACTTTGCGCTTGGATGATGACACCCCTTCGAGCCCTGAACACACAGGCCCAGAGGCAGTACAATGCGGCCCACAAACGCACCAGGGGCATCGTGGAACACACATTTGGCCTGTTGAAGTCACGTTCCAGGTACCTGGATGTCACAGGTGGAAGGCTCCTGTACAGCCCAGGCATCGTGTGCAAGATGATCGTTGCATGTTGTGTGTTGCACAACATATGTGTACGCAGCAATGCCCCATGGATACAAGTGCCAGATGCACCGGACGATGATGATGAAGATGAGGCAGGTGGACCACACCAGACTGCAGCCACAGCAGGAATAGCTCGCAGGAACATCATCATTGACAATTTCTTCACATGAGCACGTCACATTGTGACAGTCCTTAGCAATCATGGGACAGTACAAAATGACCACAGGCACAGCATGCGCAAATAAATGCATTCCCAAAACACATTCCCTGAGTGCATGTCACTCATCTGTACAGGCACATCACTCAGACAGGTGCGGGTGGGCTAACATTTTTATGATTTGTTCATGGATGGTGGATGTGTCACCTCTGTGCTGAGAGGCTGTTTATGGTGCCACGTATTCAAAGTGCCAGTTCTGTGTGTCATAGTTAGTAGGGAATCCCACTCTTCGGCGTTTCACATGTGTACCAAATCATTCCATTTTGACTGCCATTTGTGACCTACAGGTGACAACAGGGCTCCTTTTGGGGTCAGATATGTACCTCCATGATGCAGAGTTGCCCCCTGTGACTCAAGTCCCACAACATGGGCAACATGTATGTAAGTGGGAGTCACTGCCCTTACATTCATCCACGCTTTAATAATTGATTGATCATTGCTAATGACACGTCTGTGTGCAGGAGGGGTGACTTGTCCCTCTGCAATGTGAAGGGGAGATGCAGTTTCACAGTGTGTTCCATACATGTTTCAGCATTGGCGCTGTTTACATGCAGATTGCTTGTCAATGTACATTGTGACTGGGAGGAGATGCCTATTTGATGCGGGATAATGGTCATTTGTTCTACGTCATGGATGTGGGGTTGTGCTCGTACATTATCATCTCACCGTTTTTATATTCTGCTTTTATGGTGCATTCTCCTGCATAACGCGTGGGAATTGCTGCCTGTCTCTGGTTATCGCTGATTTCTGTATCGCGATTGGCCTCATCGCGCCTTTTTTGGCGTTCGTGTTTCGCATTTTTGCGGCGTGGCGTTGATTTTAATGCGGTCGTTTGACGCGTTATCGAGGGACAATCGCATGGTGCCGTAGTGTTGAGAATACTACGTTAACACGGCATTGTTTTCCCGCGATAGACTGCGATGTGCAAAGTTGCGTTATGCTGATTTTGCGATGTTTATTACATGTTCTTGAGAATATCTCCCTCCGTTTGTAAGGTCTAGCATGTGACAGTGCACGGGCTGCTTGTGCACTCGCTTGCAAGAGATAGTGTATACAACAAGTGGCTGCAGCGCGCCCTCTACTTAACATTCGCTGGCTTTATTGTCACTCTTATTCCTTATTTGGTGCTTTCTAATTGGCCACCGCATGGGGTTTCACTGCTTCTTCTTTTGGCATGGACCGAGTGCTGATTGCTTTAATATCATTGCTGTCCTTCCTCTCATCATGCTGTGATTGAAGTACTACTTTTAGTTATTTTTTTCTTCTTCTTTTTCCTCTTCCCTGTCATCCTGTTGAGCGTCTTACCATTTGAAGCTATGTTTTACTATGCCCAGAAACTTCAAAGGAGCACTATTCTCCTTTGAAATTGATGTTTTTTGTGACATCATGTTATCTGCTTTTGTTGTGACAACAGATGTTATACCAAATGTATTATCACTAAGACATGGGCGCAGTTGCGTTCTTTATGTGATAGGATTTTTTTGCCAAATGCCATATTGTTTTTCTTTTTACTCATGAGGAGATTAACTGATTTGCTCAGTATCACTGGGGTGTTTTGCCGAGACCTAATGAGCATTGGCAAAGCCAATAGGTCTTGCCTTTGAGACTATTGGCTCTGGCATTGCCTTTTGTTCACGCTGTAAAGCAAGGGCATTGCCGACGTTGGCAATCATTTGTAGCCATGCTTTATAGCAGTGTGACTGATGTGCAGCATGGCTAAAAATAACAAGCACTGGCATAGCCAATAGGTCTCGCCTTTGGGACCTTATAAGTATTTAGTTATGCAGCACAATATCATTGGTACAACAGCATCAACTGTTGCATGGCTAAACACTTATAAGGTCCCAAAGGCGAGACCTATTGGCTATGCCAACGCTTGTTTTACACCCTGAGGGTGAGGACAACAATTGAGAGACCGGTAGTGACCCTTCTCAGCACCGGCTCTTTAGAACTGCCGGCGCTGAGCACCATTAGGACCTGGCCCACTTAAAGCCCTGAGCCCAGGTATTGTAAGAGGGAGAAAGAGATTTCTCTCAACGTGTGTCAAATCCAGTTCATTGACGCCACCTCGTGTTGTTCCGGAAAATGAGAACACTGCGGTAGACATTCATAACACAAATAGTTAATCTAGGAACCTTCCGACAGGAGACCCGCTCGATTGAAGCATCGGCTCGAATCTTTTCTAGAGAGAGATAATGTAATATCCCACAGCCTGTTCTTCTTCAGTGTTTTGGGAAAGAGTCAGATTGCATTGTGTGATCTGTATGCATTTATACGACTGGAAAATGTAGACGATCATTGTTAATTAAATGTTTTAGGATTACAGGTAAAAGGAATGGATGCTGCTGCGGTAATTGATGCCACAATAATGTATTTTAAGAGCTCATAAAACATATTACTCCAAATTATTTAGTTTCTTTCTGCAGTTCGAAAAAAAACTGAATGTGTAAAACATGATATTCTCTTTTTAAATGTCTTGAAATTGTCCTGATGAAAATGCATATCTCACGTAAGTCACCCCATCATAAATGCATAAAAAATATTATTGATTAAAAAATATATGCAGAAATCAAAAGTATTATTATCACACATGACGTGGAGTGTACAGATATTGTACAGTCAGCGCCATCATCTGTTACTGCACAGCATATTATGCACGCCTCATCAACTTTCTAGGAACGCATGTTACTCAAATAAAAGCTGCATGTGATCCAGCACACAGAATAGATGTCATACATGAAAGAGCATCTGACGCAAAACAACACTGCCTACACATGTACAGTCCCAGAAAACATGAAAAGGTAATTCCATGCTCAAGAAATTCATGCACAGTGCAGACATGACACGCCATTGACCATCTGCCACTGGCGCCAACAACGCAAGCATTCATGTCTTACACATGCACATGTAAAGTACGCATGAGTGCAAAACATTTACACAATGTATACGTATGCTTCCGATACGTGATTAAGATACACAGCAACATGTTAGTGAAACCGCTGTGTCCGGTAAAACCGTAACTAGTGTAGACATCCACTTCTCACGAGAATTCCTGGGTGGGATTATGGTAATATGCCGAAAGAGGACAGTTGGTCCTGTGTGAACACTCGGGCACACCGTGCCGCTATTGCTTCAAGGAAATGCTCAGGCGTTTAGGGAGATCTATCGGGTCGCCTTAATTAGCCCTATTTGAAGAGTGTGTTGTTGGTGAGGTAATTTTAGGTGACAATGGTTGAGTGAATTAAAATCAGTTGTTTGAGGTCCCCTTTGGGAATGGGTGAAAGATGCGTAGATGACTGTTACAGTTATGTTTAGTCTCTGTTAAAAAATAATACGAATTCGAAATGTTGCTTTTCACAGTAACACTACACTTAATTTCAGTGGAACACACTTCAGTTTTGAAGAGATGCAATTAGAAATGTTAACAAGAGCGCGTGCCGTGCGAGTGGTGCATGCGCGCGCGCGATGGCAAAAGTAGGCTAGCGAGTGGTGTGTGATGCAGGGCGGCGCTGAAAGCTGGCGGATGCGCACGTGCACGCTCGCGTGAATGCAAGCGCTAGGCCAGTCAGCAGCACCTTGAAAAACTCACATACAAAATGTCTCTCCGTGCAGCGCATGTGCGCTGACTCAGCGAGACCTAAAAAAAGGACTATGATACATCCCAGCGCTAAACACCCTTTTTTTTCAAAAAAGTGCCTTAGACCTGTCTGCACCATAACACTTTTTAAAATTAGTTTAGCCACACTGGTTACCCCACCATGGTCAGGGATGGCGTACTGTATGTCTAGTGGCGCTTGCCACGAACGCCCAGCCTCCTATCACCTGTCTCCTCCACCTCACCACGGCCTGTCCCTGTAGCTGTGGAGCAGCGCGAACTGCGCCTCCTGGTGCTGGTCTCCACCACGGATACGCTGCTGACACTTGAGGCAGCCTCACTGCCGTCCTCCCCTCCCAAGGTGCTGCCACTGAAAGTTCCGCTCTGCAAGTGTTCCACTGCAGTGGTCACCTGGCCTAGGGCCTTTGCGACGCCACCACAATAATGGCCCAGGTCCAACTGCAGTGATACGGAGCGTAGGGCCAATACAGCAGTGCTGTTGCACAGCCTAGTGATGGCCTTGGTTGATGCAGTGGAACGGAGAAAGTTCTGTCTGTGCCTCCGTCGCTCACTGTGATGCCCTGCTCTGATGGCACGGGTGAGTTCCCGGAGGTCCTCACTCAGTTTTCCGTTCCCCTCTGCCACTACAGTGGTCATGTCCCGCACTGCCTCTGTCAGGGTACACATTTGCTTTGCAAGGCGCGACATGTGTATGCTAATGGTCCCCATGTGTCTCCCCTGCAGGCGCTGAACACGCAGCATCTGTGCCTCGATGCCACCATATGGGGAGCTTTCCTGGTCGGCTACATCAGATGTACTGCGCAGGGACCTGCGCCGCTGCGTGACTCAGCCACATGCTGGTGGTGGTGCTAGCGGTGTGACAACTGTTGGACTTTGGGGAGATGGTGTTGCAGGACTCGGGCATGCATCCATCACCTGCATGGAGTGGACTTGTGCCCTGCGTCTTCGCGGTTTGGTTGCAGTTGGCGCTGCAGGTGCTGGTGGTGGTGGTGGTTGTGGTGGTATGGTTGCTGGTGGAGGTGGGGATTGACCCTCCTGCGGAGTGTCGCCATCAGAATTAGCTGGTGTCTCTGAGATGATGAGGCGGCCGCTGTCATCTGAATCGCCAAGAGATGCATCTGTGTGTGAAACAGTGCATGGTTAGTGGGATTATTACGACATCAGTTTGTAAATTTTCATACATGTCCTTCTATTCATTACAATATTTGAGTCTTTGTTTGGCTTCTACTGCTGTTGGGAAATATTTTTGCTTTTATGACTATACTTGCACACCGGGCTGACATGACTACGACTCCCATGATGCACTACTGATATGAGGGAAGAGGTGTGGTGCACTTCTGCCTGCACACTGTGATCGAGCTGGGGGGATGAGAATGGGTATACGATATGCAGGGTATGGGCGCAGGCATGCATCTTACCTTGTTCAGTTGTGGCTGCGCCGGAGGTGTCCATCTGCGTGACTCCCACGACCGCCTCTGGCTCGATGGTCCCCTCGACTAGCTCCTGCAGGGCAGGGTTTGCAGGCACTGTGGATGGTCCCCCTCCTGTGCCAGCTGCCTCCCTGACCCTTTCTGCGATCCTCTCCTTGGCCCTCTTCCTGAGGCCGTACCACCTCTTCTTTAGTTCGTCGATGCTGCGGGGCGTCACTCCTACGGCATTGACCCTCTCCCTGATGTGCAGCCATATGCGTCTTTTTTCTGCCTCTGGCACCTTGAGAGCCAGCTTTCCAAACAGCCTATCATGTTTGCTGCACACCCCCTCGATCAGGTGCTCCAGTTCCCGGTCTGAGAACTTGCGCTTCCTCTTCCTGGCAGTTTCAGCGCTGCCTGGTGCATCCTTGTCCATCCTGGTGAGGGTAGGTTGAAAGTCTTGTCAGTGGGGTTTCTGTAGCCTCAGGCTGTGTCCTGTTCCTCCTCCTGTGAGCTCCTCAGTCGAGTGAATGAGGGTGGGGCAGCTGTACTTCCTGGTAGTGATGTCATAAGACCGTTCCCAGAGCGACCCGTTTTTTGCGATTTCGCTATTACCGATTTCGCTAATACCGATTTCGGTATTACCGAAATCGCTATTACCGATTTCGCTAATACTGATTTCGATTTTTGCTATTCGGTGTTTGCTCTACTCGCTAATGTGGATTCGGTAAATATTAGCGATTTTTAAGGATTCGCTCATTTTTACCGAATCTGTTGATGCATTCTGAAATGCGATTCCTTAATACCGATTCCTTATTTCTCGCTATTAAGGAATCGCTTTTCACAATGTTGATGCATGTGCACCTAAGGCCCTAATTATGACATCGCTACCACACCGCCAAAGCTGTACTGACACCACCCTCCAGATTATGAGATTCCTTATGTCTGGCAGGTGGGGCTCTGGCTGTCCCATGGTGGTGCCTGTTAAAAAGGCACCGCAATGGTAGCGTCAAGGACCGTTCCTGCATGGCATGGACTGTGCAGTTCATACCATGCAGGAAAGGGGGTGAAAGCACACAGGGGGCACAACATGGCCCGGGCCCTGTGTGTTTCCTCATGAACCACAGTATTCATGGCGCCCTCACCGCCATGAAAACCGTAGCAGAGCGGAACCTCCTAATATGCATGGCTGTGTGGGATTCACACCACCAGCATATTAGGGCCTTTCACCGTTGTACCACCGCCGCAGGAATCCTGATCCCCAGTGGTGAGCCTGTGGCGGTCCTATCGCTGTAATTGTAATACGGCAGGTGGACCACCAGTCTGACCGCCACCACAAACTCATAATTAGCCCCTAAGCCTGAAGATAGAAAGTAGAAGTCTTCCCCGGGTGAAGGTGTGAAAAGTATCCAGCTGGCGAGGGACCTTCTCTGGGCATGAAATTCAAATTTCTCCCACTCTAAGCTTTCCTGCCAAAACTTAACAGCTTCATCGAGATCTGTTTTAGTAACTACCCATTCTCATGGAGTCGTCTTTGGCCACAGCCTGCTGCCTTGACCCGCTGAGAATTTTTGACTTCCATTCCAGAGACTAAGGGACCGGAGTCCGTCTGGCATCGATCAGGAATTGGAACCGAACGACCTCTTGCCGTCGGTGCCAGACCTGCAAGAAGGATGCGATCGAACCCTGTCGCATGCCTATACCTTTCAATGGGAGCAAGCATTCCAAATGGAATGCATGCTCTCATTGAAAGAGCAGAGGTGCAGTTCATCCCTACACCCTGTGGCAGGCACCTTGCAGGGATCAACAGAGGGGCACCATAGGTGCTCCTTAGGCTGCCCTTCGGTGGCCTCCCACCCTTAGGGGCCCTGCTGGGGGCCTCCAAAGACAGCTTCCCAATGCCTTTCTGTGTCGGAAAGGCCAACACGAAAGGCAGTGGTAAACTGCCATCGTACTCCCTCGACCAGATAGAGCCGGCTGGGGGAGTACTGAAGGGTATCCGAATGGTGGACGTTCTTTTCGAGCCCATTGGAAGCCATCCGGAAAACCGAGTCGGATTTCATTACAAGACCGGAGGCTATCATTATGCAAATACTTTTATTTGCTGCCCAAACATGCAGCCCTTTAAAGAATGCTATTACATCACAATAAATAGAACATAAGTAACATGACAAGTAGACAGTGCTGGCTCCAATGATCCTCTTTTGTTCGCTGCCCTGGCACAGCTAAGTACCATTTACTTCTTGCTAATGTGTACCTCTTGATTGATTGGATTTACCTTCCTTTTGACATTATATTTCACATATTATATCATTATATCTCTCTAGTGATGATTCTAGGATCTATTATGTATTATGTATTTTTAATATGTACTTGTTTGTTTCACTATGTACTTAACATCCTTCCTTTCAGCATCTCTCCTACCAATTTATGGCAGGATTACCTCCTCTAATAAAACATTACTGATCCCTATTTTCATAATGTGCTCAAGCGATCACATGCATTCGCGATCGTTCATTTATTTATTTGATAAGCGTCTCATTCACACGCTCACGTGGAAAGCATCCTTTTCAATAAAGCTAATAAAGTTTATAATAAGTGTTCGTCTTCCGTGAGTGACAATTATATCAAGATTTACCGCTCAAAGCATAACTTGTCTTCCTCGATTCCCGCGTCTCCTAGCAACTTGCTGAGAGACGCAGGAACGTGCCTCAGCCCCTCGCGCTGCTTCCGCTATCATACGGCTCGGTTTGGTTTCCATAGTTACGCTTCCTTCGTGAGCTTAATGGAAGCCTTTCCCGACCCGTTTTTTGGGATTTATACAACAAAGACTTCTAAACAAAGATCGCCACCTGCTGGATATTTTAATATTCGGATATAGCTTCACCAAGGGAAACATTGAATGACAATTTTACCGCTTTATACTCGTTTTTTGTTCCCAGAAGCTGCAACATCAACAACAACTAGTCTGTTGGTAAGGCATCTTAACAAATAGATTTGAATTGATTAACCCTGCATATACCTTTGGGTTTTAAATCCTCGAAGGAGTTTTATCCATTAAGCCTTTATTTAGGCATTATAAGAATATTTTTTTCAACCTCACTTAATTATTTTATTACGGAATCTGATGGCAATGTCACCCAACACTCCCCTAAGGAAGCATTGGATGACAACCTCAAGAGGTTTATTGGGGAAGAACTAAAATCTTCAATCAGAGAGGCAGTTGATGCTGCTCTTTATAAGAGGAAGAGGGCTTCCCCTCCCGAGGAGATCTATTTCTCTCTCTCCAATGGGGAATCCCCCTCCACCTCTGGACCTCAAAAAAGGGGCAAGGTTACGCAGAAAAGAAAACATACTTCGGAAGCATTTAACAATGCAATGAGATTTGGTAGCCCCCGCGCTACAAAAGAATTTGGTGCTCATAGCAGCACAATAGAGAGACCCCAATTCCTTGGGGCAGAGAGAAGGGGTGCCCATAGCGACATTATGGAAGGCGGTACCATTTACGGGACAAATGATTACTATAATGATTTTTATAACCAAACAACAGACTATGAGGACTTGGATGAATTTATTTGTGACCCTAAAGATACATTCGAGGACCTTGATGAGGATTTAGACCAACCCTCAACATCTTCTCTTAATGTTAAAGATCCCCTTGGAGAAGAGATGTTTAATCCTACAACCATTCGCCACCCTCGCAGCACTGAATGGTGGCCTATGGACCACGTAGATAAATACTTATCCCAATGGGTCAGAAAACCTCTTCATACAAATACACGCAATCTACTGCGGAATGAGTGCCATAGACCCTCTACAGAGGATAAGATCTGCAGCACACCCAACCTTGACCCTGAGCTGATCACCTTCCTCTTTAAATCAGAAAGGGACCCTAGGAAGGGAATTGAAAAATGCCCCAAGCAAGCTCAAGACAAGCTCCTTGATGTAATGGGACCACTATCAAAAATTTTGGACATGACTGAAGAGGCTAGATCTAACAATACCCCAGTAGATACTGATCTATTACGAGGATGGCGCAACGCGCAATATATGTCTTATTGGCAACGCCAACTCCAATCAGATTACTGAACGGAGGAAAGCAGTCCTCCTTAGAATGAATCCTAAACTCGCGGACCTGTCCGCTAAAGAAGACATGTGCGACGGCAAAGGCATGTTATTAGGCGATAATTTCGTTAAATCATTGGGTAAATACGTGACCACCTTCAATGCTTTTAGTAAGGCGCAATCTAACATACGAAGAGTTTTTGGGGGACGACCACTTTTTGGAAGGGCTGGCAGAAGGGGACAAGCTGCCAGCCGTGGTTACTTCAGGTCCCAATTTTATCCCCAAGAGACAAGAGAGACTCGCCCTTACAGAGGGTCCCGCTCAAACTTCTATCCCCAGAGAGGAAGGGGTTCAAGAGCCCATGTTGGCAGATCAAGTTTCTCCAACCAACCTTTCCAAGGTAAGTCTAAATCCCTCCTTCCCTTCCAAAGTGTCAGGAAGTCTGAAACATTTTGTAAACAACTGGTTTCGAATCACCCAAGATCCATGGGTTTTAGAAACTGTAAGTGGCTTCAAGATAGACTTTTGCTCAGAACCCTTCCAAAAAAAGATTCCAAATGGGATTACTCTAGACAAGGAGAACTCAAAATTCTTAGAAATGGAAATTTGCCAAATGTTAGACAAAGGAGCTATGCTAAAAATTCCTCTTTCAGAAATCTCAAAGAGTATTTTAAGTACTATTTTCCTTGTAAAAAAGAAGGACAAAGGTTGGCGTCCCGTCATAAACCTCAAATATCTAAACAAATATCTATCATACAGACACTACAAGATGGAAGGTATCCACCTTCTGAGGGACATCTTGCAAACAAGAGATTGGCTGGTAAAGTTGGATCTGAAGGATACCTATTTTACCATCCCCATGGACGAAGAATATCGCAAGTACCTTCGATTTACTTGGAAAGGAACTCTTTTCGAATTCTAGTGTCTTCTCTTCGGACTATCATCAGCCCCTTGGTGTTTCACCAAGGTGCTACGTCCGGTAGTCAGCCACCTCAGAGAGAGAGGGATTCGCCTAATAATCTATCTAGACGATATCCTCATCATGTCTCAAGACAAGTTAGAAATCACGAAACATCTCAAAATTACCATGGACCTCCTTCGAGACCTGGGCTTCATTATAAACATGGAGAAATCTATTCTGACCCCTTCACAGGAAATAGAATTCCTTGGTTTCAATGTAAATACTATTCATTCAAACCTAATCCTTCCCCACAAGAAGGTTACCAAAATAAAAAAACAGGTTTCCCTTATTCTTTCCAAAGATTCTATCCGGCTAAAAGATCTGGCCAGAGTTTTAGGACTCCTCTCCTCCTCTATTCAGGATATTTCACCAGGTCCTCTTCATTACAGGGGTCTCCAAAGACTAAAAGCACTGGGCCTGAGAAAGGGCCTTTGGTACGAAGACTCTCTACCTCTTTCGGAAGACGCGAGAGAGGATCTTCATTGGTGGTTGAAAAATCTCCAATCCTGGAACGGGAAAGCTATTTTCGGGAATGTTCCAGATTTTACCTTAGAATCAGATGCGAGCAACCACGGATGGGGTGCTCGCCTAAACAATTTAGAGACAGGAGGGGGATGGTCCTTAGAAGAAAAATCTCTCCACATAAATTCTCTAGAAATGTTAGCAGCTCTGAATGCGCTTATGAGCTTCAAAAAGCATCTAAAGAACTCAAATATCCCCATCCGTTTGGACAACTTCTCAGCTGTCTCTTATATAAATCGTCTTGGTAGAGCGAGATCCAAGAATCTCTCAGATATTGCCAAGCGAATTTGGTATTTTTGTTGGAACCAAAAGATCACCTTGAGAGCAGAATTCATCCCCGGATCACAAAATTTGAGGGCAGATTGGAATTCTCGTTTCCTTCACGATTCAAGCGACTGGAAATTGAATCCCGAGATCTTTTCTCTGATCCAAAAGCTTTGGGGCCCAATCCAATTAGATCTGTTTGCCAGCAGATTGACTCACCAAGTGGAGAGATACTTCAGTTGGAGGCCGGACCCGAATGCCTCGGGAGTAGATGCCTTTGTCCGGCCTTGGGAAGGGATCAAGGCTTACGCCTTTCCCCCCTTCTCGATGATTCAGAGAATATTATGGAAGGTCAGATTCAAGCCTTGCTCAATCATTCTGATAACTCCCTTTTGGAAAGCCCAGATTTGGTTTCCGGGGGGTAATGGAATTAGCGGTGGACTTTCCTCGGCTGATCCCATCATCCTTAGTCCTACTCCTGGGTCCAGACTGAGAAGAACATCCTTTAGTCTTAGAAGGTAAGATGAACCTTCTTGCCTGGAGGATATAAGGGATTCAGGCAGATATCCTGACTTTTCGGGAGAAGCTATAAGCTTATTGGAAGATTAATTGGCACCAGGAACCAGAAAGAGATACAAGGGCATTTGGAGAAAATGGTCTAGTTGCTTCCTGGAAAGGGATCTGGATCCCGTTCAGTGTCCTCTACAACACGTAGCTAATTATCTTGCTTATCTTTTCAATTTAGGTCTCTTCTTTAGAACCATAAATTGTTACAGATCAGCAATTTCTTCTGGTCATTCTCTCATTCATAATCTTGCAATTGATAGCAACTCCCTTATCAAAAGAGTTATGAAAGGTATCCGTCTAAGGAGACCTCCTAAGGCCCGTTATCAATCCCTTTGGGATGTTAACCTTATTTTTAATCTCTTCATTTCTTGGCCTAACAACAACTCACTCTCCCTTAAAAGATTATCAATGAAACTGGCGACTCTCCTGTGTCTGATTTCCTTTAGAAGGGTATCCGACATTAGAGCACTAGAACTTTCTAACAGATTTTATTCCTGCGAAGGCGTACATTTCGAAATCTGGAAAAGAACGAAAACAATGTCAGAATCCATCTTTTATCCTACCTTTCATGAATGTGAAAAACTATGTGTTGTGAATTGTATGAAATGCTATGAAAACAAGATTTCTTCTTTTAGACCTGTTGGTTGCGATCAACTTCTTTTATCATATGTCAAACCTTTTAAACCTGTTTCATCAGCTACCTTATCAAGATGGATCCGCTCGATCATGCATGAAGCTGGAGTAGACCTGTCTAGATTCGGAGCTCACTCTTCCAGAGGTGCAATGGCTATCAAAGTGTTTTGGGGAGGAGGGTCTCTCCCCGAGATACTTAAAGCAGCAGATTGGTCTAACGCAAGTACTTTCTCTAAGTTTTACTTGAGACCAATAGAGCATGTTAGCAGTGTAGCTCTACATGGCTTTAAACATGCATAATGATAGCCTCCGGTCTTGTAATGAAATTACGATTCTCAAATTATTATTCAGAGAGAATCTTGATTTCATTAAAGACAAACGGAGGCTAGCATTATCCCACCCTCCCCTCCCCGAGAGGTTTGGGTTGATTAATGTTTATGCTTTTAATGTGTTATTATTATTATACATTAATGTACAATAATTATTTTGGTCTTTATTCTTTTCACTATTCAATTTATTTATTTCCTCTCAGATAACAATGTTAAAGACTAACTGGATTTACTGGAATTTCAAGTTCTTTAGCTGTGTCATCGCAGCCCACGAGGATAATTGGAGCCAGCACAGTCTACTTGTCATGTTACTAATGTTATATTTATTGTGATGTAATAACATTCTTTAAAGGGCTACATGTTTGGGCAGCAAATAAAAGTATTTGCATTATGCTAGCCTCCGTTTGTCTTTAATGAAATCAAGATTCTCTCTGCATAATAATTGGAGAATCGTCATTCCTTTCCGACTGAGCCCATCAGAATGACTCGGACAGAAAGGAATTCGAACAGGCACATCCGATGCGGATCGGCCCATAAGTCTGAAAGTAAAATATTTTGCCTGGATGAACCTGGTCTCTCTATCTGACCCATGCTCCTTTGCTGTCAGCCTTAAATCTTACCTTTGCCCCAGTCAAGCACAACCCAATGACTGTTTTTAGTGCTTTTTGCACTATTTTGAACCTTAACCTTTAAAAATTCATGACTCTAGTTCTACTTATTGGAGTTTTGTCATTTTAGTGTCATTTTTAAATGTTTCAATTGACTCTAGTTTTCTGAATTGGTTTGGGATATTTCTTGTGTTGTATTCTGACTTTATTACTGTTTGAGTACTTTATAAATACATTATACATTTCCTCTAATTCTTTGTGCTATAGCTACCAGAGGGTTGAACTCAGGTTAATTTTGTGACTTTTTGCAGTTCAGTCTGACAAGGAGGGAGGTTATTAATTGAGGTGCATATCCATCCTCCTCAACTAATACCCCAATTCCTCACAGCACTCTTGTTTACTTTCAAATCACCCAAGTCAGACACAAAAGTGATTGAAAACTCTGGGAGAGTGGGTAACAGCAGGTGAGAAAGGTAGACAAGGTAAGGGTGGACACTTTCAGATTAGCAAATGCACACCGGTGTCACTACTGGTAGAGCATATTTAATTACACTATACACAGATGTATTTGCCTGGCAACGTTGCATAGGTGTATTGTCTCTCAGAGTTAATAAAGTTTATCATCCCGACCCTGTTTCCCACACATTTGTTGTTTTTAACTGTTTACAGTTGCCTCGCATTTGTCCTTACTTGGTGCGATGGAAGTAGCAATACGCTCTTAAGCAACATTTTCTGTAAAGAGAAACATGTAGAAGCCACTCTATTGACTTGAGGGGTCAAAGAAAGATCACAACCAAATTCAAACCCCATATTCCTAATAGCAGTTGAAGAGTCAGAGGGGAAATCCACCAGAGAAGGCCAGAAGTCAAAAGGAAGTGGATGAGGTATCTTATTCCTGGAACAGCAGAGGAAGTCTTTCTTGTCTCTATTAAACTTGAGGGCATTAAGCCAGTCAGACATCTGGTAATTTTGCACATGAAACGATGTACATTTTCAAGTGGAGCAGGTGCTGATTGAGCCGCTGAGAGGATAAATTGGGTGTCATCAGCAAAATTCATAAACACAGCACTTTGGCCATCAATCAACTGAGCTAAAGATCTGAGGTAAATGTTAAAAAGAGTAGGGTTTAGTGATGAGCCAAGAGGGACCCTGTTGGAAATTGGGTTACTGGTTGAGGGGGGGTGAAACCCTACTCAAACAGTAGCCACAATTTCATTCATGGTAAAGTCACAAGCCAAACCCCAAATTTAGTCAGCCTTAACTTAGAGGCAATGTGTAAAGTATATATGCAGCAAATTCAATACCAACTTAGTAAAATATAATAAATTATTTGAGAGAAAATGACAGAAATCCAATCAGTAGAACCAAAAATATGTGATTTTCAAGATTTTAGTAAAATAGTGCTCAGAAGCGCAAAGCGACAACTTTGATTATCTGGTCACATCAGACTGAGGCAAAGTCACAAGTTCAACCCGACAGTGTTGCAGCATGGGTTGGATGCAGGGACCAAGTTAGGCCTGCTGAACAAATTACCTTAAATCCTGGTTTGCTGTGCATTGCAAGATCTTTTATTGAGGATGCAACATACAGCAGCAATTCTGAGGAAGCTGCAGGGCAGTGATTTGGATCCTCATTATCGCTAAGGATGCTGTTGAAGAGGGGTTTACGTTGCGCAGTCCTGCATTGAAGATGATTGTACCCCAGTGGTTCCAAAAAAGGTATGGGGTTGCGATGCAAAGTCCTGCGCCGTCGTTGAGGATGCTGTTGTTGAGAGGTTTGCCGTGCATTGTAACAGCAGTTCAGTGGCAGTTCTGAGGAGATGCATCGCACTGCAGCAATTCCGATGCAGCTGCGAGGTGATATGTCACGATGCGTTGTTTCTGCTCACAGGACCACAGCTGGGCTAGCAGAGTACCTTCAAGCCCAATTTCAAAGGTCCAGTGGTGGCACCACTTGGGGGTCAAGACTCACATCAAGTGGAATCCAGGTGCTTGGTTCAAGATAATTGGAGCCTTTTTTTCCCCTGAGGCTCTAATTAGGAGGCCAGCCAAATAGCACTTGGAGTCAGTCTAGTGGTCCTGGGATCACAGCAGGAGGACAGCCAAATTGCAGTCCTTCTTGCAGAGCAGCTCTGCAGTCCTTCTGAGTCTTCGACAGATCCAGAGGTGTACTGAAAAGTCGGTTCTGAGGGTACATTATTTATACTTGGTGCTCACTTTGAAGTAGGAGACGATTCTGGAGGTTTCCACCCCCAGAGGTACTTGGAATTTCCTGCTTCTCTGCTCTGGCCCCAGCTCATCTGGGGTCACAAAAGACTAGCGCCAAAACCCTTTGTGAATGTGCTGTTCAGAGCCTTGTGATGTGCAAGTGTGGTAGGTGACAGCTCGTCCCCTTCATCAGGTCGGATATAGTCCACTCTGCCAGCTACCATCCTCTTTTATCTCTGTGTCTGTGAGCAATACACAAAGACCACCTGCTGCAAAGACAAGTCTGAGACATCTGTAAAGGGTTAGTTCCACGGGGACAGCATCATAGACAGAGAGATGTTGCACATTGTTGAAGAGGCTCTGATGAAGCGGCTGTAGTAAGATGCCAGATTGTATAGGGAGCAGGTTGGAAGGCGAACCAGAAGAAATGGAGACTTCAAGCTCTTGGAACCTCTTTGCTGTAATCTTACCAAAGTTTCTGAGCAATTGCTTTATGTGAAGAAGTAGTCTGGTCTGAAAAGCACATCTTGGGGTACTAACTGAGGGGGAATAGGGTGGAGCGGATTGAATATTATTCATTATGCTTGAGTTTTTGTCCTCAAAATAGCAGGAGAGATTATAACAGAGAGCTTTAGGGAGTGCCAAATTCTGTGTTACATAGGTTGGATTAGCAGGGAGCGTATGTAGTATTCTCCTATTACTATCTATCTCTTATGATAACTTGCTCTTAGCTGCTCAGCCTGTGTGAGTGTTCTGAGTGGAATGTTTGGTGTGTGGACTGTGTGTGGAATGCTCAGGACAACGCTGGTGTGAAGAAGTTAACTTAGCTTTATTGAACAGTAGATAAACAGGCAAGTATCTTCAATATATCACAAGTGTAGATCTCTGTCAGCAGTCCCACTGGGAGCAGCCTGCTAGCTGCTCAGCCCCATCCATCCTACTGTCATTCTCATCCAGTCACCCAAGCATTCCACACACAACCCACACGCCAAACATTCCACTCAGTACACTCACACAGGCTGAGCAGCTAAGAGCAAGTTATCATAAGAGATAGATAGACATAGGAGAATACTGCATATCTCTTTCCTTATATATAAAAGACAGAACCACCTTATAAATAAAAGACAGAACCAACGATCTAAAACTATAAGCTAAAGGTACAAAGTTAAAAGATGTGCAGACATCTTAACTAGGCATAGAAGTACAAGATGGATAAATATAGTACAACCAAGCAAAGGATAAGTACGAAGTCAGTAACCCAGGGATGATAGAGAACGACATCACAAGAGGGGTAGTGACTCAGTGAGATTAAAGAGGAAGGGAAAAGGTACATTACGTATGAGATTATAAGTAACCATCTCCCTCCCTTAATACATTAAATACATTGATTACAACAACGTGTACATTCCCAAGAAGGGGACACTCAATGTAAAGGTGTGGAAAGAGGGACTGGGACACAAATTCCTGCCCAATAGAAAAATCTTCTCTACGGGATAAGATGCCAAGAGAATTTCATCTGTGTAAAAATCAGCTTTAGCAGTCAAGATAAGCCTGTTTCAGGCTTTAAAAGTTTCTGTAAGTCGTATGTTGGCTTTAGATGCATAATCAGGTCCTCTGAAATTGCTAAATACCATATTTAGGTAAGAAAAAGAAGCTGAAGTGAAATGTTTACCATTTTATGGTGTGACGTGCAAATGAAAATCAACATCCATGAAGAATTCCAACTCCAATGAAAAATAAAATTAGTACACCTTTATGAAATGTTTTATGATGTTAAAAAGCACTTAAATGTTTTGTGCTAGGTAAATCGGTTGGAGGGTTGCATGTGTGGAGATCGTTAGTGGTATCTCCAGCGGAGGAGGTCCATGGTACAATTAGGGCTCTACTTATCTTTTTTGTGGTGTGCAGCCCTGTCAAAAATATGGGTATGTTAGAGTCACAATAAAAATGAAAGCTTATTTTTATCCTGAAATGAATGGAATAAAGAGGTCAATTATAGGCTTGGAAAATACAGGACAAATAAAGGTGAAATGTAATAATGAATTCAAAATACTGATCCTTCCATCTTGGTCAATGAGATAACAATTATGGTGAATGATTCTTGCAAAGTACATGATAAAAAGACTATTGACAGTAATTCCCTAATCATTTTAAATAAGAAGTAGGATGCTTGAAGAGCTATATATATAAGATTAATTTGAAAAGAAGGATCTGCACCTGTACCTAGTAGCAGTGGCAGCTGGTGACATTTGAAAGTAGTGTGCGTAAAATTTCCTGATGAGGGCCCTATGGCGTGCAAGTGTAGCGATCAAGCCCGACTGTCATAGGGGGGTTTTGGGGAGTTCTCCCTGCAACGAAAAGTTTGAAAAAAGAGAGGTCAAATGGTGCACTTTCAAGCTAATTTGAGAAAGCAAGGTTAATAACGCAGCTGCGAAAGTATAGGTAGGACTTCAATAAAGAGATTTTATATGATAGTGACGTAGGTTGCTGCTTATTGAGTATGCCCATAGTTCACCTTCCTGGTTATTGACACAACCTCTTGCGCTACCATGCTCCACATATCCAAGACATAAAGCATGGCATATCATGTACTGTAAGCAAATGTGATATTTATGTGTTGGAGTGAGGCTAAGCAATCAGTACACAGTGTAAGAAGCTCTTTTTCATTGTGCCCTCAACAGTGCTGTTGTGCTTCCGCCAACCCAATTTAGCACTCTCTGCCAATCCTTATACCAGTCATCACGTGGCAATGCAGGCCGGTGACAGACAATGCCCAGGGGCCAAAAAAATAAGAAAGAAGAGCGACAGGAATTAAAGTAAAGGGAACCTGCACATCGTAAGTCACTGCATATAAGCCCAGAGATGGGACTGGAAGGGGAAGATAGCAGTTGTGTATTGAACAGCCGCCAACACATATTTGCAAATGCTGTGAATGTGCTGGCTCCGTGTCTTCCACCCCTACAACATGGCACACTTCTACGGGTACCGACCTCTGAAAACACAAAAGAACATTAATGCTCACTCACACATACAAGCAAACATACATGCCAATGAAGCATATTAACCACGTGCACACCACTAATGACCCCAATCTAACAACCACTAGATTCTGATCTATGTTGCAGTCCCGAAGACCAGCGCGTGAAGGTAGCTGAACTCTAAACACACCATGAGGTGCATCAATGGCAATATAGCGATAGACAATAAAATGAGACACCAAGGGTAACGTAACTGGACTCCTGCCCCTCCAGCAGGAAAGGTCTGATACACCAACAGTTCTAAATGTGCAATCTTACTGCCAACCTTCGGAACACAACACACAACACTCTCCGCAGTTCCACCCTCGCAAGTCTCTTAGTACAAGTGCTATAATACCGCAACCTCCAGTTTCTTAGTCACTGAGCATGTGCCGCCCTATCAAGGGGGCATGGTGGTCTCCTCCACCCCAAAGCAGATTTTAAAACTATATCAGTAAATAAAAAGAGAGATTTTAAAAAGATCTAAGGGGGCGTGCAAGACGTCTTTTCAATGTATCAGTGTTTCTAAATGAGATAAACTGGGAAGAACACTTAAGTCTCAAGAGGGACATTATTCGAGATTTCAATCGGAAAACAAAAAACAGGGCTAGGGAAAAACAGACATTTTGATCAGAGAGGAAGTGCACCACAGAATATTGTGCATGAAGGATGATGTGCACAGACTAGAGCTAGTCACTTTCACTCTTCGGTATATACATTGTAATGCGTGTATCCTTTTGTCTTCACTGGAAAAAGTATCCTGAGGAGAAGAGGAGGGGTGTGGTTTGGTGGAGAAGTTACAGACTTCTGCACCAGGAGACCGTGCTTTAATCCCAGTTTCCCCACTTGACTAAAATCCGTGATCCTGGGCAAATCATTTTTTATTTCCAGTGCCCTTGTTACTTTAACCCCTTGCCTGCTCATGACGGAACCACTCCGTCATGAGCCACGGGCGCCGTGTGCTCATGACGGAGTGGTTCCGTCATGCTGCGGCCGTTGCGGCCGCTCCGCCCACGCGGCACTGATTCCCCGCCTGTGCGGGCGAACAATGCAAGTGGGCGGAACCGTGACGGAACCACTCCATCATGAGCACAGCGTGCCCGTGGCTCATGACGGAGTGGTTCCGTCACGAGCATGGCGGCACCGCTAACACCCCGAACCCCCCCAGCGCCGCGGCAAAATTTGTGCCGCGGCGAAGGGGTTAAAGTTCATGGGTTGGCTGGGGCTATTCAGATCGTGCTGCGGTCTATACAAGAAGATGATTAAGCCTCACACCTGCGCCTCAGGTAAAAAAATAATTCAACTGGTTCTCTAGCTGAAGTACAGTAGACTGTGCTGCACCTTTGATGCAGGTCTATTAGAACACTTTCAAGCACTGTGTAATGTAATGTACATTTACAGCATGGTTGTCAGCTACGGTTCGAATTAACATTTTTTAGCAGACATATGAAAAGTCCGGTGCTTTGGCAGTATTGAGCGTCCTGAGAGAAGAGATCTGCATATTTTAATTCGAACTCGTTGCTCCCGGTAAATCACCCCTTTGCTGACCATCTGCAAATGACTATTACGTGTTAAAAGGGGCTTGTCCTGGGACAGTTTGGTTCCATGAATGTGTTAACATTGCAGCTCTTGGGTTTCTCATGAAAGGGTGGGAATTGAGGACTCGGGCGGCTGGTATTTCAAAATCAAAGAAAAGAGCCGCGACTGACTGCAGGTGCATACAAAGTGGCACTGGGCTGTCTGCCGATGGAGCGAAGCCCATCATGATAGGCCCCAGAATAGCAATGCAACAATTGAACCAAAGTCGAAAATAAAACCTTCATATATGTCAACATTTTGGAAAACGTTTCTGTTCAAACAACAAATTATCTGCTAATCTACACAAATTATGTTGCCAGCTCCCACATTCTTCCACATTAAGTAAACCCAAAAATGCTCATCAAGTTAGTGTGCGGTATCTGCAAACATGTTTCATTTTGGAACAAAAAACATGTCAGTTCCAGCGAGAATAAGAAACGAAGTGAGAAATTAGTCTCATAATTGTTTGGAGACAGAGAATGTCCTTAAAGCAGGTGGCAGCGCGCAGCATAATCCGGTGTCTATCAGTATTGGAAACAGCCTTTTCAACAGTGTACATTGAAGTCAATCACGCTCGAAGTCCTTATCACGTTGGAAAGCTTTCAAAATAAAATAGTTTTAATAACACAGTTATAAACTACTCACTGTAGCGTTGCGCTCTAGTCTTTCTGAGCGCCGCGGGGCCTGCTGGGTAGAGGCGCGAGTTCGCGCCAGTAAGCCGCGAGCAGAGCGAGCGGGCGGACGCGTCCTGGCGCTCGGTTAAGTGTGAATAAAACTTACCCTTAAAAGTTTACCGTGAAGTGTCCGCATTAATCGCCGAGCTGCACTCCTACAAAATGGCGACGAGGATGGGATAGAAGCAGCGAGGAGCACAAGCAGCCGGACCAGAACACTACCGAGCGTGGCAGAGGTGCGTCCACACCGCGAGGACACAGAGCAGATAGTCCACGGCGGCGACGGGTATCCCGTGGGGCGGCAGGAGCGACAAGAAGAGCGCCAAAAGCACGGACAGGGCAAGGGCCACGTGAAGAGCCACCAGGCGAGACCCGCCTGCCCGGGAGGTGAGCACAGCCCAGCACCCGCATGAAAAGGGGCAACCGTCGAGGGGCCCTCGACCAAGACGCGACCACACCTGGCCGGGCAGAAGCGGGAGGACTCACCACAGCGCCCTGAAGGACACGAGTAAGCGGGGGAAGCGCGACAAACAGGGGCCATGGGGCAGACCGCGCCAAGGAGGGTGACGCACAGCCTACCCACCAAGGTAACGACAGAGCTGGCGACCCCAGGGGCAGCGAGGGGACAGCAGGGCAGCCCCTCACCCACACACTCAGACGGAGAGGGGGGAAGGCGAGCCCCAGGGAGTCCACCGGACACAGGCGACAGGCGAAGCCCAGCTCAGCGCGGAAGAGACAGGATGTGTGCCCAAGCGACGTCCCTCACCAACCTGGTGCCTTTCCTGCCCAAAAGAGGAGACCCAGTGATGCCATGGGAGGACTGGAAGCGATACTTCCTGAACTACCTGGATGCCTTGGAAGAAGAAGGTGAAGGGGAGTTCTCGAGCGCAAGCAAGAAGAAAATACTATTACACAACCTTGGCCCGGAGGGCATCAGAGTTTACGACAGCTTAGTGAAACCAACCAGACCAGTGGGCGACGCAGAAGTGTTCCAACACGCGCTGGACGACCTAGATGCCCACTACCGGCCGGTGGTGTGCACAGCCATAGATAGGTGCAATTTCTTCCAGCGGAAACAGTACAAGGAAGAATCGGTTGATGAGTACGTATCAGCACTACAGAAGCTGGCGTTGACCTGCAAATTCGGCGCACTTCATGATGAACTAATCAGAGACCAGATCATCATGCACACCACCCACACAGCCATACAAGAGAAGTTATGGGTCAACGGGGATGCACCGCTGAAGGAAGTGGTGGCACTGGTCAAGAAAGCGGAACTATCCAAATGCTGCGCGGAAGCAGCCAAGCGGGAGAGCGGCGACAAAACACCAGTCTGCAGGGTGACAGACAGGAACAAACCAGGAAACCCAACGCAGAGCACAACGGCCAATGCAAGGTACCAGAGAAGATACCCGCAAAAGCCCACGAGGAACCCAAGACCTCCGGGGGACAGCAAGACCTCATGCTACAGGTGCAGCAGCCATGCGCACCAAAGCAACGACAGAGCCTGCCCCGCGTTTCGAGCCAGGTGCGCCTACTGCGGCATAATGGGGCACTACGAGAAGGTGTGCCGACGCAAGACCAACAGGAAGCAAGTGAAGTACGTGGCGCAAGACCCGGGAGGCGACGGGGAACCCCAGGACGAGGAAGAGGAAGACGAGGAAGTCCTGTGCATCGACGACCAGGTGTTGGGTGTGAACTGCACGCGCTCCAAGAAGCCAGCACTACAAATGGAGATCGGCGGGGTAGAGGTGGACATCGTGGCAGACTCAGGCTCCCCGTACACGATCATCCAACGGGCAGTGTGGGAGACAGACTTCATGCCCAAAGTAGGAGACGACCTCTTGCCGACCGACATCCACCCAGTCACGTTCACCGGCGAACCCATACCCATGGTAGGGTACCGAAGATTGCTGTTCGAATTCAAGGGGCGCAGAGCTGAGGGAAAGCTGTACGTAGCGGAGAAGGGACCGTCGGTGTTAGGATGGATGGACCAAGGGAATTTGGGTATACAACTGAACCCGGGAGCATCCACGCAGGTGATGTCGATTGACGCCAACCAAGCACATAGAGGGTGCAGGTGGAAGACAGCTTACCCAGAGGTGTTTAAAGGAACCATCGGGAGAATGACAAAATTCACCCACAGAATTCGCCTCAAGGTGGGAGTGAAGCCAGTCAGCCACAAAGCCCGCAACATCCCTTTCAGAAGCAGGGAGGCAGTCCAGGAAGAGTTGCGGCGGCTGGAGAAAGACGGAGTCATAGAGGCGATAGAGAGCGCGGAATGGCTCGCTCCGTTGGTGGTAGCGCAGAAACCAAGTGGGAAGGTACGCCTGTGTGTGGACTTGAGGGAGCTCAACAAGAACATCCTGGTCGATCAGTTCCCCTTGCCCCGGATCAACGAAATGTTGGCGAAAATGAAAGGGGTAACGTGGTTCTCAACCGTAGACCTCACCTCGGCGTACCACCAAATCGCGCTACACGCCTCCTGCAACCACCTAACGTCCTTCATCACCCCCTTCGGGTGTTACAAGTTCCTTAGGATGCCGTTCGGCCTGGCGTCAGCAGCAGCTGTGTTTCAAAAGCTAATGCACAGGTTATTCCAGAAGGTGGAAGGAGTGCAATACTGCCAGGATGACATCCTCATCATGGGGAAGTCAAAGGAAGACCACGACAAGAAACTGCACACAGTGTTGACGATTCTTGGCCAGAATGGGCTCACGGCGGAATGGCAGAAGTGTCGATTCGGAGTGGACTCGGTGACCTACCTGGGCCACGAAATCAGCGGGAGAGGAATCGAACCGAAGAGAGCCAACATGGCGGCCATCAAAGACGCGCCCACGCCGTCAAGGAAAGAAGATGTCCGATCCTTCCTCGGGATGGCGGAGTTTTACAGCAAGTTCGTCCCACACTTCGCGATGAAAACGCACCATTTGAGGCAACTCCTGAAGGAGAAGACAGTGTTCAGGTGGACTCGAGAGGAACAAACTGAATTCGAAAGCATCAAACAAGACATCTGCACAGCGATCCCCCTGGAAGGGTTTGATCAGGAGGCCTTAACCATCTTAACCACAGATGCCAGTGACAAAGGCCTAGGGGCGGTCTTGATGCAAAGAGCCAGAGGAGGAGAGGTCACCACAGTCAGCTTTGCCTCGCGATCCTTGGCGGCGAGTGAAGAAAAATTCAGCGTAATTGAAAAAGAAATGCTAGCAACAGTCTGGGCGATGGAACGGTTCAGGCAGTTCATATGGGGCTCGAAATTCCTGCTCCGTACCGACCACAAACCGCTGGTAAAAGTCTTGACATCAAGTGGACACGCGCATGCGACTCCTCGGATCGCGAGGATGAGCCTAAGGCTTTTGGACTATGTGTACAACGTGGAGTACATCCCGGGATCCAAGAATAGGGTAGCGGACTTCCTGAGCAGAGCAGCCGCCATTGAACCCGCAGACAACGGTAAAGCCTCGGAATGGATTTAGAGTCACACTCTAGGCAGTGGAGAGGAGGACATCGACGCATACTGTCTTCAGTTATCCCACAGCCACACTTCCATGCTTCTGAGAACTTTGTCACTTCACTGCAGAGTCACACTATATGTCACATGACCGAGCCAGGCCTGGGTCTGAACTTCTGACCTCAAATCCATTGCCTTAACTAGGGTGCTGCATTCTTAGCTGGAGGGTGCAGGCAATGGCTGAGAAGGGCGTTTTTTTTAGATCGACGTCACAAACGAATAGAGACAATATTTATTTCACAGTCGCCATTGTTTAACGAAATGTTGGAAAAAGAGAAGTATGATGACAATTCCAAAGTTAATTCCCGCGCTCTCACTTTCATCCTGTGCTCGGGGTGGCTACGGTTTAAGGCTAAGACACATCAAAGGCCCGGTATACGGCACCATTGGGCTGATGACGTAATGTTTGTGGCCTGGCTGACAACCTCCTGTTTACCGTGTATTCCATTCCGGGCCTCCGAGTGGGTTACAGAACAGGCGCGCACCGAGGGCAGACTTATTTCAATAGTAATGATGATGATGACGGCTGCAACTTATCATGGGAGCCAATCACAACACTTGTGATAGGTGAGGAGCAGGGGAGAGCGCCCCAGCCGCACCATTTTCTCCTAGATAGAGAATAAGGGAGAATGGGCGGTCGTGCTCGAGAGCAGGGGGGGAGTGGCTTGACTGTTGGGTGGGAGTGGACTGACTGTTTGGTCAGCTCCAGGGCCGACCAAACAATCAGTACCCACAACAGTGGGTAAGCCACTCCCCCCCTGCCCTCGAGCAGGACCGTCCATCCTCCCGCCCCCAACCAGGCACTTCTGCTTTCTCCCAGTGCGAGAAGCAGAAACATAAAATGGTCGTTTTTACCATTTAATGTTTCTGCTTCTCGCACTGCGAGAAAGCAGTGTGGCAACGCCCAAACGCCCCTATAGAGGAGCCGCCACTGCCTAGTAGGATGAGGAACATTCCAATCAACATTCAGAGTACTGTGGAGAGAATTGTTAAAGGTTTTGTGTAAATTTGGGGTGAGTGATCATGTGGAAGCTATTGAATGGGTAGCCCCAATAGCTATAATGAAGAATCCTGATGGTAGAATTAGTTTAGGGGTAGACCTAAGAGAATAAAATAAATATGTTGCAGCAGACAGACACCCAATGCTTAAGACTGGTAAGCTGGTCACAATGTTACAGTGAGCTAAATATTTCTTAACAGTCGATTTTACTGCTGCATATCATTAAACACATTTTCACTCTGACTCTAGAGATTTCATGGTGTTTGTAACACCTATATGGGCATCCAGAGTTTTACACATGCCTTTTGGTTAGTGTTGGTGGCATCGGTATGCCAAACAATCATGACTAATATATCGGTAGGACTAGATGGTGTTCAGTTTTTCCCAGATGCTATTTTGATACACAGAAATAACTGGTAGGAGGGGGTTTCATCTTAGTGGGACGAGATAATTACCTCTCTTGAATATCAGGGAAAGATTAATGGAGTCCCATTAATCACAAATGACACATAGAAATAGTTAATGCCAAAACCAGTATCAAAATCTACTTCTGGTAGCCTTGATTAGACTTGGATATTAAATACTTACTGAAACTGAACCTGTTAGGGATTATATCGTGCCACAAACCTTTTTTTGACTTCTTGAAGACTTATTGGCTGGGCTGCTGTATGCTTGTTAAATGGCTTCAATAAAGTGGATTTGAATACAGATGAACAAGACTACTTGATGAATGGAAATGAATATATTGGATTAATGCATGTTATTGTACTTACAATAGAATAATAGATATTGAAACAATATGCTCCTTTTCATGCTTAGTTATTAGATATTTGTGTCATTAGTAACTTCAAAGCAGTGGGGTCAAGAAAAGTAGAGAATTGGCGATCAATACTTGGACTAGAAACATATACTAGTGCAACATTAGATGGCCCACACTGCTAACATTTAATACTTGTATACTTTCACACTTACTGAAGAATTACACCAGCCTAAGACTCCTTCCTACCTTCTTGCCATAAGCCAATACCTTTTGTTTGTTTATAACATGCATGCAGTAGGCTTTGAGTCAGCCTCCTAGCTTCATTGGCTCAGGATCCCTTTAACCGTTGGCTGAAGACATTGTCAGTTCAACCTTGGAGCAGCCCACATTACTCTCACCATCTTTCTATTGGCTGTCTTTGTGAATCCACCTGCATGAGGGCCTATTTTGATCTCCAAAGTAAAATCAATCATTACATGTGTGGTCCCATTATACTAGGTATGTTATACACACACTTCAGTCATAAAAGCAATCATTTTTAACTATGGCATCCACTTTTTCCAGATGCTATTTTCAGCGTTCCAGTGTGCAGATACCCAAACCTGCACCAACGATATAAATGTATCATCTTTCTTTGTACAGATTTATACATAGTCTACATAATGGTCATTGTTTTACAGTTTCATGGTGGACATCACTTTTACAATTAATGTGGTGGTGCTCTTGTAATGGAACAATGAAATACTTGGTACAATACCATTCCAAGACTCCCACAACATTTAGAAACAACATGGCAGCTAACTTGGATTGGTATTTTGCATATTGTATATTTGTTTTCTCAAATGCTGCTACATATTGTTGTCTTCATTTTATGTTCTTCTCCATGTCTTTAAGGATTGAGTGCCCTCAGATGCCTTTGATATTTTTTCTCTCTTGTATGTTCCCTCTGCTGTTTCCTCCATGATGAGCCTGACATTCCCCTTGGACCCCCCCTTGGAAGCTTCTATCTCACTCTTAACTCTCCCCATCCATCTTCATGGTGTGTCACTTCCACCCACTCCATAACCACCTCAGTTCTTCTATGTCCTCCCTATCCTGCTGGCTTCTATTTTGCTCGGGCCTGTTTATTTCACAATTTGCTTACGGTGCAGGTATCTCAATGCTGGGAGCAATTATCAAGATGTTCTCTGTGTAAAACAAAATACGTGCATTTTTGATGGCCTACTATCAATTCCACCTCTGTCTCAACAGCGCAAGTGTGGTTTAGGAAGACCTCTCTGATGCTGATCATGTTGTTTATGGTGCTGTCTCACTTGATGCTCAGTGTGTGTGTCTGCAGAGTTCAAAGTGGTAAGAACATGCATGTGCAGTTGGCCATGACAAGCAACATTTTCATGCAAATAGAGCCTCATAAGATGAAGTAGGCAGGTATGCCCTTTTCTTTAAGGAGAACAGTTATTTTACCTTGGGCTATGGAGTCCCCTTTTATTCATGTGCATACTGATTGAGGTAACTTCAATATCCTCTATCTGTGTTATATTTTGCAGCACATTTTTTTCATTTTCTTTGTGGAAGAGATGTACTGTTGAATTCAGATTGGGTTAATTAGTGGTCTTCATCTCCCTTTCAATTTAGTATGTGAGGTAGCAGTCTTAAATCTATTGCATGGACCTGTAATTAAATATAGGAGTACTTATTTGTCTCTTTTTCTCCTTCCGCCCCAGGCCCTCTATGAAAGAGTTCAGAAAATGGAAAATATCCCAGGCAGTTATACTATTAATTTCTGTGTGCTGGTACCTAGGCTTCTTCCTTTACTTGTACTAGTACATTTTTCATTCTTCGTACTGTCTACAAGATCCTGAACTATGCTATTATCTGTCATGCCTCTTTCCTAACTCATATTAAATAGACCATTCTCTTGAATGAATGCTTATCAAGTGTGTGAAGTCATCTAGTGGTTACAATCCTCAAAATACCCGGCCCATATTCTATCTTTTAAATTATTTAATCAGTTTCTAAAGTTTTCGTATATCAAATCCTCCTTTTTTGCATGGTCACCCAACATTTTTCTCCACTTCTCAATACTATTTTTGCCATCTTTAGGATGCTGTGCAACTTTACTGCTGCTAAACATGACTAAAGGGCGTGCACCTCCCCTCTAACCCATGTGCTGTGTATTGAAACATCCTATTTGGCCTATTTAACTTCCTTATAAATCCTTTGTGAATGGTCCCTCAAGTGCACATATGGGATGGAAAATTAAATGTCATATGTGGGATATAGTTTGTATTTGCACTATACCTATATGTGTTTAGGAAGAGCCTATAGGTGTTAACCGCTGATCACTTAGCAGGGATTAGCTGTCTGGGAGTGAACGTGGACAGTTGGTAGAACAAAGAACAGCTTTAGCACTACCTCTTTTGACCTGTTGAGGTCATGGAGGGCTTCCCCCTATAAACGGCTATTCTACAGTTCTCGAAAAGAGGGACACCATCTGTTCATGTAAGGCACAAAGGATGCAGTACCTGTTGCGATAATTACATTTTTGCAATGAACATCTTCGGTGGCACCCCAGGGTGAGGGGGGTGCCCCAGGGTCCTATGTACCCATTTCACCACCAGTCTGACGGCCCATGTGGCTGGAGATCCCTCCTCACCCAGTTTTCTATGAAATTCTCCATGAGGTCCCCTCCACTCTCTCTGGGAACCCCGGCACACAGATGTTACTGCATCAGAAGCAACCCTCATGATCCTCCCACTGGTGCTCAAGCTCCTCAGAGACTGTGGACATTTTGGTCATCATATACTTACAAGCTGCAACCTCCCCCTGTAGTGCCTCGATGTTGCCTTCGGCTGTTGTAACTTTGCTTGATACTTTCTGCAGCTCAGCACAAAGGAGATTAACGTCTATGGAGAGAGTCTCTATTTTGTGCTCGAGTGCAGTCTGAGATCCATGTATGACTGTCAACAGCTCGGTTCAGGTGTGTCCTGATCCCTCTTTGGGGAACCCTCCATATTCTCTGTCTCACCCTGTCGCCTGAGTCTCTGGGGCTGATGGCCCGGCATCTTGCACTGTGTGATGGTGGTCACAGGAAGTGAGTGCACCAGCCAGTCCTTGCCCATGGTCTTCACACAGGATTGCTGATGCGAGCCTAGCAGCTTGTTCCAGTGCAAGTAACCACTGTCACCACTGTCACCACCACTCATGCCTCAGGGCCGCAGCTCCAAGTCCCCGGGTCACACATGTGGCAGTTGCCTGCTGAGTGCACCCTGCCCAGCAGTCCACTCCAGGTCACCCACCAACCTGCTGGGTGCCCCCACTCCATCCACCCAACTCCAGAAGCTGTATTATGCCCCCGCATGCTGTGTAGGTGCTCTCCTATCTCACTGGGACGTCCCACCAGCCAAGATACTTACCTATGGCACTGCATATCCCTGAGGGGCTGAGAGCTCCATCCCAGCTTGTCCGCTGTTGTCCCCTCAGGCCACCATGGGATCAGTGTTAAATTAGTGCATGGCAATACATGGAAGTGTTGAGTAGTATTATTTTAATGATCTTATTGTTACCATTTGATATTGAGTATCGGTGTTAATGGCTTGTATCTGAGGTAATTTTGTGACTGCATTAAGACCACTTTAAGAGGGTTTTGCGAGGTAAGTTTGTGGTGTTGGCCTATTGGCTGATTTGAAAAATGCAGGTTATTACGTTTAATGAGGACTGGATGCAACCATTTTTTGAGCAGTCTTTATCAAAGCCTCCTTGCTCCTCATTCTGTTGTGGATGGTGAAGGATGTGTATATTTTGTGTTTTCCCTTATTTTTTTACTGTGAAGATTATGGGTTACACTTCAACTTGCAGACTTGAGGTGCTCTATTTTTTGAGGTTTCACATTGCTCACTCTATAGTTTGCTTGGTCGTGGTGATATTTTGGCGCCCTTGATACTTATGTTGCTCTTTTGTTGCATCATTGTATGTATGATACAACTATGAATATATTACATTGGATTTGACTTATTGTCTGTATGTTGTCACATTTATTTTGTATCTAGTGCAGATATGAGTATTTGCTAGAGTGAAATATGAGTTTTCATATCATGGTTGTTTTTAAAATTTGTTCTGGGCATTTGGTTAATCAGTCTCCTGCTGACAAGTAATTAGGATCTAGATTTTTTTTGCATTTTTCTGACATTAATGTAGATTGCTCTGCATTTGCTTTTCTGTGCTGAGAGATGAGGTATGCGAACTGTCTCATTTAATTCTTACTAGAATAGTATGTGTGCAAAAGAGGTGATATGTATATGAGAAAATAATTTCTGTGACTTCAAGCACAGAACACGAACATCTGGTGGGCAGTATCGTGGATTTAATAGTGATGCCATATTGTCTTTGCTGTATGAATTAGGTATATTCTGCATAAAATTGTCTTTCATGTAGACTAAACTTGACAAATTGTCTTGACGATAAATGTATTTATTGTCTCCTCCTCGAGCCGTTTAAGATGCTAAATATATTTCTATTTCAGAACTACCTATGCCTATGAACCAGGAAAATTTGGACTTGAGCTCAAAATATATGTCTCTCTTAAATATGAAGAACAGTTTTTTTGTATTTTTTTTCCTTTACAATTTGGTCTTTTGACGGTCAAAGTCTTCATCTTGGCCTCTGTGGGGCTAGAGAAGGCCACAGTTTACCAGTGTGGCAAAGTCAGTCCATGCAATTGTGGCTCTGTAAGCGACAGTCAACCCAGCTACAGTGAGCAGAAAATGGCGATGGTATCCTGTATCGTGGTTGAGGTATTGACTAAAAATCAATTCATTCTCTCTTAACCCACTGTCTAATCATGGCGCAAGATAGACGAGTTTAAATCAAATGTAAACAACATAACCACCTGAATAGGTCCCAAAATAAGTGTCTAATGGAAATGTTCCATTTATCAGTTCTATTGTACAAACAACTACCTAACCCAGTGCTCATTTTGATCTGGTGGTTTCTGGTGCTCACCACTGGGACTTAATTGTCAACACTGGGACTTATGACAGTCTGCCACATGGTGGTGCTGTATATCTAATTTCGATATGAGGACAACAACAGTTGTTTATTTGTTCAATATACAGTAAAAATGACTAATACCTACCAGCCAAGCCATTCTACTAGCATTGGGGGCATAGAATAGTCTGACTTGTCACACTTGTAGGAGTTTGATGGTTAGTAGTTGAGTTGGCACAGTCATTGACAGCACTGGCGGGGGCAAAGGTGTTGCAAGCTTCAGTTGCCTCCTGAGGAGGGCCCAGGCACTTATTTTTATTTTTTACAAATTAAGCACTGATCTAACCATTGAGCAATGCACAAGGGGTGGGGGTTTACAGCATGCCTATGTCATTTGCAATGGTAGCCTTGGGCTGAAATGATCTGCTAGAAGTGTGCATGCTTTCAATCGCCTGCCTCATTACAGTGACCCAAAGTCCCCTTGTCCCGTACGTCTTTGTGACAAGTCTGTTGACTTTTTGTCAGCACAGCCACCCGGAGTATCTCCCTTGTCCTCAAACAGAAAATGGCCGCACTACACATCCCTAGATGCACAGCCAAGGCGAAAGATTAAGGACAGAGAGGCATATTTACAAGCCCCTTGCGCCACTTTTGCGTCACTTTTCCCATGTTTAAAAGTGACGCCCAGGGCCGGACTGGCCATAGCGGGCACCGGGCAATCCCCCGGTGCGCCGCAAGGGTGGGGGCCGGTTTTGGGTTCCTGGGGGCCGCTTTTGTTACAGGGCCGTTTTTGCAGCAGAGCTGCAAAATCGGCCCTGTAACAAAATCGGACGAAAACCGGTCCTGGCAAAGAGCTCGGCCGCACCCCCAACGGGAGGGTGGGGGGCGGCCGAGCACTTTGCCAGGGCCGGTTTTGGTTCCCAGTCCGGCCCTGGTGACGCCGAAGTGGCGCAAGGGGCTTGTAAATCTGCCCCAGAATTTGGAAAACCAGGGGCTTATTTACAAGCCCTTTGCGCCACCCGTATGTCACTTTTCCCACGTTAAAAATGACGCACAAGTGGCGCAAGGGGCTTGTAAATAAGCCCCCCCCCCCCGTTCTTACAGACCGGCAGCCAGGTGGTCGCCCAGCACCTGGTTTCAGTAAATGGCTCTGAACTTAATACGTCTCCTCTCCTAACAGTACTCTGCCCTAATCTTTGACACCGCAGAGGTCAAAGCGCCAAGCATTTTCTTGGCAAAACTCATAACGTCCAACAGCAAGGTAAAACAAAAAAATATTAAATATGTAAAAAAGAGTTTGAAATCATATATAAAGATCTGTAAAATATGACATATCTTAATTCCGCTGAATAAAAAACATAACATTCTAACCGACAATAAGAACAGCACATGTCCCGCGTTTTCACTTTGATAAATGAACACAAACACTTAAAAAATGTCAGCACTGCCTTGGGGCTGAAATGGATCTGTCAGAGTTGGCCACGAGGCTCTTCCTCCGACTAATTAGTATGACCGGATCTCACCTGCAGCCTGTCTGACACAGGCCTACTGTGACAGGAAGCAAACACGCGCTCTGTGTGGGTGAGATGTCCTTCTGCAAAAAACACTTGTTCCATTCATTCTGAACAAAGCAACAGCAACACACGACGCTGAAAGCGAACCCCGCCATCGGCGGTGAGCTCTGCTGCTTGTAGGAACAGGCCTTGATCGCTCAATCATAAGGTAGACCGCATATGTTATGTATGCATCCCTTTCCGAGGGAAACCGGGCATCTCTGCGATACTTTACCCATGATGAAAGACGCTCGGGCGTGCCAACTGCCGCATTTCGGAAAGAAAATACAGACTTTTACAAAAACACACAAGTCGGATCTTATTTGTTTAAAGATCAACCCACTTAAACCTTTCTGTGATGATAAAAAAGTAATGTTTGTACTTATTTTTGTCAAAACAAGCTTCTCGTGGAGTGTGATAAATTGCGTTCTGCCTAGTCATGGTAGTGTGCCAGACACGTTTCGCAGAGGCTCTCGGCTGCTCATGACGCATGAAAACACGCTCCCTCAATTCCACTGCAACACAAGCATCTGCAATGCAATAGGTGTCGCATTCACGCGAGTTTGAGCTATTGGCATTGTAATGTGACAATGGGCCATATGTAGGAAGCCAAATTGCGATCGCAAATGCTGAAATTCGCCGAATTTCAGCGTTTGCGATCGCAATTTGGGCAGTGTGCTATGTAGCACACAAAAACCCACACGCAAAATAAGGAATCGCAAAATTTGCGATTCCTTATTTTGCTAATGCATTTAAGGAATCCCAAATTGCGATTCCTTAAATGCAATGTAGAAAGCACCAAAGTTGTGCGATTTTGGCTTAAGGAATCGCATATTACCACCAACTTCAGGTTGGTGGTAATTTGCGATTTCTTTGAAAAATGCACTTTTTTGCATTTTTCAAAGTGCCATGTGGCGCACATACATGCCCTTAGCACATGTATGTGCGCCACATGTGCACACATGTTTATTTCAGGGGTGTAAAAGGGTGTCCTATTGACACCCTTGCAACCTTGAAATTGCATTCTCAATTTGCGATTCTCTAATTGAGAATCGCAAATTGAGAATGTCTTCCTATTCATTCCTATTGGCCTTCTAGCCCATAGGAATGAATGGCAAGGTATTCCTTATTTGCAAATCTCAATTTGGGATTCGCAAATAAGGAATAGGTGGGAATCGCAAAATATTTTGCTAATCCTACCTACATTGCGTTTTGCAATTCTCTAATTGCGATTCCCTAAAAATTGCAATTAGTGAATCGCAAAACACGTTTTACCTACATATGGCCCAATGCCTTTTAATTATGTTTTGTTTTTTAATACATACCAAAAAAAGGTTTTGTCATTTACTATGTCTATTCTTTAAATTCTGGGGGAGTATATAATCAACGCTTCGCGTTAAACATCGCAAATCACGCTTAGCGCGATTTTGAATATCGTCACCTATAGCTGGTTTACATCGCTGTGTTAGCGGCGTATTTACAACGTCTTGCTCACAGGCGATGTACAAACCTGCGATGGAAGGCGTTATCCACCATTAGCGTTTGAAATCAAGTGATAATTTCACACGCTAATGAAAAGCCTGATAATAGGGGAGTGTGGACGTAACCAAACAATCCACCTCCCATTCAAAACATGCCTACAACAGGTGTTAAGGATCCTGCGAAAACCGCGGTTAGTGCGGCTTTCATCATCGCTTTGTGGTTCCTAGGCCGCATTATAAATAACGCGATGTCCTGTTCGTGACCTTTTGTCATGGTGTTACAGGAAGGTACGCCTACTTTGCATCTCATTACTGATGTATATCGCTAAGATGCGTGGCATCACAAAAACGGCAGCTAACATGTGCTAGTGCATGTTAGCGCTGCCTTGCTAATAGGGCGATGAAATTATCACCACTTCAGCGGCAAAAAGTGCAGCTAAAGCGGCGATAATGCCCTTGTAAATATGCCCCTGCGAGTTCTATTGCATTCCATATGCTTGAAGACATCGCTGAGTTGCCCCCTTCTGTCTCCCATGGTCCCTTAGGAGCTCCCCGTTTGCTACGAGTTAAATAAAAAAGCCAACGGTCACAACTGGTCACATCTGCGCACGAGAGACCCTCCTGCATCCTCCTGCAGAAGGAGAAACTCATTAAAGAAAATAGTGCTTACAGACTAAAGAAGATGTACCGTGTAACAACCGAAGTAAAAGGGCCAGTCCTCATGGGAGGTTACAAATGAAGACAAGGCAGCGCTAAGGAGGAACTAACAAGCCTAAAAGCTAATCATAAGCCAGCATTTACGAGGGACAATGACACAAGCCAATGACAAACATGGGCGGAGAGTTGACAGTGCTTCAAGTACATACTCCAATACAGCATGGCTCACAGAGCAGCGCATGCGCTGCCCAGGCTCGACCTGAAAAGCTACCTTCATCTGTTTCTACCACAAAATCATACAACTTATTTCCTCAGCAAATGACGGCTCGTCCTTTTCAACATTTCCATCATCACTTCTGCCCACTTACACATCCTCAACTTTCTCATATTCCAGACCAGCACATCTTCTGCTCAGGTAGGGCTCTCAATCAAAGAACCAGAGCTCAGAGGGCTCTACGACCACCTCCCTACTCCTTGACAGAGTACTCAACTTTGTGACCTATACACTGGTCAGCATTCCAAAATTCACTGTCTGAGCTCCTTCTAGAGACATCAAGAAAGCTAGCTCACACTGCACTTCTTGTGCTGATACAAGTTCCTCATTCTAATATTCAGCACTATCCATGGACTCACCCCACCAGATCTTTACCTCGGATAGGCCACCACCATCAACACCTATAGACATCAGCTTCCATCACAATGCCCATGCTACCTCACCTGCTGTAAATTCACTAGCACGTCTTCAGGTTATTTTCCATTTTGATTATTATACTCTACTAGAAATTCCAACTCCTCAACCTTCCTCTATGGACCTCATTATCAGTGTCCCATAATTCCAGATGGTGCTAGTGACTCATGATCCCAACCCCATCGCAAATCACAAGTGCTGCAGTACTATCACACCTGGTATTCCTGGGGGCAGAACACACCATCTTTTACTGGGGACAAATTCAACAGGTCATCACTGAAGGACTTTGCACCCCCATGCAAATGAGGGAATGCCCGCTAATGATAGATCTGGCGCTACATGTGCACCAGTACTATCTGTATTACAGAAGGGGCTGCACAGGCGTCTGAAGCCCCTTCTTTAATACCAAAGTGCCCCCGGGGCGAACAAAGAGGGCGCACATGCCCGTTGCGCCCCAGAGGCAGTCTTTGCAACACAGCCCTATATTCAGTATTACCCGGTCATCTTACAGAACCATGAGTAAAGAGGGTCTGAATAGTTGAATGCATCTTCCTCCATGCACATCTAGAAAACAATCCCCAAACACAGCCCAATGAGACTCCGCATGTTCTCTACTACCTTTCACTGTAGGGCTGAAATGTATTAATCAATTATCACTGAAATGTCATGTAATTTATTACATATACCACTGTAATGCATTCTCCCGCTGCCAGATAAGAAACAGACCTTTTTAGCTATGGCCCTAGCCAAGACCTTTGGATTTTAGTTAAATTATATATATTTAATATGCTTACTTAAAGGGGCTTTTAGCCAGCTCTCTTCATCCATTGGTCTGTTATGTTATTCACATTTTTTTCATCCCACTGCAGCATACAGCATGGGGCAATGGTAAGCCTACTTCAGCCACTGGATAACTTTACTGTGAGTGACAGCATTCTGCCCTTTTACAACGAGAAAGTCCGCGCATAAGAGTAGTTCTCATCAGTGCTGAGGCCTGATATGGCAATGTGTGCTTTTTGAGACCAAAGAATATTTTCTGCTTCTTTCCATTTTTTTAAATATTGATAAGGGCCTAGCAGTTCACACAACAATGTATTACAAAATACCACGGTGAAACAAAACAAGCATTGACAAATCCAAAAGTCTGGCAGCAGATGGCTACCTATCGGCTTTGCCTACGCACGTTTTGATTGCAACACAATTTGCAGCTTGGTTTGGATGGTGGATTACAAACTGCCACCTGTTCTAGAGAGAATAGGGAGTTGACTATGGAGAAAATATATTTTGTAGAGTTTGCTGAGGACACAATTTTCTGAGTATAGTGAGCCCTACGTCTGCAGCGGATTAATCGATGATATAATTTTAAAGCCTCCTTATATGCATTCTTGTTTTCAGTACTATAGTCTCCGCCATTCTCGCTCCAGACGTTTATAGTCTTTCCTGGAGAGAGCTAGATCTCTCGTGAACCACTCTGCAGTGGGGCGGGTATGTGTCCTCTTGATCTGGGTTAGATGGACCCCCTAGTCCAAGGCAGCTGAGATCCAACTACCAATGCCAGTAAAAGCTGCATCCACATCTTACTGGCCGTCGGAGTTGTTTGATGTAGAGTGTTCAGCAGATCCTCCTGTGGCATTTTTGTCCATCTACAGGATTCCTATGTTTGTGTTTGAGTTTTAATGGGCCCCACATTTGGGGCCTCATGTAGGAAGCCAAATACCGGTCGGTAACGGCCGAAATTCGGTAAATATCCCATTACCGACCGGTATTTAGGCATTTGCTATGTAGGGGGCTGATTTCTGGATTCGGTATTTACCGATTCGGAAATTAAGAAATCGGTAAAATACCGATTCTGTAAATACCGAATCCTGAAATCAGATGTAGGGAGCACTTGAAAGAGTGACAATTAGAAATAGAAATTCGTTATTTACCACCAAATACAGGTTGGTGATAAATAACGAATACCTTGCAAAAAGCAATATTTTGCTGATTTAAGAGTGCCATGTGGCAGACATACATGCCCTTAGGGCATGTATGCGCCACATGTGCACACATGCAAGATTCAGGGGTGCAACAGGGTGTCAATGTGACACCCTGCCACCCTTGTATATGCTCCCCCCATTACCGAATCGGTATTTACCGTATCGGTAATGAGGCATACCTTCCCATTGATTCCTATGGGCCTCCAGGCCCATAGGAATCAATGGGAAGGTATGCCTCATTACCGAATCGGTAAATACCGATTCATAATTTCCGAATTTTTCCGATTCGGTAAACTTTACCGAATCATTACCTACATCACATTTACTGATTCATAAATACCGAATCGGTAAAATTCGGTATTTATGAATCGGTAAATGTGAGGCTACCTACATATGGCCCTTGGTATCTGAAAGGGTATGATTCTATGATCTGACCAGATTACCTGCTCGGGAGGCTGCACTGTAATAAGGAAAGAAATTGTCTAGACCTGGCATTCACATTAGAACACCAGATAGCTGCTGTGGCGGGAAAGTGTTTTAACTCCCTGAAAATGTGAAAAAAGATTTTCAATGTCCTTCCGCTCTGGGCAAGGAAAATCATCGTTCAGGCATCAGTCACCTCCCGGTTGGACTACTACAATGTATTTTACCTGAAAACTACTAGATTGAGATTGCAGAAACTACAGCGAGTGCAAAACGCTGTGGCCCACCTTGTACTAAATCTGCCGAGACAAGCTGCTGCTGGGCCTGCTCTGGCTAGCCTGCACTGGCTGCCACTTAAAGAGAGAATCTTATTTAAAGCCATATGGTACTCACACCGAATCAATAATGATAAAGGTCCAGGGTACCTCGCCCCTCTGATGAAATGCCACAAACCAAGCCGTTACCTCAGATCCCCTGGAACGAACCAGGCGTTTATTCTGCGGGCAAGGAAAGCTAGATGGGGTGGTAACTCCTTTACGTTTCTATACGCTCAGGCATGGAATTCCCTCCCCTCCATCTGAGGATGGAACCATTGGAGCTACTGTTCCTCTAGATACCAGCATAGTCAAAAATGTCAGTTCTGGCAAGTAGATAGACGTATGACATTTTATCTCTTTTATCTGGTTACTATCCCGCATCGCTGGGACGTACCGTTAGGCGCAACTAAGTGCTTTACAAATAGCCTTATTATTAGCAAGGTTGGAGATATCAGCAGTGCTCAGGAGCTCAGGGTCTCAATATCTGCTGGAGAATAAAACTGGCCCACTCCACCCAATCACATTGCTTCTCTCATGCTGGGTAATAGCATGAGAGCAGCTTTGGGATTGTGTAGGGACTCTGGGAGCCTGTGCTCATGGGGATTGCAGTGTCAGGAGCGGAGAAGCAGGGAGGCGCGGTGCAGGAGAAGAAGACCATGGAGACGGCGGCCGGTAGCAAAAGGTAAGGGTACAATTATTTATTTTTTAATTATTATTTGTCCCCGTGCTCCCCGGATTGGCAGCAGCTGCCGCTGGTTTTGACCACAGAGCTGTCAAACAAACCGATTGATAACAATATACTTCGGATCTACCCCTTACAAATACTGACTTTCTTTCACCTGCCTTTTCAGTCATTTGCTTGAGAATGTGTCAATCATGTGTGGGCTCAGCTTAGTGTCCTATTCATCTTTTACATAATGCTATTAACTGTTTGGATGTATCCTTCCACCTCCAGTTGAGTGTTTGCATTGAGCTGAATGAGGGACTACTTTACAAGTGTTGCCCTCTCGATCAGCTGCTTATCCCTCCTTTTATCGCATCTTAATATACTAATGCGGCACGTATTAGCCTATCACCTTTCCACATCCTTGTGTAAGACTGAGGATGCCACATGATATGTAGCTTGAAATTGAGAGTTAGTGTGTGTTCTTTGGCGTATTTTGTTTGTTCTTATGCATTTACTTTGCTAAAACAACATTTTACTGGCGTGTTAATGTATTTTTCTGATTTAGGAAGTGTTTTCTGTTTGGATGCTATATGGCTCATCATAAAGACAGAGTACTAATCACCTTTAGAAATTAGTTTGTTTTACTTTGTTGTCACGATAATATGTTTTTTAAAATGTACAACTTTCCTAATCATAAAGTAAAGAAGTACACGCAGATAGGCTTTCTTATGGATGCAATAGAACTACTGGTCTTGCATCAAAAGTATCAAACATAAATTATTTTGCTATATGGGCCTTTTAAGTGCAACACGTCCAAGACAAACTTCAACTTCTGACTCCATTTCATCTTTGAGGTTACATCATACCTCTGCTAATGCAGTCTATTCAGGAAAGGCATCCCACCCTGCATCCATATTGTTGTTGCTTCATTATGGAATCTTCTTTTTGGAAGAGTTTGGGCAAACACACACAATCACCCAACTATGATCAAAAAGCCAGGCCTGCAGGTTTTGCAAATGCTTGTTTCTAAAGAGGTTGAAGAGGTCAATGTTACCATCTCTAATCCATAGAACCTCTGTGCAGCATTTCTGATTTGATGTTCATCGAAAAATATACAAATACAAAACAATTACATAAATTGAAAGGCCAAATAATTCTAACTCAACTACA
Organism: Triturus cristatus; assembly: GCF_964204655.1. NCBI lineage: Eukaryota > Metazoa > Chordata > Amphibia > Caudata > Salamandridae > Triturus > Triturus cristatus. The sequence goes on along the minus strand of NC_140594.1, from coordinate 806,023,497 downwards.
CCGGATGCTGTGATTAGAAAAAAATAAAAATATTGTGTCGCTTTTGTAGCACATTTGTCTTTTTATGCCTACATCAGAAGACTGGAGGGGAGCAGAGCAAGGACAAAGACATGAGAGAAGGAGGGAACAAGAAACTGCAGGCGAGAGTTTGTGGGAATAAAGAAAAGACTATTAAGCTCAAAGCCACCATTTGCTGGAATAGTTCCCAGGCAAGGAAAGAAATGGGCCCATTATGTGTTCACAGGTCAGTCCCCGACTGAGCAGGGACCGGACTCTGAACACTAATATCTATACTTCTCCCCAACTCACATGAATCATCCATAGCTTAGCCCCATCACACTGGTGCCAGCTTGTTGGGGGGGGGGGGCGGGGGGGATTGCTGGCACATAGCTACATAGGGTGAGAGAGAGACTGAGGAAAGTAATGGGTAAATGGGGTGTTGAAATCTGCACCTGCAGCATGTAAAACATGATTAAAAGCAACACTGCAGGAAATGAGGGGGTCATCTGATCCGGGAGATATTACTGAGGTAGATCCGGGCTGGTCCCAGTGAAATATGCTGAATTTGTCCCAGTGTCATTTACTGACACTGGACATATTCAGCAGTGCCCACACGCAGGGCCATCTTAGCAGCATTATGTGCCCCCGGGCAAAGCAGTGCACTGGGCACTGCCTACACAACCACCCACAGGAATAAAAACATTTAGCAGAAAATTAGCATGACATTCTGTTCTGCATGGGGCCCCTCTGCTCGTGGGGCACCCGTGCAACTGCCCAGGGTGCCCATGCGTTAAGACGGCACTGCCCACACGTTGTCTGCTTTCCATTTGAATCGGCAAACTGCAGTGTGTGAAACTGATTCTTCTTTTCCTTTCTAGCTGGGCCAAAGATGAAGGTGTCACTTAAAAGACCATCAGCCCTCCTATTTTTGGACTCTCATCCTTGCAGAGTGATATCTGAAGCTTAATACCTAGATGCCAATGCAATGGAGGGAAGCAAAGGCAACTCTCAAGTTCTTAATAGAAATTATAATTTGGAAGTAAGTATTTGACATTGTACACCACAGGTATGTAGGAGATAGGCATACACAGTAAGATGGTTCAATGTATCTATCCACATGATTAATTACACTAATAACAATTAAAATAGCACGTCTTAATTTATTTTTATGTAATTGCTTTGATAATTCCACTCATCCTAATGTAGGGTGTCAGAGTGCCTTATATCACAAACTAATCAGTGATAATGAATCACACAAGTGTGTAAATCAATATACAATAAATATTTCATAACACAATGAGGATTGCAAGGTATAGAGGTAGGCATTATATGTTAGGAGTGTTTGGTCTGGTCATGATTTAAAATGTAACAAAGTGGTTGCGGTTGTCTGTACTAACAAAGGAATATCCATGGCAGAAGTGGTAACCCACTGAGCTAATTACAGGAAATACAAATCTGTGAACTGTATATTAGAAGTTCTTCTTTGCTGCAGGCACATTAGTTGTCTATGCTATTTTATGGTGAGTCAAAACTGTGCCTAGAAAAACACAGATCTCTCTGCTAAGTGCATGAACTTTACCACCTGAATTATCTTACCAACATCACAGGCACACTAAGAACTCTTTACTTTAGACGGTGTTTTAACCCTGTAAGATATTATGAAAATCAGCCTGTGACCTATTAAGTGAACCCCAACAGATTTACTGTCATATTTGTCCTTGTTGGCAATTTCTTTGTAAGAGAGCTTTTAAAAACTAAATGTATAAGTTGATTGTCAGATTCTGCTTTTCATGACTCTGCCTCTCGCGAGTATGCCCCCATTCTGCTGCCTCACCCTGGCCCCCAATTTATGGGATCCCACTGTGCCTTTTTCCATTTTGAGCACAAAAACAGTTTTGACTGAATCAGTTGAGCAAGGCATCTACTGCTGTTTGCCTGACCATAATGCAGACAGCTCTGTGCGCCCCATCTGAGGGTTGGCGCCAAGGACTGGAGCCCAGCTTACTCATATCAATGGCTGGCAATGATTAGGTTATCTATCATGTTGGCTGTTTTGATTAGGTCTTTTACCAGCCTAAGGTGCCCGAAAGCATTGAGAGATTCTAAAGTTAAAAGAGTGACCTCTTTTAGGGCATGATATCGGGGTTTTAAGTATACAAAAACATGATGGGCGGAATGCTTGAATTAATCTCAGACATTGGTATGCCACTTGTGGCTGTATCCCAGTCAGTCACTATTATGCACACCATACCACCTCAGTTTGGACCCAGCCATATGCAATTCAGTCTTAACCGTGCTCCAGTGAGGGCAGTCCAGCCTCAACTGTCAGGCCAGTACCTCCCTGAACTGAAACACAAGCAACCCAGGACAGGCGAAAGGTCTGGGGAAGCACACAGAAAAGGCTGATGCGGTCTCTGTAAACAGTATAGTGTGCTTATAACTGCGCAAGGGAGCCTAGACACAGGTCGAGCTATAAAGCAATAGGGCATTAACCAGGACAATTGTTACACCAAATGGCCTGCAACAGAGTTGTATATTTGCCCGCTGCTGTTCTCAATTTATATATCAGATATCCCTGAAGCCCTGGGGGCAGTCTGTGCATTTCCAATGAAACTATCTGACATTGCAATAGCGCACCTTTTTTACACAGATGATAAAGTGCGGCTAGATTTTACTTCCGTGAGCCTGCAGCGACATATTAATGTAGTATTAATGCAGTATAGCATATTGCAAGCACAGGTATTATTAATATATATATTTTTTTTTTAAATAAAAAATCTCATGATTTTCTCAAAACAAGGGAGTAAGAAGCAGGCCCTAAAGTGGTGGTGGGATGGGCAGCAACTCAAAACAGTTTTGGAATAAAAGTGCTTGGGAGTCATTTTTAACCATAACTTAAATTTTAAGACCCTTGTTGACAAAGTGTCTCAGAATGCAAGGGCAGTAGCAAGTGCCCTCCACAGTTTGGACAGTGAATTAGGTCATAAGTCAGTAGAAGTCTTGAAAGAGGCCTACAATCTGAAAGAGGTAAACTTTCTGCTGCATGAGTGTGAAATACTGGATGTGAAATCAATACAGCAGCTATAGAGTGTTGAAGTAAGTATTTGGAAGCATTTGGAATGCCTGATTAGTTTTATCAAACGGGTAAATATAAAGTGCAGTACGACTGGAACTGGATCAGATTCAAATATTACCAGAAACTGGTTAACAATAAGGATCAGCTTGTGGGAGCTGTGCCAGACTCACTAAGGCACATAATGCATACCTATTTAAAGGAACACCATTAAACCCCTGGCCAGGAGAATTCGCAATTTATTACAAGGCAATTAGATGTGTCCCATATACCGAAAGGTGGGAAATCCAAGTGTGTGCAGGACAAATCTGGTAAAACAAAAAGCGAGAGAGAGATTATATTTGCAAGTGATGCGGAGGATTATTGATTATTGTAAGAGACCCCAAACTGTGCCCTTTGCACTACCAAAAGCCCCAGGAAAAATGCAACCCAACCTTTTGTATATAAAGAAGTAGAAACACCAGGAGGTGGGCTTGAAGTTAAGACTAGGGCAAGTCTTTCTTTGTACACTAGCGCCGTGATATCCCAGTGGGATGAATGTCGCACTTTTTAAATAAAAATACATAAATAAAATAGAGTGGAAGTTGGGGGTGACCAATCCAGAACTGGACAAAGATAAGTGTAGATTTTGAAAGTCCGGTGTCTTATCCATTCAACATATGATTCTCTTCTGCACGTACTTTACAAGGGAAAGAAGGGTCACCTTACCCACAGTTTTTCGTTCTCTTCAAATAAGGAAAGTAAGCAAAGTGATATTGGTGGTTACGAATTGTGAAAATATGTCATTACGTTTTGAACAGATAAGATTTTTTAAAAACGCTTTTAGAAAAAGTGGGGTTTTACATTGGTAGCGGTAAATTGCTTAGATTTTAATGGGTTGTGGGGTGAAGTGATGAATTTTGTGGATCCTTTATTGGGTTGAGAATAAAGTTTGTAAAGGACTTTTTAAAATTATTGTATATTTGGAAATGTTTGTTTTGCTGAATAGCCAATTTATCAAACAAATTAAATAGGACTATGAGTTGCCGGGAGATACTGATCTATGAGGTTTCCAGTGTCTCTGGGACCTGAATTGCCAGACACGTGTCCTGGACTTGCTGGTGGAAGCCGGGGGCAGCTGGTATTTTTGATTTCCTGCTTGTCTGCTTACTTCTGTATTGGGTAGCAGAAAAAACACATCCCACAGCTGAAAAAAATCCACACTACTTTAATGACATCTCATTGCCTCCACTCCTGCACCAAAGCTGAAAGAAAAGGCCCTCAACACATTTTTCATTTGTTCCAATCAAGTTATAAATGTGCGCCTATTTGGACTTGTTGCGTCCTCCAGAAGGTAAAAAACATGCAGGATTGGACCAGGTATTCCCGGATCCACATGGCATTCTCCCTTTGACTAGTAAATAACTCCTAATCTCAGAGGTCAGGGGCTACTGGCCTGAATCATTCGTAGACTCTAGCCCTCCAGTATCTTTGAACCTATATCTGGGTACTCATAATGAATCTCTTTATTGTTTATTCATCTTCTGAATGTTAACATGCCATTTTAAGAACAGTGTAAAGCACTGCAGAACAGTTTCTTTGGAAAATAAGCAACAAGTAATTATTAAACTCCTGATTTCAAGATAATTCCAGTCAAGATTGCACTTCTTGATAGGAAGTACTCCTCCTCTGAACTGCCATTTTCCTTTAAAATGTCTTTTGGATGGATCTAACACATAATTGGTTTGCAGTATTCTTTTATTTTCAGAATTGTTGCTTATACACATTAGCAGTGTTTCGACTGGCAATGAGTTCAGTGATAATACCATTCAGTACACTGGAGAGTCTTTTTGGAATTGAGCCTAGGTGGGTAGCAAATGGGGCTTTCAATTGCTTACTGCCACAAATAGTATTTACTTCCCAATTACTCAAAAACCTGCAGTTAACTTTTGTGGAGTGTTTGGGAAAGATCTGGCTAATATTTTTCACATGCTTGAAACAAAATTATATGAGAATTTCAGCGAAACCCTGCCAACTGCACTGGATCACTTATAACTACTTTTAACATTATATTCCCAGTCACTTCTCATAGAACTACAGCTCGGCACCTATATTTTTGCTGGGTTTTAAACCTGCTAATCAGTGGTAAAGTGCCTGAGCTCATGGTTACATTGGCATAATCCAAATTGGTATATTTAATTTCCCTTCACATTAAATGCCACTGGTGGACTGCAGCATTTATTGTGCCATCTACTACACTTAGTGCCTAGCATTCTAGCCTGACTATAACAGCGGAAAAACTGCAATTTAACCTGTCAGAATAAACCCATTTGACGGGTTAAAAACCTTCTTTTTAAATATTATTAAGTCATCCATATTTAGACGTTATAGCCCACAAGGTAGGGTACGTGGTATTTAAAAGTAGGACATGTAGAAAAGTAATCTTAACATGTCCTTACAGTGACAAGCACCAAAAAGCTATTTTTCACTGTGCAAGGCCTGGTTTTCCTTGAGTACAGCTTAAAATCCATACTGTGTCATGGAAATGCGACTAGCTAGAAATATAATTGAATAACTATTTTTAATAGCTATTAAAAGTCCAAGGCAATGTTGAATTCAGATTTTTAATGAATATTAAGGAAAATCGACTTTTAAAAAGGGCGTGAAAATCCCCTAGGAGCAAACAATAAAATGACTTGAATAGGCAGATATGTCTTCTGAGCACAGTAGAATATGCTGAGTGGGGTTGATGGTACAGTGTCTAATCATGCTTGACAAGCCTGTTAAGCCACATGTAACTCTTGAAAGGAAGAGAACAGGATGCCAAGATTCTTGTGTACCTTTGTCCAACCAGACCTTTGTCTCTGGGTTTTTTATGTAACGCTTGGGACACACATAAAAAGGAATGGAGCAGGATGCCAAGACAATTCTTGTGTATACATTGTCTGGTTGCTGAAGAATCCTGCATTTGTCCTACCAGATTTTTGTCACTGGATACATTGTGGATACAGTGGCTGCCTCAAACTGGATTTTAGGGTTCGATGTTGGAGGATACTGGGATTAACATAGTACACTCTCCACACACGGCTTCGGCCCTTAAACTCCAAGTTTAGTGTTGCAGAAGACTTTCACCACCTTGACAAGTTACCAAAGTTGGTATGGTTGGCCGTGGAAACCTTTACCCCATTGGTTAGTTGGTACCCGGGAGTCATTGCAACCCCACAGCTACTGCCAGGCATACATTTGCCATTTCCAGGAACCCACTTCAGAACACTGCTAGACTTGAGCGAGAACAGAAGAGGTCTGTGGCCAAAGAGGAAACTAGAAGAGTTGGACCTGCTCCCTCTTGTACCCAGGACAAAGACTTGGGCTCTATATGGCATAAATTGACCTCCTGTTCAAGAAACAGCGATTGAACAAGCTATAAGAATGGTTATCCTCAACTGTCTGGGTGGACAGTGGCTGATGGACCTGGACCCTGCTGTTGGCCTCTACCTGGCACCCTGGGCATCTTTAAGTGCCTCTCATAAGGCAGCCGTGGCCCGTGGAGGGAGTTCCGTGGGGCGGAAAGGCGGGGCGGGGGAGGGGCAGGGTGGGGGGTTCTAAAAACCGGAATATGAATAATTGCAGGTAAGTAAACAATAAAATAAATAAAACGAATTTCGTTGCGCACCATGCATCGCAAAATACGATGCAGCGCGCGCTACGAAATTCGAAATGTCATCCTTAGATTGCTCTTCTATCCATTCAGTTTTGATAATTACAGCTGTGCCAGAATCTTGAACAAAAGCAATATTGAAATTGCCCCAAGGATCATCTTCACATTTCTCAATGGGTGCGGGTAGCCTAGATAAACAATCAGCCACTACATTGTCCTTACCCGGTACATACATTATCTTATAGATATATTCCTTCATTCTCATGGATATTCTTGCTACTCTTGCTGAAGCTCCAACACTACCTTCACTAGTCAAAATCCTTACCAACGGTCGACGATCAGTTCTGATGATGACAGGCTTACCCCAAACAAAAGCTCTAAAAATGTTCCAAAGCCCATGCACAGGCCAAAGCCTCTCTTTCTATAATTGGCTATTTCGCCTCTGTAGGGGATAAGGCTCTTGATGCGCACAAAATAATTTTTCATGACCATTACTCATTTTCTGTGAAAAAAACGCACCCAGTCCTTTATCACTTGCATCAGTTGTCAAACAACATTCTTGGTTTGGGTCAAAGCAACTTAAAGCATTCACATTATTCAATTCAGCCTTAATCCCTAAAAATTATTTATCACATTCATCCGTCCATTCAAATTTTGCGTTCTTTTTCAGTAGTGAGCGTATATTATACACCTTGCTGGCAAAGTTGGGTATATACTTTGCACAATATTTTGTCATTCCCAAAAAGGTCTAACTTCATCCTTAGTACTCGGAGCAGGCGATCCACAATGGTATTTGCAAGTGAAGGTTTTGGTTTAACACCATCTTTGCTTATGGTAGGTCCTAAGTATGATACCTCTCTCTCTGCAAACTTACATTTGCTGAGTTCCACACTTAACCCGGCACTTTGTAATATTTCCAACACCTGATTAAGAAAAACATCATGTTCTTCCCTACTAGTGCCCGCAACAAGGATATCATCATGAAAGAAACTCACGCCTTTTACTTCTCCAAAAAGCCTGTGCATCAGTCGCTGAAAAACAGCAGCGGCTGAAGCAAGGCCAAACGGCATACGCCTAAATTGATAACACCCAAAAGGCGTGATAAATGCAGTGAGTTTCTTTGATTCTGGTGACAAAATGACCTGGTGGTAAGCTGCTGATAAGTCTATGGTTGAAAACCAACTAGTCCCTCTGAGTGAAGAAACCATTGCTTTGCGTGCGACGACGACTGGAGAAATCCATTCAGAGCTTTCCACTTCCTCAATTACACCCTTAACTAACAAATATTGTAAATCCTTCTTAACTTCATCCCTTATCAGTATCGGAATCGGTCTTACTTTATGAGCTTTGGGTTCAGCGTGTTTTTTTAGCACTCTTCTATGTTGAAATCCTTTGAGTGCTCCTAAACTCTTTCCAAAGACTTCTGGAATTTTTTTTTAATGAATCACCCAATTTACTAGTTTCATCCATTATGAGTACTTTTTCTTCACTATTTGGATCCAGGATGGTGTGCAATTTCTTTTGGTCTAACCAACCAAGTGCAGATGGACCATATTCTGCTACATACACCTTACCTCTTGCTGACCTCCCTTTGAACAAAAAGGTGAGCCATCTGAACTCAAGCATATTAATATTTTCTCCGGTGAAACTTACCGGGTTCACGTCAGTAGGACACAAATTTTCTTCAATTTTTTCCACAAATTTCTCCCTCCACACAGCCTTATTAATAATAGTGTATGGTGATCCAGAATCTGCATACACATTTACAGTGACACCACCAAAAGACACCCCACATATGGGTTTACCTTTTACAGACTCATCCGTGACATTTATAACATAGTTTGCTTGTAAACTTTTTACACAATTATCATCATTACTCACATCCTCATTGGTGCCCTCTTCACTTTCCCATACATATTTTACACTACTTCTTTTATGGCACATTTTACTAAAATGACCCATTAACCCACATATGCCGCATCTTTTTTTTAATGCAGGACAATATTTGCTAAACGCTAAATGTTCCTTGCTATCGCAGCGATAGCATCTTATTTCTTCTGGTTTCCTCTCTTTTTCTGTGTTATTTTGAGATTTGTTCACCCAGCGTCCTATGGTTTGTTAATTTTGACTTCTATTTCAGTTCTGTTACTTGAAAACACCATTTGAATCTTTTTCAGATTTTTTCACAACTGTAGCACATCTTCCTGACATTTTCGATTTTCTCATTATAGCCAAAACATCCTCTAAAGGTGCATCTCCATTGACCCATAATCGATCTTGTATAGAAGAATTATTATTGTGCATAACTAGTTGGTCACGTATGAGATCGGCATGCAGAACTCCAAATTTTCAATCTAATGCCAGTCTTTTGAGATCATCTAGCCACTCATCCACAAGTTCTTGTTTGTTTTGTTTCCTTTGAAAGAACTTATGGCGAACTACTCCAGTACACACCTTAGGGGCAAAATACTTGTCAAGGTCTTTCAATGCCGCCTCAAATACATTCACATCACCTTCATTGATCTTGGGCATACGTGAATATGTTTCTAATCCAATAGGACCCAAGGAGTGAAATAGCAATCTTTTTTTTGTTCAGGTTTCATCTTACCTGCCTCATCAACTGCATCTATATAATTCACTAAATATTCTTTCCATTCAACCCATTTTATAGTGGGTTGTGATTCTGTTACCCAAAAGGCATTTGGAGGACTTATAGTAAAATTTTGTTGTGCCATAACTCGCTCCTCACTATGTAATGTCTGGTCTCCTTGTTCCATGTATGGTTTGCAACCAACTTATAATATTTCTTCTCACAGTAGAAAGTTACTTATAATTGATTATACTTCTGTAACAAATCACGAGTAGTAAAGCTGTGTCTCCAATGTTAGAAAAATAAAATGAATGATAAGAGAATTTTTTTTTATGTTTCCCCGACTTTCTCACCTGTTCACCACGATACCGCTGCCAATTGCTTACTTTAAAACACTTAAGTCACTCTTTTATTTTTTCTTTGTCGCAGGAGTAGCGCTTCGGAGCTCCGATACACTACTACCAGCTTCCCATACTCCTGATCCGGCTCTAAGACGGCCGCCACGCAAGGTCACGTTACGTGACCCTATGCGATGACGCTAGGGGAGTATTGCGCATGCCTCAGTCACTGCCGCATTCTACTTCGCAATCCGCGCACACAAGGGTGTATTACGCATGCCCCAGACACTACAGAGTCCGCGCACGATGATCAAACACTGCCGCCAATTAAAAAAAATGCAGGCAGGGCAGTTTCTCAACGATCGTCTACTCCAAACTAAGATCATTTTTCTTACCTAAAGTCCGTTTCCCACATGATCCGGTTACATGTAATTCATCCTCCAGAGTACAGTTCCAGACACCATGTAAAGTTTCCTTCATGAATGTTCCCCAAATTCATAAAATCCTTAAGTTAAACAAAAAATGAAAAATATTCCTTTCCGTGAAATTGAGGTGATGGTGGATATCCCGTATTCGTCGCCAATTGTAATGATGCAATTGAGGCGGATGTAGGAAGAAGATTTATTAAGTAAATCTCAAGAACAGGTGAGCGCCAGGTAACACAGCTTCTTCTCCAGGACGCCAGTGCAACTAACTCCTGAATTAGAATCTAAACAAGAACATACCGAGATTCCATGTCTCGCTCACTTGCTAGGAATTAAAGGAACATAACATGCAAGGAATAACAATGTGTAATAGAGTAACATACAACATTTCCTGACATGATCATGTAAACCCAACATCCTCTGCACATTTCATGTGACTTTCATCTCGAAGGAGAAATCATCTATCAGAAGGCACATGATGTCTTGGAACCTAGATTTAGATGGCACACACCTGCTCCACTCATCTCAGTTTCAGTGCTTAATTTGTAAACAATTAATTGCCAGGGCCCTTCTCGGAAGGCCACGCCAGCCTGCACCATGCATTGCCCCTGCCAGAGCTGTCAATGACAGTACCAACATAACACCTAACCATCACAATCCTACAAGTATGACAATTCATATCAGGCCACACAAAGCTAATAATGGCTGGTATTATTTATTTTTGATGCACATTTGACTTAATAAAGACAGTTGTTGTCCTCATGTCATAATTAAAGAGACAGCACCACCATGTGGAGGACGGACTGTCACTAGACTTGGTGCTCCCAATGAAGTGCTGTGCCAATTACAGAAACCAGCAGCTCACATTAAGCACTGTGAAGTACTGGGAATTTTAAGCCCAGCGGTGCAGGGGAACACACCCTATGACTTCGGGTTCTTCCTGTTTCAGACCTACAGAAACACAGAGTCTTCTAGGTGAAATCAAAGATCAGTTTATTGGCTGCAGACCAATTACAGGCATCCTAGAAGTACATCAGCGTGTATGTTCTCAGGAGACTGCCAAAAATTACAGAAACGGGCTTCTCCTTAAATACAAAATATCCTGCTTCAGGCATACATTCCTTGTTTTATGATATGGTCATATACATGTATACATTTCAAACGAAAAGGCAGAGTCATGATGACCATCCCACATTCCAGTTAAGCCAGCCCACAATTATTTACCCAGCAAGGCTCAGATCCCACATCAGATATCAACAGGCCCCAATAAACACGAGCATCTCCTGCTTGGGAAACAAGCCATAAAACAGGAACAGTCAGGTGTGAAAGAGATTAGCTGGATGCTCGTGTAGGATGAAAAGGCTTTATGGTGTGTCAAGCCCTGATGCTAATCACAGGTGGCCGTAGGACGGGGAGCTCGTGAGACCGGACTGACCTGGGGCAGCGGAGCCAAGCTGCCCAGGTCACAGAGAAGTCAAAGGAAGGCACATGTGTTCTAAAGGCCCGTATTTGCTTGTAATGTGTAGCCTATGTGAGGGCAACCATAAGATGGCCACCGCTCTAAGATGGAACCCACGGAGTCAATGTATAATATCGTATATGAAGTGCATTTATAGCTAAAACGTTACACAAAGCACTTGTACATACCGCATTGACCATTCGCGGTTCGCTAATACCGGGATAGACAGGGGTGGGGCCATGTCTCCTACGCGGTCCCAAATTGCAAAGTACGACAGACCCTCCTTTTGCCCTTACATAGGCAATAACTATGCTCACATCAATCCGAGTCCAGGTCAATATTCACGAAGTCATGGAGATGTTGCTGTAGCATCATCCTATTACTTAGCTCGTCCCTCGATACAGGTTTCCTTACACATAATGTAGCACAGAGGCCACATATCGCAGGAGCACACTGTATGCACAGACAGAACAGGAAAAGGATGGCTAAGATCATTCCAATGACCATCAGAATCTTCCAACCCCAGGCAGATATCAATTCCCAGAACCACCCCACCAGTGACCAATCTCCTTTATCCACGTGTATGGACTCAGATATTTTATGTAGTTTGTAGATGGCTTGATAAACTGTTGGAGCGTTGTCTGGTATGAAAATGCAACAACTGGATTGGATGACCTTACATACCCCACCGCTGTCTGCAAGTATAACGTCTAGAACCATGCGGTTCTGCAAAGTCATGAGGCGATCCGCTTGGAGCTCAGCTGTCAAATTACCAAGGGCACCAGCCGTAACATTAACAGTGGATTCAACCACACGAGTCAGTTGTCTCAGGTTCCTACTATTGACCATAGGTCCCCAAAACGGCAGGAAACCCAAAAAGAAGTCTCCCGCTTCCTGACCGGCAGTATCCTCCTTACTAATCGCGCCTCTCACAACTCTGGTCTTGTGATAGTCAGAGGCAGCAGTAAATGTCGGCGGTAGCAAATTTGCAATATAACATGTGCCCGAGAAGTCAGGGGGCAACCATGTATATGCTCGGTCATTGCAGATAAAATATGTACCCTTGGCAGCCAAAAACGCAGGGGAAAACTGTGACGGAAAAGTGTACGTTTCAGTACAGTCACTTCTCCCCAGTTGAGCTCTTGGATTCTGACCATTACCTTGTAAACAGAACCGACCTATGTGGGGTACGACCCAAATTGGGGATGAAATTTTCCGCTGTCTTTCACCCAGACTAATACTATACCCCGTCGCGTTCCACCCTACATAAGCTCTCAATTCCTCCTTGGGAATAGATGAGTATGCGTCGATATCTCTGCTCATATCGGCAACTCCTTTCATTAGGGCTTTATTATTGGTTCTAGGTCTGATGGAACGCGGTTGTCGCGGGGAGTAGGCATCTAGTGCAAAGAGAAACATGGTCTGGAATGCCCATGACGATCCATTGTAACTAAACGGCAGCGCTAGATAAGGAATACCCTTATTAATGGTATGTGGCATTAAATCACACACCCAGCAATTGGTTGTATTCATGACTAGTTGGTGCTGGTGCAGGAGCTGAATAAACGAGTTGTTTACAAACTCTGATCGTCTAGCTTGTTCGTGTTCAGGCAGAGGGTGAAAATTGTGTGAGGAGACAGTAGGAGGAGGTATAGGCTGTACAGTGGGTGTAATGGGCTCTTGAGAGGAGAAGAATACAAATCCTACAGTAAACACTACCACACTACATAATACAAACAGACATAAAAATACAAAACGTTTGCTCTTCATTATTTCACACATTCTTGCTTTAAAGTTCATTTCCTCAGCGAGTCTCTCCATCTTGAAAAACTCCATCCTCTAATCGTGCCGCTCGCGGTGGGTGAGTATCTTCTGCTAAGGAGTACGCCTGTCAGTTCAGGGAACGCCCTAGACCAACCAGAACCGTTGACCTAACGTCTTCGGCCTGTACCCCAAAGTCTTGACACCGCGACCCTGCGGCTGAACCCGGATGGTGGTTCGAAAAACAAAAATCAAGAAAGTCCTTCAGATGGTAGAGCTATGATATCAAAAAACAAAAGGGTAAGGAAATCTTTATTTGTCCATAGGCCTTGGTCTCAGATTGTAGTGGAAACGGCCAGGTACTGTCTGATCTTGAAATAAGAGTTCAGGCTCTGTGGTGTCCAATCGAATTGACGGTGGCACAGCTTCTTGTAAAATATTGTCACTTTCCTGTGCTGAAGCTGTGCCTCTTACGCGTGCACCACTGAACGGCACAAAACGAGGTACAGTGTCTGTTTCAGAGTCAGCGATACCCTCCTGGACCCACTGGTCATACGGCAGAGGCAAAGGGATCCTTTTGATGTGGGCGCCGTGGATCCAGTTCTTTTTCCCCTTTACTCGAACAGCTGATCTTGTAGACAGAAGTACGAGATGAGGGCCAATCCAACGGGGCTCATCGTTGCTTTTGCGCTGGAAATTCTTCACCAGAACCCACGTGCCAGGGTCGATAGGGTGTCCTGGAGCCTCAGAGGCCTGGGGGAGAGTATCATGCACCTGTTGGTGTAAAACACGCAATTTAGCCGTCAATTCGTACAAGTAATCAAGCAGTACTGGATGTTCGATTTCACTGAATTTCGCCGGTCTTGGCACACCCCATACATTGGCCGGGCAGCTAAAAATAACCTCGTATGGGCTAAGTCCCACTCGTGAGTGTACGGTCATTCTGGTGGACAGGAGTGCTAGAGGCAGAGCGTCAGGCCATTTAAGACCGGAGCTCGCCTGGATTTTGGCCAGCTTGAGTTTCAGAGCGCCATTGTAGCGCTCTACTAATCCAGCTGATCGGGGGTGATTTGCAGCGTGGAACTTCTGCTTGATCCCTAATCCCTCACACACATTCTTCATTACCTGGCCCACAAACTCACTCCCATTATCACTCCACACCATTCTTGGCATTCCAAACCTAGGAAAAAATTCCTTCACAAGGGCTTTGGCTGTGGATAAAGCAGTGTTGTCTTTTAGGGGATAGGCCTCTATCCATTTTGAAAAAACGCAGACAACCACCAATACATATTTCAGGTTGTTGCACCTTTCCATGTGGATAAAATCTAGCTGCAAAACTTCAAATGGATATGATGGAGGCGCAAAATGACCAGCTGGAGTTGGGGTTCCCCTACCAGGGTTGTACTTCTAGCATACCATACAATTCTTGACCACATTCTCTGCACACTTGGGAATTCCAGCATTCTGCCATACTGGAGCCAACAACTTACAGATTCCTTTCGTACTGATATGTGCCATTCCATGTGCCATAGTAACCACTGGAAGCACATATGCATCAGGTAACAACCATCGCCTATGTTCTGACAGATCAATCCAACAACCATTCTCATCCAACTTACCCGTACTTTCTCTCCACTTGCTCAACTCTTTCTCTGTGGCTTCAGCTTGAAGGGACTTCACACTTTCTATTGTGTTTTCACACATTCCAACATCACCAACCCATCTTGCAGGGCCTGCAACATACATTCGAGTCTTCACATCTTTTGCTGTTTCTTTCGCGACTTCATCAGCAAACGCATTACCACGACCAACATCATCAGTGATTTTCTTGTGCGCACTGCATTTCATAATCGCAACTTGTAACGGTAGGGTCAGCGACTCAAGGAGATCATTCACTAACTTGCCATTCTGAATCTTAGCTCCATGTGAAGTCAGGAACCCACGTTCCTTCCACAATCGCCCAAAACTATGAGCCACGCCAAAGGCGTACTGGCTATCCGTATATATGTTCACTTTCATTCCTTTAGACAACACGCATGCTCTTGTAAGGGCAATCAGTTCTGCTGCTTGAGCCGAATTTTGTGGCACACGTGCAGTTTCAACAATCGTGTGCAAGGTCGTGATAGCATATGCAGCAGTCGTATCACCATTCAGAAGCTTGAAACACAAACCATCCACCCATAAAGTACCATCACACTCAGTCAGGGGAGTATCTTTAAGATCTACTCTCCCTTTCGTCTCTTCTTCTGTTCTGAACAGACAATCATGTTGCTCAATCTCATCTAGGTCTGCTGGAATTGGTAATAGTGTAGCTGGATTCAACGTGTTGCATCTCTTTATGTGTATATCGTTTGCTAACAGTGTCAGCTCATATCCAGATAATCGCGCACTAGTTAAGTGTTGTGTCTTGGTCCTGTTTAACAATGTGTCCACAGCATGTGGAACCATAACAATCAATGTATTATCCATTACTAGGCCAGCAGACTGTCGAATAGACATAGCTGCGGCGGCTGTAGCTCTCAAACAACTTGGCAATGCCCTCGCTACCGGGTCCAAGGTTGACGAAAAATATGCGCATGGACGCGGTCTGTCGCCAAAAGGCTGTGTTAACACTGATAATGCGCAACCATCTTTCTCATGAACATACAATGTAAAAGGCTTGCTGTAGTCAGGGGTACCCAACACAGGAGCTGAACACAATGCATTACGCAATTCCAAAAAACTTTTCTGACACTCTTCAGACCATGGGATAGGATTTGGTGTGTCTTTGCATGTTAATGCTAACAAAGGCTTTGCCAACAAGGAAAAATTGGGAATCCAATGCCTACAGTATGAAGTAATGCCCAAGAAAGCACGCACTTCTCTCTGTGTTCTTGGCACACTCAACTGTGCAATGGCTTGAATTCTTTCTGGTGTCAGTTTCCTTCCCTCCTTCGATAAGAGATGACCTAAGTAGGTCACTTCTTGTCGACAATATTGCATCTTTGAGAGAGACACTTTGTGATGAAAGGCAGACAAATGACGCAACAATGACAAGGTAGCGTTTTTGCAAATCTTTTCAGTATCCGCGGCGATTAGTAAATCGTCAACATACTGAATAAGGATAGCGCCACTGGGTAAAACCAGTGCATCAAGCTGCGCTTTTAAAGCCTTACTGTATATTGATGGACTCTCACAGTAGCCCTGCGGAGCGCGTTTAAAGCGGAAGCTGCGACTTCCTAAACTGAAGCCAAAAATGTCTCTGCTCTCCTCTGCAATTGGGATGCTAAAGAAAGCATTCTTTAGATCGATCACTGAGAACCATGCAGCGGAGGCTGGAATCATAGTTAACAAAGCAGTTATATCAGGGACAACTGGAAACTGTGGCACAACAATCTTATTAACCTCTCTAAGATCAATCACAAATCTGTAAACAGGTGGCTGTGAAGGGTCCGTTCGTTTTAAGACAGGTAAAACAGGACTATTGCAAACGTTGCCTCTTGTCTCTTCAATTACACCCTTTTTAATCAAATCACTGACAATTGCTAACAATGCTTTCTGACCTTCATTGGAGATCTTGTACTGGGGAATACGTGGCAATCTGACATTGGCTTTTAAAGTGACTATGGCGGTATTTCCAGGAGACCCACATCATTGGGACCAGTGGCCCAAAGGGCATCCGGAAGGGATGACAATTCAGGTGGCATTGCATTTTTAGACAAATACATTGGGGAAATCACTTTCTTACCTAATGTAAGTTGCACTCCTGAGGGAGAACAATATAGTGTTGCATGCAATCTTTTTAGCAAATCTAAGCCTAGCAAATTTTCACCACAACCTGTTGTTAGGATGAGGGGTGCTTTTAGCTCACAAGGTCCAACAGAAAGTGACATAGGACTAGAAATCGGGTTCCTAACTGGGGCGCCAGAAAAACCTACTGAAACATTCATTTCGCCAGACAAAGGCGCGCCAGGGAGTTTTGAATGCATAATTGAACTCTTTGCAGCACCAGTATCCAGCAGAAAGGGCTCCGTTACATTTGCTGTAGTTACTTTAACATAAGGTCCGCTCTGATCCACTGGCACTGAAACAACTCCCTCTCTCTGTCTACGGCTGTCCTAGTAATCATTATCTTCCACATTGTCGTCTTCTGCATAATAATCATTATTGTAGTACTGAGCTGTATTACCAGTCGCGTTGGCTTGCTGATCAAAGCTATTTATGGTATTTTGAGGCGGAAGAGGACGCATGTTCTGGGGAGCATTTCCACGCCCTTGCCTCTAGGAGTTTGCTGACCACCTCTACCTCTTGCGCCATATGCATTACTGTTACGCTGCATTAATTTAGGGCAACTATATTTAAAATGACCTTCCTCTTTGCAATATGAACATTGGTTGGGACCTACAGGGATTCGTGGTTGATAATACCCATTCATTTGCTGATTATTCTGAAATTGTTGGGGTTGCTGATAGATACCTTGTGTTTGCCTATAATTATTCTGTCCTCCACGTGGTGGATAAGCCTGCTGCAAGAGGACCTTTGTTTTCAGTTCTTTCGTTTTCTTATCTGTTCTATCTTTCTCATCTTTATCTCTATTTTCATAATACTGTGCAGTAGCCAGTATTTGCGCTGCAGAGGAAACAGCCCAGGAACTTTCTGAGTCTTTTAATTTTTTACACAACTCGGGAAGTGGATTCTGCACAAATTTATCAACAAATAACCGTTGGCCACCTTCAGTGCTCATGTCTTGACCACTGTGGTCGATAAACGTTTCTTCAAACCTGGTGAAGAAATCGGACACTGTCTCATCTTTCTTCTGCTTACATGCGGATAGTTTATCCCAATTGACGCGCATCGCGGGCATTATAGTTTTCATGTATGTGATAATTCTACCAGGGAGTTCTGCTACCAAAGGGTCAGGCTTTGCACCACCAACTTGTCTAGCGTCTGCAGCAACGATATTAGCCCATGTACCCCCTAGCTCTGCAGCATGATCCGTATTACGGATGGATCCCCATAAAGGCTGTGGAACAACATTCCCGAATAACATATCTATGTCAGCCAAATTCATGACACACAATTCTGCAGTTTGGTATAACTCCTTATAATATCCTGTAGGGTTTTTACGGGGGTCAGGAAATGTCTGCTTAAGTGCTAATACCTCAGATCGCTTCCATGGGACATGCACTCAAATACGCTGAAAATGTGCTAGGACAGGTGGATTAGCATTTGGATCAGCAGGTCTCCAAACTGGGGGAACCTCACGCATCGGATATTGGCGCGCTTTTAACTTTTTCCCCACAGGAAGTTCCTGTTCGAACAATGATTGCTGACAATCCCCATTTCTGAGGGACAGTAAAGTCGCAACTGCTTTATCTACATTGGGGCCCACAATTATACCTGTTTCAAAATCAAATCGCACTCGACACAATTCCTGTGGGTTTGGGTTTGCACCATTATCCTCCAATTCCTCACAGAGGAATTCACACATCTTGTCAAAGACATACCTCTGTTTTGGGGCATCCCATTGGTGAAAAACGTTAACAACTGATTCCACATCATAGAGTGAAGGGAAACCAATCCACCTATGCGCCAGATGATCTAACACCTCTTTCTCGTCGGGACCAGGCAGCTGACTGTGCAATTGCTTATGCTGTAAGCCAGGAGTCGCACTAGATGACCCAAAGAGAGGCGACATTAAATTCAATTCAATTCAAATAGACTTTATTCGGATTTCAAAAAACCATCCATAAAAGCACAGAAACAAAATTTTAAAATACACATTAGATACTACAATTTTGGGCCACAGCTTGTTACATATAAAATATAATTTATAAAAACAACAATGAAAGCACAATTGACCTTCTTGCTAAGCTGTGCATAAGACCATCATACATACAATATATAGAGGTATGCAAAAAAGATAACTATAAATTTTATGAAGGCAAGACAAATGCAATATATTAAGTTGTGCGAATCATGCCTTAAAGTGCAAAATGCATGTCTAGACAAAATTAATCAATTTTCAAAGACCTGCGTGAGCGTACAATAGCGTTAAGAAAGCTACTAAGTCTAAAAATTAATTCGTCTGATCCCAACATTAAAAAGTGTCTATAAGCATAGTTGTGGTCAATCAAGTCATATTTCCTACAGTAGGGGATTAGGTAATGCCTTGTAAATTTCATGTAGAAACCACAGCCAAAAATGAAATGGAGCATACTCTGGGTTCCACCATGGTCACAAGGACAATATAATTTTTCCGAGTTTTTAGTGTAACCCAGTGGAAAGCAGATAAGATTTACAATGCTCCTGTCCCTGAATCTAAATAATAGAATCCTATTCCACCTGCCCAATTTTTTTCATAGATAGGGCTGGGGTGACATCGGGAATTCAATGTATGGTTCCCGGATTAATAAGTAGTTGATTGTAGATTGTTTCACGGAGTCTGCTCTTTCCCTCTCATTGTGAAAATACTGATAGAGTGCCCTTCTCACCAGGTTTTTATGGGAGCCGTCAATCTGGTCGGGGTATGTAAAAAGATGACCATAGTTGACACTCACAAGGCTCCTTTCTACCGCATTTATCCATGGGATTAAACCGGCATTCTCACTTTTCAAACAATCTATAATAATCTCACGGGACAGGGAAGCTGCCGGGTTTTGCCAAATCCTTAACCAAAATAATGCAGGTCTAGCTCTTATAAAGTCCTCAACATAATGCAGTTTTAATTCATTGTGACATACAAGGGTCGGTGCACTTATAACTCCCCCCAAAATCTTCCGACAAAATCTATTCTCTTCTCTCTGTAGTTCTGAGCAGTTCGAGAACCCCCAGACTTCTGCACCGTATGTTCCAGTTGGAAGACATTGAGTCCGGTAGATTTGTAGTAAACTGGAAACCACATCGGCCTGACGTGGTTGGCGGAGAGAGGTAATAGAATTAATCGATTTGGAGAGTTTATTTCTCCCCATCGCAACGTGGGATTGCCACGACCCGCTATTAGAAAATAGCAAACCCAGATAAGGGAAAGTGCAAGTGCTTTTTAAAATGTTTTGACCTATCGCAATCTTTGAGATTTTGTAATTTTTAGGGCCGCAAGTCATTATAAAAGATTTGCTAAAATTAGTGCACAAACCTAAATCAGACATATAATTAACAAATCCCGATATTAAAATACGCAGGGCATTCGGGGTGCGGCCCATAAGGACCGCATCATCCGCGTAGAGTAACGCCGGGATAGGTTTCTTATTGATAATAGGAACATCCTTTGTCAAGTTGCATAAAGAATGAGTTAATTCATTGATGTATAGTATAAAAAGCAAGGGGGCCAAGACGCAGCCCTGTCTCACCCCCTTGCCAATTAAAATCTCGTTTGAAACCTCGCCTTCGTTGTTTATTCGAACTCGGGCTTTCAAATTGCGATGGAGGTTGGCCAGAAAATGGACTAAGGGTTCATCTAAGCCATAATTTAAAAGAATGGACCATAAGCGAGAGCGATTAACAAAATCAAATGCTGAGCTTAGGTCCATAAAACCAAAATACAAAGGGGATTGTTTAGCTCTCGTGTATTTGGCCATTATGAGGTTAAGGTTCAAACATTGTTCCACCGTACCAAGCTTGCTCCTAAAGCCTAGCTGGCAGCGGTGGATAATAGAGTTTTCATCTGCCCAGGTACTAATTTTATCAAATAGAACCCTACCAAGGACCTTCAGGGTGTTATCGATCAAAGATATTGGTCGATAACACCCCGGGTCCAACCTATTTCCCTTTTTAAAAATGGGTACAATAGTACTACTAGACCATGTCGAAGGGATGGATTTCTTACTCAAATTATTAAAAAGGTTACAGAGTAAGGGGGCCCAAAAACATGTATTCGATTTTATCTGGTCGATGGACAAACCATCCGGACCAGGGGCCTTGTTGCCAGCACTATTGGCAATAGCTTCCTCCACCTCCTCTAATGTTATGACTATGGTACTATCGGGGAAATTATCCTCAGTTGAGTCTCCAACTGCAGCATAAAGCTTTGAGAAATGGGTAACCCATGAGTCTCCTGTAATATTGCAGTTTATCGGGGTAATATTACTTCCCAGGGCTCTCAAGTTCTTTACTTCTCTCCAAAACCCAGTTGGATCTTTTAGGGCAGCAGTTTTAGTGAGATTGTCCCAATGGCTTATTAAAAGCTCCTCAGTTCTAACTTTTAATACATGTTTATATTTGGAACGTAGTGAACTGACAAGGGACACATCTCGGGGTTTGGCTTCCAAGGCCTTGCTAAGTTCTCTATTAGCCCTCGAACAATTGGTATCAAACCATCTTTGATTATTTATATTATGTTCTTTTAATGGTCTGGAGATTGCCCTTTTTATGACTGTGCATAAATCACAGAAAGACTTAGTTATATCGGGGCCACCGGGTGTTAGGCAGTTAGAGATCAGCAAAGGGTTATTCCTAATCACATTAGTTAGGATCTCTCGATTGTCAATCCCTCTCCAAACAATCCTAAGCCTATCTGTAGATACAGTAATGTTTTGGGCTCCAACCTCATGTGGGCCTACAGGTTTTTTAGTAGATTTAAGGTGGATTACTATTGGCAGATGATCACTATATGAGCTGCTGACAACCTCAGATTTAAGTAGCACTTCGCTAAGGAGGGAGGAGGTAAACATATAGTCAATCGTGGTTGAGCTACCACGGCCAATATAAGTGGGGGCCGGTACCTTTCCCTCAGCGGTTCCACTATAGCCCATAACGTCGTCTAGATCCCTGCTATATAATAAGTCCAATAATTCAGAACCTCGTCTACAGGGCGGAGATATAGAATGAATGTGGGCATTAAAATCTCCGCCAACACAAATGCCATCAAATTGGCCAAACTTTTCTCCATTCGCAACTTCATCGATAAACTTAAACAGTTCTAAAAAAGTGGGGTTGGGATGGAACGAAATCATTGTTATAAAAGTTTATAAAACAGATCTTTAACCTTGCAACATATTTCACGGCTATCAGATGTTTACTGACCACATGTAGAGGTTCAATTTTTACGTCCTTAGAGATTTTTGCCCAGATAGATAGACCACCACTTGGTCGCCCCAAAGCAGGAGATGGTACGATAAGATTATGACAGAAGAAACCCTCCAATAGTTGAGCGCATGTGCACCATGTTTCTTGCAACATTACCACATCAAAATTTCTTATCCAGGTAACCCATTCTTTGCTTTTCATCTTACCTGGAAGCCCAGCAATATTCCAGCTAATGATACTTAAAGTATCAGTCGGTGGAATAGTGGTGGAAAAAGGAAGGGCAATGGGAGGGTCGAGGCATACTACATGTGGGGGTACTAGTCCATCTGGACAAGGTTTATGAATACATATGGGATTTGCCGTTTCCAGAGGCGACATTAAACTAGTAACTACATTAGCTAGTCGTTGTCGTGCTGAAGGAGAAGTTGAGGCGAGAACGGGGGGATAAACAGAGGGAAGAAAAGCGGAGTCAGATACCGGTACCTGGGTAGTGTAAGAAGGAGCGCCAGGGGAAGCCGCTGGCGTGCTAGGCAAAGTCGCAGGAAGCGTGGGGGTAACAGGTAACAAAACTGGCGGCCCTTGAGAGGGCTGCACTGCAGGGATAAGAGCCAGCTGAAGAGGAGCTGGCGGCTGCGGGAAGGCTTGCGGCATGTTTACTGGAGGCTGCACATTTACAAGCTGTGGAGGTGCTGTGGTGTTTTGCGCATATAGGGGTGGCGAACTTAGCAAATGGGACATTAGGGAATCTTTCTCTTTCTCTTTTGTCTCATCTTGCACAAGGGGTGACAAAACAGGGTAACATTTATCAATCCCTAGTTTGCGCTGTCTGTGCAATTGCTCATTCATTTGTTCCTCCTCATTATCTTTAAATTGCACAGCTGCTTGCATCACTGACATACCTCTTTCTCTCTTATTTCTTTTAGCTAGCTTAATTTCCTTCTGTTTGGCTTCCTTTCGCCATAGGCGGAAAGAGTCAAACATCGCCGGCCGGGCTTTCTTTTTAAACAATTTCACTTCCAAATTATCTAAGATATCTGTATCGAAACTACCATTTTGGGGCCATTTTAAAACACCGTCCTTTCTGGTGTATCGGATCCATACTTCATTATATGCATTGGGGCCCACGCCATGTTTTACATAAAGCTCATAAGTTGGAGTTCCAATTGGAGGAACCGGACATGAATCCTCTAACTGGAAATCCCTTCCACAACCCAAACAAAATAATCTTCCAAATACACTAGCACCAGGCATCTTCGCTCACTAGTCTAGTTCCAAACTTCAAAGGATTATCGATTACGATAGTCTCGTGAATACACGAGTCCTCTGGCTTTGGCGTTTGCAAACTCCAAATCAAAATAATCCCGAAAGATACCAAAAAATCCCAAAGGATACCAAACAAACTGGGAGACGCTCCACTTATACTTAACTGAATATCGATGATCAATGGCGTCACCAGAAGACTCTCTCGATTGTTTCGCTCTACCAAAATCGTCAAGGGTCCAAAACAGGGCGATTAATCAGGGCAGCAGTCCTTCGTAGCCGTCGGGACGCGGAGAACCTCGCAGAAAAGACTTTCGGACCACGTCGACATGCAGGGGTCGATGAAGTGGCGGCCTTCCTCCAGAATTTCCACACGAAGCTCCTCACGAACCTCTGGCTTGGACCGGTACCGCTGAAATCGCCCCTCGTTGGGCGCCAACTGAAGTACTGGGAATTTTAAGCCCAGCGGTGCAGGGGAACACACCCTATGACTTCGGGTTCTTCCTGTTTCAGACCTACAGAAACACAGAGTCTTCTAGGTGAAGTCAAAGATCAGTTTATTGGCTGCAGACCAATTACAGGCATCCTAGAAGTACATCAGCGTGTATGTTCTCAGGAGACAGCCAAAAATTACAGAAACGGGCTTCTCCTTAAATACAAAATATCCTGCTTCAGGCATACATTCCTTGTTTTATGATATGGCCATATACATGTATACATTTCAAACGAAAAGGCAGAGTCATGATGACCATCCCACATTCCAGTTAAGCCAGCCCACAATTATTTACCCAGCAAGGCTCAGATCCCACATCAGATATCAACAGGCCCCAATAAACACGAGCATCTCCTGCTTGGGAAACAAGCCATAAAACAGGAACAGTCAGGTGTGAAAGAGATTAGCTGAAGGCTCGTGTAGGATGAAAAGGCTTTATGGTGTGTCAAGCCCTGATGCTAATCACAGGTGGCCGTAGGACGGGGAGCTCGTGAGACCGGACTGACCTGGGGCAGCGGAGCCAAGCTGCCCAGGTCACAGAGAAGTCAAAGGAAGGCACATGTGTTCTAAAGGCCCGTATTTGCTTGTAATGTGTAGCCTATGTGAGGGCAACCATAAGATGGCCACCGCTCTAAGATGGAACCCACGGAGTCAATGTATAATATCGTATATGAAGTGCATTTATAGCTAAAACGTTACACAAAGCACTTGTACATACCGCATTGACCATTCACGGTTCGCTAATACCGGGATAGACAGGGGTGGGGCCCTGTCTCCTACGCGGTCCCAAATTGCAAAGTACGACAACTGGTGTTAACTTCATGTGCCAAAGACAAAAATGGTTACTTTCATTGATGGGGTTTCTCCATAGTAGAGGCTACATCTTGGAAATTACTACCCCAGACTTTGTTACTATACCTTGATTGACTGTTTTTAGGAAACTCTTTGAGACTAGGCTGTTTTGGCAACAGTCAAGACCTGCTTTCTCATTGCGCTCTCCCCATTCATCTTTTATTTTATTGTAATCCTTTGATGCATGTTTTTTAGTACTGTTACAAAGACAGCACCATAAATATAACATTCCATTGTCTGTGGGGATATCCTTCTATTTAACTGTAAACGGAGCACAATAATGTATAGTGAATTAAACACAATACACATATTTGTGATAATTGAATGTACATGTCGTTTTAACTACGTCAGTTTAGTAGACTATGTAAGGCTCTTGTTTTTGTTCCATTAATATGGTTATTGTTTAGTACAAACGCACAAAAAAATAAAGAGAACGATATGCATTTTTCCTATGTCACCTCCACTCTTGTATCTGGAGCGTTATCCTTATTTAAAAAATATTTATGTAGATAGTAGAAAGGAAACACAACAAGTGTTCGTGTTTCCTGGCATATACCAATTGATGACAAGATTGGGGAATATGTGTGTACTTTACAGTAATCTTCCATTTAACACGAATGCTACCACGTGGTTTTAATTCAACAATTGACATGCAAATATGGCGCCCGAAAATAGACGATTTAAATTAGACAGCACAGCCCTTCCTCTAAGTCCAGTTCTCATTTTCCAATGGGAGTGAAATCAGGTGCATTTAAACAATTTTGCAGATGGATGTTTTCATTTAAGCAAACATTGAGAAAGGCAGCATTTATTTTTTAAATGGCCGGGCCCCGGGGAATGGTGTCCCTGGGGCCGGAAATGACCTGGAAGAGGGGGGCAGCTCAGCCCCCTTCCCTTAAAAAACACTTGTCGATCCTGCGCATTCCTGCCCTTTTCTTTGGATGCACAGCAGCGCAGCAGGAAGGCCTGCTGCCCTGTGGGGTGTCAAATGTTTGTAAATGAGGTCCTGAGTTAGCAAAGCATTAGAAGATGTGCAATTATTTACATGTGCATATATGATGTGTTAGAAATGGGGGTCTCTAGTTGGCCATGGCTGGCGCCATTGTCCAAATAGGGACCCTTCTTCCTAAGTCAGAGGAAGTGGGCTACCCACTATGATAACCCCTGCTCAACCCTATGGTAACGTACCATGAGCAGTTAGGCCTATCTCAGAGGCAGTGTGTGAAGCGTTTATGGCCACGTACAATAAGGCAGTAATGACACCACAAAAGGACACAACTCAGGTAGATATAGAAAAATAATATCTTTAGCTAACAGTTTAACTCAAAGACTCTCAAAGCGTTTCAACAACTATAATTCACGTCAACCCGTAGGGACTAAAAGAGACAACAACGTATTCACCCAAAGCGGGACACGGACTGAGTTCAGGGGCGGGACCTACGCGACCCATTGCGCACCAGGTACCTGTCGTTGAAAGGGACTACAGCACGCAGCTTCTGGAAGAAGCGGAGACGGTCACAGGCGGACTCCCAGCGACCACAGGTCTTGGATGCTGAGGTCCGCAGCATGCACTCACAGTGGTTTGGGCACTCAGGGGCAGGCGGGCGCTCAGTGGCAGCAGTGCGCGGCTGCGGCGGCCTGGGCTGGTGGTGGTGATGACTCTCGTTGTGCAGCTCCGTGGTGGGCTCACAGCGGCAGCAGCTCTCTCTTAGCTGCGGTGGCCCACCGAACAAATCCGAAGGATGCAAAGTTGTCAAAGATGCAGGCGCTCAGCGGCCACAGCTCTCTCTTAGCTGTGGCGGCCCACAGGACAAATTAGGAGGATGAAAAATAGCACAAGAGGTGGGCACTCAGCGGCTACAGCTCTCTCTTGGCTGCGGCGGCCCACGGGACAAATCACGATGGTGCACAGTAGCAAAGGGTGTGGGCACTCAGAGGCAGCAGCTCTCTTTTGGCTGTGGTGGCCCACGGGACTAATCACGATGGTGCACAGTAGCAAAGGGTACGGGCACTCAGCGGCAGCTGCTCTCTCCTGGCTGCAGCGGCCCACGGGATGAATCACGATGGTGCACAGTAGCAAAGGGTGGGGGCACTCAGCTGCAGCAGCTCTCACCTAGCTGCGGCGGCCTACGGGACAGATCAGGGTCTCGACCAGGCTGGCAGGCACCATGGTGGATGGTCAGCGGCCAGAGCGCTCTCTCGACTGCTGCGGTCCACGCAGATTCAGCGGAAGGCCCGAAGGTGCCGATTCAGGCAGGCTCTCAGCGGCGGCAGCTCTCTCTTAGCTGCAGCGGCCCACACAGGTTTAGCAAGTAGGTTCAAAGGTTCAGAGTCAGGCGGGCACTCAGCAGCGGCAGCTCTCCCTTAGCTGCAGCAGCCCACACAGGTTCAGCGAAAGTTTAGAAAGTCTCAATTCCGATTCAGGCGGGCTCTCAGCTGCGGCAGCTCTCTCTTAGCTGCAGCGGCCCACACAGGTTTAGCATAAGTTCAAAAGCGCCCATTCCGCGGTCCTCACAGTAGAACTAGAAGCTCCGGATTACTCGACGGAGACCTCACCTGCAAGCAGAACTCCTCGCACAGGAATTCCAACGGTGGATGGGGTGAAGTCTAATGTCCCTGAGACTTCTGCAGGAGGCGCTCTCGATTTAGGCCCTCAGGTAGTTTCCTCGGCAAGCTTGATGAAAGTTGCAACGACTTTTCCTCTGTTCACTCGGACAGAGTTTCGTCTTGACATCTAGAAGGAACACACTTGACCAAAGTTCCAGCGCAGCATTTTATACCTAAAAAGTCTTTGTTCTCTAAGGTTGTAAATCACTGATTCCGGTCAGAACCAGTTCGGTGGGGTCAGGGAGCACTTGGTTTACGAGGCGATATCCTGCCCTTTCAGAATGAGGGGGTCTGCTATCAGACACCCAGTGGAAGGTGGAGCCATCATTCACTTTGCCAGGCACGGCCCTGCTCGGATCAAAGAGTCACCCCTCCCCATGCTCCGAATACCGATCTCTCTCTCCAGCCAGGTCTGACCCAGCTGGCCCTGCTGCTCCAAAACCAGACAGCCAATACACATACGCGTAACAGCCTACAGTAAAGCTTAGGCAAGAGATTACCACGTTTTCAGGAAAGGTATTTCAACACATGCAATATATAAACGGTCCTTACTAAAAGGTGCCCCTCAATGTCCTGAGCATATACATATCAAACTCGAGGGTCCTATCAGGTTCCTAGGGCCCGATGGGATGATAGAAAGCAATCTTTAACCGGCCCATCCTGGTCTATGAGAATGGATCGTTTTGCAGTAGCGACAGTGAAATGGAAGGTAACTCACTATTGAAACAGGCTACACCAATGTAGGTATTATAGTTATTCTTATTCATACAGTCATTTATATACAGGGAGCATTTGCACTGTGGCACTGAGTAGCAGTGGCATGGTGCCCAGAACATCTACATCCAGCCAATATAAAAGATAGGGAGGGTAGAGAGGAAGGGAGACCCACGCCAATTATGCCAGGTCTAACAATGTGCTGTTCTCAAAGAGTGCTTTTCCTTAAATTCTGGATATTGTCATTTTGTTATCCTGCTTTGTCAGACAGCTACAGAAGCACAAATAAATTCAGTCACTTACCCAAAAACTACATGTGCATGCAGCAGATTCATAGTTGTAATCATATCTATATTTTCCATAACACAGGCACTGAGGTGTTTGTTGAGAGCCACTTACATAGATATTTAGAGAGTCATAGAAATAGACACTAAAATAGACAGTCCCATACTGGCACATTTATTTAAACGTCTCATGGCACTGCTACAGGTGTACTCCTACAATTTATTAGATATGTTGACAAGAACTGACACAAGCTTCTCACTCATGTAGAGAAATACTCTTTCAAACATGGATGTTGCTTGAAAGTACAGGTCCTGTCTGTGCACTTTCACTTGTAGCTTGATTTGTCGTGTAAACTCTGTTTGTCAAGTCTTGAAACTAAGTTTCAGTGTGCACAAGTCACATGTGAGAGATGCTGTAGGTGTGCTATAAAGCATGCTGGTTTGTGCTTAAAAGATGAGAGATGTTCTTTTCAGTTCACTAATTTACTTGCATGCCCCTGTGCCAAGTACTAAATAGAGTATGCCATCCCTAAAGCAACTGACATACATGTTCAGAAAAACATAAAGCCTCTGTTTCAGCTATTGAGACAGCTATAGTAGCGTGTATAGAGTCAGTCACTCACTAGAAACTATTATATGCAGCAGACTGAAAGGTAGTTGCAGTCACACCTACGTAGCTCTGTATTGCCTAACACAGGCACTGAAGTATTTCAGCAGCCACTTCCATTTAGACAGTCATAGAGGTATTATAGCAGGTGGTTACATACCAGCACATTTACTTAAACATCTCATGGCACTGATAGAGGTCTACTTCTACACTCTCTCAGATATGACGGCAAGTACTGTCACAATCTTCTCAACCATGCAGAGAAATAGTATTTCCAATAGGTGATGGCTAGTAGTGCAGACCCTGTCCGTGCACTGTCATTGCAAGCTTCACTTGGCATGTTATAGGTGTTACTGAAATGTCAAACCCATGTTTTAGTGCACATAACACACTTCTAAGATATGCTGTATGTATGCCGTAAAGGATGCTATTTTGTGCTTGAGAGATTAACATATATCTTTTTGAGTTGAATTAGTTACTTTAGCACTTGTAGGCCCTATACAAAGTACTACATAGAGTATGCACCCCTAAAGCAACTGATATGCATGTTCCCAAAAGCAGAGACCCTCTCTGCAACCTAATCAGACAACTGCAGAAGCACATATACATTCAGTCACTTACTAGAAACTACTTATGCTTGCAGCAGACTCAGAGGTAGTTTCAGTCACATGTTCATAGCTCTCTATTCCCTTACGGAGGCCCTGCAGTATTTGTGCAGCCACTTACATACACATTTAGACAGCCATAGAGCTACTAAAATGCACAGTCATATACCAGAACATTTACTTAAACATCTTATGGAAATCATACAGGTGTACACCCACTTACATATGTAGGAAAGTACTGAAACAATCTTCTGAACCATGCAAAGAAATAGTCTGTGAATCATGGGTGATGGCTACTAGTGGAAACCCTGTCTGTATATTCTTACTCCAAGCTACATAGAGTGTGCCATCCCAAAAACAATTCACATACATGTTTACAAAAGCATAGAGTCTGTCTTTCAGTGACAGAGACAGCTAAAGAAGCTCTTCTACATTCAGTCACTCACCAGAAAATATGTATGACTGTAGCAGAATCAAAGGTAGTTGCAGTGACACTTACATAGCCCTCTATTGACTAACAAAGACACTGAAGTATTTGTGCAGCCATTTGCATACACATTTAGGCTTCCACAGAGGTATTATAGCAGGCAGTTACATACCAGCACATTTATTTAAACATCTCATGGCACTGGTCGAGGTGTTCTCCTACACTCTCTGAGATATGTAGGCAAGTACTGACACACCTTCCGACCATATACAGAAATAGTCCTTCGAACATGGGTGGTGGCTACTAGTGCAGCTCCTGTTTGTGCTCTCTCATTGCATGCCTCACTTGGCATGTCATATGTCTTTCTCAACTGTCAAATCCACTCAAGAACTCATGCATCCAGTCACTGATCCACTCAGACACTTGTGCACCCACTTAGACAGCTACTCAAATGGTCAGAGACTCACTCAGACAGTGATGCACCCACTCACACATCCAGTGAGACACATATGCAGGCAGTAACAGACTCACTCAGACATACACACACCCAGTCACACACCCATTAAGCCACTCACACACTCAGTTACACTCTCACTGAGGCACTCTTGCACTCACTCACACACTCATTTTCAAAGGTTACAGGTTACAAGTAAGAAATAGAATTAAAAACTTAGAAATTCACTGAAACAACAAAGGCTACAGGGACATTATATTTTGGCTCCCATTTCACTCATACAAAACCAGTGAAATTCAGCAGTTATAGTTACCTGAGCTGACTATAACTTACGCACCGGCAATGCACTACTTATGACCTCACATATCACATCAGTCATGACATGCTCAGTGACTTCACTGATTATATCACTAATGACATCTCAAATGACATTACTGATTTGTTTACCTGTTTTACCATTGAAGTCAGACCTCCTTACTTTGCCAATTATTGTTTTCCTTGTCAGCAAAGTGGGAGATGCCCAAAATGCCATGAGCTGTGCAACCACTTTCTAACTATGTAATTGGAATTTCACCCAGGGAACAAGGGATTCATCTGTTTAATTTGGGTAAACATTCTATTCACCACAGTATCCACTTACCTAAAAACAGATACTATGGGCTGTATCATACATGCGGTGCATTTTATTTGTTTGCGCCAAGCGCACCTTGTAAAAGGTGTGCCTGGCACAAACAAAGAAAATGATCTGTATTAGGATGTGTGCGCTGCCCCCTGGGCAGCCGCGAACTTGCGCTGCCCCCAGGCCAACACGTTCACGTGAAAAAGGGAGCAGTTGCTTTGAAGCTGCTCCATGTTTCAAAGTGCAGGCTGCAACCAACCTGCACTTTGAAGGGGTATTAGAGATCCCCTTATAGGCGGGTGCAGTGAGTGACAGCACCCGCCTGCAAGGGGATGTCTTGGAGGTCAATGGAATCCCCCTCCAGACAGCAGCCATCAGGTGACACACTTTCAGTGCTGCGCCTCCTGACAGCTTCTTTGCCTCTGTGCCCACGTCTGTAATACGGTGCAGAAGCAAACAGCAAATATATAAAATTATAGAAAAAAAAAGGGATTCCCTCATTTGCATGGGGCCACGCCCCCATTACAAAGGAGGGTACACCCTCTGATGACAGAGCTGGCGCATTATGTGCACCAGCACTATTGGTATTACAGAAGGGACACACAAGCATCTGCAGCCCCCTCTGTAATACCAAAGTGCCGGGGACGTGGGGGGATGGTGGGGGGGATGCACAGTGGCGCTCAAAGCAGGCGCAAATGCCCATTGCTTCCCAGGGTACTTCTGTAATATGGCCCCCTAACTCAGAGGCGTAGCTAGAGCTTGTGGCGCCCGGGGCTATCTCTCAGATTGCCGCCCCTGGGGAGGGGTGGTTGCTGGGGGAAAAAGACGGCGGCCACTTGAAAGAGGTCCGAGAGACACGTAGTATCGCTGCTAATAGTTACCTCGATCATGCAAGTTACATGCACATACATGACACGGTCCAAGGCTACACAGTTGAATACACCGGTGACTGGCAGTACAAAAGAGAACACACAGACTGCATGATCTATCTGGGGACTCAGAAAAACCACATGTGACATCCATCAGAGAGCTGCGTGAATAATTACCTGGTAATCCCATCAGCACAATGCAAACATGCACATACATGACACTGTTCAGGGATCCATCAGCTACAGCTGACATTAAATGACCATTCATCATGGTCCCCCCATTAAAGCAGTGCACTTTGTGATCTGCATAGTACATGTTCTTTGCAGCAGGCACATTAACCCTCTGTGCTACCTTTCCAGGAGTCAACCCTTCCACTAGACAAAACTCCATCTCTCTCTAGGAAGAACATTAATCACCAAAGTTATCATGACAATGACTACGGGAAAAATATAACATTAAAGCATAAGAAATATGAATAGTGACGCGTTTGTTTACATCTGTATGTAGCTTGGGTAAAGGCTTGGAGAAAAGTGCTTCTCAGGAGTCAACCCTTAAACATTAGTGAGTGAAACATTTGGTAAATGCGGTGGTATAGTATAGAATTGAAATGCCATAAATCCTTAGTTTCACATCGCTGAGATAAAAACGTTTGTAAGTAAGGAAAGTCTATCTACCTTTGAGTACAAAAACGCTATGAAATATAAATACATGAATTATTCGTCTGATTTCTATAGTGGCGCTGGACTCTGAAGCCAGCGTGGCTTTGTGATTTGGGGTTTTACGCTAACGCCCGGTAGGCCTAGCTTCAGTTAGTAAGCAATCCTGCCGCAGCCTGAGCCGGGGGGAGGCAAAGTATGACAAATGGCCTTTTAACGAGTCTGGCGGTATCCTGAGACGAGCCGCGTCTGCAGCCGACCTCGGAGCGGGACCAGCATCCCCCGGAGCAGCCGCGACCCGCCGGAGGAAGCCCAGGTGTTGCTGAGCTGTCACAGGAGAGCGCTCCCGGTATGAGAGGAATCCGGCAGTTCGGGCCGCCAGCAGCTGCCGCCCGCTTTTGTTCCCCCATACATCCTATTCTATCCGAGCCACCACCCGGTCCCACTTCTGCGCCAGTGACAGACAGCTCCCAAAAACCCAGCCACCTGGCCTGTATCAAACGGCAAGGCCAGGAGCCCCCTCCCCTGCCCGAGGAACCCGGCCAGATGGAAAGCACAATTCAGCAGGGATCACCCGCAGAAAGCACTTAACCAGTACAAAGCTGGTGCAGCGCCCTGGCCGGGCTCGTGTTGTTTTAGTGACAGGTCAGGCCCCAGGTGAATCCCCGCCTCGAGGAATTTGTGTCAACACGTTTTCATTCACTGCTAATTGTTACCCTAGACTTCTGTCACTTTGCAGTGCGATCTATCGTAAAGCACAATTTGTAAATTCTTACCTCAGTTAGGAGTCTCGCATCTCTTGCCGATGTAAATACGTTTTAAACGAGGAATGTTTGCGGATTGCCCCTGCACGGTGTTTCTATTTATTTTCAGTTTAAACTTAAATGCCTGCCGCAGGGAGATGGCCGCCATGATATCTGCTCTGTTTATTAGGTAAAGTGCCACTAGGTGACACGGGTTAAAGGATAATTAGCACATATCGAGGCACTGAGTTACAAGATGAAGCGTAAACAGCAGCAGATAGTTTTGACATGCAAAGACCAGATATCCTGTCTGGGAAACTGATATGGCTGACACCATGGGTAGGTGAGCTAACTAGATACCGCGCTTCCCTTTCCCGCCACAGTTTCCTGATGTGAATTATACATATAAATGCCGCATAATTTACTTTCCCTCACTCTCGGCCATGGAATAACTTCAAGGAGTGTGCGGTGTCTTATTTACTGATGGTATTTAATATGGGGCATATATTGCAAATAAGCTGGTTCAGAGAGTTGACATAACCAGAGCATGGCTGCCAACAGGTCCCATGCAATGAGGGTGCGCTCCTCCAGCCAGTCATATTTGGTCAATCTACAAACCTCAACTCGCTGGCAGTTGCAGAGTCTTCAGATTTAATAGAGCACGTGAAACAATAAATGCTTCGTTTTATCGATTGTTAAACTAGGTAAGGATGAAAGTCCCTCTCGTGCACAGGGTATTCCATATGCCAGATATCTTAAGGTCTCTTGTGTAAAGTTGGTGAAGCACACACAAACCCCATTCTTAGGTCTGACGTTAGCCAAGAACTTTTAGGAGTGGGCGTAACTCGCGTAATTCTGTGTTCCTTAATCACATGGAATTACTCCGGTATTCCACAAGATTATGCAGAATTGTGCAAGAAGAGTAATTATGCATTTAGAGCCACTTTCTTAGCACAATAATGCCCCCTCAGGTCTAAAATGGACATGAGGAAGCATTTTGCACTTCAAAATAGTGCTAAATGCAACAGAACATGAATAGCAGTCAGGGCCGGACTGGTCGTAGCGGGCACCGGGCAATCCCCCAGGGGACTGGTTTGGTCCCCTGGGGGCCGTTTTTGTTACAGGGCCGGTTTTGTAGCATAGCTGCAAAACCGTCCCTGTAACAAAATCGGCCGAAAACGGCCCGGGCAAAGAGCTCGGCGGCACCCCCAACACCCCCGCGAGGGAGGGGAGGGGGCGGCCGAGCACTTTGCCAGGGCCGGTTTTGGCACCCAGTCCGGCCCTGATAACAGTGCGAGCAGCCAGTAGTGCTCGCTGAATGTGCACTTGGCAAGTTTTACCCCAATATACTTTGGGAATTTAGCACTTGTTTCTCAGCATAAGATGCAACCTAGCAGCCAGGATGTATTTTGCACTAGAATGTAACACAGCAGTGCTAACAGCCGCTTGCACTCGCTAAATATGCTCCCGCAGAAGGATTTTTCCCTCCAAATTACTCTTAATAACACAAGCGGGCGTAATCTAATTATTGAAAATTTTGCGTCAGAGAGTAACAAGTAATGACAGAAATTACTCTGATTACTCTGGCATGACAAATTTCACCCAGGCCTACTTTTGTTTTTACTAAAATTATATATATGTAATCTGCTTTCTAACAGGGGCTTACAGCCAGCCATCTTGATTCACTGGTCTGCTGTAATGCCATTCATGTTGTTGTTCCTCCCATTACAGGAAACAGCTTGAAGAGATAGGTCAGCCTACTACTTCAGCCATTGGCTTACTTCACTCTGAGTGTTGGCACTTTGCACTTTTTTTGGGCTATTTTCGGTTGTTACACTCCTTGAAAAGTTCTTGCCTCTTCTGTTTGTGGAAACCAAGAAAATGGTGATCCAAGCACTGATCACTTCCAGACTTGATTATGGAAATGCACTATACTTACGTCTTCCAGAATACCTCCTGAATAGACTTCTAGTGGTGCACAATGCGGTGGCTAGAACTCTTCTCAACTTCGCTCCAAGAGCCCATATGACACAGCATTTCAAACGCTTCACTAGCTTCCTATCAGCAAGAGGATTCTTTTTAAAACTCTGGTCCTGGTTCATAAAGGTCTGCATGATAAAGGAGCAGTGTACCCGAGGAGGAGGAGTTGTGCGTATGCACCTCCCAGGAATTTATGGTCAGTGAAATTGCTATTTAACCAGAATGCCCAAATCCGCCGGGCCAGGACCAGTGGCAGATCCTTCTTTTACCGTAGGTCAATAGTGCGGAATAACCTGCCTCTGGATCTCCGTTACATATCTGAGCTACCCATCTTCAAGAAAATGCTAAAAACCTGGTTCTTTCAAACAGGCTTAATAGTGTGATCAGCGCTGTGGCAGGGTGCCTGGCATTTAGCGCCAGGACACTCTTTGGAGTATATGTGAGCTCTACAAATCTCTTTTCAAATCAAATAAACGTAGCACATTCATACAGAAAGTATTTCGCATCAGTGACAGTGACAACTATGGCGATCTGCATTTTTGAAACAAAAAATATTTTTCGTTTTAGCCAATTTTTGCATTGGCAAGGGCTGACATCTCCCTCAAAATAACATTTTGCAAAGCCATGACAAAACAGAAGAAGAATTGACAAAGCCAAAAGGCTGGTAGCTAATGGCAAACCTATTGGTTTTGCCAATGCTGGTTTATTATAAACACCACTTGTGCAAATTCCATTTGAACACTTGCTAACGCAATCACTTCAACTGAAATACTTGAGACCACATCTCCCATAATTCACTGATTTATCAAACACAAGCCTGCAACAGGAAACAAAGTATCTCAGTAGCATAAAGTTATCTGCTAGCACTTTTTGGTTTTGAATACTGACATAAGCTAATCAAATGACATCTTAAGCATTGAGTTTATAAATGCATACAAAAAAACGTTTGTAAAGAAAGAGGACCTTATTCCTATGGATCCTTTTAACTACCTATATCGAATTGCCCATTCTGAGGAAAACTCATTGACAAAATCTTTTTAGTCAAACGTCTGCATTATTTGAAGGACTTAACTTCATTTTGGACTATTAAACTAGATCCCACTTTGGACATGGCACTGAAGTGCATTTGTTTGCCACATCAGATGATATCTAAACTAGTTTTGATCAAAGTAAAATTACACCTGCGTGATATTTCATAGGCCATTGCTATGGTCCCCCCTATACTTCTACATAGTCTTCATGACATAGAAGATTAAGGAATTACTGTAAAATGTCCCTCTTTCTTTCATGGCAGATTTCTCACTTCACTCCCTTTGATTCAGTATTATTCAGATCCATAGGTGGCATCGCCCAAAGCTTGGCCATTGCTCCTCTATTATTCAACTTTCATCTTCGCTTTCTGCCCGAGCTCATGTGTTCACTTCGTCTCAACTTCATTGACCATGCAGATGACAAGCAAATCACACTTGTCCTTGAGCATCCATCAACCTCTGATTCCTGTCCCACTGGATAATGCCTAAAATGAATGTGTAGTTGGATTTTAGGGAACAGCTTCTAAGCAAATACCTCAAACACTGAGACACTAGTATGCAGCAATACCTCTCGTCAACCATATGGTATCAAGAACTAGAGCAACCATTGTTCCATTTAGTTGAATTTAGGAATTCCAGGCATATTATAGGCACCACTCTCTTTGCTTATAACATACATAAATTAAGGTTTCCTTGCTGGTTCAACCAGGTGAGATGACTTTGGCAAATCATACCATACCCTTCCCCTACTTACACCTTAAAAATTTCAGGCTACCCTCACAATATTGTTTTCCTGGCTTGACCATGTCAACAGGGTTTACCTTGGAACACTAGTGTTAATACTTTGGTAATTACAGCACATTTAGAATGCATCTTACAGGCATCTTTTCAACCTACCAATCTGATATCACGTTACACCAAACATCATTTTCTAATGCTATCTTTCAATGGCTGAATGAATCACCTTCAAAACAATATGCATTGTTCATCGAGCAATACATCAAATTCAAACACCTTTGCCTCAACAGAAATGTTACAGCTTTTGTAAAGCAAGAAGAGTACTTCATTCTCGAATGTACCCTCTCTTATAAAGCCCACCTTTTAAGGAGTCGCAAACTGTCAGAAGCTTATTCATCATCTAGTTCACCAAACCCTTTCACAGTCTGAAATGTTTAAAAAAAGAAAAATCGATGTATGAGGCATGGAAACAGACAAAAAGGGGATCCCGGCACCCCAAATGGGCATAAGCTGCAGATGCAAATGTAATACAAAAATGCATATGATTTAATATACAGTGCTCCAATGGTGATCACGTAATGAGACTGAAACAAAGTAGTTACACAGGTGCAGGAATCTGAAGTCCTGACAAAGTATGTAGGCGACTTTCAAACTGATATATAAATGTAAACTCTCAGGGGCATATTCTCAAGGAGCTATCGCGGAGTTAACGGCACTTTATTGCAGCCAAAGTTGCGATAAATGTATCTCCCCATTTACAAGCTGGTGTTAATAGCTCACAGCACCAGTTCAACCGCGATATCAGCCGCAAAAAACATCGCCACAGAAGACCCCCGCAACTATCGCTAATGAGATGCAAAGTAGGCGTTCCCGTGCCATAATCCGCGACAACACCACTCCGCAACATTCACAACGACCAGACAGAACTGCGATAAGAACACAAAACAGGCAATAAGACACGTTAGCAGCAGGAAAATAACACCTGCTTTGACCTGGTGCAAAGTCTGACCACAACCTGCACCACAAAAGGGAGCACAGCCCACAGCCACATTGGAAGGGACACAGATGCCATGGAGCCACTGGTCATGCGGCCCGGACACCCAAGAGGGCCACAACACCCACCGCCACCACCCCAGGACACCAACCCCCACCCGGAACCCCCCCGGACCACCACAGAGGCATCCCAGACAAAGACAGCGGACCCCCAGGAAACGCACCAGTCTCACAGACCCAACTCCTGACAATGTCATTGCCCACTACAGGCCCAAAAGGACAACCATCCTACGCATCTTGACCAACAACGTCCAATAGGCCGACTGAACCAACACAGCGGACAACCAACATCCCACCCCACACAAAGCTGCTGACTGTGCTGCACCTGTTGGCCCCTGGTACCCCCCAACCAACACCCACCAGAGTCGGAGGAGTCACACAGCCAGCCACATCCAAGTCCCTCACACCTGTCCTGGACATCACCACAGCCTGGTACCCCAGTCCCTATACATCCAACACAATGCGCAGGATCCGCTGGACACCAAGCAGGGACCATACGCCATAGCTGTATGCACGCACGTGTTGGGGGCAATCCACAGCACACATGTCACAGCTGTGCCCCCTGCCGACAAAGCACACAATCACCGCAACAGAAAGCACACGTCTCACATCCATGTGCAGGCAACAACCGAACAGCATGGAACTTCCACCAATGTCGCCTCCAAATACCCAGCCAGTGTGCATGATTCCTCCAACAGTTCATCAGCAACTAGCGTTCCCAGGATGGCACCAAGGGAAATGCACAGCCCCTTGGCAAGTTCCAAATGAACAGCCCACTCACCTCAACTCCACAACCATGCAACTCACAACCCTGGCAATGCACACGTCACAAATTCACAACCAACATGCAAAACAACATGCCCACCCACCAGACACGACAGAACAACTCACAATGGTAACCTGGGCAAGCCCTGCACATGAGCCCCATCTACGGCATGGCACCTCAGCCACACACAAGCCGAATGTGGGGAGAGGTGGCAACCAGGCATGTGTGGAGGTAGGAGAACCATGATTGGGAAAGCACACAATGCCAAGTGTGACGGAGATGTACTGGACAGACCGCAGTATGCAGAACACACCCATATCCATGGCGACATACACCTCTGGTGTATGGAGTGTAGTGGACAGTGGATGCAAACATGTCACCCCGGCCAGTGGGGGAGTTCGCGGAAATGTTACCTGTTATGTCCCCCCGTAAGCGTGTGCAGTGTGGGATGGCCCGGCATACCCCATGCCAGCGTAGGGGTGTGAATAAAAAGCACGTAGCCCTGGGCGTGGTCCTCTTCCGGAAAGCCCAACGTCTCTGCAAAGGGTGGCGCCTCTCACCACGCCATGAGGCCGACGCTGTCCACGTGAGCGGAGTTGCCTGCGATCCTGTGTGCCTACCGTACCCTGGCCTCTGGACCCTGAACCCGTCAGGCCCGCCCCTGCGCAGCCAGGTCACACTGATCACCTGCTGACACCAACGTGTGTCATGGAGGGCCCACCACGTGCATGCGCAAGCTCCAAGCCCAAGGGCCGCGACCTTGGCAGCCTCTCAGACCATCGCTGGCCCCCGGATGATGGCCCACATTACTCCATCCTCATTCACATACTACACTGGCGTCATCTTCAGCCCAGAGGTCCCATATGTGAAACTGTGTCCTGAGTCCTGAATGTCAGTGATCCCAAAGCCGGAACAGTGGCCACAGCACCAGACTCCCCGATCAGTGAGGCATAGTTCCTTATGGGCATCTTGCAAAACGTGGTGTCACTAACCCTGTTCAATGCCAGCTGGCGAGACGTGGTGCCACTAACCCTGTACAACATCAGCCGGTGACACATGGTGCCACTAACCCTATTCAACGCCAGCCGGCGACACGTGGTGCCACTAACCCTGTTCGACGCCAGCCGGCGACACATGGATGAGGGACCAGGACTACCCTGCAGAACAGTAGGTCCCACATCCTTCACCTAGTGGCGAATCACAAATGGCAGAGTGCACACCAGTGGTCGCACGGAGAGGAGTAAGAGGAAGATGGGCTCAGTCCGGACGAAAGCCGGGCCACAGTCACGGAGGTGACCGAACACCATCAAAAACTGACCTGGTGCCATCAACCGTGTTCATCGCAAGTCCGTGTCCCGTGGTGCCACGGAACCTGAACTATGCAGGCCGGTGGGGCCATCCTACCTATGCTGGCGACACTCGGTGAATGGCCCGTGCTGACCACTGCCTCAGGCCTACACTGCGGTCCATTAGGTCACACATGTAGAACTGTGTCTTGGGTAAGATGTAGAGGACTCCACACCATTGGACACGCCTCATCGCAGGAGGCATCCCCTAACAGCACTGGTGCCACAAACTATGTGCGCAATGAGTCATGGGTACCATCTGGTTGGACCTTGGTGGCATCAGAGCCCATGGCCTGGTGGTTTTCTGCATCTTCCTCTGGCTGGACCGGACTTGCTGTCCGACATGTGTCTGTTCCATTCATCTCCACCATGGTGACTATATCAGCGTTGACCTGCCCTCTGCGTCCTGCCCTGGGGGTACACCGTTCACTGTCCATCGATACACTCCGCGACAAGGTCCCTTGTCATCCCGTGAACCTGCTCTGCACCCGTGACCCTGCCCCAGTGCACTGCAAGTCAGTGGCCTGTGGTGGCAGGCCCGTGCAGAACGCAGTGCATCCAGGGCTACTAACTCTGTGCAGCACAAATCATGGTGCCTTTATGGTTGAATGGTTGTGTCCTTTACGATGTACACTGTTGTCGGTTTCTGACTGCACCAGGCAGCCCTTGCCGGCTGGTGTGCACACACCCCACACACTTCCAATACAGGTGTAACTCGGTAAGTGTGCCTGATAATAAATGTGGCCGTGCGCACGTGCCTATAGCCATTTTCTCCATCTGAGCAAGTGTGTCCATGTGTTAATTGTGTCAGCATGATGGGCACGGGCCCTGCAACATCACTGTGAGCTGTCTTCTGCGGACGTTGCCATGTCACCTCAGCATTGGCAGTGACCCTGGACATGTAGCGCCGCACCTGTCCCCCTGCATGCACAGGCTGTGTGTGCTGGTTCGGCAGGGGGGGCAGGGCATTTTCTGGACATGGGCCGATGCATGAAGTACGGTAAGTGTGTCTTTGTTTTGGGGTGTTGTCTCCACCAGGGCCACAGTACATGATGCTGGAATGTGGCATGTACCAGGAGGACAGGCCCGCAGGGACAGGGACATGTAGGAGCATGAGAACGCTCAGGTTCTTGGCACATGCATGCCAGGTGTCATGTGTATCAGTCTTGTGGATGCATGAGTCTGTTGCCTTGCCTCATTCGCAGCTCGATCCCAGCAAGCCATGGGCTGAATACCTGTGTCCGCCCTGTCCGGACCATTGGCCTACACCCAAGTGGGCGCAAACTTTCGAAGGCCAGCATCGCGGTATTGTTGGCATGGTGCTGGACATGCGCGGACAGACATTAGAATGGTGTCCCGTAGGAGTGCACGTGATGCAACTGTGCAGCGCACACAAGTGTGGGTGCCCGTGACAGGGAGGAGCAGCTGTGTGGCAACGTGACACACAGTGAGTCCGCTCATGTGTATCGTGCTGGGCATATCATCCATGAATCCCAGGGTCGCAGACGTCCCACCACACCCACGACCGGCCTCTGTACGTCTCCGGTATGCCTGCAGCTGTTGAAGTTACTGTAGGGTTGAAAAGTCCTTTGTCTGTACTATCGGGCTGTAGCACATCTGCAGCTCCGAGCAGGAACTTGCATGTGGCCACCACCCCCTGACAGATACAAAAGCATTTGCTTGCGACTCCCACACTATGCACTGCCCGACATGAGACTAACGTGTACACATCCCACAGGAGTAGTCCTTGTTTGTAGTTGGCGTGCATGAAATGGCCTTCACACGTACTCCCACCCCATCCAAGGTCTGCACCCGTTGCACACAGACACTGCTCATTGCACCGAGCTTTGCCATTTCATCCACCGGACTGTCTCAGGGCAAGCCAGTGCAGCTTCAAGCAGAGCCATTGACGCAATGACAGACCATCCTGGACACATGCTCGACTCCAGTTACGTGGAGCTGTACCGTGCACATCTACTGCATGTACTGGGGGCACTGCTGTTAGCAGTGCTGCGGATCAGTTACCCACTGAGCTTCCCCCATGCACACTTCACCTGCGTGCAGCCTGTGTTGCATTGTCGCTCGTGCATATTCGAGAGGTCCATGGATGTCTGCCTCTCCAATGTAACGGTAGCTGACCTGGATTATGACAGGTGTGTGCACCCCCTGTTGGCCCACAACCCGGAGTGTCACCAGGATGACCACTTATGGCATGCATGGATGTTTGGCATGCAGGCTGGAAACTGGACCTGGGAGATTGCTCGAGTTGTAGTGTGCAGTGAGCACATTGAGCCATTGGGCTTTGGTGCATATTGGGTGCAGTGGTTGGAGTCAGCACATCTGTCCAGGTCAGCTGATGGATAACGTCGGCAACATGTCAGATGTGGTGGATGACGATCGCTCATTGGAGATGTTGGCTTACGCAGCTGCACTCGCGTACATGGACGAGTGACAAGGTACCTGCAGCCACAACTGGATGTGAGCCATTGCATGTGTCCCGACACATGGTTGCATGTTGTGGACATTGTCACATGTCCCAAGACCACAGCGGACATGGCTGCATTGGCCAGGATTGTTCCAGGCGCGGACAACCAACGCAGGTTGGCACTGACTTGTGTTGGTGAGGGACTCCCCCGAGGTGGACATGGGCGCTTTCCTACGTTCCT
The DNA here is from genome assembly GCF_964204655.1 of Triturus cristatus. NCBI lineage: Eukaryota > Metazoa > Chordata > Amphibia > Caudata > Salamandridae > Triturus > Triturus cristatus. The sequence goes on along the minus strand of NC_140594.1, from coordinate 805,980,440 downwards.
CATTCAGACATGCTGCTGCATTTGTCTGCATATCGTGGCACTTCTCTTGGCCGTACTGACTCTCACTTGTTGATAAATATTCCGCATTTTCACTTGTCTCCAACTGTGTTGTGTCTTGATTTGTATGCCAATGTGTGTGTCACAGACTCTCTGGCTCCCTGCCATACGTGCATTGCTACCCCATCAGGACTGTGTGTTTGTACTTGTGCATTATCATGTCCCTGTTTCGTGCTTTGCCAGTTGCGAATGGCTGTTTACCGGCCACAGGCGGGTGCATTTGTGTCCTGTGTTTGGTTGTGCAGATGTTGGTGTTTGTACCACATTGTTTTGGATGTTGGGGTGCTCTGCTTCCTATGTGTGTGTGCTGCATTGTGTGTGAGATGTCCCTTCAGCTCTGATTTGGCTCACCCTTCTCCCTTTCAGGTGGTGGTCTTCACTTCTGTGCTTGTTCAGTGGTTTGACATTGTCGGGTTGTGTGACTTGTGCTCCTGGTTGGTGTTGTTACTCTTGGGCATGGTTTGTCTGCAGTTGGGCTGTGCTTAGTTGTGCATGTGTGCCATTGTGCCCATCTCCACCGTCCCCCAGTCCCTGCTGGTTCCTCTCCCTGTTGCTGTTGTGTCTGTTGTTTGGTGCAGTTTCCGGTCCCTAAGTCCTGCCACCATCTCCAGACTGATGTGATGAACACCATTTCCTCCATGTCATCCAGCTCCTGGTGTGGCGCTGGACACCCACCTCAAGTGTGCATTGCTGCCTTCTTGTTGTTGGCGCGTTTCTGCTTGTTTGTGCCTTTCGCATCATTGCTGGAGTTCTGGTTTTCTGCCATTGTCTTTCTCCGCTCTCAGGCTGCATTCATCTTGTCCAAGATGGCCTGCCATGTACAATGTTTTGTTGCCAATGGGTTTGGTGGGGTTGTCTGCTAGCTTGGGTTGCCTCCATTGTGTTTGGCTGTTGTTTTCTGTTTGGTCTGTCTTACTTTTTCAGGCTTTTGTTGTGCTCATTCCCGCCTGCCATGTGTTTCGCGGTCCTGGCGGTGCTTATCCCTGCTTTCCTCATCGCGAATGGGCTCATCGCACGTTTTCTGGTGTTGTGGTTTGAGTTTTTATCTCCGTCGGGGTGGTTGTATCGCTGACATTGGCCGCGTTTTCTGCAGACTATCGCATACTACCGTCGTGTTGTGAATTCCACGTTAACACAGGGTTATTTTCCCGCAATGGGCTGTGATGTGTGAAGTTGCGTTAGCATTATTTGGTGATGTTTATCACATGTTCTTGTGAATATACCCCTCAATTGCCAAGTGGGGAAATTAGGTTTACGCTTCATAAAAGAGCAGAATTAGAAGGCATGATTAGCATGAACAGAAAGATGGCTGCAACAGTTACAATTAGGCGGATGCCAAACTTTTAATCTCACACCCCCTGGACCAATTGGATTACTGACAGAATATCGGAAAAAAAATATTGTGTGGTCAGAATATTGTGTGGAAAATATCAAGGCCTACATTTTTTAAATCACTCAAGCATAAAACTCCCCTTTGTGGACACGTATGTGAACTTTCCCATATTGAAGGTCCACTGTCCTGCAAAAAGGTATTTTAGAGTCGTCCTATGCAGTGAACCGCTCCTCCACCTCTACCCCCACTCATAATTCGCTCTTAGGCAGGCTCATCAACACTTGGTCCCTCTGTAAACAGGCATAAGAAGTCCACAAGCTGATCGAGGACCTCCACTTGGATTTTGTCTTCATCACAGAATCAAGGCTCAAAGCCTGGCTAAATCCTGACATGGCTTCTGCCCTTTTCCCAGGATACACCCTCCCAAGACGCGTTAAAGATGAAGGCTGCAGAGGTGGCCTAGCAATTATTTTTGTGATGTGTTTTATTATATCTCCTTTGATAGAAACTCTCTGAAAGGAGCAGAAAGTTAATGTTTCTTCTTCGAGATCAGCCCCACTCAACCCCTTGCAGACTGTCTACTCTACCGACCACCAGGCCCAGGGCATACCTTTTTGGCCACCCTGGGGGAGGCCCTAACACCTCTCTTAATCCAGTATGCCAATCTCACTATCCTTGGTGACTTTAAGTACCAAATTGAAGTCACCAATAACTCTGATATATCAAACCTCATTGATTCCCTAAATATAATCGGCTTCTACCAGCAAGTGACCACCCCCACTCACACAGCAGGTCATACCCTGGATTGTGTCAATTCTGAAAATCCCAATCTAGCATTGGAAGAGCACATTCCCCTGACGTGGTCCAATCATAATTTGGACCACATTAGAATTCAGATCAATACCTACAGCCTCTCCACTTTCAGCACAGTCACGCCCCCCCTACCCTCCATAAATGGGTCAAGATGATGACCAACCCAAACCTCAACTCCTGATTGGCAACCTCGGCCCTGGCCCCTACAGGATGTCAAGCAGACAACCTCAACCTGTCCAACAATTGGATCACCAAAACAGCCAATGATCTAGCTCCTGCAGTCCATTCCAGGAATCGCAGACTACACCCCTCGGTTCTCTGTTTCTCCCCTACTGTAGCAAAACAACAGCTGCTCTGCAAACAATTAGCATGTAATTGGCAGCAGGATAATAACCCCAATGACCTGCACTGCTTCACGACTGCACAAAAAGCATACCACATCCTGATCAAGGCATCCAAGAAAGGCTATTTCACCCCCCAAATTGAAGAGAGCAACCGTGACCCAAAAACTATCTTAAATATATCAAAATCCTGTCTTCAAACCAAAGCACTCTTCAGAGAAATATCCCCCCTCTCAAACCCTCTGTGATCAGATCTCAGCTTTCTTTTAGGAGAAAACTCAGGTCAAGCAACAGGGCTTTGCAACTATTACCCCCTAACCGATCATCTTTCATCAGACAACCCCCCCCCCCAATATCACAACTGCAATTCTTGAGGCCTTTCAGGATATTTCACTCTTACAATCACTCCAGGCCATCTCTCCTGCAAATCAGGCTCCCCAAATGGCCCCTGCCCACCTGCTATCCTCCATATGGCAGTTCATAATGTCAATTCTTTAATTAATAAAATCGTTAATACATCCCTATCTACAGCTGAAGTCCCCCCAGTCTGGAAACTGGCAGTCATGAAACCCCTGCAAAAAAAACTTTTGCAGACCCCAAATCATTGACCAATCTCTTTACAGCCCACACTTTCTAAAATGCTGGAAAGAATTGTCAATGGCCAATGAGTCTCCTTTCGTGAAAAAACTCAAACTCACTTCATCCCCTGTCAATCTGGCTTTACCTCCAAACACTCCATGGAGTCAGCATTACTGGAGGTCTCTGAAACAATCAAAATGACCCAGGACGTGGGAAATAATGAGGTGCTGATATTACACAATATCTCTGCTGCATTTGATACCATCTCCTATTCTACCCTCCTCCAACTGATGAAGGACTGTGGCATCTCCCTAAAGCCCTGCCCTGGATCAGATAATTTCTGACTGACAGGAGACAAGCAATTGCCCTGGCCCTTTTTCTTCAACAGAGAGACCAGAGACTTCTGGAGTTCTGCAGGGCTTATCTCTCAGCCCTGCATTATTTAATATATACATGGCCCCCCTAATCACCCTAAAATCGTCATTTGGAATCGCCAGCGCATCCTATGCAGATGATTATACGCTGCTGATCCTATCCTTTGATGAAGGCTCTTTTGGCTCGGAACTAAACTTTCAAAAATGCTGTACTACGGATATCCCGTGGATGCAAATTAACCACCTTAATGTAACATAGACAAAACCAAGTTTCCGCTATTCAGCAAGTCAAATCTATTTTCTTAAACTCAATGGTGGCTACATTCTGTGTCCCCCCTGCTACAGTAGAAATTGCAAAACAACTAGGGATAAAATTTCATACCACCTATTCCTTCCACCTACAAGTTTTAGCAGTGACAGGAAGGTGCTTCGATCTGATCAAATCCTTACATTTTGTTCCACTTTCTTCCATTGGCGACCAGGAAAACAGTCACCTTCACTCTTACCATCTTCAGACTTGACTATTGTAATAATCTAAATGCAGGATCATCCAAACATATACTCCATGAGCTCCAGATGGTGCAACAGGCCGCGGCCAGACTGGGACTTAAACTCCACAGATGGAGCTCCATCTCCGCAGCCATAAAAAGCCTACCCTGGCTACCCATTCAGAAGAAGATCCTCTGTCTGGTTTTCAGAGTGTTTGAGTCCACAGGACCCAAATACCTGACCACCCAGTGCACCCAAAACACAACCCAAAGGATGCCGAGATCCTCTCATGCCAACCTTCTCAAGCATCCACCTTCAAATTTAAGTCCTGAGGCAGAAAGTCTTTCACAGTACTAGGTACTAAGGCCTAGAATCAATTCCCCGGCCCTCTGCACTTCTTAGAGTCCAAAGACATATTTAATATGCACTTGAAAACCTGACTCTTCATGGCCCCTGACTCACTTTGTTATTCCGTAATCTAGACATCCACCGGTCTCTCTATGCTTTTTTTTCCTTTCTAGTCCCTTCCACAATAGGTTGATAGGGCTTCGATAATCAGCGCCAGGATGCTCAACTGCAAGTTGGAGTGAGTTTTACAAGAACATAATTCATTCACGTAGGAATACATTTACTATTCTTAACTCCAAATCTCCGTACCTTGAAGATATATATATATTGTCAAGGTGTGGAGTTATATGTATTAAAAGTTTGCTTACCTATAGAAACCTACCTTCACTATGTTTTTGTCCTCAATATTCTTGATATGATCTTTTGTCCACATGATATTTTTTCTCCGATATTTTGGCTAAACACCCCTCAAATCCTGCCCATAAAAAAAAAAAACACCAATCACCTGAAGTCTAGACGGCACTAAAAATATGGCTTTTCTCATATACATTCTCAAAAGATGCAGCTGACGATCTGTATAATCTGGAAATACTGTTTCAACAAATGTAATTCCATGCTGTGCACACCACTTCATTCTTATTCACAGGGATGTATACTGCACCAACTTTAAAGCATGTTTTTGAATCTCAAGAGATTCACCTAAAACCTCCCATATTGAGCATACTACACGAAACATCGTTCGAACCATACATCTGTAAGGGCATGCTGGACTCTGAGTCAATTATGAGGCTATTATGGGTATAAAATGCTATTCAAATGTTCAGTATAGATATTTACTGGTAAAACGCCTCTTATGCATCCATTGCAAATACAAAGTCGCATTTATAAAAAACAACATGATATGCCCTTCTGGATCTAGTAGAAACAATTTGTAAAACAGTTAAGTGAATTTCCACACAGAGAAGGAGGACAAGCGGTAGAACGCAAACGAAAACATACAACTGGATGGGCTACTTGCACCTGTCATTGACAATTTTTGATCTCTCCGATAGTGTAATGGAACTGGTAGCAAGTCTCAGACAAGGGCACACTCAGGAAATCAGCTGAACAGAGATATTTAGTGGAGAGCATTGTGGGAAAGCTAATATTTTGGCTATTTTCTGTACTTCAGGTCTTTGTGTTAACACTTGATTTTATAGTCTAGGGCAGTGGTTCCCAAACTTTTGACTTCTGGGGACCCCCACTTAATCATTACTGGAACCCGGGGACCCCAACTGAATCATTATTCGAATCCGGGTACCCCCCCATGAGTCATTACTAGAAGCCAGAGACCCCGGCCTAAGCAATGTTGATGATTTGAACCGCAAAACAATACACAAAAATACTGAAACAATTATTCATCAAATAAATACACAAATTACACATTTTATTTAATTAGCAAACACATTTAAATAAAATAAAAAAATGTAATTTTAATAGAATGGTTGGAGCTTTTCTAAATTCAATTGAGGCCACTCATCATCCGTACTATATACAGTTTGATGCACTTGCACTGCTCTCACGAATCAAACTGAGGATATAATTAAATTTTTAGCCTCCAGTTTCAAATTCCTTCACATTTACAGTATGTTTTAAAAAGTCCAATTGTACATTTAGTATGTTTATATATACACACTTTATTAGTCTGTTAATATTATTTGATTTTCAAAGTAGTCGTGGACCCCCTGAGGAGGCTTCACGGACCCCCAGGGGTCCCCGGACCCCAGTTTGGGAACCACTGGTCTAGGGAAATCAAACTGTGAAGCCTTTCACTGTAATCTGCCATAGATATAAATATGTTTGTAATGCCCTAAGGAATTGAGTTTTATCACACAGTAAATTTTGCCTATTACATGATTTAAGGGAACTATTTTGAGGATTTCTAGCGAGCCAAGGACAGTGGTGAGTTTAGGACGTCAAGGAAGTCAAAGCTCTGTGTTCAAAAGGAAGGAGAAAGATTTTGTGAGGATAGCTTGAGATAAAGGCATTACTAATACAATTGAGATAAAAGCAATACAAATACAATCAACATAATAAAAATTGCATACAATGAAGTCTGTTTTCTTTTTGAACTGCTGCATTTCTCTCCACGTGAATGTGAATCAACTCTACCTATTCATATAGCCAGCTTGCGGATTAAACATGCGGTCGGCATGGGTTCGGTGCATGTAAAAAAAGTCAGTTGTAACTTATAGTATACGTGCAAGTAAACAGACAACACTTTTTTAAAGGGAGTATCACCATTAGCTCTTATATGCCATATTTCTGCCTTCATGAAACAGCTAGGAGAAAATATCCTCAAATGAAAATCTTTAGAGATCTTAAAAGGTCTCACCTTTGTTATGTACTCCTGGTGTTATCTTTAGCCTCATATACTTGAATGGTTCTATCTCCCATAAAAATTGCAGGACTGCAAATAACGCAATACAAAAGTATTGAGAAATCCAGTCAGTTTGGCTTTTGTATAGTGAAAATGATTCACTACTCACCACTAAGACATAGCACAACATGGTCAGCCGAAGTGTGGTCCCTTCACACTCTTAGACAGAGAACAGATGCAAAAAAGGCAGCGGCAAGGAGTTCTTTTTCACCCATTTGTAAAAGGTAGAGCATGTGTAGCAATACTGTGAGTTTTCCTAATAGGGAACATGCACAGAATGGGCAGCAGCAGCGCAACATTCCCCGTCATACATACAGAACTGCCATGGGGCCCATAGGGCAAGTATGTTCAGCTTCTCATGTCCTTTGGCATCTATGAAATCTTTGCAGAGGGAGAAATAATACTATCAAAAATGTTTTTTTTGTTAGCACTGTAGAGTGTACATTTTATTAATAGGGTCTTATCCAGACAACTTTGTCCCACTTGTGAGTGCTCATTTGTAATATTATGTTTACTTCTCAATTCCTTCCTTGGATATCAGAACTCATTTGAAAGGCCGCATCCAGCAGATTATGTCCAGTTCTGAAATCCACACTCTGAGACCTGTCATCCTCAAGTTAGTCTTCTCCCAACGTTTTGCCTCCCACTTTTTTCTGTATTTTTTGTGTGCTTTAGGATTCTGAACACTTTACCATTGCTAAGGTGCATGTGCTTGTCACCTAAACATGTTGACATTAATTTATACCTGATCGGCATATTTAGTATACCTCTAAGTGCCTTGTAAAATGGTCTACCATATACAGAGGGCCTGTAATCTAAATGATAATAGTGGTACCAAAACTGCACCACCAGAGGCACAGGGGAGGCTGGAGGTCAAAGTAGGAGTTTGGCCCGATACTTTCCAATTAAGACTGGAGCCACACTGCTTGCAGGTAAGAGGATCTTGGAGTTTGTTTCATCTTGGACTGTCTATGGAAGATTGTAGTCTTTTTAGAAGGCAGCAGTCCTCCCAGGGTTTTCAGAGGTTGGGCTGCAAGACAGGTCACAGGTTCGCAGAAGATGGAGACAGACCAGGAGGGCTGGGGCCAAGTCGGTCATAGTCTCCAGTCTTCTCTGCAGGTATGTCTTCTTGCTTCATAGGTCATCACAGATCTAGTTTCTAGGTCTTGGGGAGGCATCTTAATACTAAATTTAGGGGAATTTTAGGGGCGTAGCATGTACGGCCAATGGGCACCTTACCTGGGCTGACTACACCCTCTATTATTTCTCCCTTCTGTGGGAGGAGGCATAGACCTGGCCCTGAGTGGAGGGGTCCTGCTATCATCTTCAAGATGGTGGAGACTGAAAATGTGCTTCACCTCACCTCTCCCACCTTAGAGGTGGAGATGGCAGAGGTGGGCACCTCCTATTCTCCCAAGTTTTCCTTTCAGTTTTTCCACCCAAAGTGGGGGTGCCAACCCGGGGACTGCCATCTGCTGCTAGCAGCAGAGGCTGGTGGTGACATTTTAAAGGGGGCAGGCCTTTGAAGCTTCTTCCTTCAAGCACTGGACCATCCTGGGGAAGGAGGTGGCACACCTCAGCAAGGGATGTGCATTGTTTCTGGTCCCAGAGAGCAAAGGCTCTCTACCCAGGGTTCCAGAAACATGTCTGGTGGTGGCTGGCTGCCAACAGCAGGTCAGAGACCACATAGGGTTGGTAGATTTTCAGGGGGCACCTCTGAGGTGCCCTCTGAGTACCTGACTCAATAAATCTCACACTGGCATCAGTGTGGATTTAATGAAATGAGTAGTTTGGTACCAAACACTCCTGTGTTCAGTGAAGCCATCATGGTGCTGTGGAACTCGAGCCCACTTTTGGAATTACATTAACAAACTCCGACCTCCAACAGCTGTAGTGGGAACTCGGTCTCAGAGGCAGCCTGGATACGGCATGTCAACATACAATACTGCAGTGAAACCCCAGGTCTTACCGAAGTTCTTAGCAGAGGGACATTTTAAATTTCACCGATTGAAATCCGCTCTCTGACCACACTTGCCCAGGTATCAAGATTCTTGAAAAATGACAGAGCCCCTGAACCCAATGGCCTCCCTGCTATTAAATTCAATTGTGTCCTGGAAGACTGGGCCAAGCTGCTAACCCCCCTCTATAATCAAGACTACGTAACAGCACATATCCCCGACTCATGGAGAGGCTCGACCTTATGTCCAATCTTCAAAAAAGGGGACGCCCACCCTTCCTTCCAACTATTGACTCATTGTCTTATTAGATCTGGAGGCCAAGGTCTACGCTCGGTGTGTCCTTACGTCATTGGAAGAATGGGTCGCGGAGAATAACTTCTTACCCTATTTCCAAACTGAGTTTCAAGCAGCCGCCGCTGCCACAATCGACAACATCACTGCCCAAGCCATCCTGAGTCATCAAGCAGCCCAAAAAAGTAGTCTTACTCTTTACTGTTGTTTTATAGACTACAGTGCTGCCTTTGACAAAGTGGTCCGTAATACTCTCTGGTGGAAATTAGACGCTTGGGGGTCCCGGGGACCTGCTTGGAGCGCTTATCTCTCTGCATTAGAATATATGGGTGTGAGTGAGAACTGGCCCTTCGACCGTTTCAATAAAAATCTCCAGCTCAGACATCCTTAAGCAAGGATGCGTTCACATACCCCTCCTGTTCAACCTATACACAGCAGATCTTGGGAGATTCTTAGGGCACAGCAACTTGCTTCCTCCGCAACTAGGTCACTCGAAACTGCACATTCCACAATACGCCGAAGCCATCGTCGTAATGGACCATGCCAAATCTGGATTCCAAATTGCCCTGACTAGGCTTGACGAATATAATAAAGCCAACTCTTTTAAAATTAATCAGGACAAGACCAAGGTCCTGATCTTTGGTTGTTGCCGAAAAAATAATTTTTTAAGCTGGAGCATCGGGTCCGCCAAGATCAAAACCACACCCAAGTACAACTACCTGGGGGTATGGTTCAGCTTGCCTTCTAGACCCTTAAACCTCTGAAAAAGAGAGCCGGAGCTATAACATACAGCCTGACAAGCCTTAATTGGACTCTGCGCAGTGCCTCAACCGCCCATATATTAAAGGTCATAAAAGCTACCCTTCTTCCCGCCCTACACTATGGACCTTCGGCCTTCCCAGAGGCGAGTACGGGCAGCCTAGACATTGCCCAATGTCTGACCTACAAAAGAGTTCTTCAACTCCACAAATATATATGTAGGGCAAGATTACGACGTGAGCTGGGCCTTCTGAGGCAATCACTTACATGCGAGGCTGATACCCTGAAATTCCATAAAAGGGTATTAAAAGCCCCGGATAACACCCTTAAAGCCCGTTGAAAAGAAACCTTCGAGAGCCAAGGGAACCCATAGAACCAACTAATACAAAAGGCTATACCATCTCTGCAAATTGAAGAAACAGTGCTGAAACTGGACTCCACCTCCTACACAGCCTGGAAAAGGGTTATAAATAAGTAGGTGAGACACATTTCGTATCAGCAGGACATTCGGTCCCTAAAAACTTTAACTACTTTGTCTGTTTTGAACGATGAGTATCTACCAGGGATTCCACAACCATACCTCACAGACAGCCTAAACCAATTGGCCCATAGGAATATCATGTTTATACACCTACTAGGCCTGCGAACCATCGACCCCAACCAATGGGCCCCACGTGGAGAGGAGGGGGCCTGCAGACTATGCAACTATAAGACCGAATCATGGCTCCACCTCTTTAGCTGCTGTTCTTCTCTTGATGCCCCCAGGAGCTCTTTTCTGAAGCCACTCTATTCAAAAAGGGGCACCATACATGCCTGGAGGAGTCAGCACTGTTTTTCTCGAACAGACATTCAAACGCAAGCAACGTGTGGCAAATATGTGAGAAACCTGGAACATCTACTATTCCCTCGCCCAGCTCTTTCCAAATCGGCTATCTGCTGTCCAAAAATTGATAACTGATTATTTCATAGTGCACCCCAGAGTTTTATCAACACACTAAATCCTTTCAGATGGGATTACCATTCTCTATACCCTGCATTTTTATCCTTTTCTCCATCTGTCCATGGGGTTTTGGGCTACCATCAATACTTACGTTGCCTAACTACTCTCTGCACAAATCTATTTCCATTAAAGCTCATCTTGTACATCTAGGGAAGAAACCATTTTGAAAAAGCTAGTTGCCTGCCGTTGGTCAAGCAATTCACAGGCACACCGGGACAGCCTGGCCGAACCCGGAAGTAAAGGCAGGCTACCGCACTCTTTTGGCCCCTGACTGATAGCACCTTCTGTATATGGCCAAGGGAGTCCGCTTCTTACTCATTAGGAGGAGCCCTCGATCTGGCTCTACTTGACCCTCAGCCCCGGCTTCGCACTTGGCATCTCCCACCACAAACTTGTACTTGCCATTCTTTCTCCAACATTGTACGAACCTTGGCACTGACATTTAGACAAGAAAAAAACGAACAATAGCTGCTGGTGTAATTTGCGTTTTAACTTCGATCCAATGGTTTTATCCTTAATAGGGATATTGCGTAAGACTGCTTTTTATGAGTAATGATTTTATCCTAATACATGTGAAGCCCAGTACTACTAATGTAATTAAGGTTGTATCGTTGGCGCTATTATTGCAATGGTTTTAAGTAACTGTGCAAAGAAATACAAAAAAAAAATACAAAGAAGGATCTCGAGTTGTCGAGTTTTCAGCCCTTTTACCCTCTATGGCTTCTCTGGCACTTATAATCTTAAGGAATGGACCCTAATATTGTAGGGACACATCTGCTCATGGAGATATGCCCTCACCTGTGGTATAGTGCACCCTGCCTTGGGGCTGTGAAGCTGTTAGAGGGGTGACTTACCTATACATACAGGCAGTGTTGGCTGGCATGGCACCGAAGCAGGGTTCCATGTCAACGTTGTCATTTTCTCCGTCATGGGGGCATGCAAGCTGCAAGGGCAGTGGCATGGTCGCAGTGAGGGGGGTCCCAGGAGACCCTCTTCAGCTCCTTGGCCCTAGGTACCTAGGTTATCATTTACTAGGGACTTACAGGTGGCAGAAGTGCCAACTGGGGACATGTTTTAGAGAAAAAGCACTGGCACAGAGGACCTGGCTGGCAGGGACCCTGTGCACTTCAATTGAAACCACATCAAAATTAGGCAAAAAATGGGGGCTAACCATACAAAAATAGGCACTTTCTCACACCTGTAATATACTTGGGTTCAGTGTGGGACTCCACTAGGTGTACATGTGGGACACTGAATCTAGGGTGACCTTGGAGCAGTTAGAGAAACGGACCCAACACTGCAGTAGGGATTAGCCTGATGGGTCGCGTTGGTACTCAGTATGGGTGTAACACTATTGGCATGTGGTTACCCCCAGGCAAAGGGTTCTCACCTTTGGCCTCAATATCTGTTTGGGTTCTATTGGCGCATCGCAGGGTCTCACCGCTCCCAGAGTTTCCACCCTTTTACATCTCAGGCAGCATTCCTTGGCTAGCACATCTCCTCCATGTGCCCTGGCGGTAGCTTCTGTATCACAGTGCCGGGCAGCAGCAGCCACCCTGTGTTTGCTGTCTATCAATGAGTCAAGGCCATAGGTGCTCAACGATGGTCTGAACGTAGTTATAACTCCTTACACTGGGCCCACACCTGCGTTGAAGCAAGATCCGACAGGGACATGGGGTCCCCACCAGTCACCAGCACCTAACGTACCTGTTTGGACTGTTGTGGTAATGAAGTGCGGGTTCAGAGGGGGCCCGGCTGCACCCTTGCACCCTTCCATGTGGCAGCGTGGTTGTTCAGAGTGTATTTCTTCTCAGTTGCCCTGCATAGTTGCCCCCGAAGTCAGCAGGGCACTGCATGCCCCGCTTCCACCCTGCAAGTATGGAGGTCTCTATTTCACTTTGCAGGTCACACCAGGCCCAGCAGGGGCTCCTACACCGATCTGCTACTGTGTGGTATCACACCTCCTGCAGCCTCCTCTCGCCATGCACCCCATGCCTCCCAGCCTTTGGCCATTTTAGCTACATAGGGCTGGGTTGCTACTATCACTTTGGCACCCCACAATTTCCCGGGCACCCTCCTGGTGCGATGCCCTCCTCAGTCGTGGGCACTCTGATCACAGCTGCCATCTTTGCCCTCGCTGCAAGTTGCATGGTATCCGTTCCAGGTCCCAACATAAACAAAAGGTACTGGGGCTCCGCCTCATCTTCCCCCACTCTCTAGTGTCAGACTGCTGTGACTTTTTTCATCATACCCTCGTGTTGAGTATGGCTGGGGATAAAGAGCCTGGGAACAGAGCTCCCTAACAAGTGTGCGCCATCTTCTGCATCTTACTGCGCCCCCAAGTATTGCTTTTTGTCCCTTGGATCTCGCAAACTAGATACTTCTATGGGTTTTTGGAAAGCCAAGACCCTCCTCTTTAGGCTTCTGCTCACAGGTGTAGAGGTGATAAATAGTCAAAGCTTGCTCTTATGGTGAGCAGTCAAGGCTTGCTCTTAAGGAGCGGCACGAGTGGAATGCTCACATTATATCAACATTTGAATGACACAAAATAAATATATTATCCAGACAGTGTTACAAATATAAAACATTTATTCACAGCGACATTCAATAGCGAAGTAAAATATGTTTTTCTCAGACATAGAGTGAGTTACATTTTGATGTGGACAATCTGGCTCCCAGATATGTGAAGGGGGGACTCTGTGCAAAAGTAACTGTGGTGTATGTCTAAGCTTTGCATTCATGGTGTGAGAGTGGCAAAGAATGTTACAGCATGGCAGAGGTAAAAGGTCTTAAGTGGCTGCTTATGCGAGTCTCACTGTCCTTGCTGGACACTCATCCCATGGTGGGTTGTTCCAGTTGGACCCAAGCTACTTCACACATAGAATTTATTTTTTAGGCAGGAGTTAAGTGGGCAGTAGACAGAGAAGTTGAGTTCAATGGGGATGTTTTTGGGTCTGTCTGATACTTTCTCCTTTGAGGTCTTTCACTACAGAGGGCATGCAGCCTCTCTGTGCCTCTTCAAAAGAGGAAAAGGTGTGTGCAGGTCTGAGGGGTTAGCCCAGCCTTTGTGTTTGTCCATGTGGCCATGCAGACCTACCAAGCATTTGTTACATGGCCCTTACATCATGGTTGGCACATGGTTACCGGTCTCAGGTGGAAGGGCAAACATCTTGAGCAAATTCTGCTGCAAAAAGTGGATCACAGGATAGGCTGCATGAACTCTCCCTTGCCTTGTGGCTCTGTGTAACAGTGGTCTTCATGATCACATGGGCAGAGGTGCAGCACTTCGATCTTTGAAGCTCTCCACGTTTTGAGAAGTAGTGGCCATGGCAGAACACCAGCAACTGGGCCTTGGTACTTTGAACTGGTAAGAAAGTATCTCAGCGTACAATACAGTCCACCTCATTTCCTCTAGTTTTTTAGCGCTGTAAGATTTTTCAACAGTATTTCAAGTGTGGTCTACAATGATGGAAGAGAACAGCCCATCGTCCTGTCCCGACTGCAATCATTCTGTGGCTGGGCACCGAAATTCAGCGGGAAGTGAAGATTTTCTTGATAACTGGGCCATCTTATATTTTCAGAGTGACATTTGGGGGCAACAAATCTCCCAGAGCTGGTGCAGTGCTTGCATTTTGGGGAAATGTAATCTGCTTCAGTGATTCTTTTTCAAGCTTGAGTGTTGTCAATTAGAAATTAACTCCCCATAATGTCCTGAAAGTCGTGGTCACATAGCAATGGATAACATCCCCCAATGTTACCATAGATTGTGGATTCCACTCAGACAGTTCTTCAGTCAATCAGGGACTCTGTCCTGGGTGCGAGTCCTCTCCTCAAGAGCTGACACCACATGGTGGGGATGGACACTTGGCACACATTTTTGTTCAGATGTTGCAATGACCTTGCCCTTTGCCATGGTCTTTGATAAGCTGATGTTTCCTTCCAAATATACATTTCTGCCCGAATATCTCAAAACCAATGGGTCAAAGACAAAGAATTGCTCCACCTTTCATTGAGAGTGTTGTGAATCAGAGTCAGACACACATCAGACACACAGGAGTCTGGTTGCATAGCCCTAGGCTAGGAGGAGGAGAGGGGGGCCAGCAGCACAGGGACATTAATTGGAACAGGCTAGGCTGCTGCCATTAGACCCCTGCTGGTTAACATAGCAGGGCAAATTTGGGGCTATACGTATACTGTGTACACCAAGCCTGGGGTACTCCAATCCTTTATGTTCACCATGTTAGTCTGAACATATGCATTGCAGTCGTGTTTGTGTATGGTTGGTACCACTCCAGTTAGGCCACACGTTTACTAAGGATGATAAGTTGTGCTTGATTTGAGTTGCAGCTGCGATTAGACTTTTTCCCACAGAAAGGTTAAAAAGTTTACAACAAAAAAAAGGAAGATGAGTAAAACAAAGAAAACGACAAAGGGAGGAAGCAGGAAAGAAAAAGAACCCGTCAGAGGGAGTTAAAGGTGCCAGGAGTGTGTGATGATGGATGAAAGAGGCATGGGTTGGAATCAGGACAAGGAAGCCTTGGCAGTGGGCAGTCCTGACATTCCGCGGCACCGCCCGTGGACTTCTGAGCAGAACTCAAAGCTCTTCACCTTCAAGGACACCTCACGCTCCGGCCAAGCACAGACCAACCTCAACCAGCATGACCGACTGATGTCCATCCCATGGTGCTGTACAACTTGCTTGTCACTGCTATGTTTTACAATGAGGAGGTCTGAACGGCTCTACCACATGGGGACCTAATCTGGCCTTTTCTCCACCCTTAACGTATAAATATACTTTCTATTTGCTATTGATATGTTCTGCTTTACTGTAAAATGCTCTGACCCCTACTTGTCATGCACACGCTATATAAAATCACAATAATAATAACAATATTAACTTTGGGCCCTGGCACTTATTCTTTTACAAATCAAGTACTGAGGACCAGTAGGCATCCTCCCTGGTTTGTGGTTCAGGTAAAAACATTTGCGTTCTCCAAGCTTTAGGTGGTGCATATCCGGGGCATGGTAGTCCCTTGACAAGCTGACTCCACTGGTTTAGATGGTCAGCCATCTCCAGCAGAGTCAAGTACTCTGCAAAATCAGAAAATCATGTACAGCCCCTGGCAAGGAACACCCAAAATGAGACTCCCGTGCAAGAAACATTCCCAGAACATCATAAAATAAATCAGACGTAGAGCACTAAGCTGAGACTACAACTGTGACATTTGGTCGTGCACACGCTCTCGGTGCTTCATTTGGCATGCTGGCTCAGGTTTGGGAAACTACATCTTGCAGATTGTTTCAAGTTCTGGGGAGACCTTTGCCATATGTTGTGCAGTCCTGAGGGTCTCACTTGAATTGTGCAAAAGTGCCTATTTGGGTGTCCATGTAGCTATATGAATGGTAAACAAGGAAATGAAAGAATGAGTGGATTAATGTTTGATTGAGTAGGCGAAAAGAGATATATGGATATGTGAGTGAGTAGGTGGATGTGTGAAAGTTTAACAGTTATTTGGTTGATGGACAGAAGGTGAGTAAATGGGTCAGTGGATGGATCGATAGTGAACGAGTGACGGGATGAATGAAGGTAATCTAATTTCTTGAACACAATTACAGTAGCTGACCATTACAATGATCAGACCATTCTATTGTCCATAATCATTGCATGCTCTGGCACCGAAATCTGTAAGGTTTGGAGCTAAATAGTACATCTTCTCAGATAAACGAATGTCACTTCAAAGTTATGCTCATAGTTGACGAAAGTTAAGATTTTTCTCACTTTAGGAGTAGTAAAGTTAGGACTCCTAGACTGAGAAAAATCCTAACTTTAAGACTTTCGGTATTCACAGAAGGCATTTAGGAGTCCTAAAGTTAGGAGTCCTAACTTTACTACTCCTAAACTGAGAAGAATCCTAATTTTAAGACTTTCGGTATTCACAGAAGGCATTTGGGAGTCCTAAAGTTAGGAGTCTTAACTTTACTACTCCTAAACTGAGAAAAATCCTAACTTTAAGACTTTCGGTATTCACAGAAGGCATTTAGGAGTCCTAAATTTAGGACTCCTAACTTCTGTGAATACCAAAATGAGTAAGTGCCTTCTGTGAATACCAAAATGAGTAAGTGCCTTCTGTGAATACCAAAATGGTAGTAAGTTTAGGATTTTGTCTTAAGTTAGTTCTGTGAATCGGGTCCATACATTTCATGTATGGGTGGATTGCGAATGAATGTGTGAGTAGCGGTGTTGTGACATTATGAATGGGTAAAACGGGGCATTCAAGGGGTGTGCACTTGAATATCATCATAACCACAGTATTGATTGGACACAATATTGAGTAAAGAATATTGAAAATAAAATATTGTCAGATAAGTCTATATTTTCTATACCTCAAATGAGAGACATTTTCTGCTTGATCCAGTGCCCTGCCTGTATCTTAAGCAATATGTATATGCAATATACCTCGTGAAAGTTTCAGTCGAGATACTAGGAAGGCATCTTTCATGTAAAGGTGCCTAACGTTCCAGAAATGTCTTGAAATTATACAGAAAACAACTATGCAATTTTGAATACCCTAGTTTTTAGGTGGATGTCTGGAGTGTTATGTCAACAATTTTATTTGTTTATTTATGGGTAAGAGTGAACATGTATCATTGTGTGGATGGGTAGGTGTGTGAATGAGTATGTGATTGAATCTGTGAATAAGTGGATTGTTTGTTGATTAAGAGTGAGTGGGAGTCGAGAACTTGCATTTGCTGGAGGTCAGGAGTAGCAACTTCATGTATGAGCGTCTGCGTGCATATATCTGTGCAAAGCAGACCTGCAGCAGCAATGTTGCCTGCAGCATGTACACACAGTTGGTGTCTTCGTTTCTTTGCTCCACTCAGAGAGGAACTCACAGCTCTCAGAGCATTGCACCCCATCCAGCAGGCTGGCAAGGTGACTCTCTGTCTTACCTGCCTATAGTATCTGGTGCATTTGGCAGTGTTTTTCTTCGTACTCGAGGACCGGACAGACTGATCTAGTTGCGGCTGCACAACGGCGCGGAGCGGGGTGTTTTTTACTGAAAATTACGGATTTGCTCACTTTGAAGCAAGGATACTAGACTCACTCATAGTCTAAAGCGTGTGGAATGGAATTATCAACACATTGAAAGTTGCTACCAATGACATTGAAGCCTTGAGAAAGTCGCGGGACGATTTCCCAGTTTTGGCTGATCAGAAAGAAAAGAATAAAAGAAAGAGAAGATTTCTGTAACTGTGTTTATAATTTGTGTATACTTGCATTGGTATTTAATATTACGCTACAGACGTGTGCTGAGGATTTTGTGAACAAAATTGGGCCTGATTCATAAAGGTAAACATACAATTTTGTATGCATTTAGTTTTTAGTATTCACAAACTACAAGTTTAATTTGACTAATAGTAATTTACTAATATGATTACTAATTGTAATTTTATAACTGCTGAGATTAAGCAGTCTAGGAGGAGAATTCCACGCATAAAATATAGGACAGGCCTTTGTATAAAAGATTACTACGAATTGAGATTAGCAAAGTGAAGTAACAAAATAGACTGGCGGCTGCAGCAGCATTATTGCAGGAATAAACAATGGTACAATGAGAACCGTCACACAAGGCATCAAGTTCAAAGCGGACATATAATTGAAAATTGATAAGCTACAAAAACTGCCAAAACAAAAAGTTAACAAACGGTGGGAGGCAGCCTCATTACAAAGGAAAGAGACACATGCTTTAAGAGCTCTGGGTAATCACCATTTCCAGCTTTGACAACCCACACTCCAACATGATAGAAGAGTTTGTAGGAAGCACAAATTATTGTTCCATTCATTAGCTTGCATTCTGAATAAGTATTAAGAAAATTGATAGAGAGGGGCGTGTTTTAGCAGCACAAGATGCTGGTCACCATTCTGTTGAGCTCCAGTGCCTGCACCGACCATCCTGCTGCATCTGCACATTGCCGCTATCCAACGGATGCTCACTGTGGCTGGAAGATGGTCTGAGTCCCAGGGGAGCTCCCACGGTTGGATCGCCGATAGACTTGGTGGAAAAGGCTAAAGGTCACCCATGTGCTGTACAGCACTTGCCCCCTGGTTAAAGTACCCCTCTAGCAGGGCGACAGATTACAGTACCCGAAAGGAGTGAGGAGGCCACAAAATGAGGAAGAGGCTTCTGCCGTGGTCACAGCCTAGTTCTCTGAGGTGCCGTAAATCCTAGGAGGCCACAGTGGGGAGGTGTGGTGTACAGGCTGACTGATGAGGGGACGTGGCAGACTGGTGGCTGCCTCCCAATACCACAACATGATTGCATATTCTGGGGACCTCCCCCATCTGGCCTGGGCCCTTCATTGCACCTGAGGATAGAAGAAGAGATTCTGGAGGCATCATAGCAGATCCCCCAGAGGGAGAGTCAGAGAAAGAGACGTAGAGGGGGAGTGGTGGCCCTCCTCCCCCAGAAACTCACATCATAGCTGTGTTGGGACCTGGACAGGAGGGTCCTGGGTACAAGAGATAAGGCCGAGGCGCTTGGTAGTGCCCCTCCCCCATGAAAGTGAGCACCACAACAAAAGCGGCAACCCCACTGAGAGGGTGCGAAACAATGCATGAGAATCCACACGGGGTTATGGATAGCAGGTTGCTGTTTGTGCTTCCCATCCCGAGGTAACAGGGACAGGGCACTGTTGGGATGTTCAATAGGATCCCAGATACAGAGGAACACCAGGTTATCCATCACCATGGCCAAATAAACGGTTCAGTGAAATCAAGGAAAGTTGGACAAAATTTCTAAACCTGTGGTGCAGCCTCTACAAGGGGAAGAGGTGGTAGGCTTGCACTGCCACACACGGTTGGAGCAGACAGAGAGCTACAGCCAGATACTGATGCTATCCTGTGAGCATTCAAATCCTCCTATCACGTCCTGGAGACCAAAATCAGGGAAGTTGGTGTGGATGAGGCACTACTTTGACAGTACCTACTGAAAACTACTGTGTGTGTGTGGCCAAAACATGAATCACAACACTTGAGGGCATGATTTGGACTTGAACCAAATAGTCCAAAACCTGAGGGGCATTTTTGGAGAACTGGCAACCCTAGTTAAAGACTCTGAAGGGCACTCTAGGTGCAACAACTTATGATTCCTGGAGGGTGTACAAAGCTGCCGCCCAGAGCACATTCTGGAAGAGTGGACGCAAACCTTCCTCCCACTATACCACCTCTTGTGGTGTCTCCTGATAGCGACAGTACACAGGGCCCTGGTGAGGAAATCTCCATCAGGAGCAACCCAAAAGGCGATGATTGCCTGTATTTTGAACTACCGAGACTTGGTGCTCTGCATGTTCCGAGGGTTAGGAGAGGTTAAGTATGAATCCACACAAATCCTTATATTCCCACACTTCACTGAACTGGTTCAAAGCCAGAGTATAACATTTGAACCGGTGAAGCAGAAATTGTGGGCCCTGGATATAAAATACATGATGCTCTACCTGGCCAAACTCCAGGTGATGTTTCAGGGCAAAGTCTTTGTGTTGGGCCATACAGAGTGACTGTGGGAGTGGATAAAGGAACAGCTGCAGTGGTGGCTGGAGAAACCAGCCCCCACTCCTGAGAAGCCTCTACCACAGATGAGGGTTGGAGGGACGTGAAATAGTGGCGTAGGACCTAGGGAAGTCACAGTGGACAGTCGCGACTGCAAAACAGGGGGGCCAGCTAGGTGTCCTGTGAGAAGGAACTCACTCCTCGAACACAGACATTGGCAATACACTGGCAATCCATCCCCACAAGGAGGTCATAGAAAGGCCATCAGGCACAGACTAGGCAGCACCCTACATAGACATGCTTCATATAGTGAATTGGAACTGAGTGAGTGTCGAGGGGAAGGAGGGAGGCTCGACTTTAACTGAGGAAAAGGAACATTTGAGTAGATGTTAAAAGGATGGGGTGGGAGACAGACATTTCCCAAAATGGGGAAGTGAAAAGTTAAAAACGTATGTTAGACAAAGTAGGAGTGGGGGGACAGTTGGGGTTATTGAGTTTGGTTGTTCATTGCGGGGCACAGTAGGACCCACCGTACACAATGACACTATGATACAAGATAGAGGACACAACCCACTCATAGCTGCTAGGACCCATAGCTGTGGCACGGACAGCAGAGTAGATGGCTGGGCAGCACGCTTACCCACTGACAAATTTCTCATGGAACATGAATGGTCTGGGCAGTAAAATTAAGAGTGGGGTCATAACGTACTATATTCATTGGCCTTTCCCTGACCCCAATCCTCTTGCAGGAGACACACTTGTTGGGAAACACCTGCAGCTGTCTACAAAGAGGTAAATATGTGGTGTTTGCCCATGATGGTTGCACAAAAGATTCCAGAGGGATTGCAACATTAGCCATGATGACCCCCCCTTCCAGATAGAGAAGAAATGGATTGACCCTGATGGCTCTATGTGGCAATGAAGGGTAAGTTGTGCAGAAGAGAGATGTTGATTATTAACGTGTACCCCTCCCGCCCCAGAGGCTTCAGAAACGGATACTAGAGGGCTTGGGTCCCATCCTCAAAGTCACATCCAGTGACCTCCATATAATGGGAAGGGTGGGGATTTCAAAAAGGTCAAGGACCAGGAGTTAGACTGACACATACCCTGAACGACACAACCTAAAACATCTACAGAAGGTGCTCACTTCATCCATGCAATGTGGCTTAGCTTTGTTTGGAGGTTCCTTACCCCAAAAAAGAGACAGTACTCATTCCTCTCTGGGACTCACAGGACCCTGTTGAGATTAGACTATATATTTCTCCCCGAAACAGAGATGCCCTGGGCAAGGGACACTCAGTACCTGGCCCAAGGGATATCGACCCACTCACCTTTGTTGATTTAACAGGGCACCTGACAACCCAATAGAGTGCACAACTGGAGACTAGATGCATGCGCCCTGAAGCACGCAGACATAGCGGAGTACCTAACAGTTGATACCCAACTATACTTTTAAGAGAATTAGGGGTCAGTCAGTGCTTAATTCCTTAAAAAGTAAATGCCAGACCTCCCGTAAGGAGGCCACTGCAGCTTGCACCACACACTGCCCCTGCCATGCTGCCAATGATAGTAACAGCCAAACTACTAACCATCACACTCCTACACGTGTGACAATTCGGAATATGTCAGGCCCATAAAGCTATAAGAATGGCGGGGGTGGCAGGTAATAGTAATTTTTAATGTTTATTTAATTAATTATTAACAGTTTTTATGGTCATTTCTGAATTAGCCAGACAGCGGCATCTTGTGGCAGACTGTCACAAGCACCAGTATTGACAATTAGGTGCCAGTACTGGACACCGTAAACCACCTGCTTAAATTAAGCACTGGGGTCGGTGTCCTCTCCGGTTACCCTCTGGGAGGCATAGAAAGCAGCACTTAGAGACAAGTTCCAGAACATAATTGCTATAAAAAGGAAACATAGTGAAGAGAGGATACTTCAATTTGAGAGTCATCTCCTCCAACTGGAGCAGACCTGGGTGGACATAGGGGGTGAAACATCCCTTCTACTCCTAGAGGTGACATAAGACCAATATCATGTGATGCAGGTGGCCGACCAACACTACTTAGGGGTTCAGAAGAAACTATACGACAAAAGAGATAAAGCTGGTCATCTCCTTGCATGGCTGGGGAGGAGGGAGGAGGAAGCGAGGTGGGTGGCTGAAGTGGTGACGGATAGAGGGGAGGTCACCCACTCAGACACGGACATTGCCTTAATATTTGCGTAGTATTATTATAGACTTTACGAGGCCTGGAGGGACTGCACAGATCAAGAAATTACAGAATTTCTCGGAGAAGTGCCCGTACCTATCTTAAACACAGTGGAAAGGGATACATTGAAGCCAACTTGACACTATAGGAAGTTGGGGAGGCAGTAAAAGCCATACAGTCAATGAAGATGCCGGGTGTCAATAGCCTCCCTGTAGAGTTATACAAGTGACTAGCCACGCTTCTCAATCTGCAGTTGCGGAACCTGTTCGGGCCACAAAAGAGGATGGGTGTTTAACCCTGGACTTCAATCATGCCATTATCATAGTCATCGCAAAAAAGGCTGACTGCCCAACATATGCTCCTCATACGGGCACATTTCCCTGCTAAATACTGAAAGCAAGATCCTGGTGACAAGACTAGCTGGTGATGATAACAGATGTGATACACGCTGACCAAACCGATTTCATGCTGAGGTGAGCCATGAGACTGAACCTGTGGCTCCTACAACTGTGGTTAGACAGGCTTAAGACAGATAGCAAACCCAGGGCAATAATGTTATTAGACTCTGAAAAAGCATTTGACTCCATAGATTGGCAATATCTATCCGGGATCTGCAGTGGTATGGATTCAGGCCAAAGTTTGGTAGCTGGGTGGCCCTCATCTACAAAGCACCCACTGGTGCGGTGTGGATGAAATGGACGGTCTTCAGAACATTAACCCTAGTAAGAGGCACGAGATAGAGATGTCTATTGTCACCCCTCCTGTTTGCACTGTGCGTAGACCCATTGGCCTGCTGGGTGCACCACAGAGCAGACATCTTGGGCTTCCCCAGATATCTGACAACACATAGAAATTATAGCTATACATCGATGATACCTTGGTGTACCTAGCGAACCCAGACCTGTCTATCCCAGCGTTATTGTCGGTGTTCCGTGCCTTTGATACCTGCTCCAGGTTCCACATTAACTATAAAAAATCTGTTGTCTACGACTAGGGGGCTGGGAAGGCCTGAAGGGTAAGAGGGCAAGAGGGGTAACATGCGACTGATGAAATTGGGCATCAAATACCTAGGTATTGAGATAACACCAGATCACGAGAGGTTTCTGGAGCTGCATCTAGACAGGGCCCTGGGAGACTTCCACAAAGACACCGAAAGGTGGTGCACACTCCCCCTGATGATCATCGGCAGGGCTACCCTTTAAAAAATGATCATCTTACCTAAGCTGCTCTACGTATTGCAAAACACCCCATATTACATTCCCAATAAATACTTTGACAAATTAGATAAAACCCTTCGTACCTTGCTGCGGGCTGGGGGAATAACCCTTTAAAATATTACATAGATCCATCTACAATGGAGGGCTTTCGCTTCCAGACATGAGTGCATATTATAGGGCTACACGGTTATGCAAAACTTGGTACACAGTCCACCACACGAACCAGCATATAGGCTAGAGAGAATAGCCATAGGGGGTGACCTTCGTCCACTACATTAATGGGAAAAAGATAGTAAACACCAACCCGAACCGACCCAGACCAATCTGAGGGCATAGGAGGAGGCAGCGGGTGCTGTTGGTTTGGAAAGGAAAGCTCACTTTGGCTACCCCCTTATGGAAGGGAACACTATTAAATGAAATGATTAAACTCACAGGCTTTCATAGATGGGAAATTATCAGGATAGAAACAACAGGGTATGTCCTTATAGGGAGGGGGAATTTAAACATTTGTGGCACTGCAGTGGGAATACGACTTACCTGACACTCAGCAGTTTAAACACCAGCAACTTATGCATGCTTTCAGAAAAGAAAGGCTCCTGGAAATTGATTTACCGGACCATAGCCAGCTGGAGAGCCTGGTACTTGGAGGCGCGATCGGGAACAAAGTAGTATCTTAGTTGTATCATACACTGCTAAACAACACACTGGACAACCTGGAGAAATTACGGGAAAAGTGGGAGGCTGATGTGGGAAACCTGGAAGACGTTGACTGGGAGGTGGCCGTGATGCATCCTAGGGAAGTTGCTATTAAAGCAAAGCTGCACCTGATTCAGTTTAATATCCTTCATTGGTCATACTGTAATAGATCCTGGATCTACAAAATGGGGAAAGCAGAGAGCCCACATGTCTTCGGTGTGGTGAGGAGGAATGCATGTTTCTCCACATGATTTGGTGTTATCAGAGGGTGTGTAAGTACTGGGGGTCAATTGCAACAGAACTGGAATCTGTGGTGGATACTGTCATTCCAATAACACCTCAACTAATCATACTAGGCATACCCAACAATGTAGATATCCCAAGGATGCAGCTACTGTTTTGTATGCTGGGCTGTGTTGTAACTAAAAGAGATGTGGCCAGGTTGTCATTAAGGGACTGCACTCCTATGAGAGATATGTGCCTAGAAGGAATGAATAGATGTATAGAGGCAGACAGCGTGGTCTGCGAAATCCATGGCTGCCCCAGGAAATTTGAAAACGTTTGGGGGCATTGAAGAGTCTACCATGGACTGATGGACAGCTCTGATGACCCTTTGGGCAGAGAAACCCTGCCATAGTGCCATCACACACCGAGGTGGCACTAGGTTCGACCCTGCTGGCAGAGGTGCCAGCAGCATCCATGATTGGTGACATGCACCACAGTGGACTTGAGTGGGAGCAAGGGAGACTGGAAACGGAAATATGTATGTGCTTGAGTGTTCACTGCATCTGCAATGTCCATGGTTTATGTAAAATAAATAAATTTTAAAAAATTATTTAAAGAGAATTTTAGTGGAAATAGAACAATTGTTAGAGGATCTAAACAAAGAAAAACATCAGACATACATTGAGGAGTTAAAAAAGATATTAACTAGACAAATATGAACAAAGAAAAAACTAAGGAAACTCATTTGTTAGAGACAAGATGACGAACAGGCTAAAGCAAATACCTTTGTCAAAAAGCTTGATCTAATAAGAAAATGGGTGGCTAAGGAGTATAACATTAAAAGACAGGAGGCACTGTCAATGGAATTAAGTAGACATTTCCTCAGTATTGAAACAGATATGAAAAGAATAGATGCAACAGAAAAACACAGAAGATTACACAATGCACACTTTTTAACATAGATTTCACATAGTCAAAATGGACCAAGTGCAAGAAAGAATGAATGGAGGACACCTACTAAAGAAAACAACAACAAGAAAAGATGGAGCGTGAAAAGGTGGCCAATCAGACGAAGGACTAAATGACAGCATCACTATGGGAAAGCGGAACAAAAAGTGGAACAACTGGAAATGAATATCAGTTCTGCTGAGAATAACACAGTAATACATCTATTATCTAAATACACAAGAATTGAAAACTAAACCTGGGGCGGAGTTACTATCCCATTTCATATTTTTACTATGCTTATATGACCGTAGATACCTTGAGTGTTGTAAAAAAATTGAAATTGATGACAATATATGCACATAAAGAACAGTGATATAAATGAAATGATTTTGTTAACCAACAAATCTATAGATTTCTGATGTCGAAACTTCATAACCGTTGCATCGTTTTGTCTTTGATGATAATGAAATGGAATCAGGTGCATGACTCCAACAAATTGAAATGGATATTAGATTAAGCCAATCTTTAGGACTAAAGAATAAATCCAAATGTATGCAGAGGACCAACTATGATTCAATAGATGGTTTCCATGAAGCAAAAGTGAAAGATCTTTAAAACTCAGACAGAGGCAGTTCATCAGAACATATCTTTATGAGAGGGAATTTTGCCAGGCGGTTGAAAATTTACATAGTGATTCAGAATTGATAATAAAACAATTAAGCCAAGGAGGAAATGAGGTATTAGTATCAAAATCATATTATATTGAAGCAAATAGAGAACTGGAAGACCCTAATTGCTATGAGCATTACATCTATCATCTATGACAGTTAGACGGCAGTAAAATAGGAGTATTATGAAAACTTACAGGAAAGGATCATCAAAGAATTATTTGAATATGAGGAATCTCAAAAAGGAACACATTCATGAGTACCTGTGATTTACTTTATTCCAAAGATTCACAAGGACAACAAATATCTTCCAGGATGTCCAATAGTATCCTCTTTAAGAAGTCTATTGGAAACAATATCAGGCGAAGACCTCTAATTTAGTTGGTCCTGTCAAAAAAAAAGAGAAACAGCATTTGCAGGATGCAGCGGATAAATATATATGACATGGAAGCATAGGGCCTACGAATATAACGAAAGGGTGGGGCGGCAAATTGCAATCCATACGAGACAGTAGATAACACACGGTGACATAAGGGAAATCAAAGATCCGACTATCGGAGTAGTCTCGATCCAGTTGAAATTCGAGCTGCCTTTCAAAGGTTTAACCAACAACTATATACTGAGGATGAGGCCTCGGATGTAGATGTGGGAGAAATGGAAAGGTATTTGGATGTGGTCTCAGAAGTGGTAAATGATGAGAATCAGGAACTATTGGAACATCCCACTACGATAGAGAAGTTAATAGCGGCATCATTAAATTTAGCCTCAGGAAAAGCAGTAGGGACAGATTTCATACCCGCAGAATTCTATAAAAGCTTTTTGGATGATTGTAAAATATATAAATTGGAGGGTTTTTTACGGATTCAGAAAGGAGGCGTTCCACCGGAATCTTTGGCATTTGCAAATATAGTGGTTTTTCCAAAGAAGGGGAAGTCTCGGCAGGAACTAGGATCATAATGCCCAATAACTTTAATGAATAGTGATGATGGTAAAATCTACTCAAAGATATTGGCTGCACAACTGTCCAGTGTGATAAAAAGTATAGTTTCCCCTTTGCAGGGTGAACAGACAGAATATTGAGTTTTTTATTTCGGTCTACCAGAGTTTTAAATATCGTAGGTCAAGAATATCGACATCAAGAATATTGTGGTACAGAATATCGACAGTAAGGTAAGAAATGTCATTTTATTTAATATCGAAGACAGTATTATCGTTTGTAAAAATATCGTTGTTAATAATATCGATGTTTATATTCGTGTTTGGTATTTTACTATGTGTGTTAAAAGTATGTGAGGTAATGTTTTGGCATAAGTGTAGTTTTTTTTAATGTATGTGTTATATTTTTAGCAGTAACTATTTTTATATATTAATTTTTGCGTAATTTAGTTCTGTAGCGGTTTGTGGGTTTATAGGGGAATAGGGTGGGAAGTAATTTAATTATAATGAAGTAATTAGTAATGTTTATTTATTAGTATGAATACTTCATTTATTACTAATTAATTACTAATTGGTTATTAATTGATATTAATTAATTATTAGGCCTGGGCAAAAATTTCGTTCCGTTCGCGGAAATTGCGATAATTTGACATTTTTGCGTTCCGCGGAGAGCGCGAAAATGTCAAAAATTCCGGTTTCCGCAGCTTGGCGATAATTTGTTTCTTGCTCGCGCTGTAAAATGATACATTCTCGCGCGCGCGCGATCGCCTTACCTGAATCCCTGCGTTCGCCGACAAGTTTTCTTGATCCGGTCGCGTTCTCCATGAGATGTTGTATTGTTTTTAGCCATTTGCGCTGTCTCGCGACAGTTCGCGCCCGCAGTGACGTCATGCGTCGCGCGATCACGTCTTTCTTCTCGCGATCATGCACCGCGAGAACAACTCAAAACAAGATGGCCGCGCCCGCAAGCAGCCACATGGGTAAGTTGGCGACCCGCAACCATGCAGAAAATCGCGCGAACATGCCGGAAAAAAACTTCCGCATCTTCGCGATATTTCTGCTTGTTTGCGATAATTTTAAACATTCTCGCGATAATTTGCGAAGGTTAATTCCGCAAATTCCGCCCACCCCTATTAATTATTAGATAATTATATACATTGTCTAATTTTTTTAGGAGCGGGTTGTGGGTTTATAGGGGAGTAGGGTGGGAAGTAATTACATTTTAATAGAGTAATTATTAATATTTATTTCTTTTGGTTTATAAATAATGTATTATTAATTAATTACAAATGTTGTTATTAATTAGTATTAATCAATTTATTGACAATTATATTAATTGTGTTTTTTATGAGTGGGTTTTATGTATATAGGGGAATAGGGTGGGAAGTAATTTAATTATAAAAAAAAGTAATTATTAATATTTATTTATTAGTATTTATAACACATTTATAAATAATTAATTATTAATTGGTCATTTATTTTTAATAATTAGTTAATTGATAAGTATGTAAATTGTAACCCTCTGCTATCCAACCCTTTCCCTACTGTTGCACTCACTGGAGTGGGAATAGTAAGTTTTTACCCCTACGCTATCCAACACTTTCCCTGCTGTTGCACTCACTGGAGTGGGAATAGTCATTTTTTATACCTACGCTATCCCTACTGTTGCAGTCACTGGAGTGGGAATGGTAATTTTTACACCTACGCTATCCAACACTTTCCCAACTGTTGCAGTCACTGAAGTGGGAATAGTATTTTTTACCCCTACGCTATCCAACACTTTCCCTACTGTTGCACTCACTGCAGTGGGAATAGTAATTTTTACCCCTATGCTATCCAACACTTTTCCTACTGCTGCACTCACTGGAGTGGGAAAAGTAATTTTTACCCCTCCACTATCCAACACTTTCCCTACTGCACTCACTGGAGTGGGAATAGGAATTTTTACCCATATGCTATCCAATACTTTCCCTACTGATGCACTCACAGGAGTGGGAATAGTATTTTTTTCCCCTACACTATCCAAAACTTTCCCTACTGTTGCACTCACTGGAGTGGGAATAGTAATTTTTACCTCTACGCTATCCAACACTTTCCCTACTGTTGCACTCTTTGGAGTGGAAATAGTAAATTTCACCTCTTCGCCATCCAACTCTTTCCCTACTCTTGCACTCTCTGGAGTGGGAATAGTAATTTTAACATCTCCGCTATCCAATACTTTCCCTACTGTTGCACTCACTGGTGTGAGAATAGTAATTTGTACCCCTCTGCTATCCAAAACTTTCCCTACTGTTGCACTCACTGGAGTGGGAATAGTTATTTTTACGCCTAAGCTATCCAACACTTTCCCTACTGTTGCACTCTCTGGAGTGGGAATAGTAATGTTAACCCCTACGCTATCCAACACTTTCCCTGCTGTTGCACTCTCTGAAGTGGGAATAGTCATTTTCACCCCTTCGCTATCCAACACTTTCTCTACTGTTGCCCTCTCTGGAGTGGGAATAGTACATTTTTACCCCTACGCTATCCAACACTTTCCCTACTTTTGTACTCACTGGAGTAGGAATAGTTATTTTATCCCTTCTGTTATCCAATATTTTCTCTTCTGTTTTAGTTAATGTAGTGTAAAATGTATTTTAAAAAGATAAAAAATATTGTAATAATTTAATTAGTTATATATATATTTTTATTTTTATTTATATTATTGGTGTATGTGTATATATATGTATTTATAATTTTAAATATGTTTTTTAACAATTTATAATTCATTAAAATAATTATTTATAAATATTAAGTGAGTATATATATAATATTTTATAGATATATATGTTTAATTGATTTTTACATTACGATTCCGATCCTGTATTTTTTTTTCCCGTACGACTCGTATTAATAAATTTTTCCATACGAATCGTACAAGTCTCGTCTGACCCAGGAAGTACGAATCGTATGTGAAAATACATACGGATCTGTCATATCCGTACGAATCAGATCGGGAAAAGTTGTTCGAGACGGACCCGGACACTTCTCCGTACGAAGCCTAAAAATACAGTCCAATCGTACAAGTACGATCCGGACCGGCTTACCGAATAACGAATTGTACGGAAAACGTCACGTACACGGGGAATCACTTGTACATATGCAATGTTGGTGTACGCACCGTACATACGCAATGTCGGTGTACGCACCGTACATACGCAATGGCGGTGTACGCACCGTACATACGCAATGGCAGTGTATGCACCGTACATAAGCAATGGCGGTGTACGCACCGTACATAAGCAATGGCGGGGTACGCACCGTACATAAGCAATGGCGGGGTACGCACCGTACTTAAGCAATGCCGGTGTAAGCACCATACATAGCAATGTCGGTGTAAGCACCGTACATAAGCAGTGGCGGTGTACGCACTGTACATAAGCAATGGCGGTGTACGCACCGTACATAGCAATGTCGGTGTACGCACCGTAAATAGCAATGTCGGTGTACGCACCGTACATAAGCAATGGCGGTGTACGCACCGTACATAGCAATGGCGGTGTACGCACCGTGCATAGCGATGGCGGTGTACGCTCCATACATAAGCAATGGCGGTGTACACACCGTACATAGCAATGCCGGTGTACGCACCATACACAGCAATGGCGGTGTACGCACCGTACATAAGCAATGGTGGTGTACGCACCGTACATAAGCAATGGCGGGGTACGCACCGTACATAAGCAATGGCGGTGTACGCACTGTACATAGCAATGTCCGTGTACGCACTGTACATTCACAACGCATGGGGGGTGTGTGCCTATACGACTCGTACCCCTGTACTGTACTGAACCACGGACACTGTAAAACAGCACAAGGAGGGTCTATTCGACTCGCACAACACCACAAAACACATCTACACTACACAAAAAATGGAAAGGACTGACCTGGACACATCCAAACAGGCAAACAGAGGGGCAAACTCACAACCACCCCATATAACACACCCACCAAAAATTCAAACTGAGCCCCACCCACAAATGGACCAATAAAAATGGCCCACACACACAAACCATGAGCCTTTGCAACAGACTCACTGTAGCTAGAGAGCACACACCAACAACTGCACCCATCCACCTTAACATATACACCTCCACACAACCTCCTTCACACATACCCCCTCTTCACATTCAGACCCACACCGTCACATTCAGACCCACACACCCACAATCATCCACACCCTCACCCCACACCATGCCCACAAACTAGAATCCAAAGTTCACAAGGGAGGAGCTGGAGATCCTTGTCAATGAAGTCATCAGAGTCGAGCCACAGCTGTTTGGAACAGTGGTCAGAAAGACCAGCATAGCCGAAAAATCACGCCTGTGGCAGAGGATTTTCGATAGGGTGAATGCTGTTGCACCCATCAGAAGAACCAGGACCGAATGCCAAGCCAGGTGGTACGATCTGCGGAGGTCGGTCAAGAGAAAAATGACTGACGACTACGCCCACAGCAACATCACTGGAGGTGGTGCACCCCACAGACCAGTACATTTCCATCCCTGGGAGGAGAAGGTGATGGGCATGCTTCTGCCGGTGGGAGTACATGGACTACAAGGAATTCCAGAGCCTGGTGAGTACACAAACAACTCACGTAACATGGGGTTAATGGCATCCACACCCCAACTACACCAAATGCATGCAACTACCCCCAAGCCCTCACCGGCCAGAACCACAGTCAAAAACAACGCTAGTGCCAATAACATGTGTATGCCCCATTGAGAAAGCAACGCCATGCTATGTCCCATGCTACAGGAAGCACCAAACCAAGAATGGATGTCCGGTATGCTGGGAGGGTGGGTGTACAAAACGCATTGGTGACCACCAAATCAGACACAATTGCCCTCATCCCACATGGCAAAGATACATACCCATGCACCATGCGCAATGCACAGGGATTGGGAAAGTACTGACAAGATAGCTCACACTCAGCCTTGGTGTAGGCAGCACAAGGCCCTCCTGTGATCAGTGCAAACACAAACAGCAAGACAACAAGGTCAGATATCTAGGACAGGAACTCACACTCACTGTCATGGCAGCATGCTCCATGGGGGGACAGCTACATCACCTGGGAGACACAGGGCCAAATCACACTACACACACCAGCAGGCCCTGTCACACACACCCTTTACACAAGCAGACACCCCCGGGACAGGCAATGGATTTACCCACTGTCACAATGGACATGTAACACAACAAGACCAATACATAGCCGAAGAAGCATCCAAGCAAAAAAATCGACATGTCAAAGACTCAGGAGAACATATCAATCTGTCCTCCGCATCATACCCATCCACAAGTGAACATTGAGGAGAATGCTAGGCACATACAACTACCTGGAGGAACAGTGCCAACTTGAATGTGTATGAAACATGCATGTTGCCTGAAACAGCATTAACATTGTCTGTTTCTCACACACAGGGCAACATGATGAATCTCCCCCCAACAATGGGGGGGGAAGAATCACAGTCCCAGGCTCGGGAGGAACCTGATCCCACCGGCAGTGACGCCTCTCAACACTCCGCGGATGACCCCGACCGACCTGGACCCTCTGGTGTCCAAGCCCCTGCAGAACCTGGTTCAGGAACATCTGTGCCAACCACCACCCCCATTCCTGCCACATCCCAGGAGACACCGAGGAGCCCAGCCCGCAGTGAACAACAGAGCCAGTCCGGCCAGGAGGGACAAGGTGCGGCGGGCACCCAGGAGGAGGCAGACAACACCGCCAAGGCCATCCCTAAGGGGTCCCGTAGACCCGATGTGTCCACAACGGCAGGCCAGGCTCGTGTGGGCAGGGGTGGTGGGAGTGGAGGCAGGCGGAGGCGAGAACCTGACCAGCCAGCTGAAGGGACCGGTATGTCACACATACACAACATCATGGATGCATACCGGCATGACACCAGGGAGTTCAGCCAGGTAGTGGTGACCCTCACAGAGATCAAGAACCAGCAGGTCGAGCAACACACCGGTCAACAACACCAAGGATGGATGGAGGCAAGACTGGTTGAGCTCCTGGCGGTGCAAAGGGACATAAGCCATTCACTCCATCGGATCGCCGACAACATGGGCAACCCTCCCTGTGCCACCAGGCGAAGACCACCACCAGCCACAGGGAGGGAGGAGAGGAGGATTCGTCCGATGGAGCATCCCAAGCATCGTCAAGGCCTGCATCTGAGGGTCCCGCGAGGAAGGTGGGTCATCCACGGAAAAGACCATGAGGTGCAGCGGCCCATCCACATCTCCCAGGTCACCTGGCCTGGCACCTGGCCTTCATGTGCGA
Source organism: Triturus cristatus (assembly GCF_964204655.1). Taxonomy (NCBI): domain Eukaryota; kingdom Metazoa; phylum Chordata; class Amphibia; order Caudata; family Salamandridae; genus Triturus; species Triturus cristatus. Next base: position 805,946,912 of record NC_140594.1, on the reverse strand, counting down.
CAGCATCACCTCATTGACTGACATCATCTGCCACATGGACCTGCTGGTCACAGTCTGACCAATGATGCCAAACACTGTGGTCTGGACTCTGATGACTTCAAATGCCAAGGATCCCATCTCCCCCTGTGAACTTTGGATTCTATGGTCCCTGCATTGCACCTTTTTATGTGCACAAATCACGCCCCAGAGCTATAATACAAAAATTAATACTTGAAATTTTATGTTGCAGTCATTTAGCACAACATACGTGTGGGGATTTGTCATAGTATGCCTGAGTGTGGAACTAACTCCAGCCATCCATACACTTGGATCTGAGTCCGCTCGAGGACACACATGAGTCACAATGTATCACCAAATACAGACATGGAGCCCAATACTCACCCGTGATGGCCTCAAGCTGCTGAGGGGGGGCTTGCAATACTGCTCAGACACACCAATTTGGAAGAGTATCATGAAGGTGTAGAGGTCATGTGTCATGTTGATGTGCCCGGGGAGGGAGTCCCAGGTCTGTTTGGCGAGGTGGGAGAACTATCTCCTGCATGCAGTTTTTATGTGGATGTGATGAATGGTGGCCAGGGCAAGGTGGGCTGCATGGAGTTGGGCCAACTGGGTGTTGGATGACAGACGTCCAAGGTCGGTTTGGGATCTGGGGTTGTGGACTGCCTCCTGAGTGTGGTTGAGGAGTCTGAAGGTAATCCAGCAGCAGACAGTGAGCCATTGTAGCTATCTCAGGTGGACGGTGATGTGGCTGGGGCAGGGGATGTTGAAGATGAGGTGTGCGGATGCACCCTGGATGTGGCCAAGTTCTCCTGCAGTTTTGCTGTTGTTCTCCGTAGAGGCCGGTGCTGTAATTGAGCCGGCTGGTGTCCTGGACCTGGGGGACTGTCTGTCTTGCCTTGGAGTGGATCTATCTGTGGATCATTTGCAGCATGTGGAGGGTGTTGCAACATGAGGTACAGATGGTGTTGAGTTGCATGGTAATTGTGAGCGATGGGTCCATGATGAACACCAGCTTGCGTGCGTGGCCACTGGGTGCTGGTGCGGTGCCCAGGCCGGTGGGACACAAGGAGTTGACCCAGCCATAAGGGGACAATCCTCAGATGATGACCTCAGTCCTGTCCAAGTCCAGCCTCAGGTGGCTGATGTTCAGCCATTTGTCAACGGATCTCATGCCTTCTTGAAGGTTGGATCTGGCAATGGCTGGGTCTTTGGCGAGGGTGAGGAGCAGCTGGGTGTCAATGGCATACCAGATGATGATGAGGTCGTGTGCGCATGTGATGGTGGAGAGGGGGGTCATGGAGACATTGAAGATTGTCACTCTGAGAGAAGTGCCCTGGGGCATGGGCCAGATGACCCCTTGCTGGTGAGCTAATTCCTGATTTAATCCTCTGGATACCAGTGTTGGAGATGTGTGAGCTGACAGTGTGGTAGCACATGGTGTAGAATGCCGTTGAAAGGTCAAGGGGGGTGGGCTCACCATTGTTGAGCAGGGCAAAGTTGTCGTCGGTGGTGGCAATGATGACGGTTGCAGTGGCGATTACTGTGGAAGCTGGTCTGGTGCCGGTTGCATGGAGCAGTTTGCGCGGAGGAAATTTGTCATTAGCTTGTTGAGTGTCTTTGTGATGACATTTGCTGTGTAGGGAAGCAGAGTGATGTTCAAGGAGATCCTGCGGTACTACCGTCCATTGTTTAAGAAGGCCCTGTGTCTCTGCATGCCTCCAGCACCCATGGAATGTGGCAAACTCAAAGGAGACATTCATCATTCATGACGCGCTGGACGTGGGCTTCAAGGATGGGGAATGATGTGGTTGAGATGTTGTGTGGGAAGGGGCCTGATGGAGAGCCAGAATGGATGGTGCACATGACCCAGGTTGTGTACTTGCTGCTGACGGGAGTCCAGAACCTGAGGGGTGTTTGTCCTGCGGATAATAGTGCTGTCTGCCTCTGTGTGCCAAGGCTGCCGTGTATGGCCATGAGCTTGCAGTGGTACAAAGTTGCAAGGGATGTGATCTGCCTTGCAAGGGTGAGGTGTCTTGGATGGAGATCTGCTGTCAGTTCACTCACAATGCTGATGAGCTCCTTGATGTCGTGTGTCTAGGTGTCTCGGCACTATCTGAAGGATTTCCACTTGTCCTTGCTGATGATATGGTGATGGCTGTGTGTGGTGTTTTCCAGGGCTGTAAGGTAAATGATGGCTCTTTGTGTTGCAAGGTTTGCACAAGAGTCCGGCTAGGTCTGTAGGAGTTCAGTAGGTTGGCCTTGTCACAGGTACCGTAACTGTTGTTGTGCTTCACAGGATAGTCGGTCAATGTGGTAAGATTGTTGGATCAGTTGCTGATCCAGTGTGTGAGGTTGCAGGGTGTGGCGGTGGTGTTGTTTTGAGTGTCCCACACAGCTTGTCTGTGGTGACTTACATCAAGCATTTTTGGGTTATTGGTACTGGGGTGTGGGCAGTGTGTTGCTTGACGGAGACGTGGATTCAAATGTTGATGGACCAATGAAGGATGGTGGTGTGGTTCTCCTCCAGCAAGAGGTTACTGGCCCCCTGCCACATGTAGCCTGTGGAGGTGAGGGCGTGCGTGCAGATGTACGTGTTGATGGCTTATCGGATTTGTGGATGTAGGCCTGGAGATCTGTAGATGAGTGTTACTCTGAGGGTTGCCAGGGATTTGCTGCCAAACCGGATTAGTGACTCTGAGGGTGTACTTGTGAATAAATTGCAATTCATCCTCCGGGATTGTTGTTGCCGTCCCGGCGGGTGATCTTGGATCCGTCTGAGATGGCAATGAAGAAGTCGTGTGCTGAGGATGCTTTTGTCCAGGTTACTGTCAGGAAGGTGATGTGTGGGGCTGTTGTGTTGAGGAGGTAACAGAGTCCAATGGCGTGCTGGTGGACAGAGCGGGTGTGGAGTAGGAGGCACATGACCTGGTTGTTCTGACAGGGTCTGGTAGGCTGGGCAGCGCTGTGTAGGCAGTTGGAGTTGCACATTCAGCATGCGAAGGTGTCGTGTGTGCGCTTCGGGGTTGCCTGATAGTAGCCAGATGATTGTCTGGAGGACATTGCTTTGTGTTTGGCTGCAGCATGAGCCTGTTGTGTGACGTGGGTCATGCAAAGACTAGAGGGTCGTACACTGTGCACGTTGCAGGCGCAGACGGTCCTGCCTTTGGCACGGCGTTGGCGCAATAGTGGCACATAAAAGCTGATGGGTGCATTTAGAATGGGTGGAGGGGGAAGGGCTAAGCATTTTGTAGGCGTGTGGGTTGCAGAATCAGGGCACTCGGTGGGGCGGTGCTGCAGGTGAGGCAGCAGCAGGTGGAAGGGGTGAGAAATTTGTCAAAAAGTAGCCCACAAAGACAAGGAGGTCAGAAAGGCATAGTGCAACAGGTGTATGTAAAGGAAGGAGTGTCAGGCTACTCATGGGTCACTCCGGGAAAATGTGTGAACAATCACCAAAAATGATGGCCGCAGGATCAGGCAACAAAAAGCGGAGCTGTGCACAGGAGAAACACCATCAGCATGCGTTCACGTCCTGTTGTGGGGAGCAATCTGCACAAATACATACACAACCAGGTACTCCATGCACAATAGATATTATTAGACATGAAGAACTGCATGCATGTTGCCGAGGTACACATACACACATATGCTCATTCTTTGCCAATTATGCCATAGATGAGGCATGCAAAGTGGCAAGAGATATGCAGTGACAGAGATGAGGCCCTTTGGATTGTGCTGAATACCTTTATTCCACATACACACACAAAGGGAAATGCATCCATATGAACAGACTCACAGGTCAGTTGACAGGACATGTGGGACATACGCTGGACCCCCCCCCCCCCCTTCACAGCATGGATAATGTAAATCAAAATTAACTGGCACACAAGTTAAGGGGATGAGCCAAACACATCCTGCTGCACTCGGAGAGGCTGCAATTCCCCATAGAGCCTGCTGGTGTGATGTCCCACACTGTGTCCACCCGTAGCATCCGCAATGTTTCAGAGGCAAGGTTTACACACATTGATGCCTTCATCAGACGCCACACTCCACTACAGATGAATGTCAAGAAGGGTGACTATCATGTCATGGGAGTGATGCTACCTGTTATATGCTCCATGGTGAGAAGACATGTATGCATGGTACCACAACATGCACAGAAGCAGGCCCACACATTCCCAAACCATACCAACACCAAAAAGCCTTCCTGCAATCCTTACCCAAACTGACATTTTCACATGTCCGTGCATGGAACACTGATTCTGCACACATTGCAATCCTCATGAGGAATAGCATGAGGACAACGATGACACGAGCAGACAACAGGCACAAAAATCTGGGAATGACAGACACACAAGAAGTCACCTAAAACAATTCTCGCCGCACACATGGTCAGTTACGAAACATGAACAATGTTGGACACATGTAAATTTCAAAGAAAGTCTCTACACAAAACTGTATGGCATGACATCATCACTCGAGTGACACATCAGAACACACATCAAAGTCACTTTGCATTCAGTCAGCTGGACACACACATTGCAACACATGCCACTCAATGCTACAAGCTTGCACACTCCTACCCAGTGACTCACCATTATGAGAAGAAGTTGCGTATGAGCTGACTCCGGATATCATCCTCCTCCTCCTCATCACTTGCCTCGTGACCAAGCTCTGGATCCTCCACGGGTGGATGTTCCTGCTCATCAGGATCAAGGATGAGTGGCACTGCTTTCTCAACGGCCATGTTGTGCAGCATGCAGCATACGAGGACGTTTTTGCAGACCTTCTCTGGGGCATAAGGGAGGGACCCGCCTGTCTTGTCCAGTCACCGGAATCGGCTCTTCAGGAGTCCAAACGTCCTCTCAATCACTCGCCTGGTCTGCCCGTGTGCATTGTTGTACCGGTGATCTGCAGTTGTTCTTGGGTTGCAGAGAGGTGTCATCAGCCATGGCATGTTAGGATATCCAGAGTCCCCTACATGGAAACATCATGTAAATAAGTGGGTCAGGAGATCCCGTAAGAGCCAAAGATACCGCAACACACAGGACAAACAGAGTATACCCACCAACAAGACATGCTCGTTCGTTGTACAGCCGCAGCATCATTTGTGGCACCCTGCTACGCCTCATGATGTAGGCATTGTGTGCTGATCCTGGAAAACGTGCACAGACATGGGAAATCAGCATGTTAGCAAGACACACCACAAGGGCATTTATCGAGTGGTAATGTTTTCGGTTGCGATAGGCTTGTTCCTGTGCCTGTGGTGGTACCAAAGCCACATATGTCCCATCAATGGACCCAATTACATGGGGAATCCCTCCCAGGGCATAGAAATCACCCTTGGCCTCTGTCAACTCCTCAGGAGTAGGAAATTTGATGAATTCATCAAGGTGCTCCAACATGGCTGCTAAAACATCACGCAGGACATGGCTGAACATTGTCTGTGACATCCCACCCACATCAGCTATGGTCAATTGAAACGTACCTGTGGCAAAAAAATGTAGGGCTGCCATCACCTTCATCTTGGGTGTCAGCGCAGTAGGATACCTGTGTCGCGGTTGGAGGTGTGGTGCCAGCTTGTCTGTCAAGTCCACAATCAACTTGCGAGTGAATCGGTAACGGCGGATGCAGGCACGTTCCCTCATATCAGCCAAGTCTGGCATTGGTCTTGGGACAGGCGGTGCCCTGCAAGACATTGTTAGGAATAATGAAGATTGAGAGTCTGCCAACATCAATGTCAATGAACATAGCACATGCTAAACTGCTACAAAACATCAGGTAACTATGGAGTCTGGTGTGTGCAATACATCCAGGAACCCATATGCCAGCTTGCTGGCACTCCTATGAAAAGCCAGATACACCTGTTGATTGTCAAGTCTACATGACATGCCCAGAAATGAACTGGGGCCAAGTCTGAGTGAACAGCCAGAGATATCACCGGAGTGACACACATCCACATAGCTGCATTTGAAGGATGTAATCTCATCCAGACAGTTGACTGCAAGGCACACGCACAGGTCACATGGAATGTCAAATGTACATATGAAACACATTGCGATGAAGGGAAACATGTGACAACAATTAAACACAGCCATTCAGACGACGCAGACATGTATGCCAGGGAAAATATGATGTCCAATGCACACAGACCCTACAGCCGTGGGAATCCACATGTGGCATGGTGTGCGTAGATGTGTGCCATGCCCATCTCCACACAGACTCATGTTGGATGCACCAACAGCAGATGCAGTTGACGGAACACTAACAGCAAGCTCATGGGAACACATGACACACACCTGACATAGTCACATAGGGGCACGCTGATCGTGACATGTCAGTTGATAGAGTGTCTCTGTCCCTGGCCTCAGGAGACAGGTGCGGGTGGTGATGAATGTGCCATCCCACTGCTGCTGTGCATGACACAGTTGGACTACAGACACACATGTGGAAAGTGTCAAGGTGATGTGTGCCACATAGTGCACCATCACACATGACATGTGTCCCCAGGTCATCACACATCAATTGTGCAACTAGATGCGATGACCTGTGCAATATCACTGGCTGCCACACCTTGGGCCTGCACATGACAGTATGCAATGACAAGTACTTGATGGACATCCTTGTGCGACTCGTAGCCCTCCATTCCTGGCATGTGTATACCTGTATTACCATTGTAAGCGTGTGAAATGCGTACCCGTACGGGTACTACTAGTAGTACACGTACGTGTACTAGTAGTACAGTGCATACACGTACGTGTACTACTAGTGCGTACACGTACATGTACTACTAGTGTGTACACATACGTGTACTACCTCAGTACACGTGCGTGTACTACTAGTGCTGTACGCGTACGTGTACGCACTAGTAGTACACGTACTGTGTAGTGAGGTAGTACATGTATGTGTACGCACTACTGCGTACACGTACGTGTCCTACCTCACTACACAGTACGTGTACTACTAGTGCGTACACGTACGTGTACTACCTTAGTACACGTACGTGTATGCACTAGTAGTACACGTATGTGTCAAACGCACAGTACAACTGGTGCCGTAGGGGTACGTGTGAAACGCACTGTACACCCACAATCATTGCAGGTGTACGCTTCGTTTCACCATTGTACTGGTGCCGTAGGGGTACGTGTGAAACGCACTGTACACCCGCAATCATTGCGTGTGTATGCTTCATTTCACCATTGTACTGCTGCCGTAGGGGTACATATGAAACGCACCGTACCTGTGTGTGGATTTCAAAATTACATAGGGGACACATAAGGGACAAGTATTAGGCCCTAAATGCATGCTGGTTGTCATGGAGACAGAGTTTTCAGTTGAAACGTGTGGATCAGGTGTCCTGGAACAGTCAGTTGGCCACAAAATACAATGTTGCAAAGTGGTTGTTGACTTGACATGATGCTTGTTGGACCCGGCCTCGTAGAATGGCCCTCCCTGCCCCCGCACCACCGAAACCTGGTACCTACGGCCCAAGCACGCGGCCCAGCCGAGCCTCCCCACCAGGACACACGCACCGACCCGGACATCCCCGTCCCTGGCCTCTCTCCTTTCGGCCACCCCGGGCCCGCGTGCCCACTTCATGCACCAAGATGGCCGCCCGGCCCCAGCGCGACCCGGGCCTAGAGGCGCCACTCCGGCTGGAGGACATCACGCTTCCAGGGGATGAGAGAGGGAGGAGCAGTTTCTATCGCACCTCTGAGCTCCCCCGGGACGATGGGTTTCGATCGGCCCTCCGGCCTCCCTGAGGGCTGGCTCCATGCCTGCTGGGTGTCTGGGACTCCTCCCGACCCGGCCCTGAAAGGATCAAAAGACAATAGCAGGATCCCGACAAGCGACCCCCAGGTGACAAGACCCCTGCCTGCACAGACTCCGGACATCAAAGAGGGGTCGACCTATAACAAGGGGTGCTCTGGGTCTGTCCGGGAGATTCGACGCTGGAACAACGAGAGCCTGCCGACGTGGTCGCGGCTCCTGGAATTTGAACCCACCTGAGCCCTGCTGAGTGACTCGCGGCTCCCTGAAGATCGTAAGACCTCCGAACTTGTACCTGAGCCCTGCTGAGTGACTCGCGGCTCCCTGAAGATCGTAAGACCTCCAAACTTGTACCTGAGCCCTGCTGAGTGACTCGCGGCTCCCTGAAGATCGTAAGACCTCCGAACTTGTACCTGAGCCCTGCTGAGTGACTCGCGGCTCCCTGAAGATCGTAAGACCTCCGAACTCGTACCTGAGCCCTGCTGAGTGACTCGCGGCTCCCTGAAGATCGTAAGACCTCCGAACCTGTACCTGAGCCCGCTGAGTGACTCGCGGCTCCAACCGACTCTCACGGTCCCGCCGGACCCCGACTACAACCTCGTATCCCCCAGCTCGAGGATTGTGAGCTGTGCGCCGGATGCGTCCCTGCTTGAACCTTTACCAGAGACTGTCCCGCTACCCCCTACCCCTTCCGAGACTCTTGAGCCCGTGCTCACCCTGTACATATTTGCAGTGATAACCTACTTGATAAAGATTGTTTCTCAGAATACCCGGTGTGTTCACTCTGTGTCGGGTGGTGCCAGAAGTACGATCCTAGATACGAGATTCCTCCCCCTGGGGAGTCTCCCGCCAGTGCCCGGCTACGATACCTTGAGGGTGGGACTCAGGGTAGTCAGGACCCCTTCCAGGCTCCTCTGAGGTCGCCGTCTAACATTGGTGGCAAGCGACGGGATTCAGGCCCATCACCTAGAGATCGTACCGTGAACAACGGAAGCACTACCGACAAAGATGGCAGAAGGAAGCGCCGTGAGCCCCGCAGAAACCAGCGCCAACAGGGTGTTCCAGGTGGAACAGCTAGAAGAATATACACACAAGGAGCTAAAGCAATTTTGCAAAGAACTTAAAATCGCTACCACTGGTCTCAACACTAAAGAGGATTTGCAGAAAGCACTGAAAACTTGGGTGGAGACCGGGGCCTCCCGCCCGGAAGGCACGGGGTAGCGCCCCGACGAAGCCGAACCCCCCCAAAGTGGAAGCAGTAGCAATCAGGTGCGAGGCATCGTACCAGACGGGGGCCTATCCCCGGAAGAGCTCGCGGACAGAGAGAGAAGCCGCAATCATGAACTCGAGTTAGCTAAACTAAAAATCGAGGGCGAATTGAAGTTAGCGGAAAAAAAGCTAGCAGTAGAGCAAATGTGTGTACAAGGCGAACTAGAAGAAAAGAAGCTCCAACGGGAGCACGAAGGAAGGAAGCTCCAACTAGAGCACGAACGCAGCTTGAAAGAAATCGAGCTCAAGGCCAGAAGCGAGGAAGGAAGGCCCCCGGGAAACCGAGAGACGGCCTCCCCAGCGGAACAGAAGGTCCACATCCCCAAGGATGTGGTCAAGGAATATTATAAAAACAATGACATTCAGCAATGGTTCCGGGCCTACGAGGTCGCCATGACCTCCCATCGGATCCCGCAGAAGGACTGGGGGGCGGGGTTGTGGGGGCGGTTTCTGAGCGAAGGAAGGGACACCCTGCTCGACCTACCCCTCTCCCTGCAGACCTCCTACAGCCACATGAAGGAGGCCCTACTCACAAGATACGGCCTCACCCCAGAAATGTACCGTCAGCGATTCCGGGACTGCAGGAAGATCCCAGGCACCACCTGGGTGGAGTATGTAAACTTTTTCAGCCGGGCCTTCGATGGGTGGATCAAGGGCAGCAAAGTCACCACCCTGGCCGAACTTACTGACCTCATGTTGTGGGAACATCTGGCTGCGAACTGCTTCATAGAACTACGTCAGCATCTGCTTGACAGCAAGCTCACAGATCCCCGGAAGCTGGCTGTGGAGGCCGACCGCTGGACCAACACCCGGGTCTCCTGGGGCATGGTAGGAGAGTACCCCCGAGCCAGTCAGGGACCACCCCGCCAGAGAGGGGGAGGGAACCAGGGAGGGCCGAGAGAGTCCCAGCCTAGCCCCCCGAAGACACAACCTCCACCTTTCCCGGCGCCCCCCCCACCGGTGACAGGGCCCCCTGGGAGACGGGGACACCGGGTGACCGTCACATGTTTCCGTTGCCAGAAACCCGGGCACTACGCCAATGACCCAGAGTGCCCCATGGCCACCCAAGTCTCCCCTACCACCCCTGCGAGACAGATAGCCAACGTAGCTCTGGGGGAGGAGGTTGAGGAAGCTGAAGAGTGGGAACCCGCAGCAATGGCCCTAGTATCCCTGGGAGATAGAGAGATGGTCCCTGGTAGCCTCCTACCCTCCAACACACAGAAATACGGGCAGCTCGTCAAGATCAATGGCCACCAGGTAGAGGCCCTACGGGACACCGGGGCCAGTATCACCGGTGTCCTCAAGCACCTAGTCCCCGAGGAGCAGATCCTCCCCAACGTCTTTTGCCCCGTAATATCCGCAGACAATAGAGAAAGTATGTGTCAGGTAGCCCTGGTGCCGTTTGAGTGGGGAGGGGTGATAGGGAAACTCAAGGTGGCCGTGAGAACCTCCCAGCCGGTCGACTGCCTCTTAGGGAACGACCTAGAGAGCTCTCCCTGGAAGCACGTCTAGCACAAGGCCCACCTAGGAATGATGGGACTCCCCGAGTGGGTGTGCGCCACCACCCGATCTATGACAGCCCGGCTCACTCCCCGGAGAGAAGTCGAGAACACCCCAATCGAAGAGACCAGTACAGTCCCCGCCGAGGGTCCTCCCGTCCCCCCACCAGAATGGTCCGTCGCCCGCGACGAACCCGCACCATCCGACCCCGCCCCGGTCCCCGAGTTGGGAGATCTACCCGAGTTGGCCCATTGGCACCACGAGGGCGGGCCCACTCGGGAAGAGTTTTGCCGGGAGCAAGCCACTTGTCCTTCCCTGGTCGGACTGCGGCGCCAGGCCGAGGGCCAAGCCGCAGGTGACCAGACCGGGACCCACCGAATCTATTGGGATAATAGCATCTTGTACAGTGAGCAGAAGTCGGTGGAGCTGGGATCCGGACGGGTACTGGTGGTACCCCTCCGCTTCCGAGATTTCCTCCTGGGCTTAGCCCACGACGTCCCCCTCGCCGGCCACCTGGGTCAGGACAAGACCTACAGCCGACTCGTGACCCATTTTTACTGGCCTAGAATGAGAGCAGCGGTAGAAGCCCACTGCAAGTCCTGCCCCACGTGCCAGGCTAGTGGGAAGAGTGGGGGGAAGTGCAAGGCTCCCCTCCAACCCTTCCCGGTCGTCAGCACCCCTTTTGAACGAGTCGGAATCGACATCGTGGGACCACTGGACCCCCCCACCTCCCAAGGCCACCGTTTCATCTTGGTCCTTGTGGACCACGCCACCCGCTATCCTGAGGCTATTCCCCTACGCACCATTACGGCCCCCGTGGTGGGCCGGGCCCTCATGGGGATCTTTTCCAGGGTGGGTTTTCCCCGCGAGGTCGTGAGCGATCGCGGCACTAATTTTATCTCAAAGTATATGACGTCCCTGTGGCAACAATGTGGGGTGTCCTATAAATTCACCACCCCGTACCATCCCCAAGGGAACGGCCTAGTAGAAAGGTTTAATAGGACTTTAAAAGGGATGATCGCTGGCCTAGAAGAGCCCCTCCGGCGTAAGTGGGACGTCCTGCTTCCCTGCCTCTTGTTCGCTTACCGGGAGGTCCCCCAGAAGTCCTTAGGGTTCAGCCCGTTTGAATTACTCTATGGCCACCCTGTCAGAGGTCCCCTCAGTTTGGTTAAGGAAGGGTGGGAGGCAGCACCCCAGACCACCCCCCGAGATGTGTTCCAATACGTCCTGGCCCTCCGAAACCAGACCAGGAAGTTCCGAGAACTGGCCGAGGCCAACCTGGAGGCAAGTCAAGAGGAGATGAAGCGCTGGTACGACCAGAATGCCACTCTGGTCGAGTTCCAGCCGGGCCAGCAGGTGTGGGTCATGGCCCCCGTGAAGCCTGGTGCCCTCCAGGACCGATGGACTGGGCCCTACAAGGTGGTTGAGCGAAAGAGTGAAGTCACATACTTGGTGGACGTCCAGTCACCTCGGGATCCCCTCCGGGTCCTGCACGTGAACCGCCTCAAGCCTCACTTCCAGCGGACAGAACTGAGCCTCCTGCTGGCCACCGATGACGGGGCCGAAGATGAGTCTGATCCCCTCCCGGACCTCCTGTGTGTCAAGGAGCAGGATGGCTCCGTGGAATGAGTGAACCTCTCCCCAGCCCTCACTGCCCAGCAACAAGCGGACTGCCGCCAGCTCCTAAGACAATTTTCCGACCTCTTCTCCCTGACCCCCCGGGTCACCAACTGGTGTGTTCATGACGTGGACACCGGGGACAGCCCGCCGGTGAGACACCGAGCCTACCGGGTTCCTGACCGGGTCCGGTCCTGCATTCAAGCGGAAGTCTCGAAGATGTTGACCCTGGGGGTGATCGAGCCCTCTGACAGTCCCTGGGCCAGCCCCGTGGTCCTGGTCCTGAAGGCAGCGGCCCCCGGTGTCGCCCCCGAGCTCCGATTCTGCGTGGACTACCGGGGGCTCAATGACGTTACCCGAGCCGATGCCCACCCCATTCCACGAGCCGACGAACTCATTGACCGACTAGGGGCAGCCCGATTCCTCAGCACATTCGACCTCACCTGCGGATACTGGCAGATTGCGCTCACCGAAGGGGCCAAGGAGCGGTCCGCTTTCTCCACCCCCGATGGGCACTACCGCTTCCGCGTAATGCCCTTCGGGATGAAAATTGCTCCGGCCACTTTCCAGCGACTGGTGAATAGGGTCCTGGCCGGGCTAGAACAGTTCAGCGCGGCATATCTGGACGACATCGCTGTCTTCAGTTCAGAGTGGAGTGAGCACCTCCAGCACCTCCGGAGGGTGCTAACCGCCCTGCGCCAGGCAGGCCTCACAGTAAAAGCCAGCAAGTGCCAGATCGGGCAAGGATCCGTGGTCTACTTGGGGCACCAGGTCGGGAGTGGCCAGGTCGCCCCTCTACAGCCAAAGATCGACGCCATCCTGGCCTGGGAACCACCCATCACCCAGACGGAGGTCCGAGCCTTTCTGGGACTCACGGGCTACTACCGAAGATTCATTCGGGGGTATGGCAACCTTGTCGGCCCTCTCACAGAACTCACGTCTAAAAGACAGCCAAAGAAAGTGCAGTGGACGGCTGCCTGCCAGGAAGCTTTCGATGCCCTAAAAAAGGCCATGTGTACTGCCCCCGTCCTCCAGGCTCCCGACTACACCAAGGAGTTCATCGTCCAGACCGATGCCTCTGAGCATGGCATTGGGGCCGTCCTGTCCCAAGTAAATGACCAAGGCCTAGACCAGCCCGTCGCCTTCCTCAGTCGGCGGCTGTTGCCCCGAGAGCAGAGATGGAGCACCATAGAGCGCGAAGCCTTTGCCGTGGTCTGGGCACTCAAAAAGCTACGACCCTACTTGTTCGGCACCCATTTCCGAGTCCAAACTGACCATCGGCCCTTCCGATGGCTCATGCAGATGCGAGGAGAAAACCCCAAGCTACTGCGGTGGTCAATCTCCCTCCAGGGGATGGATTTCACCGTGGAACACCGCCCTGGTACGGACCACGCCAATGCTGACGGCCTCTCCCGGTTCTTCCGCCTCAGCGATAAGAGAACCCCCCAAGCTGATGGGCAGTTCTCTCCGGCTTTCAGCTGGGGGGGACGCGTGTTGGACCCGGCCTCGTAGAATGGCCCTCCGTGCCCCCGCACCACCGAAACCTGGTACCTACGGCCCAAGCACGCGGCCCAGCCGAGCCTCCCCACCAGGACACACGCACCGACCCGGACATCCCCGTCCCTGGCCTCTCTCCTTTCGGCCACCCCGGGCCCGCGTGCCCACTTCATGCACCAAGATGGCCGCCCGGCCCCAGCGCGACCCGGGCCTAGAGGCGCCACTCCGGCTGGAGGACATCACGCTTCCAGGGGATGAGAGAGGGAGGAGCAGTTTCTATCGCACCTCTGAGCTCCCCCGGGACGATGGGTTTCGATCGGCCCTCCGGCCTCCCTGAGGGCTGGCTCCATGCCTGCTGGGTGTCTGGGACTCCTCCCGACCCCGCCCTGAAAGGATCAAAAGACAATAGCAGGATCCCGACAAGCGACCCCCAGGTGACAAGACCCCTGCCTGCACAGACTCCGGACATCAAAGAGGGGTCGACCTATAACAAGGGGTGCTCTGGGTCTGTCCGGGAGATTCGACGCTGGAACAACGAGAGCCTGCTGACGTGGTCGCGGCTCCTGGAACTTGAACCCACCTGAGCCCTGCTGAGTGACTCGCGGCTCCCTGAAGATCGTAAGACCTCCGAACTTGTACCTGAGCCCTGCTGAGTGACTCCCGGCTCCCTGAAGATCGTAAGACCTCCAAACTTGTACCTGAGCCCTGCTGAGTGACTCGCGGCTCCCTGAAGATCGTAAGACCTCCGAACTTGTACCTGAGCCCTGCTGAGTGACTCGCGGCTCCCTGAAGATCGTAAGACCTCCGAACTCGTACCTGAGCCCTGCTGAGTGACTCGCGGCTCCCTGAAGATCGTAAGACCTCCGAACCTGTACCTGAGCCCGCTGAGTGACTCGCGGCTCCAACCGACTCTCACGGTCCCGCCGGACCCCGACTACAACCTCGTATCCCCCAGCTCGAGGATTGTGAGCTGTGCGCCGGATGCGTCCCTGCTTGAACCTTTACCAGAGATCGCCGTCTAACAATGCTCAAAATTTGAACGATGCGAATGCTGTCATTGGTGTATGTTTAAAGAGATTGGAGTAAACGTACGATGCTAATGAGTCTGACCAATCACTATGTACTCCTCAAAATGAATGCCCCTCAGCAAGACAGATATAAGGCAGCCAGAACCCATGAGAGGGCACTTGCCTGCACAACTCAAGAGTCGACCACACTGCTGCTGTCTCTGCTTCCTCTGGCCATGTCACGTACTGTGGAGAGGGCCCAGCCATTCCCCCAGGAGGAGAATGAGGCCTTGCTGGACGTCCTCCTCCCACAGTACACAAAGCTGTATGGGTGATCAGGGGAGCAGGTGAGTGCTGAGTCCACTACCTTTGCCTATGCACCTGTTGTGTGACTGTCAATATTGTGTCCAGGTGGGACAGACATGCAATGTTGTTTAGAGTGGGTCCCGGGGGGGGACATGTTGATGTCCCTCATGCAGAGCATGATGTAGTTCCTGTGTGCACTCCTCACTTGCATTGTGCTTACTGTGACTTTCACGGCATAGTGCATGACACATTCAGCCTGGCAAATCCTTGGTGGCTTTTTTCCCTCTTGTCCTGAGGTGATTCAGTGGTCCCCCCGGTGTGACAGGTGACTGTACCCACAGATGTGTATGAGTTGATTGGACCTGTGGTGAGAGTGTCCAAATGATGTGTACGACCTCATGGACATTGATGTGTGTGAATGTTCCTTGTCATGTGGGCGAGTGTCTATGTGAAGTGTTGCACCACAGCTGCATGGAGAAGGCAACAGATCAACACATCTGATGTGACAAGTAAGCCATGGTGTGTGTCTGACTTGCAGAGCTAGCATGACACTTGTGACACCCCACTGGCAAGTGGCACATGTGCAGAGTGAGGGTTGTATCCGCTGTTGACAATGACAGGTGAGTGAAATTTGCTTGGGTGTGTCTGTCTAGTATGCTGATGCTGCGTCAGTGTAGTGGGACATGTGACTGCTTGGCACATGCTGGCCATCAGCCTGCTGTTGCATGTGCTGCACAGTGTGTGGCATGATCAGTGAGTGTGTCGCACCCCTCATGCCAACATGTAGACTTTCAATGCCATGTAGTGCATTGGGGCTTGCACACAGGCCAATATCTTATTGTGTATGATGTAATTCCTGTCTGCATCCTATGCCCTGTTCAACATTTCAAAGATGTTAAAATGTGTGTCTCTGGGACATGGAGCAGGTGTATTGATGTTGTGTCACTTTGTCATCCTGACAGGTAACTGCCTACGAGAAGGGAGGGATCTGGAACGACATCGTCGGGGCCGTGAGAACTGCGGGGGAGCGTAGTCGGCAGCTGCCACAGGTCCGCAAGAGGTGGCAGGACATCCGGTGCTGGACCCGGTGGATCGCCTGGGTCCAGCTGGGGCTCAACCTTCCTCGCCCCCACGGCGGCCGCCGACGCCTGACCCCCCACATGAGACGTGTCCTGGCGGTGGTGTTCCCTGAGCTCGATAGGCAGTTACAGGAGAGACTGCAGCAAGGAGAGGGTAGGTACATGGCTGTTTGTCGTGTTATGTGTCGCCAGCTTTTGGAAGTGCTCTGTAGCCTGGATACACTACCAAAGTTTATATGTGCTGTGCATTTTCTGTTCCCCAATGTCACCTGGTGCTCTTTTTCATCCCTTCCCCTCCTTGACATGTGTCCCCTGGTCTGTGTGTAATCACATTTGCACATGGTCATCTAGGGTGCCAGTAAATCTAAGTGCACATTGCTTTCTGCATCATGTGGGAGGGTGGTCTGTGACTTGTGTTGGTACCTTGCCTGTGCCATGACCTGTTCACTATGTTGGGGGTCCATATTTGTTGTCACAGATGATGATTCTCAAAATAGGAGTGTGAGCTTTCAAATGAACACCCTTGCAGCATGCATGACCAATGTTGTGGCCTCAAACATGATGTGCATGAGTGG
This sequence comes from Triturus cristatus, assembly GCF_964204655.1. Classification (NCBI taxonomy): domain Eukaryota; kingdom Metazoa; phylum Chordata; class Amphibia; order Caudata; family Salamandridae; genus Triturus; species Triturus cristatus. Next base: position 805,930,295 of record NC_140594.1, on the reverse strand, counting down.
GAGATATGCATAGTGGCATGACGGTTGAACATGGTACAGTCAGATCATTCCAGGGCCATGGAGCGGTGTGCCCACTACAGTGCCCTGAGACACCCTGGCCTCCTAATCATGTGTGTCATCCAACACTGTGCACATTCTCTGTGGGTTCAGCATAGGTCTGCCTCTGTGGCATTGTTCCCTGGCCTAGTTTTTATTTTGCAAATCTGTGTTACATGTGTCCACTGGACAGGGATACACCATTTTGCTTGTGCATACTCACACTGGGCAGTGCCTGTGTGGCTATTCACAACAATCTGTTGATGGTTGTTTGTCACAAATATGTGTTGCCAGCCCCACGAGGTGATGTTGTGTAAATGAAGCAATTTTTCCTGCACAGTTATTGTAACCCTGAATAAGAGGTGTCACTTCTTGATCAGTATCAATCACATTGACTCAGGTATGGGGGGGTGCAGGAGAGGCATACATGTGCAACCCTGATTTTTCATTGCCAGGTCTGGATTGTGTGTGAGACTTGGCTGTACAGAGAATCACCGTGCATTGCCCCTGTGATGCTGGCCAGTGCTTGATGTTCGTGCATTGCAGCCTGTGTCAGTATTTTAAAAACATGAATCCTGCTCATACATTTTTGGCACCTCTGTGTAGTTGAGATGCAACACAGTTTGGACTTTGTGTGCTGACATCTGTGTGTACATTCTGGCTGGCCATGAAGGTGTCCCCACAGTAGAGCTCGGCTTTTTTCAACCCAATTGCAGGCCCATTAGCTTATGCATTGTCCTGGGTGTGGACATGTGTGCCACTCCAGATGACAGGCAGTAGGTCATATGTGTAGACAACTGTGTAATCAGGTGACGAATGACCATGTTACAACTGACATAATTCAAGTTGTTACTACCAAAATATTGTACCTTGGCACTCACAGCACTTGTCAACAGTTGTTCATGTTTTAAATGTGGAAATTTGAAGAGTTGTCTTAAGAACACTGAAGTGCCAGCATGAAAAAAGTCTCCCAAGGAAGTGCACACCAAACAACGTTTCCACTTTCAAGGAACACGCTGGAACCTTTTCAAAGAAGCCACTGTTAGAATTACATGGTGTTGCAGATTCTCCATATACATGTTCCCACAGTGGTCCTGATTTAGTAAGACTCCTTTGTTGTTGGTGATACAAAATAACGAGTCTCAAGACATCAAGACCTCCATGGGCCCATGTATATGTACTTTCTGCAACACCATTTATTTCTAACAGTGGCTTCTTAGAAAAGGTGCCAGATTCTTCAATGACAGTGTCAATGTGCTTTTGTGTGCACTGCCTTGTGCGACATATTGCATGCAGGCCCATGAGTGTTCTTTTCACGAAATGGCCAATTGGCACATTCAAAACATGGCGATTGTGTAAAGTATTGTGAGTCCCAAGGTAGCAACATTTTTTCGTTTGGTGTTCCAAAGTACTTACAGGTCTTGAGTATTGAGGTGTGTTAGTTTACCTTGGGTGCACCACTACTGTTTCTTTCAGGGTAAACAAGAGGTGGCATGACTTCATTGTATTGCTGTGCTCACCGGTTCACAGACACTCGCTTCTTAGTGTCTTTCTCATTCAATTTGTGGCCTTTTGTGGGGTTTTTTTCCTGGTGTCAAAGTGGCATAGTGGGTCTACCAACTGGGCAGTACAGGGCTTACATATGTGCGGAGTAATCTAGCTGTTAGTCATGATGCATTGCCTGATATGCACTGTGACCAATTGTTCTTTTGCTCATGTGTCAGGTGTATACAGGTGACTGATGCATTTTGGTTTCTTCTCCTTGCCCACAGCATCATCATCCGCAAGCGAGGGAGACACCCTCATGGACCTGGAGGAGGGACCCAGCAACAGTGCCACCAGTGCTGTGGAGGCAGAAGGAGCCAGTGGCACGGAGGGCGAGGGGAGTCAGTCAGAGGACCTGTCTGGAGGCGAGAGCAGCTCCGATGCTGACGGGTCTGAGGCTGACCTCTCCGAGGAGGCGGAGGCTGCAACAACAACTGGCAGCATCCCACCATCTGTACCCGCCTCCTCCATTGCCATCTCCACCCTCCCAGTTGCTCCCGCCCCTTCTGTCTGTGCAGAGTCCCAACATGTCTCCTTCGTCCCAGGCACCGCACCCCCTGCCCCTGTCACCCCTGCTGCCTTCAGTGAAGAGTCTGTGGACATACTGCGGCAGTTGCAGGTTGGTCAGGCATCAGTGCGGACTGTCCTCCATGGACACACTAAACTGCACACACAGTTGGTGTCGTTCGTGGAGGGCATGTCATCAACAATGTCTGAGCAACGCAGGTTTCTGCGGTCCATGGACTCTTCCCTGATGGCAGCAGTTTCTCTCCTGCAGCGCTCCGTCCCCCCCTACCCTGAACCCATCCACACTGCCCTCTCCCATGCCTGCCCAACGCACACACAGACAGTCATGGGCACGCACCCCAACAGACACATCCAGCACACCCCCAAGTAAGGCACAGCGCACACCTCCTGGCACGCACACTCAGGGGGATGTAGGCACACCCACAGGGTCTGGGGGCAAACGACAGACAAGCAGCCACAGTTGCAGTCCGCAGTCCTCACAACCCTGTTCCTCCAAAACCACTCCCCTTGGCTCCCCTGCCAAACTCTCACCCAAGGACATCTATATGGGTGACCTGGGCCTCGCCCCCACTGAGCCACCACCTCATAAGCGGGTGAGGAAGTCTCCGGGCACGGGAGTTGAGTCCCCCACCATGTCCACCCCGTCCCCCAAGAGCGCTGCACCCCATCCCTTGGCCACAACACCCTCCGTTGGCCCTGGGGTATCTTCCGGTGCAGGGGTTAAGATGGCGGCACTAGCAGAAGTGTGCAGCGCCGTGCTCACCTCCACCTTTGGCGCTGCCCCACTCCCTGTGGTGGAGACATCCACCCCTGCACCCACCACACCTACCCATCCCCCTACTGTCCCTGCGGTGCCTGGTCCTGCCACAGATGATGCCCCCCCAGGTCGACAAACCTTGAGGTTCCTTTGTGCAGGCAAGGTAGGGGTGGACGCGGTCCCCTACGTCCACCCTTGGACTTGAAAAATGGACTGGCCATTGGCCTTTGGACATAGTCAATGTTTACAAAAAAAATGTGTGTGCTGAATAAAGCCTTTTCTTTTGCTTTCAACATTTCAGGTACTTGATGTTAGTGATGAGGCTCCTGGAGTTGGTGTTCTGGTAATGTGTTAGGGTTCAGAGAAATGTTTTTTTATGATGGTCATGAGGTGGACCATGGGATCTGTGTGCCATCACAATGTCTCATCAAAGAATCATTGGTAGTGTGTGTTCATTTGTTTTTGAGACATTGTCCCAAGGAGTGTTCCTTCCTCTGGGGCACCTGACATCTTCCCTGCAAACAGTTGCACATTTGTTGTGCTGACCTGTGTCAACATTTCCTTTGTTGGTGAGGGATCCCTTTTACAATGGCCCTGCCTGCTCACCGATGTCTCCTGCTGAATCGTCTGTGCCATACTTGCTAGTCACTGTACTTGTGTTTTGGGTATGTAGGAATGCCTTCAGGGACAAATTTGCCCTTTTCAGCACTATGCGTGTGTGTAATCACAGCCTACCACACAAATGGTACTTGTTATGCAGGGTATTTGTGCACCTGACTCACAATTGTGGGCATTGTATCTAGTGGAATTGAACCCTATTCCTTCCATGAGAGACAACATCTTGGTGGCTGGACCAGCACCTGAAAATTCCTATCACTCCTGCGATGTGCATGACAGTGTGTGTTCCCTTTGGCTATCTTAGTTTTGTATGCAGTTACATGACTATTCAGCCTTGTGGCATGAATTCAGGGTGTGTATTGTGCTGCATCCGCCATGGGTGGGTATGCATGTGTTATATGTCCTCACACCCACATGTGGTGTGTCATGCAGTGTGTGAAAGACATCCATCCTCCTGGGAGTGGGACACTGCTGTCAGTGATGTGTTGTAATAGCACTAACATCATAGTCCAAAGTTAGGGATGCGTCCATACCACCATGTAGGTGTGGTCATCTGATAATGATGCACACCCCCCATATCTCTGGACACTGCTGGGATTCATATGCACCCACCCCTCATATGTCTGGACACTGCTGGGAGACCTCTGCACCCACCCCTCATATCTCTGTCCACTGCTGGGAGTCATATGCACCCACCCCTCATATCTCTGTCCACTGCTGGTTGTCATATGCACCCACCCCTCATATCTCTGTCCACTGCTGGGAGTCATATGCACCCACCCCTCATATCTATGTCCACTGCTGGTAGTCATATGCACCCACCCCTCATATGTCTGGACACTGCTGGGAGTCCTCTGCACCCACCCATGCACCCCCTTGAAGCAGTACACTGCTGGCCTGGACATACACACACACCAATATGAAGGTAACATGCTGGGCCAGTCCTCTAAGCCCACATTCCTGACATGTGTACAACTCGTATCCAAAATGTACTGGTGCCGTAACGGGGTACGTGTGGTACGCACCGTACCCCCGCATTCAATGCTTGTGTATGGTCCGTATCACCGTTGTACTGTGCTGTAGGGGTACATGTGGTACACACCGTACCCATGCATTCAATGCGTGTGTAAGTTCCGTATAACTGTTGTACTGTGCCATAGGGGTATGTGTGGTACACACCATACCCACGCATACATTGCGTGTGTACGGTCCGTATCGCTGTTGTACTGTGCCGTAGGGGTACGTGTGGTACGCACCGTACACGTCCACTTCAATTGTTGCGGTACGCAGGGGTTGCTGGACACGCCCCCCGAGTGACCAGACCCTGGTGGTAATGTATGGCATCCATATTAGAGGTTTGGCTTTGTGTATGGGGTATGTTTCGTGCCCCTCACCCCTACCCTGGCCCCTGGGTGTTGTTCTCACCTTCTGCGGCGTGTGCGTCGGGTGCGGTGCACCAGGTCGTAGGCCAAGAGGACCGGGATGACACGTAGGACGGGGTTCATGGCGTGTACGTCGCGTACCGGGGCTCCGTTGCGTAGAGGTTCGCGTAGGACTCTGCTTTTCCGGCTGTGTTTGGGTCCCGTAAAAAAAGAGCCGTACGGAGTGACATAGGCACGAATCGTACTTGCTTGGCCGGAAACCGCTGCCTGAATACGTCCGGACGTCGCGTACAAGCTGTTCCGGATCAGAATCATAGTTTTTTTTACCCGTACGGGCTTTTGTACGAAACGTACGGAAATAGGCTTTCTGTACGAATCGTACTTCCTAACTTGTACGGAAAGTTTACCGGGTACGAGTCGTACGGGGAAAACGCTCCGTACAACTATTCGTACAGCCTTTTTACAGGATTGGAATCGGCCCCATAATGTATTACTTATAATGTTAAACATTTTTAAATATTTTAACTATGTTTATTTTAGTTATATGTGTTATTACTTTATTTTGCATTATTTTTCATACATTAAAAAAACAGATATTTTTAACAACGATATTTTTAAAAACGATATTTTTGTATAGATATTTTGGTACTTACCATTATGTAGATAGGTCGATATTATGACTCTCTATATTCTCTCAGTGATCCCCTTTACAGCATGGGTTTATCCCAGGGAGGGGTACAACGGGTCACAGCCGTCGAGGTATTACGTTATTCGTTGTGGCCCAATGGCAGGAGTCACTATGGCTTAAATATTGCTGGATGCAGAGAAAGCATTTGATAGGGTCTCCTGGTCATACTTCTGGATGGTTATGGCCAGGATGGGCTTACGGTCAGGTTTTATTAATTCTGCTAAAGCTCTGTATTATAAACCTAGGGCCAAGATCTTATTGATGGGAGGACAATCGGAGACAGTAGTAATCCAAAGAGGTACAAGACAGGGATGATCTTGTTCTCCCCTTCTATTTGCATTGTATATTGATCCCCTCATTAGGAGCATCGGAAAGAATAGAGCAATTCCATCAGTTTGGATGCAGAATTGGGAAACAAAAATACTTGCGTATGCTGATGATCTGACAATAGTATCTCTTGACCCGGGGATGGTGGTAAAAGAAATTGAAAGGGAGAAAAATAGATTTGGGTGTTTTTCTGGATATGGGCTCAACCAAGATAAAACCCAGGTAGTAAGCAACAATAATATACAATGGGAAAGTAGTTAGGTAGTCTTGAGTGCGACCCATCTTGGGGTTAACATTATGGCAGATTTAGATAAAATTGTCGAACTACATATTGAACCATTAATCAAGCAAGCAAAAGTAGACTTTGCGCGATGGAACCTTCAATTAACCTTGGTTGGAAGAAGCAACCTAGTGAAGATGATGTTTCTCTGTATTTTTTTAGGGCCATCCTGGTGGAAGTAGGAAGCTATTGCTTTAAAGTCTTGGACGATATGATCTTGGGATTTCTGTGGGCTTCCACCTGACCGAGTGGCCTTGAAATTTATAACTCTCCTGAGAGAACGGGGGGTGGTGGGAAGGTGGGCAGTACCAAACCTCTGGCTACATTACTGGGCCAGCTCTGCAACTGATGACCATAGTACTCTGGGGCTGATTCCGATCCGGGTCGGAAAGCACTCCGACCGAGTCGGATACAGAGTGTTTTCCGACTGAGCCGGACCCCTACAGTCTGACCGAGCGAGTACGATGCGCACGTATGCTGTCAGACTCGGTTCGGTGGGACTCCGATAGAAGTCAATGGGAGCCGGTCGTACGACGCGTACATGGGCTCCCATTGACTGAATGGGTACGTCTCAAACAAGTGCGCCCCCTACAGTGGGTACGCGTCGGTGCCATCCGCACCATACATGCCTGTGTTGGCTCAGTTGTAAATCGCATCCATTGCACGCCACAGTTAGCTTCCGACCGAGACGTACGGAGCGGTTCGGACCCGGAAACGACTCGGTCGGTCAATCTCATGTAGCTCACATCGTACTTGCTCGCTCGTACAGCAGTACGAGTCGGCCTGAAAACACGCTTACGGATCGTAGTTTTTCCGGCTGGATCGCGTTCGGTGCCCTTCCGACACGGATTGGAATTGGCCCCTCTATGTTAAAGAGGAATGGAAAGCTGTAGATGAAGGCTTACCCACGATTTATGAACTGCTGATAGGGAAGGAGGCAATAGGCTGTCTTCTGCTTCAGATAGAGTTTGACTACTATAAAAGAGTATGTATAAAACTCTTTCCTGTGCCTTCTGAGTTTGGTTTGCTGTACGGAAGACACTGGGTTTCGGCCGATTTAAAAATTACACGCCAATACAAGAAAATCCTATCTTACCTTAGATCTTCTGGTATCCTCATGTGAGAAGATGGAAAGAGCAATGTCAATTTACTCTGGGTTACTTTGTGTATAAATACATTTGAGGGTGTTAGAATGAAAGTTAAATTAACACATAATGAATTATTTAAATATTTACAGATTAGACATTTCCTGGATAAAAAACAGGTGAGGGGGGTAGTGGAGTTTATTAAAGTGGAGCTAGTATAGTTGATAATAAAACAGAAGTCTCCGATAGGAATTTTTTATAAGATCCTAAATAGTTTGATGCATGATGAAATTGATAAACATATTAGACGGTGGCAGGTAGCACTTCGGACTGAAGATGGGGAAGTGGTAGAATCATTAGCGTTAGCCCAGAAATTGCTACTATCGGCTAATCTGTAAGCACAGCACTTCAAAAAGTGGTTTCATCTTTATATTACCCCTGGGAAAATTGCTAAGTGGGGTGGGGGGGGCACACAGTATTGGTTGCCCAAGATATCAAATGACTGGGATGGACTTGGTACACATATTTGCTGAATGTCCAGGCCTGGAGAGAATAATATCACTGAGTTTCTAGGGATACAACTGGGCTTGCAAGTTGAGGTGACTCCTCAGCTTGTGATATTGGGGGTTCACAAAATCAAAAGAATTGAAGATGTGTATTATGTTCAATCTTTTATTTTTGCAGCATTTTGCAGTGTTAAGGCTGTGCTTGGCTACAGCCTCTTTGATCTTGTGCCTCCCTCGTTCCAGCAAAGGTTGGCTTGATTGCTTTCTGTCTATCATATCGAAAAAGCTGTATATATTCCCAGTAAGGTAAAATAGCCAGGATAAGAGGCTTACAAATCTCGACACCTTTGAGGGAATGGATATTGGCATTATCAGATGGAGGAGGAGCATCAAGGATAGGTGGGAATTATCTAGTAGACATATAAGGGGCCTATAGTATGTGGTCCTGCTATGCACAAGAGGATTTTGGAACTCGTATCTGCACTATATGATATCACGAAATGATTTACAAGCATTCTCAATGTTTTTTACAGTTTTATAGAGAGATCATGTATTTCTCTTTACTGCTGCTAAAATGGTTGTGATACAAGATGAATTATTGCTTGGAAGCGGCGGGGGGTGTCGGGGTTGTTTGTATTATTATGGTGGAGAAAAAAAGCAAAATAAAAAAGATAAAAAATTTAAAAAAGGTAACATCAGAGTACATTTATTTTTCTTTCCTGCAAACATCTGTAAAGGTGGTAACCTCTTACCTGAGGGACTGCAGTGATTTCCCACTAAAAATAATCAATATTCCATGGCAGAATGACTTCTGGCTAAAAACATGTTTGCAAGTTAACTAGACCTGCCGATCAAACATAAAGATGGGGCAAGATGCAGTGAACATTTTGAAAGCTCAATCACTTCTCCACCTAAGATATACACTGTGTTCTTGACCATGACTGAATACTGTCTTATGCACAATATTTTCATGTTGCTAAACAAATACTGTTGCAAAACATGCCATACTCTGCTTGGCACGAAATTTGCTCAAACCTATGCAATTATCCTGATGAGATGGCAGGGGGAAAAAACTAGTAGAGACTCTTGAAAATGAATACAATTCTGGACACATCATAAATTGGTAAAGATACATTAATAACCTATTCCTAATCTGGTGTAAAAGGAAAACAGAAGCAAAAATGTGTACAGTAGCTAAATAAAAATGATCTAAACCTTCATTTTATTAGCATGACGTAACAACAGCAAATAGAGTTTCTGGATTTGTAATTACCTGTGAAAGATATCTGGTTGCAAACATCGTTATATTGGAAATAGACTGCTGCTAACCCTGCAGTGCATGCATTCAGCACTCATACAGAACATCTGAAATTGAGCATTCCCTATGGAGAGGTGATCAGTGCTAAAGAAGAATTGCAGTACTAAGAAGAGCTATTAAAAAGAAACAATAACTGTCTTACAAAGGTTTAATACCAGATGATACTCAGATAAGGTACTATAATTGCAGTATTTAGAGGTGAATACAAACAAAGATAGGAGATATTGGATCCCAAAGCAAAGAAGAATGAACAGGAACCTCCTAGAATGATCACAAATTGCAGCAAGCAATCAAAAGCAATTCAAGGAATCGTGAAAATGGTTTGGAGCATCTTGCAATTGGATGAAGTCTTTAAAAGTTTAGCTGGGCCACACTTACATGTAACATACAGCAAGTTAAAGTTACTCAAGGATATTTTAGTAAAGAATGAAACACAATGACCGCAAGTAAAACAAGTAGACAAGGTGGTGCAGCAGTCGTAAAGCCGACCAATACAGCAATCAGGTGAAAAAATATGCAGCACCATATCAAGCAAAACAAGAGAGTCATAAGACTATCATGGTCAAGACAGACTTTGTAGTGTACATACTGGAATGTGCATGGGGAAAAACATACATGGGCAGTATGACATTACTGATGAGAAAATGCACTAGAGCACCCACAGGCAATTAGAAACAGGGACACGAATTATCCAGTAGCAAGGAATTTTAAACAAAGACATAACTGTATTAATGTGTTCTTATAATATTACAGGATTGACAGTGTACCCCTTAATAATAGCAAGGCAAACAGGGCACTGCAGTGACATAGATTGGAATCCATAGACATAATTAAACTTGAAACTAAGGAACTAACTGTTCTAACAATACAAACTCTCATCTGTTGGTTTGTGTCCTATCACATTGTTTTCTTCTCTTTATCTCTTTTTTATCCTCCTTCTACTTCTCTTCTTGTCTTCTCTTCTTTACCTTAAGGCAATATTAGGTCCTCAGTTCTCAATTGACTGTCTAGAATGTACAAGCATTTGCTGAACATAATGTAATATGAGAAAGAATAATAAAAAAAATTAACCAAACCTTCATCAGAAACATGATATCCAGGTTAAATAGATCATGGACTATAGATGAACTGGTATATGATATTGTTGCATACTTATATTTGTGTATGCTGTTGCTTGTTTGTTACCTGGATCCAAGGTAATTCCAAGAATTGGACGAGGATTGCTGACTTACGTAAATCGGGCATGCTTTATCATTTACCACCTCGTCCCGCCCTGGTAAGATGTTACTACCAGGGCGGACTCAACCTCAGAATGGGGCTTTTCTGAGGGAGTTCTTAGCTAACCCTTCTCTCAGTACAATGATTTAGGTCCAGATTATTACTTTAAAAAAACATGGGATATCCACTAAAGTATCCTTTAATATGGTGGCATCAGTGGTCGATTAAAAGGTTACCAAGGGGTAAATACAGGAGTCATAGATTAGGTCCAATGACCTCTATGCGTCACTGTATAAAGAAAAAACATTTTTTATGCCTCTAATCAGCCGTGGGTCTAAGGCATTCGTCAGGGCCATGTCTATGCCCACAACACTGCAAATGTTCTTGGTGGGCTTAGGTATGGAAAGAGGACCTACCTCTCAACTGGTATGCTAATTAGTGATAACCTATGAGATAAATACGAAAGCAGCAGAAATTGTTGTTCATGAAGTAAGTGAACAAAGGGTAACAGTTTACTTAACCTAGCACGGTTCTATGACCACAGATATGGCTGCTGTTACAAATAACAATTAACAATTCCCCCTGCAGGGGGAATCCTTTCTTCAGCTCCCGAATGGAGTATCGTGAGCAGCCCTCAGTGGTGAGTTGGGGGCAGTTCCCTTTCAGTGCAGGTCTAACCCGCTGAATGTAACTTCAGTCTCCACTTTGGGTGGTGGCCCGAATCGTTTGCAATGTTGGTATCGGCAGCCCCTCCTACCATACTGGGTTGCAGCTGTACACAATAATAATACAGGCACAGGCTCCTCCAACACAAGCACACCAGCCAAAATGATTGCAAGTCTCTGCACTTCTGAGAGTAGCAATTTACTGGTGGCCCCTCTGGCATACGGGGTCGCTGCAACATGGAGGTACATGCTTAGCAAGACCAACATGGCTTTTGACACACAGATCAGTCCACTGCAGCATACAGGGGTTGCCGAGTCAGCACTGCATGTGGACAATGACTCAATCAATTCACTGCTGAGTCTTCTCACCTAGCACAGGAAGTCCTCCCGGTAGGGGCTCCCCACTGGACCTCTATCCCTCCAACAGTGTCCTCTTCCTCGCACAGTGCCATAGCTAGACCTTTTGCCGCCTGTGGCGGTGGGGCATATGTGGCCCGCAGCGGCCGCAGGCAAGAGTGGGGGGTGGTGACAGTCCCTGTATCTGCTGCTCGGCGATGGCCGCAGGTAAGAGTGGGGGTGGTCCGCTGCCCACTAAACTTATGCCACCTGGGGTTTACCACCCCCCCTTGCTACGCCACTGCCCTCACATGGCACACTGGTCTTGGCAGACAGGCAGGTGCTGGTGCTCCAGGCTCCAGGGCAGGTTTCCTTGGGTGATGTCCCCTCACCCATCAGGGAGACAAGCAGGATACCCTTCTCACACAGTCCATCTACCTGCTTGGCATATGAAAAAGTTTGGGTCTCAACCTCCCCTTCATATAGTCCATTTCCAGACACCAAAATGTAATTCAGAACCTGAGTCTTTGAGGTTTTATGTTAGGGTTCTGCTTCTCTTGAAGTGGGTGCTTCTCTTTTTCTTCTTTTCTCATGAAAGACTGTTGGACCCGGCCTCGTAGAATGGCCCTCCGTGCCCCCGCACCACCGAAACCTGGTGCCTGCAGCCCAAGCACGCGGCCCAGCCGACCTTTCCCACCAGGACACCTGCACCAACCCCGGACATCCCCGTCCATGGCCTCTCTCCTTTCGGCCACCCCGGGCCCGCGTGCCCACTCCCTGCAACAAGATGGCCGCCGACTCCAGCGCGACCCGGGCCTCGAGGCGCCACTCCGGCTGGAGGACATCATGCTTCCAGGGGATGAGAGAGGGAGGAGCAGTTTCTATCGCACCTCTGAACTCCCCTGGGACGATGGGTTTCGATCGGCCCTCCGGCCTCCCTGCGGGCTGGCTCCGTGCCTGCTGGGTGTCTGGGACTCCTCCCGACCCGGCCCTGAAAGGATCAAAAGACAATAGCAGGAAACCCCGACAAGCGGCCCCCAGGTGACAAGACCCCTGCCTGCGCAGACTCCGGACATCAAAGCGGGGTCGACCTATAACAAGGGGTGCTCTGAGACTGTCCGGCAGATTCGACGCTGGAACAACGAGAGCCTGCTGACGTGGTCGCGGCTCCTGGAACTGGAACTCACCTGAGCCCTGCTGAGTGACTCGCGGCTCCCTGAAGATCGTAAGACCTCCAAACTTGTACCTGAGCCCTGCTGAGTGACTCGCGGCTCCCTGAAGATCGTAAGACCTCCGAACTTGTACCTGAGCCCTGCTGAGTGACTCGCGGTTCCCTGAAGATCGTAAGACCTCCGAACTTGTACCTGAGCCCTGCTGAGTGACTCGCGGCTCCCTGAAGATCGTAAGACCTCCGAACTTGTACCTGAGCCCTGCTGAGTGACTCGCGGCTCCCCCAGACTCTCACGGTCCCGCCGGACCCCGACTCCGACCACGTATCCCCCAGCTCGAGGATTGTGAGCTGTGCGCCGGATACGTCCCTGCTTTGAACCGTTACCAGAGACAGTCCCGCTACCCCCTCCCTTTCCGAGACTCTTGAGCCCGTGCTCACCTTGTACATATTTGCAGTGATACCTATTTGATAAAGCTTGTTCTGAGAATACCCAGTGTGGTCTCTCTGTGTCGTGTGGTGCCAGAAGTACGATCCTAGTTGCGAGATTCCTCCCCCTGGGGAATCTCTCGCCAGTGCCCGGCTACACTACTACACGGGTGGGACTCAGGGAAGTCAGGACCCCTTTCCGGGCTCCGCTGAGGTCGCCGTCTAACATTGGTGGCAAGCGACGGGACTCGGGCCCATCACCTAGAGATCGTACAGTGAACAACGGACGCACGACCAACAAAGATGGCAGAAGGAAGCGCCATGAGCTCCGCAGAAACCAACGCCAACAGAATGTTCCAGGTGGAGCATCTGGAAGAATACACACACAAAGAGCTAAAACAATTTTGCAAAGAACTTAAAATAGCTACCACTGGCCTCAACACTAAGGAAGACTTGCAGAAAGCACTGAAAACTTGGGTGGAGACCGGGGCATCCCGCCCGGAAGGCACGGGGGAGCGCCCCGACGAAGCCGAACCCCCTCCAAGTGAAAGCAGCGACAATCAGGTGCAAGGCATTGTACCAGACGGGGGCCTATCCCCGGGAGAACTCGCGGACAGAGAGAGAAGCCGCAGTCATGAACTCGAGTTAGCCAAACTCAAAATCGAGGGCGAATTGAAGTTAGCGGAGAAAAAGCTAGCGGTAGAGCAAATGCGCGTACAAGGCGAACTGGAAGAAAAGAAGCTCCAACGGGAGCACGAAGGAAGAAAGCTCCAACTAGAGCACGAACGCAGCTTAAAAGAACTCGAGCTCAAGGCCCGAAATGAGGACGGGAGGCCCTCGGGGAACCGAAAGACGGCCCCCCCAGCGGAACAGAAGGTCCACATCCCCAAGGATGTGGTCAAAGAATATTATAAAAACGATGACATTCAGCAATGGTTTCGGGCCTACGAGGTCGCCATGACCTCCCATCGGATTCCACAGAAGGACTGGGGGGCGGGGTTGTGGGGGCGGTTTCTGAGCGAAGGAAGGGACACCCTGCTCGACCTACCCCTCTCCCTGCAGACCTCCTACAGCCACATGAAAGAGGCTCTCCTCACAAGATACGGCCTCACCCCAGAAATGTACCGCCAACGGTTCCGGGACTGCAGGAAGATCCCGGGCACCACCTGGGTGGAGTATGTAAACTTTTTTAGTCGGGCCTTTGATGGGGGGGTCAAGGGCAGCAAGGTCACCACCCTTGCCGAACTCACTGACCTCATGTTATGGGAACATCTGGCTGCGAACTGCTTCGTAGAGCTACGTCAACATCTGCTGGATAGCAAGCTCACAGATCCCCGGAAGCTGGCTGTGGAGGCCGACCGCTGGACCAACACCCGGGTCTCCCGGGGCATGGTAGGAGAGTACCCCCGAACCAGTCAGGGACCACCCCGCCAGAGAGGGGGAGGGAACCAGGGAGGGCCGAGAGAGTCCCAGCCTAGCCCCCCGAAGACACCACCTCCACCTTTCCCGGCGCCCCCCCCACCAGTAACAGGGCCCCCTGGGAGACGAGGACACCGGGTGACCGTCACATGTTTTCGTTGCCAGAAACCCGGGCACTACGCCAATGACCCAGAGTGCCCCATGGCCACCCAAGTCACCCCGGCGAGACAGATAGCCAACGTAGCCCTGGGGGAGGAGGTTGAGGAAGCCGAGGAGTGGGAACCCGCCGCTATGGCCCTAGTATCCCTGGGAGATAGGGAAATGATCCCTGGTAGCCTCCTACCGTCCAACACACAGAAATATGGGCAGCTCGTCAAGATCAATGGCCACCAGGTAGAGGCCCTGCGGGACACCGGGGCCAGTATCACCGGTGTCCTCAGGCACCTAGTTCCCGAGGAGCAGATCCTCCCCAATGTCTTTTGCCCCGTAATCTCTGCAGACAATAGGGAAAGTATGTGTCAGGTAGCCCTGGTGCCATTTGAGTGGGGAGGGGTGATAGGTAAACTCAAGGTGGCCGTAAGAACCTCCCAGCCGGTCGACTGCCTCTTAGGGAACGACCTGGAGAGTTCTCCCTGGAAGCACGTAGAGCGCAAGGCCCACCTAGGAATGATGGCACTCCCCGAGTGGGTGTGTGCCACCACCCGATCTATGACAGCCCAACTCCCTCCCCGGAGAGAAGTCGAGAGCACCCCGGTCGAAGAAGCCCGTACCGTCCCCGCCGAGGGTCCTCCCGTTCCCCCATCGGAAGGGTCCGTCGCCAGCGACGAACCCGCACCATCCGACCCCGCCCCGGTCCCCGAGTTGGGGGATCTCCCCGAGTTGGCCCATTGGCGCCACGAGGGCGGGCCCACCCGGGAAGAATTTTGCCGGGAGCAAGCCACCTGTCCTTCCCTGGTCGGGCTGCGGCGCCAGGCCGAGGGCCAAGCCGCAGGTGACCAGACCGGAACGCACCGAATCTATTGGGAGAATAACATCCTGTATAGTGAGCAGAAATCAGTGGAGCTGGGATCCGGACGGGTACTGGTGGTACCCCTCCGCTTCCGGGATTTCCTCCTGGGCTTAGCCCACGATGTCCCCCTCGCCGGTCACTTGGGTCAGGACAAGACCTACAGCCGTCTCGTGACCCATTTTTATTGGCCTAAGATGAAAGCAGCGGTAGAGGCACACTGCAAGTCCTGCCCCACGTGCCAAGCCAGTGGGAAGAGTGGGGGGAAGCGCAAGGCTCCCCTCCAACCCTTCCCGGTCGTCAGTACCCCCTTCGAACGAGTCGGAATCGACATCGTGGGGCCACTGGACCCCCCCACCTCCCAAGGTCACCGCTTCATCTTGGTCCTAGTAGACCACGCCACCCGCTATCCAGAGGCTATTCCCCTGCGCACCATTACGGCCCCCGTGGTGGGCCGGGCCCTGATGGGGATCTTTTCCAGGGTGGGTTTCCCCCGCGAGGTCGTGAGCGATCGCGGCACTAATTTTATATCAAGGTATATGACGTCCCTGTGGCAACAATGTGGGGTGTCCTATAAGTTCACCACCCTGTACCATCCCCAAGGGAACGGCCTGGTAGAGAGGTTTAATAGGACTTTGAAAGGGATGATCGCTGGCCTAGAAGAGCCCCTCCGGCGTAAGTGGGACGTCCTGCTCCCCTGCCTCTTGTTCGCTTACCGGGAGGTCCCCCAGAAGTCCTTAGGGTTCAGCCCGTTTGAATTACTCTATGGGCACCCCGTCCGAGGTCCCCTCAGTTTGGTTAAGGAAGGGTGGGAGGCAGCACCCCAGACCACCCCCCGAGATGTGTTCCAATATGTCCTGGCCCTCCGGAACCAGACCAGGAGGTTCCGAGAACTGGCCGAGGCCAACCTGGAGGCGAGTCAAGAAGAAATGAAGCGCTGGTACGACCAGAATGCTACTCTGGTCGAGTTCCAGCCGGGCCAGCAGGTGTGGGTCATGGCCCCCGTGAAGCCTGGCGCTCTCCAGGACCGATGGACTGGGCCCTACAAAGTGGTTGAGAGGAAGAGCCAGGTCACCTACTTGGTGGACGTCCAGTCACCTCGGGATCCCCTCCGGGTCCTGCACGTGAACCGCCTCAAGCCTCACTTCGTGCGGACAGAACTGAGCCTCCTGCTGGCCACCGATGACGGGGCCGAAGATGAGTCGGATCCCCTCCCGGACCTCCTGTGTGTCAAGGAGCAGGATGGCTCCGTGGAGGGAGTGAACCTCTCCCCAGCCCTCACTGCCCAGCAACAAGCGGACTGCCGCCAGCTCCTCAGACAATTTTCTGACCTCTTCTCCCTGACCCCCCGGGTCACCAACTGGTGTGTTCACGATGTGGACACCGGGGACAGCCCGCCGGTGAGACACCGAGCCTACCGGGTTCCTGACCGGGTCCGGTCCTGTATTCAAGCCGAAGTCTCGAAGATGTTGACCCTGGGGGTGATCGAGCCCTCTGACAGTCCCTGGGCCAGCCCCGTGGTCCTGGTCCCGAAGGCAGCAGCCCCCGGTGTCGCCCCCGAGCTCCGGTTCTGCGTGAATTACCGGGGGCTCAATGACGTTACCCGAGCCGATGCCCACCCCATTCCACGAGCCGACGAGCTCATTGACCGACTAGGGGCCGCCCGGTTCCTCAGCACTTTCGACCTCACCTGCGGCTACTGGCAGATTGCGCTCACCGAAGGGGCCAAGGAGAGGTCTGCTTTCTCCACCCCCGATGGGCACTACCGCTTCCGCGTGATGCCCTTCGGGATGAAAAATGCCCCGGCCACTTTCCAGAGACTGGTAAATAGGGTCCTGGCCGGGCTAGAACAGTTCAGCGCGGCCTATCTGGACGACATCGCTGTCTTCAGTTCAGAGTGGAGTGAGCACCTCCGGAGAGTGCTAACCGCCCTGCGCCAGGCAGGCCTCACCGTAAAAGCCAGCAAGTGCCAGATCGGGCAAGGATCCGTAGTCTACCTGGGGCACCAAGTCGGGAGTGGCCAGGTCGCTCCTCTACAGCCAAAGATCGACGCCATCCTGGCCTGGGACCCACCCATCACCCAAACGGAAGTCCGAGCCTTTCTGGGACTCACGGGCTACTACCGCCGCTTCATTCGGGGGTATGGCAGCCTGGTCGGCCCTCTCACGGAACTCACGTCGAAAAAACAGCCAAAGAAGGTGCAATGGACGGCTGCCTGCCAGGAAGCTTTCGATGCTCTAAAAAAGGCCATGTGCACGGCCCCCGTCCTCCAGGCTCCCGACTACACCAAGGAGTTCATAGTCCAGACCGATGCCTCCGAGCATGGCATTGGGGCCGTCCTGTCCCAAGTGAATGATCAAGGCCTAGACCAGCCCGTCGCCTTCCTCAGTCGGCGGCTGCTACCCCGAGAACAGAAGTGGAGCACCATAGAGCGCGAAGCCTTTGCCGTGGTCTGGGCACTCAAAAAACTACGACCCTACCTGTTCGGCACTCATTTCAGGGTCCAAACTGACCATCGGCCCTTGCGATGGCTCATGCAGATGCGAGGAGAAAACCCCAAGCTACTGCGGTGGTCAATCTCCCTCCAGGGAATGGACTTCACCGTAGAACACCGCCCTGGTACGGACCACGCCAACGCTGACGGCCTCTCCCGGTTCTTCCGCCTCAGCGAAGAGAACCCCCCAAGGTGATGGGCAGTTCTCTCCGGCTTTCAGCTGGGGGGGACGCGTGTTGGACCCGGCCTCGTAGAATGGCCCTCCGTGCCCCCGCACCACCGAAACCTGGTGCCTGCAGCCCAAGCACGCGGCCCAGCCGACCTTTCCCACCAGGACACCTGCACCAACCCCGGACATCCCCGTCCATGGCCTCTCTCCTTTCGGCCACCCCGGGCCCGCGTGCCCACTCCCTGCAACAAGATGGCCGCCGACTCCAGCGCGACCCGGGCCTCGAGGCGCCACTCCGGCTGGAGGACATCACGCTTCCAGGGGATGAGAGAGGGAGGAGCAGTTTCTATCGCACCTCTGAACTCCCCTGGGACGATGGGTTTCGATCGGCCCTCCGGCCTCCCTGCGGGCTGGCTCCGTGCCTGCTGGGTGTCTGGGACTCCTCCCGACCCGGCCCTGAAAGGATCAAAAGACAATAGCAGGAAACCCCGACAAGCGGCCCCCAGGTGACAAGACCCCTGCCTGCGCAGACTCCGGACATCAAAGCGGGGTCGACCTATAACAAGGGGTGCTCTGAGACTGTCCGGCAGATTCGACGCTGGAACAACGAGAGCCTGCTGATGTGGTCGCGGCTCCTGGAACTGGAACTCACCTGAGCCCTGCTGAGTGACTCGCGGCTCCCTGAAGATCGTAAGACCTCCGAACTTGTACCTGAGCCCTGCTGAGTGACTCGCGGCTCCCTGAAGATCGTAAGACCTCCGAACTTGTACCTGAGCCCTGCTGAGTGACTCGCGGCTCCCTGAAGATCGTAAGACCTCCGAACTTGTACCTGAGCCCTGCTGAGTGACTCGCGGCTCCCTGAAGATCGTAAGACCTCCGAACTTGTACCTGAGCCCTGCTGAGTGACTCGCGGCTCCCCCAGACTCTCACGGTCCCACCGGACCCCGACTCCGACCACGTATCCCCCAGCTCGAGGATTGTGAGCTGTGCGCCGGATACGTCCCTGCTTTGAACCATTACCAGAGACAGTCCCGCTACCCCCTCCCTTTCCGAGACTCTTGAGCCCGTGCTCACCTTGTACATATTTGCAGTGATACCTATTTGATAAAGCTTGTTCTGAGAATACCCAGTGTGGTCTCTCTGTGTCGTGTGGTGCCAGAAGTACGATCCTAGTTGCAAGATTCCTCCCCCTGGGGAATCTCTCGCCAGTGCCCGGCTACACTACTACACGGGTGGGACTCAGGGAAGTCAGGACCCCTTTCCGGGCTCCGCTGAGGTCGCCGTCTAACAAGACTGTCTGTCACAGCAGGCAAGATCCTAAAGTTGATTGTCCCACAACACAATTCATGGGAATGACCAAAGTTCACACCTGGATGTCAGCAACAGTAATATGTGCATCAAAAGGTTAATCCCAGACTCCCCACCCTACTCTTTGTGATTCATTTATCAACCCCATATCCTTTTCTGAGATGTGTCCAGGCCCTTTCCTTGTGATCAATCACTGAATCAAAGAGCTGTATTTTGAACTGTAAAGGGAGTCTCTTCAGTTTCTCCTCAATTGTGTGTCCCACCCAGCTCACAGGAATGCAGCAGTACACAAATCTGGGGGGAGTCGTCTCCTCTTCATGTCTTCACCAGGTTGGCCTGGACTTCCCAAAATGAAACCCAGGGCCCTCTATGTAATGTACCATTGCAGACACACTTACTCAGTGTACATTCACAGAACACACTGTTCAGTACTGTTACCTCCATGGATTGTACCATTACAAATATGCATGTATTCAGCACACACACTCAATCTGTGCGAACTGTTCAGCACTGAAGCTTTTCTATATTTAACTGGGATGTGCTATTTACAAACGCATACACCACCAGCACACAAATTCATCATGTGCACGCTGCACAACACTTCACCCTGCATGTATTGTACTTCACACTGGCCCACATACACCCAGCACATGCTTTCATTGCACATGCAACTGCACAGCACTGTATCTGTCATGTAATGTATTCCCCACAGGCATACATACACCCAGGACATGCACTAACCACACATGCACTGTACAGTACTGCTTTATTCCTGTACCATACTCTTCCCAGACATTACTCCTGCACTGTGCAGTGCTCCACAAATACTTGATGTAGGCCATTGGGTGAGTTAAGCACCCAGCAGCCGAAATGTTACAAAGATCAGTGAGCCTATAGGTCTCACTCCAATGACACAGGGTAAAAACATCCTGTTCACTACTACTGATCACTACACAGTATGCTGCCATCACTGTGGTAGTGCTACCTAACTACCGGTGAAGGAGGCTGTGTTGTAGGTGTTGTTGAGCATCAAAATACATACTGTTCTTGTAATCGTTGTAAGCCTTTATCAAGAGCATCATAGATTTAGGGCCCCCTTAGGATGGCGGATGGAAAACCACCCCGATCGCCATCCTAGTGCAAATCAACCGCCCGCCGGTACCGTGGAAAAACCGAAGGTACAATTAGGATCATCTGTCAAAAAAAGAACGACCGCGGCGGAGCGAGGCAAACAAAAAATGCCCGTTGCGGGTGGAGAAGGTTAAAACCCAACCGCGGTGGTCGGATTCGCAGCGGAAAATCACCAAACCACCACCATCACAGCGGAGACACCGCACGGAAAGTTAGGATATCCCCGATGTGACCGCGGTACGTCCTGCTGTTTCCGACCTCCGCGGTCGGCAAGAGTGATGAATGGGAGAGCCGGTGGAAGAGCTGCAGCAAAGCCACCGCTGCGGATGCTCCGTGACAAATATGGCAGTTGACAGAAAAAACTCACAACAAGGCCACAAAGTGCACACGGTAAACTAGCCATGCACCCAAAAACACATAACACACCCCAATGACACAACCACATGGCAACTACCAAAATACAAATCCCAGGACAACCCACACAACACACCTGACAGCAATACCCCATTTGGACACACCCACATAGCTGAGTATAAAACCAGCCTCTTCCCTGACCACAATCCTTTGCAATACTCCACAACTGAAGGGCCCAACACCAGACCAAAAAGGAGAGGCCAATCAACACACCATCACTACTCACACCACACACAGCACCACCACCACTTCCACACCTGCACCTCTAACCCCTCTGCACACCAAACATCATACACATTATCACCACCCCACCACTTACACCCCTGCACCTACAACCCCTTTGCACATCACACACCATGGCAACACAGAACATGCCCAAATTCACAGAGAGTGAGTTGACAGTCATGGTAGACGAGATAATAAGAGTAGAACCACAAGTGTGTGGTGCCCTGGTCCAACAGACACCATTAGTCACAAGAGCACAAATGTGGGCAAGGATAGTCGATAAGGTCAATGAAGTAGGGACCATCCCAAGAACAAAAAAAGAAAAACATGAAGCGGTGGCATGACTTGAAGAGGGTTGTGAAAGAAAAGAGGACTGGTGGTGGCCCTCCCATTCCACCAAAAACATTCACTGCATGGGAGGAGAAGGTGCTTGCCATACTGCATCCAGAGAGTCTCACAGGAATACCCGGGGGAGTGCAGGCTGGTAAGTACAAACAAATGTACACCATTAGACTACTATGTACTGACTTGCACAACTACAAAGCTACACCTCCTAGGCCCAATTCCATCAATCGGCACCACAATACCCAACACAGGTCTCACAGATATTACATACACTCCATCTGAATCACCCCAAAGGGAGCCAGCAACATTGCCAGGGTTGCATGTGTACA
This sequence comes from Triturus cristatus, assembly GCF_964204655.1. NCBI lineage: Eukaryota > Metazoa > Chordata > Amphibia > Caudata > Salamandridae > Triturus > Triturus cristatus. The sequence goes on along the minus strand of NC_140594.1, from coordinate 805,908,569 downwards.
GGCAGCCAGCACCGCAACTCCCACCAGGCCCCCTTGTTCCACAGCTCAGCAAGATGGAGCACCCCCCCCCCATCCAGAAGCATGTGGCAGCCATCACAATACCCTGATCAAACTAACAGGAAGGTGGACATCTTAACAGGGAGGGGTGTCTGTGGGTGGAAGGCCAGCACTACAACTCCCACCAGGCCCCCATGTCCCACCCCTGAGCAGGATGTAGCACTCCCCCACCCAGAAGATTGTCTCAGCCATTGTATCACAACAACCAAACTTACAGGTCGGTAGACCTCTTTCCTGGGAGGGCTGTTAGAGGGTGGGAGGCCTGCAACACAACTCCCTCCATGCCCCCTGTTCCATACCTGAGCAGGATGGAGCACACCCCCCAGAAGCATGTGGCAGAGATTGTATTGCTCACATCAAGCTAACAGGTAGGTAGCCATCTGAACAGGGAGGGGTGTTTGTGGATGGGAAGACTGCACTACAACTCCCACCAGGCCCCATGTACCACCCCTGAGCAGGATGGAGCACTCCCCCACCCCCTACCCAGAAGCTTGTCTCAGCCATTGTATCACAACTACCAAACTTACAGGTAGGTAGCCATCTTACCAGGGAGGGGTGTTTGTGGGTGGGAAGACTGCACTACAACTCCCACCAGGCCCCCCCCTGTCCCACCCCTGAGCAGGATGTAGCACTCCACACCCACCCAGAAGCATTTGGAAGCCATTGAATGGTTCACACTCACCTAACAGGTAGGTAGTCATCTTCACAGGGAGGGTGGGAAGGCTGCACTACAACTCCCATCAGGCCCCCTGCGCAGGATGGAGCACTCCCCCACCCCCCACCCAGAAGCTTGTCTCAGCCATTGTATCACAACAACCAAACTTACAGGTAGGTAGCCATCTTACCAGGGAGGGGTGTTTGTGGGTGGGAAGACTGCACTACAACTCCCACCAAGCATTTGGAAGCCATTGAATGGTTCTCAAACACCTAACAGGTGGGTAGACCTCTTCCCTGGGAGGGCTGTTTGGGGGTGGGAGGCCTGCACTACAACCCCCACCATGGCCCCTGTTCCAAACCTGAGCAGAATGGAGCACACCCTCCCTCGAAGCATGTGGCAGAGATTGCATTGCTCACATCAAACTAACAGGTAGGTAGTCATCTGAACAGGGAGGGGTGTTTGTGGGTGGGAAATCTGTACTACAACTCCCACCGGGCCCCCCTGTCCAACCCCTGAGCAGGATGTAGCACTCCACACCCACCCAGAAGCATTTGGAAGCCATTGTCCCACTACAAACACACCAACAGGTAGGTAGACCTCTTCCCTGGGAGGGCTGTATGGGGGTGGGAGGCCTGCAACACAACTCCCACCATGCCCCCTGTCCCACCCCTGAGAAGGATGGAGCACTCCCCCCCACCAAGAAGCATCTGGAAACCATTGAATGGTTCACACTCACCTAACAGGTAGGTAGCCATCTTCACAGGGAGGGGTGTTTGTGGGTGGGAAGACTGCACTACAACTCCCACCAGGCCCCCCTGTCCCACCCCTGAGCAGGATGGAGCACTCCCCCACCCCCTACCCAGAAGCTTGTCTCAGCCATTGTATCACAACAACCAAACTTACAGGTAGGTAGCCATCTTACCAGGGAGGGGTGTTTGTGGGTGGGAAGACTGCACTACAACTCCTACCAGGCCCCCCCTGTCCCACCCCTGAGCAGGATGTAGCACTCCACACCCACCCAGAAGCATTTGGAAGCCATTGAATGGTTCACACTCACCTAACAGGTAGGTAGTCATCTTCACAGGGAGGGTGGGAAGGCTGCACTACAACTCCCATCAGGCCCCCTGCGCAGGATGGAGCACTCCCCCACCCCCCACCCAGAAGCTTGTCTCAGCCATTGTATCACAACAACCAAACTTACAGGTAGGTAGCCATCTTACCAGGGAGGGGTGTTTGTGGGTGGGAAGACTGCACTACAACTCCCACCAAGCATTTGGAAGCCATTGAATGGTTCTCAAACACCTAACAGGTGGGTAGACCTCTTCCCTGGGAAGGCTGTTTGGGGGTGGGAGGCCTGCACTACAACCCCCACCATGGCCCCTGTTCCAAACCTGAGCAGAATGGAGCACACCCTCCCTCGAAGCATGTGGCAGAGATTGCATTGCTCACATCAAACTAACAGGTAGGTAGTCATCTGAACAGGGTGGGGTGTTTGTGGGTGGGAAATCTGTACTACAACTCCCACCGGGCCCCCCTGTCCAACCCCTGAGCAGGATGTAGCACTCCACACCCACCCAGAAGCATTTGGAAGCCATTGTCCCACTACAAACACACCAACAGGTAGGTAGACCTCTTCCCTGGGAGGGCTGTATGGGGGTGGGAGGCCTGCAACACAACTCCCACCATGCCCCCTGTCCCACCCCTGAGAAGGATGGAGCACTCCCCCCCACCAAGAAGCATCTGGAAACCATTGAATGGTTCACACTCACCTAACAGGTAGGTAGCCATCTTCACAGGGAGGGGTGTTTGTGGGTGGGAAGACTGCACTACAACTCCCACCAGGCCCCCCTGTCCCACCCCTGAGCAGGATGGAGCACTCCCCCACCCCCTACCCAGAAGCTTGTCTCAGCCATTGTATCACAACAACCAAACTTACAGGTAGGTAGCCATCTTACCAGGGAGGGGTGTTTGTGGGTGGGAAGACTGCACTACAACTCCTACCAGGCCCCCCCTGTCCCACCCCTGAGCAGGATGTAGCACTCCACACCCACCCAGAAGCATTTGGAAGCCATTGAATGGTTCACACTCACCTAACAGGTAGGTAGTCATCTTCACAGGGAGGGGTGTTTGTGGGTGGGAAGGCTGCACTACAACTCCCATCAGGCCCCCTGCGCAGGATAGAGCACTCCCCCACCCCCCACCCAGAAGCTTGTCTCATCCATTGTCTCACAACAACCAAACTTACAGGTAGGTAGCCATCTTACCAGGGAGGGGTGTTTGTGGGTGGGAAGACTGCACTACAACTCCCACCAGGCCCCCCTGTCCCACCCCTGAGTAGGATGTAGCATTCCACACTCACCCAGAAGCATTTGGAAGCCATTTTCCCACTACAAACAAACTAACAGGTATGTAGACCTCTTCCCTGGGAGGGCTGTATGGGGGTGGGAGGCCTGCAACACAACTCCCACCATGCCCCCATCCCACCTCTGAGAAGGACAGAGCACTCCCCCCACCCAGAAGCAGTTGGAAGCAATCGAATGGCTCACATTCACCTAACAGGTAGGGAGTCATCTTCCCGGGGAGGGGTGTTTGTGGGTGGGAAGACTGCACTACAACTCCCACCAGGCCCCCCTGTCCCACCCCTGAGCAGGATGGAGCACTCCCCCACCCCCCACCCAGAAGCTTGTCACAGCCATTGTCCCCCTACAAACAAACTAACAGCTAGGTAGGCATCTTCCCAGGAAGGGGTGTTTGTGGGTGGGAAGACTGCACTACAATTCCCACCTGGCACTCCTGTCCCACCCCTGAGCAGAATGGAGCACTCCACACCCACCCAGAAGCATTTGGAAGCCATTGAATGGTTCTCAAACACCTAACAGGTGGGTAGACCTCTTCCCTGGGAGGGCTGTTTGGGGGTGGGAGGCCTGCACTACAACCCCCACCATGGCCCCTGTTCCAAACCTGAGCAGAATGAAGCACACCCTCCCTCGAAGCATGTGGCAGAGATTGCATTGCTCACATCAAACTAACAGGTAGGTAGTCATCTGAACAGGGAGGGGTGTTTGTGGGTGGGAAATCTGTACTACAACTCCCACCGGGCCCCCCTGTCCAACCCATGAGCAGGATGTAGCACTCCACACCCACCCAGAAGCATTTGGAAGCCATTGTCCCACTACAAACACACCAACAGGTTAGGTAGACCTCTTCCCTGGGAGGGCTGTATGGGGGTGGGAGGCCTGCAACACAACTCCCACCATGCCCCCTGTCCCACCCCTGAGAAGGATGGAGCACTCTCCTCCACCAAGAAGCATCTGGAAACCATTGAATGGTTCACACTCACCTAACAGGTAGGTAGCCATCTTCACAGGGAGGGGTGTTTGTGGTTGGGAAGACTGCACTACAACCCCCACCAGTCCCCCCTGTCCCACCACTGAGCAGAATGGAACACTCCCCCACCCCCTACCTAGAAGCTTGTCTCAGCCATTGTATCACAACAACCGAACTTACAGGTAGGTAGCCATCTTCCCAGGGAGGGGTGTTTGTGGGTGGGAAGACTGCACTACAACTCCCACCAGGCCCCCCTGTCCCACCCCTGAGCAGGATGGAGCACTCCTCACCCACCCAGAAGCATTTGGAAGCCATTGAATGGTTCACACACACCTAACAGGTAGGTAGACCTCTTCCTTGGGAGGGCTGTTTGGGGTTGGGAGGCTTGCACTACAACTCCCACCAGGTCCCCCTGTCCCACCCCTGAGCAGTATGTAGCACTCCCCCACCCCCCACCCAGAAGCTTGTCTCAGCCATTGTATCACAACAACCGAACTTACAGGTAGGCAGCCATCTTCCCAGGGAGGGGTGTTTGTGGGTGGGAAGACTGCACTACATCTCCCACCAGGCCCCCCTGTCACACCCCTGAGCAGGATGGAGCACTCCTCACCCACCCAGAAGCATTTGGAAGCCATTGAATGGTTCACACATACCTAACAGGTAGGTAGACCTCTTCCCTGGGAGGGCTGTTTGGGGTTGGGAGGCCTGCACTACAACTCCCCCATGGCCCCTGTTCCACACCTGAGCAGGATGGAGCACACCCCCCGAAGCATGTGGCAGAGATTGCATTGCTCACATCAAACTAACAGGTGGGTAGCCATCTGAACAGGGAGGGGTGTTTGTGGGTGGGAAGCATACACTACAACTCCCACCAGGTCCCCCTGTCCCACCCCTGAGAAGTATGTAGCACTCCCCCACCCCCCACCCAGAAGCTTGTCTCAGCCATTGTATCACAACAACCAAACTTACAGGTAGGTAGCCATCTTCCCAGGGAGGGGTGTTTGTGGGTGGGAAGACTGCACTACAACTCCCACCAGGCCCCCCTGTCCCACCCCTGAGCAGGATGGAACACTCCCCCACCCCCTACCTAGAAGCTTGTCTCAGCCATTGTATCACAACAACCGAACTTACAGGTAGGTAGCCATCTTCCCAGGGAGGGGTGTTTGTGGGTGGGAAGACTGCACTACAACTCCCACCAGGCCCCCCTGTCCCACCCCTGAGCAGGATGGAGCACTCCTCATCCACCCAGAAGCATTTGGAAGCCATTGAATGGTTCACACACACCTAACAGGTAGGTAGACCTCTTCCCTGGGAGGGCTGTTTGGGGTTGGGAGGCCTGCACTACAACTCCCCCATGGCCCCTGTTCCACACCTGAGCAGGATGGAGCACACCCCCCGAAGCATGTGGCAGAGATTGCATTGCTCATATCAAACTAACAGGTAGGTAGCCATCTGAACAGGGAGGGGTGTTTGTGGGTGGGAAGCTTGCACTGCAACTCCCACAGGTCCCCCTGTCCCACCCCTGAGCAGTATGTAGCACTCCCCCACCCCCCACCCAGAAGCTTGTCTCAGCCATTGTATCACAACAACCAAACTTACAGGTAGGTAGCCATCTTCCCAGCGTGGGGTGTTTGTGGGTGGGAAGACTGCACTACAACTCCCACCAGGCCCCCCTGTCCCACCCCTGAGCAGGATGGAGCACTCCACACCCACCCAGAAGCATTTGGAAGCCATTGAATGGTTCACACACACCTAACAGGTAGGTATCCCACTTCCCTGGGAGGGCAGTTTGGGGGTGGGAGGCCTGCACTACAACTACCCCATGTCACCTGTTCTACACCTGAGCAGAATGGAGCACAACCCCCCCCCCCCCCCGAAGCATGTGGCAGAGATTGCATTGCTCACATCAAACTAACAGGTAGGTAGCCATCTGAACAGGGAGGGGTGTTTGTGGGTGGGAAGCCTGCACTACAACTCCCACCAGGTCCCCCATCCCACCCCTGAGCAGGATGATGCACTCGCCCACCCCCGCCCAGAAGCTTGTCTCAGCCATTGTATCACAACAACCACACTTACAGGTAGGTAGCCATCTTCCCAGGGAGGGATGTTTGTGGGTGGTAAGACTGTACTACAACTCCCACCAGGCCCCCCAGTCCCACCCCTGAGCACGATGTAGAACTCCATACCCACCCAGAAGCATTTGGAAGCCATTGTCCCACTGCAAACAAACTAACAGGTAGGTAGACCTCTTCCCTGCGAGGGCAGTATGGGCGTGAGAGGCCTGCAACACAACTCCCACCATACCCCCTTTCCCACCCCTGAGAAAGATGGAGCCCTCCCCCCACCCAGAAGCATTTGGAAGCCATTGAATGGTTCACTCTCACCTAACAGGTAGGTAGCCATATTCACAGGGAGAGGTGTTTGTGGGTGGGAAGACTGCACTGCAACTCTCACCAGCCCCCTCTCTCTCACCCCTGAGAAGGATGGAGCACTCCCCCACCCCCACCCAGAAGCTTGTCTCAGCCATTGTCCCAAGGCAAACAAACTTACAGGTAGGTAGACATCTTCCCAGCGAGGGGTGTTTGTGGGTAGGAAGACTGCACTACAACTCCCACCAGGCCCCACTGTCCCACCCCTGATGGAGCACTCCACACACACCCAAAAGCATTTGGAAGCCATTGAATGGTTCACACACACCTAACAGGTGTGTAGACCTCTTTCTTGGGAGGGCTGTCTGTGGGTGGGAGGCCTGCCCAACAACTCACACCAGGTCCCCTTGTTCCTCAGGCCATCAAGATGAAGTATTCCCTCCCACCCAGATGCATGTGTCAGCCATTGCACTCTCTACTACAAACTAACAGGTAGTCGGAAAAAAAATGCTTTCTTGTAACAGCCCTGAGCAGGATGGAAGTCTATACCACACACACAGATGTGTCACAAATCCCACCCAAATGTGAAAACATAACAGGTAAGTAGCCAGTACATGCACCCAGCCATTCCTCTAAAAAAGCATTGTACCATATGACAACACCAGCCCTCTCATCGCACAAAGATACACAGAAATACCATTGCCACTCACAGTGTGCAGACAGCTAAGCAAATAAAACTGTCACAGCAACCAAAGTGTGAGACGCCAATTAACATGCTGAAGAAAGTCTGTGCACAATCATGCACAGCATTGAATGTCGTGTATAAGTGCCATGGGGCCAGAGCAAAAAGGACCATATGAAAACCAAGAAAGCGTGGTTGCTGTTACAAATTCTGATATGCCATGACATGACAAAGGTATGCATGAGATGAGAATGGCCAGTTCATGCCCACTTGTAACGTCTGCCAGGGCAGAGTAATCAACAAAGAGGCTTCATAGAAAATCTTTTTTGCGCTAGTCCCTGGATGGCAAGATATCCCTGTAATCATAAAATATGCATGTGGCGCATGGAATATTTTGACACCTCACACCATGGACAAGTAATGCATGTACTTCAACATCATCCCAGAGGCACATAAATGCGCATACAAACATATGACGATTAGTCAACTGTGTGTTGTACAAACAGTGAATAATACACAGCTAACACAAAGCTGGTGGTGTGCACTACAATTACCATTTCCCATCTGACCCACAGGTGACCAAGAACTGACTGCAGAGGACAACACCAGCAACCTGCAGAGCCAGTCTCCCCCCCCCCCCCCAGGAACATGGACTCTTATATGTTGACTCCCGGGATTCAGAGGACCAGGAGTTCGGAGCTGGCCCATCTGGTGTGTGTGCCAGAGCGCTACAGGTCCCAGGATAACATCATCCCCCCTGCCACATCTGCAGCAACATCAACCTCACTGCAGACCCCTGCTGTTACGGCCTGTGCGTCCTCCTCCGCCCACACCACCACCACCACCAGTGCTACCTGCAACACTCTCCCTGTCCCAGAGGATGACCACCCCACCCCACCAACTGAGGAGGGCAGGGAGAGGATGCGGGTGCCTACAGTGGTTAGGCAACAGGTCCATGGCAGCAGGGCAGTTGGGAGGGGCAGGGTCACTCACAGACAACCAAAGCCTGGGACCCAAGCCCTGGACAACATTAACAGAGTAATTGGGGCCTATGAACAGGCCCAGGGACGAACGGGCCGGTCAGAAGAAGTTTTCTGCGAGCTCATCCTGCTGATGAGGTCCATCAACACCTGCATGGGCCAAATTGTGGACCTCTTGGGCCACCAAGTGGTGTTTCTGAGGGACAGGCCTGCGCCACAAACAGCACCTTCACCTCCCCCTAGTGGGCTGCAGGATGACAGTTCAACATCCTCCCCTGCGGCCACGTAGAGGGGTGAGTCCTCAGACCCCACTGGCCCTACAGCAGAGGCCCCCCTTGCAAAGCAACGAAGGGGCCGCCCCAAGAAATCCCTGGGACTCTCCCATGGCAAAGCACCTGTCAAACGTCAGTCACGGAGCCAGCCATGATGGCAACCCTCTTCACTACTGCATTGACTTTTTGGACTGTCCTTCTCCATACTGCCTTGTGAATGGCATCTGTCTGTTGGACAGGGTCACCACATCAATGTGGTGACTACTAGATCCTCTCATTTTCCATAACTGTCAACCCACTGCTTCACTAATCACCTCAATGTAAATGTTCCCCCTCACATGTCACCATTGTAAATAAATACTCCTTACACACATGTTGTTGTTTCTGCTCTGTCTTTATTCCGGGATGTGGAGTCTTCACCCTGATTACAAAGTACCAGGAGTATGGAATATATGTAGGCAAGGAGAGGCTGAAGGAACCTAGGAAAACACAATAGAACAAGATTCACTAGTCTGGGTGTGGCATCACAGACATCACACAACACTTACCATCAAGCTAATCCAACATACACACATCACAATGAGCAACAAGTGCCACCATACACATCCTGTAGATGTTCCAAACTACCCTGTCCCAGAAACATCATCAGCCCCCACTGAGTCAACAACCGGCTGTAGTCACAAAGCTCACGTACACCTTCACAACAACAGCAACATCGTCAGACAATGGGTCCGTTGTATATTGTCACTCATCTTCAAGTAAAGTAGTGGTTGATGAGCTGTTGATGCAGGTCAACACCTGTTAGGGTCTGCCTTCAGAATCAGGCTGAACCCCATGTGACTCTGTAGATCGTTGTTTTATGATATTGCATTCTGTATGACTCTGTAATATCCTTTTGTGTTTTAAAGCTTTTCTGTTTCATAATTGTTGTCAGTATTTTTAAACGACATTCATCAGATCGTTTTTGTTAAGTAATGAGCAGTCAGGCGCTTCTTTAATCATCTTTGTAATTGTGCTCACATGTTTTCTCGAACATTGTTCGTGCCTCGTTTCAAATGAGCATACGCCCTTGAGTCACGTTACTCACAACAGTTAACACGTTTCCAAAGCACCTGCGGCTCGCTGCGCAGAAAACTGTTAACGACACGTGTTTGTCTCCGGTGCGTGTTCTGGCAACCCCACCCTCTTCCAAGCCTATTTAAACCCCATGCGAGCTCAAGGCATTGCTTGCGCTCGTCATTTTCCCCGCTTACCTGGAGTTCTTCATCGTCTTCCGGATCCGTCCAGTGTGTCAAGTCGTCTTCCTGCTTCCGGACGCTTGGATCGGGCTTCCTGTCCCCTTCGGTCCTTCTTCCCCAACAGCAACAAGCGGAGAATCTGTTTCTTCGTTCCGTGGGCAGCTCTTAAAGGAGCCACGACCTGCAAAAGAATCAAAGCAGAGTGAGTTAGCGATCGCGCTCAGAATCATACAAGAATGCAAGTAAGTTCTGGGCTTTCTTTTTATAAATCGGAAGGAAAAGACATTATACAAAGACAAAGAGAATAACGCTAAGGAATAGAACTTATCTTTTAGTAACTCTTCGCCAGTTTTGGCATCCAGCTCACAGAAAGGAGAACAGCATCTTTTCTTCACAGGACTGAAAGAAAAGAAAAAGGAGAATTTATATTTCAAGGAGAAAGACATTCATTTAATGTAATTTAGACAGGTTTACTTAGTAAGTTTGAGATGGGAAACCATAATAATGTGCAACAGCATATCAGTTAGGTTTCTTAAGAAGTTTGTTATAATGTGACCTTTCTTTTGCAGCTTGTAGTGCGTGTTTTCACAAGAGTAAAACAGTATATAGACCATAACCAGTTCTGGTGGAGAAAAGACCAGAATTAAGAGGTATGATGGTTTGTAGGTGTAATAAGTAGACTAAAGTGGTACTCTATAGCATTGCTTGATCTGTAGGAATAATACTTGCTTTGTATGTTCTTTTTTGGATATTTAGAGATACATCACCACAGATGACCAAGAACCACGATTGAATAGAAGACTGGAGTGTTTCTCTCTCTTTATTATTTTGTCCCACTTCCCCCTTCCCTTAAGTTTTTGCGTCTAGTAAACTGTCTTCATATTCAGTTTGCTGGAGGTAAGTTCTTGGGGGCAGCTGAGAAAAATCTTCACGTCTCTCAAGGTGAACTCTCAGGACTTCAGGTGAGTGAAGGTTTGACAGAAGCGCAAGCCTTTACAATAGGGTTCCCCTTGAGAGACATGGATTTGGAAGACGAAGGAATCGATGGTCGAGCAATGGCTCAGGCTTTAGATGAAGATGTAGAAAAGGATAAAACCATCACAAATTTGATGCATAATATGCAATTGGAAATAAATAAGTTAAAGCAAGAAAACTTGGTTTTGCGACAAGAAGTAGTCCGGTATAGGCCTAGAGAGTCATTATGGGATCTTCCTTTTTCCCCTTCTGTCTCGGGGCCTTCTGAGTATGACACGAAAACTAAACCATCCAGGGGTTTTTTAGATTCAGACACCAAAACATCTCCAGTACAAGTCACAGTGTCCGTACCAAATGTAGTTCCACTATCTGCTCCAGAGCGTTTCTTTGGAGATAGTAATAAGTTCAGTGTATTTATCAGTCAATGCCAATTACATTTTCTCTGTAAGCCCCAGCTATTTCCTACGGATGCAACAAAGGTGGCATTTGTACTTTCTTACTTAGGAGGTACAGCCGCCAATTGGTCTATACCTTATATCGACAGAAATGACCCAATTCTGCATAACTGGCCTCAGTTCAAGGGAACAATGACTAAATTGTTTGCACGACATACATACACTCAGGCTAGTGATAATGAACTACTCAATTTAAAACAAGGCAAACAAGATTTGCTAACCTATGTCACAACTTTTAATAGGCTGTTGACCGAGACTCAGTGGCCAGAAGAAAAGCGCACCTCATTATTCTATAGAGGTTTGCGTGACGAGTTGAAAGATGCATTAGCGCACATCGTAGATCTCCCTAATGATTATTCAGAGTTTGTGGATTTAGTGGTAAAACTAGATCATCGTTTGAGTGAACGAAAAGGTGATAAGCCACGATATGAGGCTAGGTTTACAGTGTTTAAACAAGACAAGAAAGACTCTGAATCTAAGTCAGCAGATGTTGAACCTATGCAAATAGGAACCATCAAAGGGCCGCTGTCCCTAGAGGAAAAGGATAGGAGAAGGAAATTGAATTTATGTTTGTATTGTGCTCGGTCTGGACATTTTGCAAAAGAGTGTCCAATTAAACCTAAGGGCCCTAAAAAGGCGAATGCCATCACACAGAGTACATTGGAACAGGAAAACTAAAAAACTCGTCAAGAAGGGAGGTCACTTGCACGAGTGGGAAGGATTTACAGATCTCCAACATGACCAATATGGTACCAAGAATACCTAGACATTTTGTTATTCAAGTAGTGTTGATACTTAGCACTCATATGCGTCATTCCATCCCAGTCTTGTTGGATTGTGGAGCCACCGGTAATTTCATAGATATAAAGTTGGCTCAAGACTTACACATACCCACAGAGTGGAAAACCCACCCTGAATCTGTGTGTGCAGTTGATGGATCTGCACTATCTTCTGGTATGATAACCAAAAGAACAACTCCTCTTGTCATGGTTTGTCAAAATGGTCACACTGAAAAAATATCTTTTGATTTAATCGATACACCTACCTTTGGCCTTATTTTAGGAGTGCCTTGGTTGTCTTTACATAACCCTAAAATAAATTGGTCTTCCAGAACAGTAACCTTAGATTCCTCAAGATGTCGGGAATTATGTTATCAGGAAGCATCAAATGACTTCATGACTATTTTGCATTGTGCACAGACGGTAACTTCTGTTCCTACTATCCCAATAGAATATCAGGACTTTAAGGATGTTTTCGATCCTGTAAAAGCATCCTTTTTACCTCCACACAGATCATATGACTGCCGCATAGATTTAATACCTGGAGCGCCCCTGCCTAGTAGTAGAGTGTATGCTCTTACTGAGGAAGAAACTAAATATTTAAGAACGTCTTTGGACGAGCTCTTGGCGTCAGGTTTCATAAGGCATTCAACATCACCTGTGTCTTCGCCACTATTTTTCATTCCAAAACCTGACGGTAGTCTTCGCGCCTGTATAGACTATCGCGGATTAAACAAAGCTACGATTAAAAATAAATATCCTTTGCCTCTTATACCTGTCTTGTTGGATCAGCTGCGTCACTCAACCATTTACACGAAGTTAGATCTGAGTGGGGCATATCACCTTGTTAGAGTAAAGGAAAATGATGAATGGAAAACAGCTTTTAAAACTAAATTTGGTTTGTTTGAATACACAGTGATGCCTTTTGGTTTGTGTAATGCGCCTGCAGCATTTCAATATTTTATTAATGAAGTGTTGCATGAGTTCCTTGATGTGTGTGTAATCGTATATATTGACGATATCTTGATTTATTCAAAAGATAAGGAACAACATGTTCACCATGTTAGAGCTGTCTTAAACAAATTGTTGGAAAATCACTTATTTGCAAAGTTGGAAAAATGTATTTTTAATGCTGATACAGTTGACTTTCTTGGATATTGTTCGTCACCTGATGGAATTATGATGGATCCAAAAAAGGTGAGCGCCATAAGAGAGTGGCCAGAACCCACGACTGTGAAAGAAGTACAGAAAGTTTTGGGGTTTGCTAATTTTTATAGGCGCTTTATTCCACAATTTGCTGAAACAGTCTTGCCTCTTACTAAGTTATTGCACAAGGGTCAGGTATTTTCTTGGTCTAAACAAGCAGCTTTAGCGTTTGAGTCCCTTAAACAAAAGTTTAATACTGCTCCTCTGTTAAAACATCCAGATCCAGATCCAGAATGTCCATTTTTTGTAGAGGCAGATGCTTCACAGATGGCTGTAGGAGGGGTGCTTTCTCAAAGGGATGCTCATGATGGGCAGTTACATCCTGTAGCTTTTTATTCAAAGAAATTGCTTCCTGCAGAGCAGAATTATACAGTAGCTGAAAGGGAGCTTTTGGCTATTAAGTTGGCATTCACAGAATGGAGACACCACCTGATGGGGACACGATTTCCAGTCACTATTTTTAGTGATCATAAAAATTTACAGTTTTTTAGTTCTGTAAAAGCATTAACACCACGACAAATGCGATGGTTAAATATTTTTAGTGCTTTTGATTTTGTGATCACTTATAGACCAGGAACTCAACAGGTACAGTCGGATGTCTTATCAAGGTATGGTTATACACAGGACTCTAAAAAAGAATTGTCAGGACCTCCCATAATCCCTCCACAAAAAATAGTAGCACCACTAGTTCATCAAGAGTTTATGACAAAACTAAGGGTCGAACACTTACAAATTAATGCACAAAAATGGCTGAAAGATCCTAATCATTCCATACAGGATGGGTTATTTTATCACAAAACGATGTTGTTGGTGCCTACTAAAGAGTTACAAGAAAAGGTTATGGAATGGCATCATGATTCTATGTTGGCAGGTCACCCAGGGTATAAAAAAACCCTAGATAATTGTAAAAAGCATTTTTGGTGGTCTTCTATGATGGCAGATATTAAAGAGTATGTGAGTGCTTGTCCCATTTGTGCTAGGAACAAATCATTGCATAAGGCTCCTATGGGTTTGTTACAACCGTTATCTACTCCACCACATCCTTGGCATACTGTTAGTTTGGATTTTATAACCAATTTGCCAGAAACTCATTCCTACACAACCATTTTGGTAGTAGTGGATTATTTATCAAAAATGGCACATTTTGTACCGTTAAAGAAACTTCCAACTGCAGTAGAATTGACAGACATATTTCTTGAAAACATAGTAAAATTGCATGGCTTGCCCTCGAAAATTGTTACGGACAGAGGGAGTCAATTTACTTCTAAGTTTTGGACACATTTATGTAAAACTCTAAAAATGGAAATCGCCCTGTCTACTGCCTTCCACCCAGAAACCGATGGCCAAACGGAAAGGGTGAATCAAACTTTGTTACAAACTTTACGATGCTTAATGGCAGACTTTACCTCCGAATGGGATAAAGCATTACCTATCGCTGAATTTATTTATAATAATAATGTACATTCAGCAACACAGTGCTCTCCATTTTACTTCTTGAATGGTTACCATCCTAGAATTTTACCAATCACACTCAGTCCTTCTTCACCCCCAGAAGTCACAGAAAGACTCTCTTCTTTGTTAAGAATTCAAGAAAAAGCAACAAAGCGTCTTAATAAATACAAGGAGATAATGAAGAAGCAAGCAGACAAACATAGAACTGATGTTCAGGAGTACCTAATAGGACAGAAAGTATGGCTCTCGACTAGGAATTTAAAACTACTGGGAACTAGGAAGTTATTACCTAAGTATATAGGGCCATTTTCTGTAAACAAGGTAATAAATCCTGTGACTGTGCAATTGGACTTACCTGCAGAGTATTCAATCCATCCTACCTTTCATGTCTCCTTGTTGAAACCATATAACCCAGAAACTAGATCAGAACCCCCACCACCACCACTTTCTATTGATGGGCATGTAGAGTATGAAGTCCGAAAGATATTAGATGCCAAACGAATACAGAGGAAACTGTATTATTTAATAGCTTGGAAAGGTTATGATGCTTCAGAGAACTCTTGGGAACCAGCATCTTTTGTACATGCCCCTAGGTTATTAAGACAATTTTATATCAGATTCCCACACAAACCACGTCCAGTAGGGGGGCCTTTGAGGGGAGCGACTGTTAGGGTCTGCCTTCAGAATCAGGCTGAACCCCATGTGACTCTGTAGATCGTTGTTTTATGATATTGCATTCTGTATGACTCTGTAATATCCTTTAGTGTTTTAAAGCTTTTCTGTTTCATAATTGTTGTCAGTATTTTTAAACGACATTCATCAGATCGTTTTGGTTAAGTAATGAGCAGTCAGGCGCTTCTTTAATCATCTTTGTAATTGTGCTCACATGTTTTCTCGAACATTGTTCGTGCCTCGTTTCAAATGAGCATACGCCCTTGAGTCACGTTACTCACAACAGTTAACACGTTTCCAAAGCACCTGCGGCTCGCTGCGCAGAAAACTGTTAACGACACGTGTTTGTCTCCGGTGCGTGTTCTGGCAACCCCACCCTCTTCCAAGCCTATTTAAACCCCATGCGAGCTCAAGCCATTGCTTGCGCTCGTCATTTTCCCCGCTTACCTGGAGTTCTTCATCGTCTTCCGGATCCGTCCAGTGTGTCAAGTCGTCTTCCTGCTTCCGGACGCTTGGATCGGGCTTCCTGTCCCCTTCGGTCCTTCTTCCCCAACAGCAACAAGCGGAGAATCTGTTTCTTCGTTCCGTGGGCAGCTCTTAAAGGAGCCACGACCTGCAAAAGAATCAAAGCAGAGTGAGTTAGCGATCGCGCTCAGAATCACACAAGAATGCAAGTAAGTTCTGGGCTTTCTTTTTATAAATCGGAAGGAAAAGACATTATACAAAGACAAAGAGAATAACGCTAAGGAATAGAACTTATCTTTTAGTAACTCTTCGCCAGTTTTGGCATCCAGCTCACAGAAAGGAGAACAGCATCTTTTCTTCACAGGACTGAAAGAAAAGAAAAAGGAGAATTTATATTTCAAGGAGAAAGACATTCATTTAATGTAATTTAGACAGGTTTACTTAGTAAGTTTGAGATGGGAAACCATAATAATGTGCAACAGCATATCAGTTAGGTTTCTTAAGAAGTTTGTTATAATGTGACCTTTCTTTTGCAGCTTGTAGTGCGTGTTTTCACAAGAGTAAAACAGTATATAGACCATAACCAGTTCTGGTGGAGAAAAGACCAGAATTAAGAGGTATGATGGTTTGTGGGTGTAATAAGTAGACTAAAGTGGTACTCTATAGCATTGCTTGATCTGTAGGAATAATACTTGCTTTGTATGTTCTTTTTTGGATATTTAGAGATACATCACCACAGATGACCAAGAACCACGATTGAATAGAAGACTGGAGTGTTTCTCTCTCTTTATTATTTTGTCCCACTTCCCCCTTCCCTTAAGTTTTTGTGTCTAGTAAACTGTCTTCATATTCAGTTTGCTGGAGGTAAGTTCTTGGGGGCAGCTGAGAAAAATCTTCACGTCTCTCAAGGTGAACTCTCAGGACTTCAGGTGAGTGAAGGTTTGACAACACCTTCCTCCTCTCTACTGTCCTCGTCAACGGACACGGGTTGGTTTGCAGGCGGGGACCTTGGCTGCTCATCATCATCCAGGATCAGGGGTATATCCTTGCGAATGGCTAGGTTGTGGAGCATGCATCATGCCACTACAATCTGACACACCTTTCCGGGTGAGTACATCAGTGCACCTCCGGTCTTGTCCAGGCAGCAAAATCGGGACTTCAGGAGACCAAAAGTACGCTCCACCACACAACGTGTCTTCCCATGGGCATCATTGTAGCAGACATCAGCTGGTGTCCTGGGATTCCGCAGTGGGCTCAGCAACCAAGGACGGTTGGGATATGCAGAGTCACCTAGGTGTGAGGAACACAGAGAAACCTTGTAATGTAACTGTGGCAGAGGACAGCATGTCACACACACAGAACGCTATTTTACTAAGCATACTCACCCACAATCCATGCACGCTCAGGAAGCAGATTAGCCATCAGCTGTGGAACAATGCTGTTATGCATGATGTATGAGTCATGGGCTGAGCCTGGAAATTTGGCACACACGTGCAAGATGATCATATCCGCCTGGCACACCACTTGCACATTTATGGAGTGGAAATGTTTACGATTCCTAGAGATGTGCTCACGTGCCTGTGGTGGAACAAGCCCAACATGGGTGCAATCACTGGCATCAACAACATGGGGGATGTGCCCAAGGGCATAAAAATATCCCTTCCCAGCCGCCAATTCTGGCCCCCTGGGGAAATGGATATATCTCTCCTTGTAGATCATCATAGCGGACAGGACATCACGCAGCACCATGCTGAACATAGGTTGCGACATCCCACCTGTGCTGGCCACCATGTGCTGGAATGATCCAGTGGCAAAAAGATGCAGGGCCGCCATCACCTTAGACGTTGGGTTGAAAGCTGTTGGATATGTTCTGCGAGGCTGAAGGTGGGGCTCCAACATAGCACATAGGTTCTGTAGGGTGGCTCTATCCAGACGGAATTTCCAGATGACCTGCTCATTCTCCGTGTCTGCCAGCACTGTAAAGGAACGATGCAGATTTGGTCTCCTCCTAGTTGAGATGAAAGTGGACACATGTCAATGCAACACACCATGAGATGTACACAACATCTTACGTTTTGACTGACACAGCGCCAACAATGACTGTCATCAAAATTGAGTTACAAAGCAGCTTACATGTAGGGACACCTTCAGCTACACTACTCGTACACTTGTCCCCTTTCACACAGCAAGTACCACCAAAACAACATCTGAATATGAGAATGCACATAGGGATATGGCCACATCTAGCATGAGCACGCCTGCGAGTATTTCATCCAGCATATGTGTAAAACTGCAACACTACTGTCTCATACCTAGCTGCTGTACCTCCCACACCTTCAGGCGTATGTTGAACATGGCACACATCAATAACACAATGACCACAGGCTGGGCGTAAACAACATGTGTGTGCATGATCCAGGAAAAGAAGACAGTCAATTATGCACATTGCTCATTAGGACATACAACACTGTAATTGTCACAGCACTTTCACACATTGATATGTGTACACATTGGAGAGTCCATAACAACACTGTTCTGTGTACCTGCCCATCAATATCACAAGTGACATGTGAGGGAGTACATGCCAATGTACTAAATCACATACACAAACATGGCATGTGTAGTCAGCAGTGGGTTAAATGTGACATTGGCATTGTGTGCACAATGATGTGCCATTAATCATGTGGCCACCGTGCACTGTTGAGAACTGCCCATTGGCCATTGACACAGCATGATGTGTCCATAGGTGCTTTCAAAGTGCTCCGCCACTCAAATCACGGTCACTCATGTCAATGTATGGCACACAAATCGTGGTAGCTACTGCCTGGCACCAGCGGTGTGTCACCACCAATGCCCAAGACACACTCGCGGCAGTGATAGGCATATGAGCATTGCCAAATGGTGGTTGGCATGCTCCACCACTCAAATCACGGTCACTCATGTCAATGTATGGCACACAAATCGTGGTGGCTACCGCCTGGCACCAGCCGTGTCTCACCACCAATGCCCAAGACACACCAGCGGTGTGTCACCGCCATGGAACATGCACTTACACCCAATGAGAACCGCAATTGTGGTAGCCTAATGCAATTTTGAAAATCGCAGTAGGCGTGCGACACCACCGCGGGGCCGGTCATTGGATGCAATTGAAAGATGCACCACCGCGGTAGCTCACGCCTGGCCCCTGCGGTGTGTCACCGCCATGGACCATGCCCTTACAGCCAATGGGAGCCTCAAATGCAGTAGCCTAAAGTAATTTTGAAAATCGCGGTAGGCGTGCTCCACCACTGCGGAGCCGGTCATTGGATGCAATTGAAAGATGCACCACCGCGGTATCGCCAGCCTGGCCCCTGCAGTGTGTCACCACCATGGACCATGCCCTTACAGCCAATGGGAACCACAATCGCGGTAGCCTAATGCAATTTTGAAAATCGTGGTAGGCGTGCTCCGCCACCTCGGGCCGGTCATTGGATGCAATGGAAAGATGCACCTCCACGGTAGCGCCCGCCTGGCCCCTGCAGTGTGTCACCACCATGGACCATGCCCTTACAGCCAATGGGAGCCGCAATTGCGGTAGCCTAATGCAATTTTGAAAATCACGGTAGGGGTGCTCCGCCACCGCTGAGCTGGTCATTGGATGCATTTGAAAAAGGCTGACCTGGAACACCAATTGCAGCAGCTTAGAACCACAGAAACTACCCCAGGGGGCTGATTTTTGTGTGGAAGAGAGCCTCACATTTCCACAACTTCCATGCCTGCTGCCTGAGACCCCTCACCTGCCGCTGCTGCTGCTGCCTCCAGGGACTGCTGCCTGCCATCCCTCAACATCAACAGCTTCTGCCTCCAGGGACTGCTGCCTGCCACCCCTGAACACCAACAGCTTCTGCCTCCGGAGACTGCTGCCTGCCACCCCTCAACACCATCAGCTTCTGCCTCCAGGGACTGCTGCCTCCCACCCCTCAACACCAACTGTAGCAGCTGCTGTCACCTGGCCACAGTGATGGCAAGGACTGAGAATATCCAAGCCAGTCCCTTCACCAGCGAGGTCCTGGTGGACGAGGTGCTCACACCTATCCAAGGCTATATGGGGCCCCAAATGTCGTGGTAAGTCTTCATCAGTGTGAGTGAGACTGCAGGGGGGGCACAAATGAAGTTGAGATTCTGCAGTATGTGCCTGAGAGTGTGGGGTTTTGTCATGCACTGCCTAGCATGCTTTCTCCAGGGGGAAGGGGTGTCTAGCCCATGTCACATGTTTCCCTGCCTGCTCTTCAAGATTTGAGGGACATGTATTGTCTTGTCAGCCATACAGTGACGCAGCAACTTGGTAATGCAGGAGTCAGGACAGTGATTGCTTGTGTGAATGGCTGTGTGGGTCCCTGTTGTCCTTCTCAGTGTGAGCCCACCTGGCCTGCACAGTCACCTCCCAATCTGACAAGGACACATCACTGAATGTACAGAGTGTGACATGTGTCCTATTTTCCTTACTCTCCATCAATGAGCCATCTCAGCCCTGTAGATTGCACATGCCCAGCCTTGTGAGAAGGGTGTGGGTTTGTGAGATCTTGTTCCTCAGTGTGACATCCATGACACGGTGCGCCATTCACAGGGCAAGGACATTGAGGGCTGCGCAGTGTTGGACACAGTGAGTCTACCCCCAAACATATGTTGATATGTAATGTATGTCTTGCTCTACTTAAAAATGGACTTTAAATGCTGGCATCCTGCATGTGTATGAGATGGGCAGGTGCTGTGTCCACCCTCACACCTGCATGCATTTATGTGTGGTTCTCCCATGCTGATGTACCATGTGAGATGCATTCTTGTCTCTGTGAGACAAATCTGTGGATTTGTGATGAGTCAGTATCATGCTACTGTACTGAGAGATATTGGTACATAACACTGTGTCACTGATATTGCCCCCCTCTTGTCTCCCATGCCTGCAGCTCAAAGTACACCAGTGTAAGGCAGTGTGGCGGTCCATTGCATGCAAGGTGCGGGCTCTGGGTGTCTCCAACTGACGGCGCCCACTGTCACAAGGGGTGGGATGACATCTGCAGGCTGAGCAAGAACGTGGCCGAGATGACACTGGGGCTGATCCCTCGGACTGGCAGGTTGGCGCAGCGCAGCCTGACACCACTACTGACCCGCATCTTGGCCGTGACACAGCCTGAGCTGGATGCATGTCTGAAGGAGCATAAACAGCAAGCTAGGGGTGAGTATTCTGGGATGGGTGACTTTGGCTGTGAGTGTCTGCATGTGTACACAGCCTGGACCAGCGCTGGGCTATGTGATGTTGGTAGTGTGATGCAGTGGCTTGTAAGTGGCCTCTGTGCTTGGTGCACCTGTGATGAATTTGCCCTACCTGTACTTCATAATGTAATTTGATTACTGGGCATTTACATTGCATTCTGAGTCATGGGCTTCAGGTATCGTCTGCATTGGGGTAGTCTGGTAAATCACATGGAAGGGAACTGCAGTGTGACTGTTCTGAGTGTGCTTTCATCAATGCGTGCATTGCCTGACGTCAGATTTTTTAGACTTGTACATCTGACGCCAATGTGCAACAGTAGTTGTGCTCCAAAGTACAATTTGGTGGAAGGCATGAGCTCATGGCCATTGTGGACTGTTATGTTGGAGTCTGCATCTGTGTTGTCCTCTCCTGCTCCATCCAGATATGACAGTGGCAACATGTTGTGGGGTTCATCTTTGCCCCCATCAGGGGCCTAGGTGTGCTCAGAGCTATTTGTGTGTCTGCTTGAACGGAGCCACCGGCAGGATATTGTGCTGTGTGGTCATCACATGGCTCACTTTTGCCAGGTTTGCTTGTTGACATGCACTGTTCGAGTAAAAAATTGAGGTCGCACAATGGTATTGCACAGGGTGGTGTGCAACATGTAGATTTCATCATCTTCAGTGATGCTTTGCTTGCATATGTTTGTTCTGTTGATGCCAATGAACTGACCCTACATCTCTCATGCACCATCTCCCATGGGCACGGAAGAAAAGGGGATGGACACCAGTGGTGAGGCATCAAGCACATCAGCTGCACACGAGCACAGTGACACAGATGTGACCAGCGCCACGGAGGGAGACAGGAGTGTGCTGGAGGAATCACAGCCAGAGACGCAAAGCTCTACGTCATCTGACGATGGTGCTGACGTATCTTTGTTGGTGGGCACAGGGAACAGGGACTCAGCCTCCTCAACCACCACACAGCGTACAGTGCCCACCCTCCCAGCTACTTCCACAAGTGCTGCCCGTGTTCGCACCAGTAAGAAGGGAAGAGTGTCCTTCATCCCAGGCACCTCTGCCCTGCCTCAGTCCCCCCTGCTGCCAACAGTGCTGAGTCTGTGGACCTTTTCCATCAGCTGTGTGTGGGCCAGACAGCTCTCCTCAATGCCTTCATAGACCAAGACAAAAAGTTGGCACAGGTGGTTGCTTTCATGGAGGGAATACATTCAGATGTGGGTGGGCTACACCGGACTGTCCAGTCTTTGTTCTCTGCAGTGACGGCAGCCCTTCAACTGGCACAATCTCGGAGTCCCGATCCAGTCCCTTTGTCCACACCCCTGCCAGTGGCCACATCTGACGATAGTGACCACGCACAACAGACATCAAGGTCAATATACAGCACACGCAGCACACAGCAGCAGCAGCCCAAGCAGTCCAGGGTGCAGACACCATCCCCACAGACAACTAAAGCCACCCCAGAGCACAAAGACAAAAGCCCGTCCGGCAACACCAAGGCACACAAAGCCAAGAAGCAGACCTCAGGGTCACATGCCACAGAGGCATCCCCAGCCAAGGACTCTCCTGTCCCAAAAGTGACTCGCAAAGACAAGCAGACAGTTTCCGTGCCCACTGAGAAGGTGGTGCCTGCTAAGATTACACATAAGAAGAGCTCCAAGGCAGATTCACCCACAACCTCGACTTCCATCCAAAGCCCAGTGAAGCAGGGAAAGGAGGGCACTGTAGGGGGAACACCTGGTAAACAGGGGATGGAGGTGCTAAGGCAAGGCCAGGCCAAGCGAACTGCAGGATCCAGCATGTTCCCAGAGGGTGGGCCACTGTTTGCACCTGATGCAGCTTTGGTGGTGAGTGTGCCACTTGTGCCCACACCACTTACCATTAATCTCAAGACAGGGAAGCCATTTCGAGTCCCCAAGAAGTGGAAAGGCACCCCTCCACAATCTCCCACCCTCACTGTGTCTCATGGCAGCATGACTCCACCTCCACGTGCCACTACACCACCTGGTCCAAGCAGCCCTCCGGCTTCCCAAGCCACTGATGCCTCTACCTCAGCTGGGCCTCTCTCTCCCCGGTCCAGGCCTCCAACTGTCCCCGACACACAGCCAGCTCCCAGTTTGTCTGACAGCCAAGTCTGAGTGGTAGTCACCTTCACACATCTGTCTCTCCCACAGCGGTGCCTGTACTGCCCATTCTTACCTCCCTAACTGTGTTGCTGACCATGGCAAGGTATAGTTGCACACATTCCCTGTGCAGCTTCTCATGGGTGCAATGATGGTGGTTTTATTAGAAATACTATTGTCATTATCATACTTTGTTCATGTTAGCTATATTGTACACATGCCAGGTTTGGAGGCACTGCCAGCAGAGAGTGGGATTCGATCCACAGGATTGCAGGCAGGCTGGCCAGGGTCATCATGTATGTGAGATCTTACTTTATGTGTTACTCAGCAGTGTAGGTGTATAGTCATCTTGTGATGGTCAGTCATCCTAGTCACATGGGTTAATTTCACGTGTGCACTTGGGTGGTCAAGAAGTATGCAGTTTGAAGGGGGTGGATTTGTCAGGAGTGTTGATGTGTGTGTGTCCCTGCAATGTCAACTACATACATGTGTCACCCAGGAGTAGAGTGCCTGTTTGTGTGATTGTTCAGCCCTGTGCTTGTGATTGCGTGCACATGTGCGTGTTGTATGTTGTGCACTGTGCAGTGTGTTACTGTGTCCTTGCAGTTCTGGCTGACTCCTACTTGTTGTTATTTTTGTTAATTTTGAGTATGCAGAGTATGTGATTGGCAAGTCAGTGTTGTGTTTTGTTTATCATCCATGTGTATTGATGCTGTTTATGGTCACTGTGCATACCTGCTCAGCCACACTGACATTGTGGGTGTGTTTTCTCATGCATTGCTGTCACATGGGGCTTCATTGCCTCCAGTATGGCATGTGGGATGTGGTGTTATACCATCCCCTATCTGTGCTCCAGATGCCATTGTGAGTCTGCACTCCATCTATTTGTGTATGGTACACTCCTGCTATGTCCACGACTGACGTACACACCACTTCACTTTCATGTCAGCTGTCCCCTTGGGTTGCCTGTGTTTGGGCCTCCCCATCACTTCATTTTTGACACTGTGCTTTGTGGTGCAGATCTTTGCGCAGGAGCAATGTGCCACTCAGGACATTTTCCCACATGGTTATAGGTGATTCTCTTGTACTGTTTAGCAGTCATGGTTGTTCATATGCAGTTCAACTGTTTGTGCTGCACAGTCCTCTGTCAGGTTGTTTCCACTTCGGTGTCCCAGACTTCCACAACTGTGGGTGTTGGGTTAGATGTATGTGTGTTTGCGAGGTACTGCGTGACATCCTGAGTGTGGTGTTGTCTGTGTGCTGTTTTGATTGTTTATGTGGGTGTTTATGGTGTGTCACTGATATCTGTGTGGGACTGATATGTTTGGTGTGCACACACTGCTTGGTGTGCATGGAGTGCTGTGGGTGTATGTTGCCTTGTCCTTGCCTGGTGTGCATACCCTGATGTCCTGCAGTGTTTGCAATGTGATTTATTGGCATGTGCATCTGTTGTGTGTTTAATGTGGCTGTGTGCGGTGTTTGGGCTGTGTTGTCTCTTGCAGCTGACAGATGCTGTGTGTGATGTACTATTTGCATGTCAGTGCGTGTCTTTTGTTGGTGTGGTGTGTTACATTCAGATGTGTGTTGCCAGTGTGGTGTGCCTTACTTATGTGTCTGTCACATGAACTTAGGTCTATTCTAGTTCCTGTGCTTGTGTTAGGTGCGTCCTTGGTGTTTTCTCCTCTTAGATTTGAGCTGTCTCTTGTCATTCATGTGCATGTACAGGCATGTGGTACACTGTGACACCATGTTGACTTGATGGGTGGTGTGGTATGTATATCTGTGTGTCATTGTAGGCCAATTTCTCCCAGTTTGTGTCCATGATTGTTTTGTGGTGGTGCACTTCTTGTCTGTGTTGTGGTATGTTGTCTGTGCATTGTTCATGACTGATGGTGTTCTGCACTCCTGTTATGCTGGTGCTCCCATTGCCTTTCCACAGTTTTACTGCACAGGTCATGTCTGGTCTTGTTGTGGTTCTGTGTGCGTTTTTGTTGTGTTATGTGTTTGGCTGTTGTTTTTGTGCAGACATTGGTTCTGGCATCCCTGTGTGTGTGAGATGTTTGTGGATACCACACAGGGACTGTGATTGTGTGTCTGTGTAATGACTGGACATTGTTGACACCCTTTTGTGTGTCTCAAACTGACTGGTGTTGTGTGCTGCAGGTGTGATGGGGTTATGTGTGTAGATTCCTACATGTGTTTAACAGTCATGGAGTGTGTCAATGGGCCATGTGTGTTGTGCTGCTGACATACTCCTGTCAAGTAGTTGTATACATATGTGTGGCTGTTCACTGTTTGACTTCAGGGCCTTCCTTTCATCCCTGTGCCTATACATGGGTTGCCTTGCTGTCTCCCTGAGTTGTTGCACTGAGGGGACTGTGGTTTGACTTCACTCACTGTGCCAGCCATGTGTGATTTGATGGGCTGAGGGTGTTCTTATATGTTTCTTGTCTTGCATGTGATGTACACATGCTTGGTAGTTAACTCCTTGTCCTTCAATTTGTGTGCACCTCACTTTAGCTTTCCTATATGTTGTACTCCATTGCTGCTGAAATGTGGTCTGTGTATGTGGCTGTGTGTCAGTGTGGGTTATGTCTGTGTGACTTGGCAGGCTGTGTGTCCAGTGGAGTGTAGCTTATTATCTGGGTGTGTGTTCATTTTGTGCTTGGACTCAGTTTTCTTGCCATGTGTGTGGTGTGGTTGTGGTGTGTGGGTTGCCCTGGCCCTGTGCTTCTGTGCTTTGTGTTCCTCTGCAGCCACACCTGCTGAGGCTGTCTCCATAGTTGTTTGGTGTGTGGTGCAGGGTGTGGATTCACCTGGCTTGGTTTAATGCATGGGGAGCACAGGAGGGGCACATGGCATGTCCCTTCATGTTTGAGGGGGGCCTAGTGTGTGGAGGATGGAGGTGAGGCCCTATGATCTTTGTTCACTGCCCATGCCTGGCGCAGGCCCTGCCTTCTGCATTGTGCACATGTTTTCCCACGTCTTCGCCGCTGTGGTGATGTGACCGGGACATTGCATCAATATCACGGTAGATGGGTGTCCTGGATGCGGAGGGGTGATTTGGTGATAGGTAGGACAGGTGTGGGTACACTTGTGGATGTGTTCCTGTACCCACCAGGATATCTGGTGTGGACGGGAACCCTGTATCAGCCCATGAGTTGTGTGTTGTGGTTGTGTGTGGAGTTGTGTAATTACGTGCCTGCGGCGTCATCCGCGACGGTCCATGAGTTGCTGGTAATGTATCAGATACAGCATTGGAAACAAGTGTAGAGTTGGTTCCATTGCGGTCGGGACCGGGACTCTGGTTCCGCGCTCCGCTGTCGAGCTTCCGCCATCTCTGGTTGGGCAGTTTCTCCACTGCGGTGCTACTGAATGTTTGGGGCATCCTGATTTGTACAGCGGACAGGACGTCATTCCGCATGCCGGTGTGTCTCCATTGGCTCCCACGGCCACGTGGCGGGCGCACTTTGATGGCGGTTCGCGTTGCACCGCGGCGGTTGGGAAATGGGCTATGTTTGGCCATACTAATATGGCGGCCGTCAGGACCGCTGCTGGGGTGCGGAAAAAAGCATTTTCTGCCACCGCCAGCACCGCTGTGGTGCCTCCTCCCACCATGTTAATAGACCCCTTAGATTTATCCTGATAACAATCAATCCTAAGCCCTGTTGACAGTCCACCTTCAGAAAGAGACTGTGTCCTTCAAGCTCTGTTAGTTGATACATCCTCCTTCACCATGGACCTGATTCATAGGGATTTTATTGTGGCTTATTCGTGTAGTATTTGTGGCTTTCTCCTGAATGCTGTAAATCAGGAACAAAACAGTACTCCTACAATCCAGTAGTAAGCCAGAAGCACTAATGGAGCATGCTGCACCTACTCTCAGCAAAACGTTTGTTAATCGGGCCCAATAATTGTAATGGTCAGAAACTTTATTGGCCTTTCAGAAGTGCTTTCTGAAGATAATCTGTATTGAAAATCAGGTGAGAAACTAAGCCATGTTTATGCAAGGGAAAATGTGTGGGGGGCTGTGCACTGGTGTGCTGGTTGTAGGGGTAATCTTTAAAAAAGTAAGCAATCACTATAGGAGGTGTAAGGTAGGCGATTTCATATGTTAATTCTCTATGGCCATGTTTTAAAACTCCATGTAAATTGGATAAGATATGAATATTTTTTAAATACTACTGTAATGATGTAATGAACGAAATTATTTTGATTTGGTGATTTGTGTCTCACTGAAGAATCAATCAGTTGTCTGTAAATGTTTACGTTTGGCAATTTATTGCTAGGTGTGTTAGGGATTTGAGAGACTACTCCACAGTGCAGTTTGTAGAGGTAATAAACAAACAGAAACAATACATGAAATATTTTTTAAAAAGGATTGTTTTAAAATGAATGCCTCACATCAAATGTATTATGTTTTCCTCACCATGTCAGTGTTATTTGCTTTAACCTGTTCTGCCTTTCCAAATAGAGTACACTTGCAAAGATTAGAGAACCTGCCTCTTCCTTGAATGCTGGAAAATAATTTGGTTTAATCATATAAATCCACTTGTTGCTGTAGGTCTCCGTCACAGATACTTTGAGCCAGACACTTACTGTGGAGCACAATTAGTCAATCAATCACCTCCTTTATGCCAAAGACAATTGAAGTATATTTTGAAAAGCTGCACTGCAAACAAGAACTACACGTTTGCAAGAGTGCTACCCTCCTTTCTAAACCTGGAAACCCGGCACGTCCTGGTCATGCCCTACATCACTTTCTAGTCTAATCGTTTGTTTCTATAGAAGTGGGTGAGTCTGCTTTGTACTCTCTCGGCTGTGTGGGATCAGAGAGGGTAGAGGGAATTAACGTGTTTTGTTTATTTGCCTTCAGTGCTTGTGTGGCATTGAACTTACGTTGTTTGTTATTACTACAAATGCCTAAGTGTGCAAGTTGGAAACGCTACTAAATGACTTTGCAAATCTTCATTTACTTTGTTACTTTTCATAAGTAGTTCTCATGAATCAGCAGAAAACCAAAGCGTGGAATAAATAACGACTAATATTCCCAAAGTTAAATAGTATAGACTTAATTTCCTTCATCTACAGTGGGTGTATTCTCTGTGAACAATCAGTTAATTAGTATGTAGTTCTGGCAATGAATGATCAACATATCTTAGTGTTCGGGTATATACCAGTTATTGAACATAATTATTGAATATTTGAACTAAGGAAATACTTGCTGCATGACTCAAACATGATATTAAAGGAATAACAGATTACCCGAATAGATGAAATGTTTGCAGAAACATTTTTGAATGGCAAATTGAAAGGAAAGGATAAAATCACTGACAAAAAATAAATGTATAAACAATCAGTGGATATATCTGAGAAATAAATATATATAATCATAATGAAAAATGTAATTGGTCAAATTATTTTTATAGATTTATTTTGTGATTCTGTACAATACAGTTCACACCAATCAGTACTTTACACAAGTCCATGTTTTTATATGTTACACCAGATAACATAAACTGTAAGCAGGAGTCAGCGCTCAGGAGGAATTGACACTGAATCAGCAGCCATTTCAACTCTGTTTATTAACATTTCATGGGAAAGAATTGTCATAATGGCTGATGGAATAGTTCGGAAGCATTTTTTTAAAATATTAGGAACATGTTTAATTAATGTGTAAAGCTAATGAAACTTATACCACGAATTTAGTGCAAAAATTGCACTAGAAAATCATACTTAACTGTACTAGGCCTTACACAAGGAAAAGTTGCCATATTAGAGTGAACTAAGCTAAGAAACGCCAAATTCAGCATTTAAACTCCATCTTGACCATTCCATGGACATGCTTTTCATAGTGAATAATAGTTGCATAAATGTTTTCATATAACTCTGCAAAATGTTTCCACTTACATAAAGATCACTGTTAATATCATGATTAGAGATTTGTCTTTTAGTGAGATGATGAAGAAGTTCACATATCAAGATGCAACATTTAATCTTGAACCTGACCTTTCTAACATACTTGTTTTTTCCAATGTATAGTTGTTGAGCAAAAATGTTTTCTTTTTCGTTATACAGATGTTTCCACTTCTATATGAACCATTGTTAGAAAGTTAAGGATAGTGCAAAGTTTTGGAGTATAGTTAATAGTCCACTCCTAACGGGGAAGGAAAATGCCCCACTCGACATTAATATTCCAGAGGGGGAGTGGCTGACCCATTTTGAAGGAATTTATGCAAGTAATTTGATTCCGGAATCTTTTAAGGTTCCTGAAACCTACTCCCCCCTAAACCTTTTGATATTCAACAAGAATGATGTGAGGAAGGCGATAAAAGACTCTGCCAGTAACAAGGCCCCAGGTCCAGATGGCGTCCCGCTGGATCTTTACAAAGGGGACATTGACCTCTGGGGTAATATCTTAACTAATGTTTTTAATGCTAGTGTTGTGAATTGGTTTCCGGAGTCTTGGTCTAAATCAATCATTATACCGGTTTTTAAAAAGGGAGAGAGGGGTGACCCGAGATGTTACCGGCCCATCTCATTAATTGATTCAGCGGTCAAAACCTTGGGTAAAGTGATCCTGAATAAAATTTCAGATTGGGTGACGGAGAGAGGGATTTTATTGGAGGTCCAATACGGTTTTAGATCAGGCAGAGGTACCATGGACCAGTGCCTTAACCTGTACTTGTTAATTAACAAGTATACAAAAGCCACTAAAGGATCCATATATCTGGCATTCATGGATCTATCCACAACCTTTGATCTGGTGAACAGATCGAGGCTGTGGACGATCCTGTTGGATCTGGGGATTGATCCTTGTCTGGTTTACTTTCTAGCGGAATTGCACAAAGATTTGCACGCTGCAGTAAGGGTGTCCCATGAGGGCAAATGCACACGTCACTTTAAATCGGTCAGAGGGGTACGCCAAGGATGCATCCTGGCCCTCTTACTTTTCACATTATATATTAATAGGTTAGATTTAACCTTAGGTAAGGCCAGCTTGGATATTCCGCGCATAGGGAACAGTATCCTCCCTGTTCTTCTATACGCGGATGATGCTGTCTTAATGGCTCGTACCCCTCTGGGATTACAGAGACTACTGAACTCCTTTGGGGAGTTCATGAGCGCACTGGATCTAGTGGTGAATAGTTCAAAATCGCATGTTATGTCCCTGGGTACACGGAAATATAAAGTTAAACATTTTTATTGTAAAGGAGTGGAGGTCACAAGAGTAAAGGCATTTACCTACCTGGGGGTCATATTTGATGATAGATGTTCGTGGGCCCCACAGCTTATAGCAAAAAAGAATAGCGTAGGTAGAGCATCCTCCGCTATACCAAGTTTTGCCCGACGTTTGGGTGGCAAACCATGTGATGCAGTTCTTGCCATCTACAGGGCGAAATGTTTAGCTTTAGCGGTCTATGGTGCTGCAATTTGGGGGTATAAAAAAGCGGAGGGAGTCCAGATGGTAGAAAATAAATTTTTTCGTTCACTCCTCTCCACCCCCCAATCATCCCCAACCTTTTCAATACATCAAGAACTGGGTATCGATTATGTGTCTGATCATATAAGTCTGGCCCCCCTAATATTTTGGTTGAAAATATGGTTGAACCCTGAACTCTCCCTAAATCGATTGATTTTAAAAGACTGGTTTAGCTAGAGTGGCCGATATCCCTTGGCTCTTGTACATCAGGCAAATGTTTTATAATCTAGGGCGCCCAGAGATCTATGAGAACCCAGAAGTTATTACTAAGAGGGATATTGGCTGGGTTAAAGTTCAGTTTTTGAATTTAAGGTCTCAAGAGCGGGAGGGAGAGGAACTTAAAAAAGTGTCTGTAAGGGCTCATTTTTTACTAATAACCTCCCCCCAGATTGAGCCCTATCTTAAGTTGGTCACGAAACACTATCACCGCTGGCTGTTGACCAGATTTCGTTTTAATTTGATCCATTTTACTTTAGGGAGTTTTCAAGGCTGGAGTAAACCAGAAGATACTGCTCGTTGTAACTGTGATGGTAGCTCAATTCAAGACACTGCGCACTTTATTCTATTTTGTAAATTTTATACAGAAAGCAGAAAGAAGTATATTATACCATTGTTGCAAGGGAGAGGATTTTCTCAAGTTAATCCTGCACTGATGTATTTGCAATTATTAGACTGCCCATGGAATATTTTCAACATTGCTAACTTTCTGGTTGCTGCGGCGCGGTCAAGGAATAGACTCAATGCCCAGCCTAGTTTATGACTCTAGCGATATATGTACTCGTCTGGATGAATTTTTATGATGTTTGTATTATATTGTATTATCAAAATGTATTTAATTATCTGTATGAATTATAGGGATGTACTTTTATGATTTTAATTAATCGATTAAAGTGGTTTTGACTTGACTTGACTTGAACCATTGTTAGAAATTAATAAACCTGATATATTAGAAGGTTAGAGATGTAGTTTGTATGTGGTGAAGTAGACTTAAATGGGAAAATTATTCATGTGTAGTTCAGAAAGTATACAACGTAGGGCCTGACTACGATGCGGTTAGGAATGGCTCCGACCCTCGGTCGGAGCCATCCTAACCGCATTGTAATCACCTTATTGTAATAGTTTGCGACCAATCCATTTCAATGGAGTCCGTTGGAAATTATTATACAAGGAAGTTCTGAATTGCTGCCGATGGGCTCGGAGAGCCCGTTCGCCATTCGGGAGGCCTGCAGTAATCCATCGTCCGGCCTATCTGGCCGAGGGATTACGATTGCAGCTCCCACTGCCTTTCTGTGCTGGCCTTTCCAACACCGAAATGCAGTAGGAACCTGTATTTGGGGGCCCCCCGCAGCACAGCCATGGGTGCAAGGCCGCCAAATGGCAGCCTAGGGGGCACCTATGGTGCCCCCCTGTTGACCCCTGCACCCGGGGTCAGGCACATTGAGATGCCTGCGACAGGGTTCAGGGATGAACTGCACCTCTGCTCTTTGCTATGAGAGCATTCATTCCGTTCGGAATGCATGCTCCCATAGCAAAGTATAGGATAATCGCTGGGCTGGAACTGTCAACAGGAGGTCGTTCTGTTCCACTTCCAGAGCGATGTCGGATGGACTCTATCGCAATCGGTCCCCAAATAGCATTCTTAGAAGTTGATGTGTATGGACTGTTGTATTTCGATGAGAAAATGGGGAGGGAACGCATTCCCATGAATGCATCGAAATCTGAATGGTTGTGAGAAGGAAATAGAGCAATATGAAGATTGTAACATAATTTTCATTTCTTCATAAAAGTGTGTGTTCCTAGAGTAGGACACCTCTTATTTTAGCCAGACTTCCAGACCCGACTTTTACCACTTGCCTTACTCCATGCTGCTTTGAGTCTCTACTGAGTTTCTTGAACCTCTCTTTATTGGAAGTTGTGCTTTGATTGAGTTTGATTTATCAAACTGATTTATAAGCTTTATGCTTGAACTCTCTCTCTCTCTCTCTCTCTCTTACTAGAGCTCTTTATGGGTTCTGACTGACAGCATTTCTTCCCCATTCCTAGAATAGGAATGCTTTCCTTTATGGAACACGCCGAATGCATTTTATTATGATTAATTGATTGATCAGTATTTATTATAGTTTTCTGTTCATATTTGATCATTTAGATTATTATGAATTAAACTTGTGACTAAAGATGACATACTAAAATTCTGAAATATAAAACCCTTTAACTCATGGAAACTTTCGGTATTTACAAAAATTAGATTATAAATTGTGATTACAAATTATGTGATATACAGCTCCTGAGATCTCTAAAACAACAGCAAAGATTCACCCCTTTAGTGACAGCGGGAAATAGCCTGGATCATGGTAAACTGAAATTTAAATAGAACCTGGTTCTGGCTCCAGCAAACTTGGCAGGAGAGGAACGGTTTACGTTATGAGAAGAGGAGCTGCAAATACTTGCTGGAAGCTGGAGTAATGTCCAAGTCCTATAAATTAAAGCCCACATTTTGAAGAAGACGAGGTGCGGTTTCGAAGGCGATTGCTGTTTTTAAGGTGTGAGTATCAATAGGGTTATGCGTCGCAGGTATTGTTTTTGTTGGTTTTTGTTCAATTGTTGAAGAAGAGTGTTGAATGACTTTGTGATGTTTATGTGCTTATTATGAAGAAGATGAAGAGGTTATCATACTCTGAAGAAGTCTAAGATCCCGGGATATTGAGATAAGTATAGACTACACTTTTATGGTTTTCTTGTCTGATAAAGATTTGTGGTGTAGATCGTGAGGAGCCATCAACTGCACAATTGAGATAGGGATTATAACAAATTGTTGTGAATGTACTAATATTGATTGGTCTTTGCAGAATCTAATTGCGCAAAAGGTGAAGCTACCTTGATTAGGGTGATGTTCTGCTGGTTGAGATTTCATTCGTGTTTTAAAAAAATCTTTTTGTGTGTATAAGTTAGAGGGCATAACAACCTTAACATTCTGATTGTTGAATTTATTTTTGGTTTTCTTTAGAGAAGCAGACTGTTTATTTACATTCACTTAGAGTTGTAGATTTGTGTGTACAAGAGAAAACTGTAAAGGAGAGTAAACCACTGTGAGGAGTGAGATCATATATCATAGAGTGCCACAATGAGATTGGTTGGTTGGTGTACTGTTGAGCTGCAGTTAGTTGATGACGACAAAGATTGTTGTGTAAGTGCAGCATTGATATTGGTTAACAAGTCTTCAAATATTAAATCTATAAAAGTACTGTAGAAAAGAGATTTGATGTCTACGAAATAGAATCAAAACAATAGATTAAATTGAATTGAATTGCTGAATACTTATTGTTGAATTTTGCAAAAATGAAATGTTTTAAAAAATATTAAGAGTTTGGTGAGAGGAGATGTTACAAATCCAGTACAGGAAGGTGAAGAGGTGTCTACCTAGTGTACAGCAGCACATTATGTGTCGATGAATATGGGGTTGTATACATGTTTGTGGCTTCTTCAAGGGTCCTTTGATTTTTCCAAGATATGGCATATTTAAATTGGGAATCATTGAGAGATTAATAAACATAAACATAACATGTACTTTTGTATAGCGCACGTATCATGCAAAAGTCTCAAGGCGCTGAATAACAGATGTATATTGTTGCCCAACTCAATGGTACTCATTTTATCGACCTCAGATGGATGAAAGGTTGAGTGGACCCGCCGGGATTAGAACCTGTGACCATGAGGTTGAACACAGGCCCCTACAGTGGATGCATTTGTCCACTGCGCCACCAGACCCAGCTTAAGAGAAAAACTGTGTGAGATGAAGCCACCACCTAGACCCACACAGTACAAAGCATTACATATTTGTGATAAAACAGCACATGTTAAGGAAAGAGGGAAATACCAGAATAGCACTAAAAGAGCTGTGCACAATTATGCAGCCGCTCAATGGGCTGAGGAACAATAGAGATGTAGAAAAGCCATAGTCAAGGGAACTAGACTGTACCCTGCCAGTAGTACCAAAAACCTGAGAAACAGAAAAAGAATAAAACACAGGAGAATGAAAATCAGAAAAGATTGAAAGAAATCAGACACCAACAGTGATTCAGGCGATGAAATTTTGGATGCATTGATAGCTGTGCATCCACCACCTTATGTGGCCCCTACAATAAATACTGATAGTGATATAACTACTAGTGCTACATTGGCTACAGCTCCTGTTGAACCAAGTTTAATTCAGATTGAGAGACTATTTCAAACATTCAAAATTGCACCTATTGGTATAGCACCAACTGTAATAACACCATGGGCCTGATTTCGATGTAGGACGGACCTGAGTCAGTCCGACATCGATTCAGTACTGGCACCTACCGACCTCCTCTCGTTGGTCCCTACCCAGCAATTAGCATGCGACTGAACACTGTTTGGCTGCACTCCTATACTTTACAATGGGAGCATGCATTCCGACCGGAATGCATGCTCTCGTTATAAAGAGAAGAGGTGCAGTTCATCCCTACACCCCGTGGGGTGCAGGGATCAACAGGTGGGCACCTATTGACCTCCAACCAGAGGTCGTGCACCCATGGGGCCCCCCAGCTGGAGCCCCCAAAGTTGACTTTGACAGCTTAAACGTAAGTCCGAGCACAAATATAGTATTTATCATTTATAAACCAATACCAGTATAATTCATAGAAAAATTCAAAAGGGAATTCTTTTATTTAATTTTCTTTTCTTTGATTGCTCCAGTCAACACGTGTTTTGTCATCCTGGATTAACCCATGACTTCCTCAGGGCTGGAAAGACAATTATATGAACATATCGTAATATCTTACATGGGAACATCTTCCATTTACATCAGCGATTGGTGGTATCAATCAATCAATCAATCAAACACATTTATAGAGCGCGCTACTCACCCGTGAGGGTACCAAGGTACTGAAGGGGGGGAGGGTGCTGCTACTGCTCGAAAAGCCAGGTCTTGAGGTGTTTCCTGAAGGTGAGATGGTCCTGGGTCAGTCGTAGGTGTGTGAGGAGGGAGTTCCATGTTTTGGCTGCCAGGTAGGAGAAAGATCTTCCTCCAGTGGTTGTTCTGTGAATTCGTGGGACGGTGGCGAGGGCGAGGCTGGCGGAGCGGAGCTGGCGGGTGGGAATGTAGAACGAGAGTCGGTTGTTGAGGTATTCGGGCCCATGTCGTGGAGTGCTTTGTGTGCGTGGGTGAGGAGCCTGAACGTGATCCTCTTGTTGACGGGGAGCCAGTGCAGGTTTCTCAGGTGGGCGGATATGTGGCTGTGGCGAGGGATGTCGAGGATGAGTCGGGCAGAGGCGTTCTGTATGCGTTGTAGTCGTTTCTGAAGTTTGGCGGTGGTTCCTGCATATAGGGCGTTTCCGTAGTCTATTCGGCTGGTGACGAGGGCCTGGGTGACGGTCTTTCTGGTTTCAGTGGGGAACCACCTGAAGATTTTCCAGAGCATGCGCAGGGTATTGAAGCAAGAGGACGAGGCGGCGTTGACTTGCTTCGGGGGAACAACCTTTACAACGCAACTTTTACAACGCACTACCTTTACAACGCATTTTTTACAACGCATAATCCATTACAACGCATGACATTACAACGCATGACACTACAACGCATTTTTAAAAAATACCTTTACAACGCATTCCATTACAACGCATACTACCATTACAACGCATACCATTAGAACGCATAATATTACACTACACTATCCAACACTTACCCTACTGTTGCACCCCCTGGAGTTAGAATAGTAATTTTTACCCCTATACTATCCAACACTTACCCTACTGATGCACCCCCTGGAGTTAGAATAGTAATTTTTACCCCTATACTATCCAACACTTACCCTACTGATGCACCCCCTGGAGTTAGAATAGTAATTTTTACTCCTATACTATCCAACACTTACCCTACTGTTGCACCCCCTGGAGTTAGAATAGTAATTTTTACCCCTATACTATCCAACACTTACCCTACTGTTGCACCCCCTGGAGTTAGAATAATAATTTTTACCCCTATACTATCCAACACTTACCCTACTGTTGCACCCCCTGGAGTTAGAATAGTAATTTTTACCCCTATTCTATCCAACACTTACCCTACTGTTGCACCCCCTGGAGTTAGAATAGTAATTTTTACCCCTATACTATCCAACACTTACCCTACTGTTGCACCCCCTGGAGTTAGAATAGTAATTTTTACCCCTATACTATCCAACACTTACCCTACTGTTGCACCCCCTGGAGTTAGAATAGTAATTTTTACCCCTATACTATCCAACACTTACCCTACTGTTGCACCCCCTGGAGTTAGAATAGTAATTTTTACCCCTATACTATCCAACACTTACCCTACTGTTGCACCCCCTGGAGTTAGAATA
The DNA here is from genome assembly GCF_964204655.1 of Triturus cristatus. NCBI lineage: Eukaryota > Metazoa > Chordata > Amphibia > Caudata > Salamandridae > Triturus > Triturus cristatus. The sequence goes on along the minus strand of NC_140594.1, from coordinate 805,871,764 downwards.
GTAATTTTTACCCCTATACTATCCAACACTTACCCCACTGTTGCACCCCCTGGAGTTAGAAAAGTAATTTTTACCCCTATACTATCCAACACTTACCCTACTGTTGCACCCCCTGGAGTTAGAAAAGTAACTTTTACCCCTATACTATCTAATACTTACCTTAAATGTAATTTAATATTATGCGTTGTAATGGTATGCGTTGTAAAGGTAGTATGCGTTGTAATGGAAATGCGTTGTAAAGGTATTTTTTAAAAATGCGTTGTAGTGTCATGCGTTGTAATGGATTATGCGTTGTAAAAAATGCGTTGTAAGTGCATGCGTTGTAAAAGTGTGCGTTGTAACGTCATACATCCCTTGCTTGGTCATCGTGAGGGAGGAGTCCAGGATGAATCCCAGGTTGCGTGCGTGGTCCGAGGGTGTTGGTGCGGAGCCCAGTGCTGTGGGCCACCAGGAGTCATCCCAGGCAGATGGGGATTGTCCAAAGATGAGGACCTATTTCTTGTCTGAGTTCAGTTTCAGGCGACTGAGCTTCATCCATTCTGTGACGTCTTTCATTCCTTTCTGGAGGTTGGTTTTGGCGGTGGCTGGGTCTTTGGTGAGGGAGAGTATCAGCTGGGTGTCGTCGGCGTAGGAGATGATGTTGATGTTGTGTTTGCGTGCGATGGCGGCGAGGGGGCTCATGTAGATATTGAAGAGGGTTGGGCTGAGCGAGGAGCCTTGGGGTACGCCGCAGATGATCTCGGAGGCCACTGAGCGGAAGGGAGGGAGGCGGACTCTCTGGGTTCTGTCGGAGAAGAACGAGGTGATCCAGTCCATGGCCTTTCCTTGGATCTCAATGTTGAAGAGGCGGGTTATTAGGGTGCGAAGGCATACTGTATCAAAAGCTGCTGAGAGGTCCAGGAGGATGAGGGCGGTTGTTTCTCCGTTGCCTATCAGGGTCCTGATGTCGTCGGTGGCTGCGATGAGGGCGGTCTCGTGCTGTGGTTGGCTCGAAATCCGGACTGGGATGGGTCGAGCAAGTTGTTTGCCTCGAGGAAAGCAGTCAGCTGTTTATTGACGGTCTTCTCGATGACTTTAGCCGGCAAGGGAAGAAGAGAGATGGGGCGGAAGTTCTTGAGGTCTTTGGGGTCCGCTGTGGGTTTCTTCAGCAGGGCGTTGATTTCTGCGTTTTTCCAGCTCCTGGGGAAGGTGGCTGACGCGAAGGAGATGTTTATGACGTTCCGGAGATGGGGTGCGATGATGGTGTCAGCTTTGTTGAAGATATGGTGGGGGCATGGGTCAGAAGGGGAGCCGGAGTGGATGGAGTTCATGACGTTGGTGGTGTCTTCAGTGCTGATGGGGGTCCAGGCGCTGAGGGTGGTGTTGGGGGTCACTGGTTCGGTGACTGGAGGCGGAGTCTGGGGTCCGAAGCTGTCGTGTATATCTGCGATCTTTCGGTGGAAGAACGTGGCGAGGGAGTCGCAGAGTTCTTGTGATGGTGTGATGTAGTTGTTGCTGGCACTGGGGGTGGAGAGCTCTTTGACGATGTTGAAGAGTTACTTGCTGTTGTGGGTGTTGTTGTCTAGAAGTTCTTTGAATGATGTCCTTTTGGTGGTGCGGATCAGCTGGTGGTGTTCGCGGGTGGCGTTCTTGAGGGCTGTCATGTTTTCTGTAGTTCGTTCGTGGCGCCAGGTTTTTTCGAGGGTTCGGCAGGATTTCTTTGAGTCTTTGAGGGTGTCTGTGAACCACGGGGTTTTCCTGTTGCCGGTGTTGCCTGGGAGGTTTTTCAGTGGAGCGAGGTCGTCGGCACAGTTGGTGATCCACTGTGCAAGGTTGTGGCCTGCGTCGTTGGTGTCAGCGGTGTCGGTTGGCAGGTTCTTGTTAAGTGATGAGAGGAGTTGGTCTGTGGTGATCTTGCTCCAGCATCTTCGGGGGATTTCATTTCAATAATGTCAACATACAGCAAAATGATGGACCTGTCTTGTGTCACAGCAAATCGTGGGGCTAATTTTTGTTGCCTACTGTAGATCTGCAGCTTATATCAGTATTGATTGAAAAAGTGCCAAATATCTATATCCCTGGTGGTGCACACGTGTGGTTAAATCCAAAATCTTAAGCCCATTGTAACTTCCAATATGAGTGCTCTTATCCTTATTCTTGCTGGTGAGAAGAGAAAGTACACCTAGCATATAGTGGGAAGTGCGATTATCAATTCTTTACATTGTGCCAGTGAGCCTCTTGATATGGGTTATAGAGTGGGAAAGGGCATACCTGTACTGATTCAATGCAGTCGGTAAACCTACGGAATTAATATACGTATTACGATAATGTGGGAGTAGATACACATTGTGTATTAGTTGAGATTATGGAGATTATACGCGCGTACACATAAAGTAAGACCAAACTAGTTAGATTATTCACTTGCTTAAGTTTTAGAATTAGAATAGACACTTATGATATCGCTTTACATTACAGTGTCTCATCAAGCGTATATTCAACCCTTGTCTACTCTACCGTCAACAACACGCTATCATATGTGGATTGTCGGGTAAGGAACTAATGTTACTCTTTTAACATATGGATTGACTTTGTATCCAATTGATTATATGGGTATTTCAGATAGAGCTGAGTTGCACAGGAACCTTTTGGGAGGAACGGATCACATTATCTTTAATACTTACTCCTATGCTTGTTCAAAATGTGTGTAGTAATGTAGACTGTGGGCTTCTTTGGGTCTCTCGGTTAATCTCGGGAGACACTTTGTGTATGGACACTATGAAATAGAGACTCATTAATAACGCAGCCAAGATACAGGATTGGGCCTTATATATTTTGTGTGACTACGACAGGATTTGGTTGGAGTTTCTTGATCTTTTGAATCTTTTATAAATTAAATGTACTGAGGAGGGGTTCTCACAACTTTGGGAGAGAAATATATATGTGTATATAGTATTCCAATAATCAAACAGATTATTGGAATACTATATTGAGTACACATATTCTTTAGATTTTAGATACCATTAAGAAACAAAGAAATAGAAACTTTGGATCATCTCTAATTTTCCCTGCCTGCCTGGCCAGGACGGAATTATAACTGGTACTGAGGTGGGATATATCTAAATGCTCCATGATCTCAACTAATACACAATGTGTATCTTCTTACACATTATCGTAATACGTATATTGATTCCGTAGGTTTACCAACTGCGTTGCGTCAATATAGGTATGCCCTTTACCACTCTATAACCCTTATCATGAGGCTCACTGGCACAATGTAAAGAATTGATATGCGCACTTCCCACTATATGCCAGGTGTACTTTCTCTCCGGCGCAGACTGTTTCTTTAATTGCATTCAGCTGTTTGCCTCCACCGCATGCAGCTTTCAGTATCTCCCCCGCGCCCCTGCGGCCACAGCTTTACATGTCAGCGAGGACGTACTCCTTTATTCTTTGCTCATAAATAATGTTTTCATTACTTTTAGCAACTACGTCAACGCTCTGCCATTAAGCGACGAATCTTCGGAGATTCCACGTTATCATTTCCTCTGTGAATTGGATTTATAAACGTTCAGGCATGGTATTCAGACCCTTCCAAGGTATTATGAAACCTCATTATCAACTTGTTTATTGTTTGGGCTATCCTTTTTCGTTGTTAATGTTTACACTCCCTGGTTATTATTCATTTTTACTTAGTTGTTTGACTCCGTAACTTACTCCGGTTTATATATTCTCCTTAGTTAACCCACGGACATCACGGAACTGACTTCCCAACCCGATGGGATTTCCCTTAAGAATTTAAGAGCCTCCATTTTAAAGCTCTATATTATACTTGCCCACAGGTAATATTTGCACTTTCATTACTATCATCCTCTCAACGCACTTCATGTGTTGTTTAGTCTATCCTTTTTTTATTGGTTTATGCTTGTTTTCCGAGCTGATGCCGTCCATTTATTTACTGTTAACTGATGCTTCACCCGTGTTCTATTTTCGTCAGTATCATTCAGCCTGTTCTCTTAAGCTTACAGGAACTTTCCAGTCAACTTCTGTTTTCTTTCTATCATATGGAACCTACATGAACTTAGAAGACTTATCCTATGACCGCCTCAGTCGCTCATATTTAAAGGCAAGCCCCATCCCCCCTTTGCCTCTCTATCCTTATTTCCAGATTGGATTACTAGTAAGCTCTATTGTTGACTTATCTGATTCTATTTTCTAATTGTTTCTACTTTCTAGAACCCCAACGCAAGTGGTACTATCCTTTTCCCCCATTGCCATCTACCACTACCATCCTTGAAGCTTCCCACTTACCTGAGTTGGGTGAGGCCCCATTATATTATATATATCTATAATCATTATTTACTTATTAATTTTTCTCTCTCAGAAGTGAACATAGCTTCATTGTTTGATTTTCTTATCCTGTTGATGCGTAGTTTTTCTGATCTGTCTTTGGTTCATCCATGGGTGGTCCATCCCATGCCAGATGACCAACGAGGTGCAAAAATATTGTTTCTCCAGATTTGGATTGTTCTTTGAACATTGGTCGAAATCTTTAATATTTAATTCACTTTTGTTGTACCGAATATGAATATCCATTTGCCACCTAAAGTCTGGTCTATCTGTGACTTGAGAATTAAGTTGTTGCATCACTATTTTCGATTTACTTTAAATTTACTGCATTATCAATTAGTATGTGTAAAGCTCCAATTATGTGTTGCTATTCATTATCTCTCTTCCATTTCTTTTTTCTTAAATTTTTTTTATATGTTATATATCTGCAGGCCCCCTGACATCAAAGAAAACGCCCTGAAGAAGGTGGCACCCCATTCTTAGGGGTGATTGCACCGAAACGCGCGTCGGCGTGTCCCACTGCATTTGTTCTGACGCATCCCCCCCCCTATGAGCTAGCGGTGCCTGACTCTAGACACCCTTACACCACGAGGAGATTTCCCCTCTGCTCACTTTTTTGTCCCTCTACTTTTAATTAAGAGTCAATGTATGTTTTTACCATCTAAGATTGATTGTGTATGAATGTTTTGTATGCCTGATTATTTGATTGTTATTTAATTATACATTCACTCTTTTCTACCCCCGAAGGGGGCCCACTTTTTGATTACTATGTATATTGTGCATTATCAATTATCATATGTGCATTTATTTTCTGTTTAGGAGCTATGTGTTAACCCACTGATTGAATTCTTTATCTTATATGATTTATATAAAAAAAACAATAATAAAAATATCATAAATTTACTTTATCAACTGCCTGATGCCTTCTATGAGTGTGTGTTCCTCTCTTTATGGTGGCAAATTTGTCTATTTAATCAGAGAGATCTTCCTGATCCATTGATATATGTTTAGGTAGAGCCTATTTTTCTTGAGTTGTTGATGAGCTTGTTTTCCCCTTCGCTCTCCTTATTATCCTAATTGGGGTACCCCTGTTTCTAGTGGACATTTCTTTCCAGCCCTGATTGCTGGGGGGTTTTTTCGCGTTCTAATTTACGATTTTTTCTTTATCGACCATTGCACACTCGTTCCTCCTGGTAGATCCACCCTCTTCACCTCCTCCTTAGACTGTATCTTTAAATTAACGCATCATTTTTTCAGTGTCTTGCTTCTCATTTATCGGTTTTCATTTTTTACATCATCCTTTTTGTGAACTTATTTGTGCAGTTTACTTCATTCATCAATCTTTATTATTTTTTATTTTTTATTTTTTATTCATGGACAGCATCAAAACATTTGGCTTCTCGGATGATGATTACGCACGACTTATAGGCTCCAACACCGAGTCAGACAGACCCTTCTCCTTGCCCAAAGGCCCCGATGAGGAATGGATGAAATTATATAACCTGAAGAAAAAATCAAAACGCACGGAGGCACATGCTAATTTCATCCTTGAATACCTCAAAGCGGGGACCATCCCGATCGGTCTTAGAGTGAGAAATATCCCTGGGCTCTTTGTGGAAATCAGGTAATTCCTTGAAAAGTGGGCCCTGATTTCCAACAGGTGCTCGCGGGATTGGATGATCCTTATTGTGGAAACAGCCAGGGAAGGTTTTCGGTTGTTAAACGTGGAGATATCAGAACTTGAAGATAAACTCAAACTGGCCAGCGGCCTCGAAGAAGGAAAAAAGAAATTAGAAGAAATCACTCTGGAGCTGGAATCTTTTAGTGAATATCTTCTCAAAAGAAAAACCGATAAACTCCGTAAGGACATCAGATTGTTCACCCAGGAACGTACATACCCATATTTATCTGACAACTTTTATACCCAATCAGGTGAATATACTGCTGGACAACAACATACGTATAAACGAGTTGTCACCTTCTCTGATACCACCGATTCTGACAGTGAGGGATCTCCACACTATAACCCACGATTTGATACAGAGAACTACCGGGGACAGAATCGTTTTTTAGGCAATCGAAGGGGTGGTTTTCGCCCCAGATATCAAAATCGATACTCAAACCAACATCGAGGCCAATACCAAAACCCCCACTCGAGTGGCATTTTCCAGGAACCTCAAACAGCCCAGAGGTTCCAGGAACCAACACAACCACAGCGATACATCCGTACACGCCACAACCAATACTGGAGGAAGTAACTAAAATCCCAGTCTTTAACCTGTCGGACCAAACTATGGACAATTCCACTGAAACCCTCCTCACGAAGGGCCTCTCCTTTGTCCCTGCGACGAACCTCAACAAATTCGAACTTATCAAGGACCTTCACGCATTTTTTCGCAAAATACGTCTTAAAATTTTCTTTCTAAACTCGAGTGACCCTGTTTCCAACGACAATTTATCGGGTCTCAAACCACCATCCAATTTCACACCCAATATTGAACAAGTTGGCAAAGAAGTGGAATGCTTTGAAAAGGCGGTCCTTAATAAAGTCCATAAAGCTCTTAAATTTGTACCATATGCCTCTGACAACATACCTAAACAAGAAAAACTGGCCCTCATCAATTTGAAACAGAATTCTGAGGTTACCATTAAACCCTGCGATAAAGGAGGGGGGATTGTCATTTTTAACACCCATGACTACAAATCCAAAATGAACAACCTTTTGAATTCCCCCCAACACTATACCAAGATTCTGAGTAACCCTGAACCCAAATTGAAAATGAGAATCCTTCGATTGGTGGAAACTGCCATTGCACGGGGTGAAATATGCCATCAAGAAGCAGAATTTCTTACCCCTACTTTCACTAGGTTCCCCATCATCTATGGGGTCCCTAAGACACATAAAAACCAAACCGATCCACCTCTCAGACCCATCGTTTCTACGATTGGCTCAGCGACAGAACCACTGTCGAAATACATTGACAAATTTCTTCAACCAATAGTGACCAATCTGGAATCTTATGTCAAAGACACCGGACATTTTATATCCAAGATTGAGGGTCTTCAATTCAACCATCAAAGAGAATTCCTAGTATCGATGGATATCGAATCTTTATATTCTAATATCCCTCAAAAAGATGCTCTTACTGTCATCAAAGACATCTTGGAAACTCAAACTACATTACACAACGGCATTTTTCTCATTGACTGCCTCAGAACAGTGCTAGAGGAAAACTACTTTGAATTTGATGGAGACATCTATCATCAAATCAAAGGAGTAAGCATGGGGGCCGCCTGTGCCCCAAGTGTAGCCTGTCTTTACATGGGGCACTTCGAAAAAAAGAACATCTACAATGAAGTGGCCCCATATTATGAAAATATTCGATACTGGGCACGATTTATCGACGACATCTTTTTCGTGTGGCAGGGCGAGAGAGATGTCTTAGATGAATTTTTAACTTGGATCAATCTTGCTGATTCAAACTTGAAATTCACTGCCCAAATCAGAAACACCATGTTGGAATTCCTGGACGTGGTAGTCAAGCATGAAAATGCCTAACTGAAAGTTTCACTTTTCACCAAACCTACATCTAGGAATACCCTCCTCCACTTCGACAGTTTCCACCCATCCAGTCAAAAGAACAGCATTCCATTTGGTCAGTTTCTCCGGCTGCGCAGAAATTGTACCACTGTTCAAGACTATCTCCATCATTCAGAAAACATGAAGCTCAAATTTATCCAAAGAGGATACCCGAAGAAAGTAGTGCGCGATGCCTTCAAACGAGCACGCTACTACAACCGTGACGTTCTGTTTACCCCCAAGGAGAAAAAACAAACGGAGCAACTGATATGCATTACCAAACATTCGGTACTTAACAACAAAATCCGACACATTGTAAACTCTCAATGGCACCTTCTCAATCTTGATGCCAACACTCCCAGGATCCGCAAACCACTATTTGCCTTTAGACGCAATAAAAACTTGAGGAATTTATTAGTCAAGGCCAAATATGACAGCTCCAAGCCATCACTGGCACAACGATCCATCACGGGCAACCAACCGATTCGAGGCCACCACAAATGTGGTACATGTCATGCATGCGCCAACACCATGGTTGGCGAGAAGATCAACTTCCGCCATCGCTCAGTTGAACTGGGTGCTATGACCAATTGCCGGACCGCCAACGTCATCTACGTTATCCTGTGCCCCTGTGAACTACCCTATGTCGGGGAAACAGGCAGGGAATGCAGGATACGCATCGGGGAGCATAAATCAAATATCAGAAGGAACAACCTCTCAGCCCCACTCGTCTCCCATTGGCAAGAGGCCGGTCACATTGAAAGCGATTTACGCTATTCTATCCTGGAAAAAATCCAGTGCCATAAGGGCGCCAATATCACCAATATCCGCAAAAAACGGGAGGTTTTTTGGATTTTTCTTCTAGACTCCCAGAAAAACGGCCTCAACGAATCCCTTCCATGGGAAAACGCAATTTTATGAATCTCCGTGTTTGGTATTTCCACCAACGTGGCTACCCTGCTTTGTTAATCTATTACATTCTGCTGTCCCCCCCGGTTCACCCCATCATACACCCACTTTGACCGTGTGTTACATGGTTCCTTTATCTGATGCTGTTTAAATTATTTGTTACATCTTTTTCTCGGAATTTTGCTTTTCTGCTTAACGAGCGAGATACCTTCACTCATCTCAGCTTGTCATCTGCATTTTTCATCTAGCCCTTCGGGTTATTCCTGTTTCCGAGATTTGATTTTCAATCTTTTCTTATTCCGACTTTGCTCTTCCTTGATTGGCCCCTGCACGGTGAGACCATGCTATCCTGCTATTGGTTGGCGATTATATTTAAAATTCTGACGTTTCACCCTTCGTTTCCCGCGGTTCCTGGCCACAGCAACTTGTTCCTCTACCCTGACCGATGAGCCCCGTGTCGGCTCTGAACTTGATGAAGCGTTCACTAAGGTACTTTCTCGGCGACGCTGATCGCTCCTTTAATTAAGTTCAGCTTTTAGCTTTTATCGCATGCAGTTTATCTTCTCCCCCGCGCCTCTGCGGCTATAGCCCTGCATGTTAGCGAGGACGCATTCCTCTTTGCTTCGCGCATATGTTGTCTCCGGCGCAGACTGTTTCTTTAATTGCATTCAGCTGTTTGCCTCCACCGCATGCAGCTTTCAGTATCTCCCCCGCGCCCCTGCGGCCACAGCTTTACATGTCAGCGAGGACGTACTCCTTTATTCTTTGCTCATAAATAATGTTTTCATTACTTTTAGCAACTACGTCAACGCTCTGCCATTAAGCGACGAATCTTCGGAGATTCCACGTTATCATTTCCTCTGTGAATTGGATTTATAAACGTTCAGGCATGGTATTCAGACCCTTCCAAGGTATTATGAAACCTCATTATCAACTTGTTTATTGTTTGGGCTATCCTTTTTCGTTGTTAATGTTTACACTCCCTGGTTATTATTCATTTTTACTTAGTTGTTTGACTCCGTAACTTACTCCGGTTTATATATTCTCCTTAGTTAACCCACGGACATCACGGAACTGACTTCCCAACCCGATGGGATTTCCCTTAAGAATTTAAGAGCCTCCATTTTAAAGCTCTATATTATACTTGCCCACAGGTAATATTTGCACTTTCATTACTATCATCCTCTCAACGCACTTCATGTGTTGTTTAGTCTATCCTTTTTTTATTGGTTTATGCTTGTTTTCCGAGCTGATGCCGTCCATTTATTTACTGTTAACTGATGCTTCACCCGTGTTCTATTTTCGTCAGTATCATTCAGCCTGTTCTCTTAACCTTACAGGAACTTTCCAGTCAACTTCCGTTTTCTTTCTATCATATGGAACCTACATGAACTTAGAAGACTTATCCTATGACCGCCTCAGTCGCTCATATTTAAAGGCAAGCCCCATCCCCCCTTTGCCTCTCTATCCTTATTTCCAGATTGGATTACTAGTAAGCTCTATTGTTGACTTATCTGATTCTATTTTCTAATTGTTTCTACTTTCTAGAACCCCAACGCAAGTGGTACTATCCTTTTCCCCCATTGCCATCTACCACTACCATCCTTGAAGCTTCCCACTTACCTGAGTTGGGTGAGGCCCCATTATATTATATATATCTATAATCATTATTTACTTATTAATTTTTCTCTCTCAGAAGTGAACATAGCTTCATTGTTTGATTTTCTTATCCTGTTGATGCGTAGTTTTTCTGATCTGTCTTTGGTTCATCCATGGGTGGTCCATCCCATGCCAGATGACCAACGAGGTGCAAAAATATTGTTTCTCCAGATTTGGATTGTTCTTTGAACATTGGTCGAAATCTTTAATATTTAATTCACTTTTGTTGTACCGAATATGAATATCCATTTGCCACCTAAAGTCTGGTCTATCTGTGACTTGAGAATTAAGTTGTTGCATCACTATTTTCGATTTACTTTAAATTTACTGCATTATCAATTAGTATGTGTAAAGCTCCAATTATGTGTTGCTATTCATTATCTCTCTTCCATTTCTTTTTTCTTAAATTTTTTTTTATATGTTATATATCTGCAGGCCCCCTGACATCAAAGAAAACGCCCTGAAGAAGGTGGCACCCCATTCTTAGGGGTGATTGCACCGAAACGCGCGTCGGCGTGTCCCACTGCATTTGTTCTGACGCATCCCCCCCCCCTATGAGCTAGCGGTGCCTGACTCTAGACACCCTTACACCACGAGGAGATTTCCCCTCTGCTCACTTTTTTGTCCCTCTACTTTTAATTAAGAGTCAATGTATGTTTTTACCATCTAAGATTGATTGTGTATGAATGTTTTGTATGCCTGATTATTTGATTGTTATTTAATTATACATTCACTCTTTTCTACCCCCGAAGGGGGCCCACTTTTTGATTACTATGTATATTGTGCATTATCAATTATCATATGTGCATTTATTTTCTGTTTAGGAGCTATGTGTTAACCCACTGATTGAATTCTTTATCTTATATGATTTATATAAAAAAAACAATAATAAAAATATCATAAATTTACTTTATCAACTGCCTGATGCCTTCTATGAGTGTGTGTTCCTCTCTTTATGGTGGCAAATTTGTCTATTTAATCAGAGAGATCTTCCTGATCCATTGATATATGTTTAGGTAGAGCCTATTTTTCTTGAGTTGTTGATGTACTTTCTCTTCTCACCAGCAAGAAAAAGGATAAGAGCACTCTTATTGAAAGTAACAATGGGCTTAAGATTTTGGATTCAACCACCATTCAACCAAGGATATAGATATTTGTCACTTTTTCAATCAATTTAGATATATGCTGCAGAACTACCGTAGGGAACAAAAATGAGCCCCACGATTTGCTGTGGCACAAGACAGGTCCATCATTTTGGTATATATTGATATTATTGAAATGTGGGTACCACCAATCACTGATGTAAACAGAAGATGTTCCCATGTTACATATTACAATATGTTCATATAATTGTCTTTCCAGCCCTGAGGAAGTTGTGGGTTAATCCTGGCTGACAAAACATGTGTTGGCTGGAGCAATCAAAGTAAAGAAAATTAAATACACGTATTCCCTTTTGAATTTTTCTATGTATTGTACTGGTTTTGATTTATAAATGATAAATACTGTATATGTGCTCGGTCTCGGAGTTTCAGGTAGATCCCCAGGGGTCAGAATTTTGGAGGAGTGGATGTTTCCTCCTCCCTTGAGCACCTAAATTAGGCATTACGCAATAGAATACCGGTATCAGTGAGCGCCAAAACCACACGGGGTTACATCGTCCCATAAAGTGCTTTCCATTGACTTCCGAAAGCCTTTCCTTGTTGGAAAGGCCAGCACAGAAAGGATGTTGGAATCTGACAGTGTAATCGCTCGGGCGGAAAGAGCCGCCCTTGGGATTTCTGGAGGCTTTCATAAAGGCAGGTGGGCTCTTTGAGCCTGTCGGAAGCGATTTTTAAAACCAGTTTGGATTCCTTTCTGACTGACTCCATCCAAATGGGTCGGTTGGAAATGAATCCGAACAGCTGATTGCAATGCTGTAGGAATGGCTCGGACTGACGGTTGGAGCCGTTTACCACATCATCTTAATCGGCCCCCATGTACTACTGATTCCATTGTGACTGCCCCTACACCCATATCGCAAATTGTTACAGCACAGACTGTAGCACGGCCAGTAGCAAATGCCCCAACAAATAATGTCCCAAATCCACAAGCACAAGGAGCTGTAGGAGGAGTGGCTGTGACAAGGTTTTATCCCAACATTGCAGAATTCAAAGATTGTTGCCTGGACACCACTGCAAATGATTCCTTCATTGAGAGAAATTAGAAGGAATGTCTTTATGACACAAGTAGCACAGGGAGAGAGAAATGTATTACCATGGTTTGAAAAAAACACAGTAAAAAAAGACAGAGAGTGAAGAATGTCAAGTTACACCAAAATCTGAAAAAGAGAGACCACTAAATTTTTCCAAGTTTTAGGTTGAGTTGGAAGAAATCATCAGGGGATGTTTAGATCTTGAGCTTTTGAACCGGTATCATGAGAAGTAAGTGATTTACCTGATTAAAAATCTTGCCAGCTGTGCAGTAATTACACATGATAGCCTCACTGATGTGCCCCAAAAATATGAGGTCGATCTTTCAAAAAGTGTCCCATTGCAGAAATGTTTCAGGGTACAGTTGGATGATGAAGCATTGAAACAATCCTTTCTAGAGGAATGTGATTATACATTAGTGAATTGGTGAAATGCATTTGTAGATGGAGTGATTTTGAGAAACTAGAGAGCAAATGGGTAAAGAAGCATGAGAAGAAAAAAAAACAATTAGAGGCAGATGAAGTAAATATAAAGTCACCATCAGGTTCCCAAGATGAGGGAGAAACCTCAGCTTTTCTTTTGAGGGAAATACCAGATAGAGGGTATGTTCATGTACAATGAAGAAGAGGCGATCCTGCAGCATTTACTAATAATTTTCGAAAAGTAAGACAGAAACTTGTACAGTAAAATACACAAGGTCACAGATTTGTGAGGAGTTTGAAAGTGCTGTGGACTGATATGAATGTGTTTTTGAAATTGTACTGCCAGGTGATTTGTGGGCCGAATGTAAAATTGCTGTTCAATGAACGCATGCAGTGCCATTGAGACATGCCTGCACTAATGCAGCACTTCCTGTGGTAATAGATAAATATGATGAGGTGAGTACATTTCTGAAAGGCAAAGTTCCACCAAAGGATATTGATTGATTGGGTAAAGATTAAAAGAAACTCACAAGTACAGCCTTTAGTACCGCCACTATAATTAAGGCTGTACTCTCTAGCTTCTAGCCTATCCCCTTGGAGGGGTCACTGGCAGTTATCTGCAGCCTTTAATCGGGATCTCCATCAGATTCCTGCCTTCTCAACCTGTTAGCATTTGGGGCAACACCCATCAGCCACTTGGCCAACAAGGTTATTAGTGCTTCGCTGCCCACAGCAACAGTCCCCTTTTCCTGGAAGCAAGCTAAAGTCCTGTTAAAAAACCCTTGGTGGACCCTAGTGAGCAGTCCACCTACAGGCCTATATCCTTACTGCCGGCCCTGTCTAAGCTTCTGTAAAAGTTTGTAATCAGCAGCTCTTCCAGTATCTTGAAATCAATGATCGGCTCCAGCCTAGCCAGTCAGGCTTTAGACCTGAGTTCAGTACGGAATCGGCGCTAATGGAAGTCACCGAATATATCAGAGTTACCTTGGATGCTGGAGGAAAGCCCATGCTGAATAATGTTAGATCTGACAGTTGTCTTCGATACAGTCCGCCACTTCAGACTTCTAGCCCATCTCTAAACTATTGGGAGGTATTCAGACAAAATATCGAAGTAAAAATATCGCCATACCAAAATATTGTGTCCAAAATATTGTGATATGGAAATATCGGCAGCAAGAATATCGTTGCCAAGAAAATCGATTTTAAGGTAAGTAATATCGATTTTTAAAATATTGAGGTCATTAATATAATTTGCTATAATATAGTTGTTTAAACAATTGTTTTTTAAATTATTGTTATTTATTTTAGTATATATTTTAAAGGCATATGATGTAAATTTTTTGTATAATTATTTATGGCTTTTAATATATTTGCTACATTTCTAGTAGTGATTACATTTAGGTGCCGATTCCGATCGGGTAAAACCCGGGTACGAATGGTCGTACGGAGCAGATTCTCCGTATAACTTGTACCCGGGAAATCCTCCTTACAAACCAGCAAGTACGATTCGTACAGAAATACCATTTCCGTACAAATCGTAAAAAATTAAGTGCGCCGAAAAAATACCCACAATTCCGATCCGGGACATCGCGTACGTGACGTCCGGACAGAGTCAGGCAGCGTTCTACGGACCAGCAAGTAGGATTCGTTCCTACGTCACTCCGCACAGATCATTTTTTACGGCAGCCAAAAACTCCCGGGAAATTGAGGACGACGCGAAGAAGGAGCAGCCGTACGCGGCGGACAGCCATGGACCCCATCCTACATGTCATCCCGGCCCTCCTAGCCTACGACCTGGTGCACCGAAACCGCTGCGCACGCCGCAGAAGGTCAGCACAACACCCAGGGGCAAAGTGGGGGTGAGGGGCAGGAAACATAACCTCTACCTAATTTTTAAAATACCGTATACTGTCCATACATTATATCCAGGGTCTGGTCACTTCGGGGGCGTGTCCACCGATCCCCGCGTACGCGTACCCGTCACCACTACAATACGTGGTACGGGCCGTACCCACGCCCTCAGAGCGTGTGTACGGCCCGTACCACGCGTACCCCTACATCACCACTACAATGGTGGTACGGCCCATACCCACGCTTTGAGGGCGTGGGTACGACCCGTACCACCATTGTAAGGGCGTGGGTACGGCCCGTACCACCATTGTAGTGGTGATGTAGGGGTACGCATGGTACGGGCCGTACACACGCTCTGAGGGCATGGGTACGGCCCGTACCACCATTGTAGTGGTGATGTAGGGGTACGCGTGGTACGGGCTGTACACACGTTCTGAGGGCGTGTGTATGGCCTGTACCACCATTGTAGTGGTGATGTAGGGGTACGCGTGGTTCAGGCCGTACACACGCTCTGAGGGCGTGGGTACGGCCCGTACCATCATTGTAGTGGTGATGTAGGTGTACGCGCCGTACCCACGCCCTCAGAGCATGTGTAAGGCCCGTACCACGCGTACCCCTACATCACCACTACAATGGTGGTACGGGCCGTACCCACGCTTTGAGGGCGTGGGTACAGCCCGTACCACCATTGTAGTGGTGATGTAGGGGTACGCGTGGTATGGGCTGTACACATGCTCTGAGGGCATGTGTACGGCCCGTGCCACCATTGTAGTGGTGATGTAGGTGTACGCGCCGTACCCACGCCCTCAGAGCATGTGTATGGCCCGTACCACACGTACCCCTACATCACCACTACAATGGTGGTACGGCCCGTACCACCATTGTAGTGGTGATGTAGGTGTACGCGTGGTACAGGCCGTACACACGCTCTGAGGGCGTGGGTATGGCCCGTACCACCATTGTAGTGGTGATGTAGGGGTACGCATGGTACGGGCCGTACACACGCACTGAGAGCGTGGGTACGGCCCGTACCACCATTGCAGTGGTGATGTAGGGGTACGCGTGGTACGGGCCATACACACGCTCTGAGGGCGTGGGTACGGCGCGTACATCTACATCACCACTACAATGCCGGTACGGGCCGTACCCACGCTTTGAGGGCGTGGGTACGGCCCGTACCACCATTGTAGTGGTGATGTAGGGGTACGCGTGGTACGGGCTGTACACACGCTCTGAGGGCGTGGGTACGGCCCGTACCACCATTGCAGTGGTGATATAGGGGTATGCGTTGTACGGGCTGTACATATGCTCTGAGGGCGTGAGTACGGCGCGTACACCTACATCACCATTTCAATGCTGGTACGGGCTGTACCCACGCTTTGAGGGCATGGGTACGGCCTGTACCACCATTGTAGTGGTGATGTAGGGGTACGCATGGTATGGGCCGTACACACGCTCTGAGGGCGTGGGTACGGCCCGTACCATCATTGTAGTGGTGATGTAGGGGTAAGCGTGGTACGGACCGTACCCAACCTATGAATGCGGGGGTACGGACCGCATCACCCGTACCCTTAGGGCACCAGTACATTTGTGATACAAGGTGTACACACGCCACTAATGTTGGCTTAGGGCCTGGTGCAGCATGTAACCAGTATATTGGGGTGTGTTCATGGCCAGGACAGCAGTGTACAGCACCAAGGGTGCGGGTGGGGGGGTGGGTATCTGCCTAGGAGTCCCAGCAGTGGACAAAGACATGTGAGGTGTGGGTGCCTATCACTCCCAGCAGTGGACAGAGACATGTGAGGGGTGGGTGCAGAGGAATACCAGCAGTGGACAGAGACATGTGAGGGGTGGGTGCCTATCACTCCCAGCAGTGGACAGAGACATGGGGGTGGGTGCCTTTCACTCCCAGCAGTGGACAGAGACATGGGGGTGGGTGCCTATTACTCCCAGCAGTGGACAGAGACATGGGGGTGGGTGCAGAGGAATACCAGCAGTGGACAGAGACATGGGGGTGGGTGCCTATCACTCCCAGCAGTGGACAGAGACATGGGGGAGGGTGCCTATCACTCCCAGCAGTGGACAGAGACATGTGAGGGGTGGGTGCCTATCACTCCCAGCAGTGGACAGAGACATGGGGGTGGGTGCCTATCACTCCCAGCAGTGGACAGAGACATGGGGGTGGGTGCCTATCACTCCCAGCAGTGGACAGAGACATGGGGGTATGTACATCATGTTCAGATGACCACAACTCCATGGGTGTATGTACGCATCCCTAATGTTCGACTATGTTGATAGTGCCATAACAACACATCACTGACAGCAGTGTCCCACTCCCATGAGGATGGATGTCTTTCCCCCACTGCATGACATACCACATGTGGCTGTGAGGACAAATGACACATGCATACCCACCCCTGGCGGATGCAGCACAATGCACACACAGAGATCATGCCACAAGACTGTATAGTCATGTCAATGCCTACTAAACTAAAAGAGCCACAGGGAACACACACTGTCACGCACATCCCAGGACTGATAGGAATGTACAGGTGCTGGGACAGCCACCAAGATGTTGCCTCTCATGGAAGGAATAGGGTGGAGTTCCCACAGATACAATGCCCACAATTGTCAGTCAGGTGCCCAAATACCCTGCACAACAAGTACCAATTGTGTGGTAGGCTGGGATAACACACATGCATAGTGCGGAAAATGGTGAATTTCGCCATTAAGGCATTACAACATACTCAATACACACGTACAGTGACTAGCAAGGATGGCACAGACGATGCAGCCAGAGACATTGCTGAGCAGGCATGGCCATAGTTGAAGGGATCCGTCACCAACAAAGGAAATGCAGACAGAGGTCAGCACAACAATTGTGCAACTCCCTGCAGGGAAGATGTCAGGTGCCACAGAGGAAGGAACACTCCTTGGGACAATGTCTCCAAACACAAATCGCACACACGACCAAAGATTCTTTGCAGAGACCTTGTGATGGCACGCAGATACCATGGTCCACCCCATGAGCATCAGACTACAACATTTTCCTGAAACATAACACATTACCACAACCCCAACTCCTGGAGCATCAGCACCCACATCAATACCTGAAATGCAATAGTGTTCAAAGTGAAAAGAAAATGCTTTATTCAGCATTAAAATCAAAATTATGAAAGGACACTATTTACAAAGGCACATGGCCAGTCCAGATCAGAAGTCCTTGGGGGGGACACATGGCCACGCGTCTCCCCTAGCTTGCCTGCACATTAGAACCCTCAGGTTTGTCGACTGGGGGGGGCATCATGTGGGGAAGGACCAGGCACCGCAGGGACAGGAAGTGTAAGGGTAGGTGTGGTGGGTGCAGGGGCGGACGCCTCCACCACAGGGGGTGGGGCAGCGCCAAAGGTGGAGGTCAGCTCGGCACTGCACACTGCTGCCAGGTCGTCCAGCATATCCGCTGCACCCGAAGAAAACACAGGCTCAAAGGAGGGGGGCGGTTGGAGGGAAGGGGTGCAGCGCTACTGGGGGAGGGGGTGGACAGGGGGGGACTCAACTCCCCTACCCATGGAGTGCCATTCCCGTTTGTGGGCTGGTGAGCCAGAGGGGCTGAGGCCCAGCACAGCCAAGTTGGCCTCCTTGTCAGATTGTGTGGTAGGGGAGCAGAGGGGAGTGCCATTGGAGGGACTGGGTAGTGCGGCATGCAGACTCTGACTGTGGCTGTGTGGATGCCTGTGTGCCCCAGACCCAGTGGGTGTGCCTTCATCCCCCTGAGTGTGCGTGACAGGAGGTGTGTGCTTGCCCTTATGTGTTGGTGTGCTGCCTGTGTCTTGTGGGGTGCGTGCTTGGGAATGTCTGTGTGTGCTTGGGACAGGTATGGGAGTGAGAAGTGTGGATGGTGCAGAGGTAGGGGGGGACGAAGCGCTGCAGGAGACTCACTGCTGCCGTCAGTGAAGAGTCCATGGACCTCAGCAACATCCGTTGGTCAGACATCGCTGATGACATGCCCTCCATGTACGACACCGTCTGTGTCATCAGTCTGGTGTGGCCATGGAGGACATTCATCATCGATGTCTGGCCAACCTGCAACTGCCGCAGAATGTCCACAGACTCTGCAGTGAGGGCAGCAGGGGGTGCGGTGCCTGGCACGAAGGAGACACGGTGTTGCCTTGCACGGACAGAAGGGACCGGAGCAACTGGGAGGGCAGTGATGGGAATGGAGGGGGCGGTGACAGATGTAGTGCTGCTGCCAGGTGTTGTAGCAGCCTCCGCCCCCTCGAGGAGTTCAGCCTCGGACCCGTCAGCGTCGTAGTCAGTGTTGCCACTAGACAGGTCCTCTGCCTGACTCCCCTCGCCCTCCGTGCCACTTGCTCCCGCAGACTCGCCAGCAGTGGTGGCAGCGGTGCAGGATGCATCCTCCAGGTCCCTACAGGTGTCTCCCTCTGTGTCCTCCGATGATGCTGTGGGCAAGGTGAAGATACAGAAAATAATCAGTCACCTGTATACATCTGACACATGAGTCCAAACAACAAATGTCACAGTGCAGATCAGGAAATGCATCATGAGTAACATCTAGAATACTCCGCACATATGTAACCCTGCACTCCCCAGTTGGTTGACCCACCATGCCACTTGGAAACAATGGAGATTATGACACAACAGCAAATAACTTGATATCGAATTATACTGAGAAGTTAGTGTCTGGGAACAGTTGAGCACAGCAAGACTATGAAGGCATGCCACCTCTTGTTCACTGTGAACAAAACAGTATTGGTGCACCCAAGGCCAAATAACAGACCTCAATGCTGAAGGTGTCCCCACACTCAGAGACCTGTGAGTACTTTTGTAACCCAAACAAAAAACATTGCGATCCCTTGGGACTCACAACACTTTACACAATGTACATGTTTAGAATGTGTGAATGTGCCACTTTGTGAACAGAACACACATATGCCTGTATAACAGAAGTCACACAAGGAGGTGCACACAACACTACATTTACACAGTCATTGTATGAGCTGCCAGTCGAATTCAAATAAGCCACTGTAAAGAAGAAATGGGGAATCAGTAAGTACATATACATGGCACCACGGTGGTCTGGATGACTTGACACTCGTAAGTTGGTATCAGCAACAGCCAAGGACTTACCCAAATGCAAACACACGGTGGGGACATGGATATGTATAATCAGAAAACAAGTGGTAATCGAACTGTGCCTTTCTTTAAAATGTGCCAGCGTGTCCCCGGAAAGTGTAAAGGTACTTTCTTTTGCACTTCCTTGGAAGACATCTGTCATGCAGGCACATTATTGTCCTTCACAACAAAACATCAAAGTCAAGCATATGAAAAATTGAGACATGTTGACAAGTGTAGTGATTGCCAAGGTACAATACTTCTTCACTAACAACTTGAATCATGCCACCTGTCACATGGCCATCCGTACCATGATGACACAGTTGGCAACACATCTGACCCACTGCCTGTCATGTGGAGTGGCACACATGTCCAAACACAGGACAATGCATTAGCTAATGGGCCTGCAATTTTGTCGGGATAAGGAGCACCTGCACTGAGGAGACACCCTCATGGGAACCAAGAATGTCCACACAGATGTCAGCACACAAAGACCAAACTGCGTAGCATCTCGACCACACACTGGTGGCAAAAATGGATGAGCATGACACATGTATTTTAAATTTTGACACATGCTGCAAAGCACAAACATTAAACCCTGCATCAACATGACTGGGTCACTGCATGTTGAGTGTCTGTCCAGACAATTATCACACACAGGTCAGACCTGGCAAGGAGACATAAGGTTTGGACATGTAGGTCTTGCCCGCACAAACCCCCCATACCTGAGACAATGTGATTGAGACAGATCAAGAAGTTACACCTCTTAATCTGGGTTTACTAAAATGTGCATCAAGAATTCCTAAATGTACTCCACATCACCTCGTGAGGCTGCCAACACATATTTGTGACAAACAACCAGCTACAGATAGTTGTACATAGACACACAGGCACTGCCCAGTGTGAGGATGCACAAGCCAAATGGGGTCAGCCTGTACAATGGGCACACTTGAGATAAATACAAATGTAGCCAGGGAACAATGCCACAGAGGCGAACCTATGCTGAACACACAGAGAATGGGCACAGTGTTGGATGACACACATGATTCCGAGGCAAGGGTGTCTTAGGGGACTGTAGTGGGCACACTGCTCCATGGTCCTGGAATGATCTGACTGTAGCATGAGCTACCGTCCCGGCACTATGCATATCTCCCACTCATGCACATAATGTCTGAGACCACAACATCGGTCATGCATGCTGCAAGTCTGTTCATTTGAAAACTCACACTCCTATGTTGAGACTCAGCATCAGTGCCAACTAATATGGACCCCCAAATGACTGAACAGGACAGGGCACAGGCAAGGTAACAACACATGTCTCAGACCCCCCCCACCTGATGCAGAAAGCAATGTGCACTTGGATTAACTGGCATCCTAGATGACCATGTGCAATAGTGATTACACACAGACCAGGGAACACGTGTCAAAGAGGGGAAGGGAGGAAGAACAGCACCGGTTGACTTTGGGGAACAGGATATGCACTGCACATATTAACCCTCACAGTGTATCCAGGCGACTGAGCACTTCCAAAAGCTGGTGACACACAACAAACACACATGTACCTACCCTCTACCTGCTGCTGCAACTCCTGTAACCTCCTGTAACCGCCTATCCAAGTCAGGGAAGACCACCGCCAGGACACGCTTCATCTGGTGGGTCAGGCGTCGGCGCCCGTCGTGCTTGCGTGGAGGTGAGTCCTTCAGCTGGCACTGGATGATCCTCTGGGTCCAGCACCGGATGTCCTGCCAGCGTTTCCTCACTTGGGCTAGGCGCCGACTGTGACCCTCCACCGATCTATGAACTACATCATGCTCTGCATGAGAAACATCAGCCATTCCCACCCCTGGGACCCACTCTAAACAAAATTGCATGTCTGTCACACCTGGACAAAATGCCAGAAGTGACAGTCACAAAAAAGGTGCACAGTCAAAGGTAGTGGAGTCAGCACTCACCTTCTCCCCTGGTCTCCCATACAGGCTGGGGTACTGTGGGAGGATGACATCTAGCAATGCCTCATTCTCCTCTTGGGTGAAAGGCTGGGCCCTCTCCACAGACCTTGACATGGTGCCAGAGGAAGCACAGGCAGCAGCAGTGGTGTCGACTGAAATGTTGTGCATGCAAGTGCCCTCTCATGGGTTCTGGCTGACTTATATCTGCCTTGCTGGGCTGTTTCATTTACAGGAGTACAGAGTGATTGGTCAGACTCATTTGCATCCTACATTTCCTCCAATCCCTTTAAACATACACCAGTGAGTGCCTTTGCATTGTTCAAAATTTGAGCATCATGTGAAGTCAATAACCACTTTGCAACATTGTATTTAGTTGCCAACTGACTTTTACAGGCCACCTGATGGAAAAATTTGAACTGGAAACTCGGTATCCATGACAACCAGCATGCATTTAGGCCCTAATATTTGTCCCTCATGTGTCCCTATGTAATTTAGCAATCCACACACCGGTACGGTGCGTTTCACACGTACCCCTATGGCACCAGTTGCACAGTGCGTTTGACACGTACGTGTACGACCAGTGTGTACACGTAGGTGTACACACTGGCCGTACATGTACGTGTACGGCCAGTGTG
Source organism: Triturus cristatus (assembly GCF_964204655.1). NCBI lineage: Eukaryota > Metazoa > Chordata > Amphibia > Caudata > Salamandridae > Triturus > Triturus cristatus. The sequence continues at coordinate 805,849,111 of NC_140594.1, read as the reverse complement.
TACACGTACGTATACGACCAGTGTGTACACATACGTGTACTACGGTCGTACAGGTTCGGGCACGACCAGTGTTTACACATATGTGTACACACTGGTCGTATACGTACTTGTACGACCAGTGTGTACACGTACGTGTACGCCCAGTGTGTACACGTAGGTGTACACACTGGTCGTACACGTACGTGTACGACCGTAGTACACATACGTGTACACACTGGTAGTACGTGTACGTGTGTACGGTCCGTACACACACCCGTACTCCGGCGGCAACACCAATATAATGATACGGACCGTTCACACGCCCTCAGAGCGTGTGTATGGGGCGTTTCACAGCTTACACTGGTGATAGGAGGCACACACAAAAGGAATGGAGGTGTCAGACTCATGCACGGCTGTACATCAAGTCATTGTCATTGCAGTCCTTCATGTGCAGGGCCTAGGTGTGTCAGGCAGTGATATGGCACATGTCTCCTCATGTTTTAGCACAATAGATGTGTGATGACCTGTGTACACATGTTATGGTGATGGGGCAGTATGTGGCACACTTCCCCTTCCCACTTTGCACATGTGTGCATGTAGTACAAACGTGTCAAGCACTGCATCACTGGTATGGCACAGTCACCAACACCCGCAACTGTCCCCTGATGCCAGGGACAGGGACACTAACACGTGACATCTAAGTACCAGCGTGCCCCGATGTGACTATGTCCTGTGTGTGTCATGTGTTCCCATGAGCTTGCTGTTGGTGTTCCATCAACTGCATCTGCTGTTGCTGCATACAACATGTGTCTGTGTGTAGATGGGCATGGCACACATATACGCACACCATGCCACATGTGGATTCACACGTTACGTGTGTCTGGATGCTTCGAAGATGATTTTTTGACATGAGGACATATCTGCGCCGTATCCATGTCTGTGTTTTCGTTTTTCACGTGTACCCCTTCATCGCAATGTGTGTGATCTGTACATTTTCAATGACATGTGAGCTGTGCTTCTAGCTTGCCGCCAGCTGTCTGTATGAGATGACATCCTTCAAATGCAGATATGTGGATGTATGCCACTCCTGTGATGTCTCTGGCTGTTCACTTACACTGGCCCACAGCTAGTTTCGGGGCATGTCATGTAGAACTTGACAATCAACGGGTGTAGCTGGCTTTTCGTAGGAGTATCACCTGGCTGGCATACGTGTCCTGGATGTATTGCACAGACCAGACTCTGTATTTAGCAGATGTGTAGTAGCAGTTGAGCATGTGCTCACTTCATTGACATTGATGTTGTTATGTACTCACTCTTCGTTATTCCTTCCAATTTTCTGCAGGGCACCGCCTCTCCCCCGACCAATGCCAGACTTGGGTGCCATGAGGGAACGTGACTGCATAAGACGTTACCGCTTCTCGCAACAGTTTATTGAGAACTTGACCGCAAAACTGGAACCACACCTCCAACCGCGACACAGGTATCCTACTGCGCTGACCCCCAAGATGAAGGTGATGGGAGCCCTACATTTTTTTGCCACTGGCACGTTTCAATTCACCATAGCTGATGTGGGTGGCATGTCACAGACCCTGTTCAGCCGTGTCCTGCATGATGTTTTAGAAGCCATGTTGGAGCACCTGGATGAATTCATACATTTTCCGACTCGTGAGCAGTTGACAGGTGTCAAGGGTGAGTTCTATGCCCTGGGAGGGATGCCCCATGTAATTGGGTCTATTGATGGGACACATGTGGCTTTGGTACCACCACAGGCACAGGAGGTCGCCTATCGCAACCGTAAACACTACCACTCTATAAATGCCCTTGTGGTGTGTCTTGCTAACATGCTGATTTCCCATGTCTGTGCATGTTTTCCAGGGTCAGCACACGATGCCTACATCATGAGGCGTAGCAGGGTGCCAGAAATGATGCTGCGGCTGCACAACGAATGAGCATGTCTTGTTGGTGGGCATACTCTGTTTGTCCTTTGTTTAGCGCTATCTTTGTATCTTACGGCATCTCCTGACCCACTTCTTTACATGATGTTTCCATGTAGGGGACTATTCCAACATGCCATGGCTGATGACGCCTCTCCGCAACCCCAGAACAGCTGCAGATCACCGTTACAACAATGCACATGGGCAGACCAGGCGAGTGATCGAGAGGACGTTTGGCCTCCTGAAGAGCCAATGTGTCCAGGTCCCCCTCTCCGGCATCACATGCGCACAGCACCTCATGATCAGCTCGTATGCCATTCACAAGACAGGCGGGTCCCTCCCATATGCACTGGTGAAGGCCTGCAAAATCTTCCTCGTGTGCTGCATGCTGCACAACATGGCACTGAAGAAGGCTGTGCCAATCATCCTGGATCTGGATGAGCAGGAACATCCACCCGTGGAGGATGAAGGGCTTGGTCACGAGGCAAGTGAGGATGAGGAGGAGGACGACATCCGGAGTCAGCTCATACGCAACTTCTTCTCATAATGGTGAGTCCATGGGTCTGAGTGTGCACGCTTGGAGCCTTGTGTGGCATGTGTTGCAATGTGTGTGTCCAGCTGACTGTATGCTAAGTGACTTAGAGGTGTTTTCAGATGTGTCACTCGAGTGATGATGTCCTTCCACACATTTTAGCTTAGACACTCACTTTTAATATAGCATGGTGACACACTTATTCCTGTAGAGTAAATGACCATGCATGCGGATGACAATCTTTTCCCTGACTACTTGTGTGTCTGTCATCCCCAGGTAATTTTGCATGCTGTATGCTCGTGTCATCCTTGGCCTCCCGCTATTCCTCATGAGTATTGCAACGTGTGCTAAATCAGCGTCCCATGCACGGACATGGTGAAAAGTCTTTTTGGTTAAGGATTGCTGCAAGGCATTTTGGTGTTGGTAGGTGTTTGGAATGTGTGGGCACTGCTCCTGTGCATGTTGTGTTACTATACATACATGTCGACTCACCATGGGGCACATGACATGTTGCATGACGCCCATGAATTGATAGTCACCCTTCGTAACAGTCATCTGTAATGGGACTGTGGATTCTGATGAAGGCATCAATGTGTGTACAACTTCCCTCTGAAACATACGGGATGCTACGGGTGGACATAGTGTGGGACATCCCCATGAGAGGATCAATGGGGATTTGCAGCCCCTCCGTGTGCAGCAGGGGGTGTTTGGCTCACCCCTTCACTTGTGTGCCAGTTCAATGGATTTACAGCAGCTGTGTTGTGAAGGGGGTGTCCAGTGTAGGTCCCACATGTTCAGCCTAATAACCTGTGAGTCTGTTCATATTTATGCATTTCCCTAGGTATGAACCTGAGTAATAAAGGTGTTCCTCACCCCCCAAGGTGCCTCATCTCTGTCAATGCAGGTTTCTTGCCACTTTGCATGCGGCATCTCTGGCATAGTTGTCAAATATTGTGCATATGAGTCTATGTGTAGTTTAGCAACATGCATGCAGTTCTTCAGGGATTAGAATCTCTATTGTGAATGATGTCCATGGTTGTATATGCATTTGGGCATGTTGGTGACCACAACGGGCCGTCAACACCTGCTGAGGGTGTGTATCCTGTGCGCAGCTCGGCCTTCAGTTTCCTGATCATGTGTCAGTCATCTTTGGTGATTGTGCATCCATTGTCTCTGGGTGTGCCATGGGAAACCGGACACTCCTTCCTTTACATACGCCTGTTGCAGTTGTCCTTTCTGACATCCTTGTCTTTGTGTGCAACTTGTGGCATAGTTTCCAGGACATGCCGCCTTCTGCTGCGGCCCCTGCAGCAAGGGCCCACCAAGTTTCCGGATTCGGCAACACACACACCTCAAAGATGCTCCTCCCTTCCTCCCTTCACCCATTCATTTGGCTGTCATCAGCTTGCCTGTGCCACTGTTGCGGCCACGCGGTGCCAAAGGCTGGACCGTCAGTGCATGCAATGTGCACATTGCACGACCCTCATGTCCTTACATGACCCACATCACACTACAGTCTAATGTTGCAGCCACTCTCCAACCATTGTCCATCCGAAAATCTACCGTCTGCTCTCAGGCATACCCTAGGCGCACACACGACACCTTTGCATGCTGAGTGTGCAACTCCAACTGCCTACACAGCGCTGCCCCACCTTCCAGGCCCTGTCACACCAACCAGGCCATGTCCCTCCTACTCCCCACCGGCTCCGTACACCAGCAAGGCCATGGGAGTGGGACTCAAGCCTTGAGCATGTAGTATAGTGGCATCATCTGGCACATGGCCCAGGTATCATCTCTCAGCGTGTCAATCTTAAATGTGTCCAGGTCCCCCTCTCCGACATCACATGCGCACAGCACCTCATGATCAGCTCGTATGCCATTGACAGCCAGGTGCTCCTCACCCTCACCAAAGACGCAGCCATTGCCAGTTCCAACATTCAAGAAGGCATGAGATCCATTGATGAATGGCTGAACGTCAGCCACCTGAGGCTGGACTTGTACAGGACTGAGGTAATCATTTGAGGATTGTCCCCTTACAGCTGGGTCAACTGCTTGTGTCCCACCCGCAAGAGCCCTGCACATGCACCCAGTGCCCACGCACACAAGATGGTGTGCATCATGGATTCGTCACTCACATTTGCCATGCTAATCACCAGCATCTGTACCTCAGGGTGCAACACCCTCTGCATGATGCACATGATCCACAGATAGATCCACTCCAAGGAAAGACAGACCATGCGCCAGGCCCACGACACCAGCCATGTCAACTACTGCCCCGCCCTCTACGGAGCAAGTACATCCTAACTCTCGGGAAACTAGTCCACATCCAGGCTGCATGTGCACACCTCAGCTTCAACATCCCGCGCCCCAGCCACATCACCGTCCACCAGAGATAGCTGCAATGGATCACTGTGTGCTGCAGGATGACCTTCAGACTCCTCCCCACACTCAGGAGGCGGGCCACAACCCCAGACCCCAAACCAACCTTGGCAGTCTGTCATCCGAGACCCCTTTGTGCCAACTCCGTGCATCCAACCTTGCCCTGGCCACCATTCTTCACATTCACCGTACTCCAGCATGCAGGACATAGTTCTCCCACCTGGCAAGACATACCTGCTACTCCCTCTCCGGCAACATCCACATAAGCCATGACCTCTACGCCTTCATGATACTCTTCCCAATTGGTCTGTATGCACAGTATTGCATGCCCCCCCTCAGCAGCTTGAGGCCATCACGGGTGAGTATTGTGCTCCATGTCTGCATTGTATGATACATTGTGACCCATGTGTGTCCTGTACCAGACTCAGATTCCAGGGTATGGATGGCTGGAGATAGTTCAACACTCAGGCATAGTTTGACATTTACCCACACGTAGGTTGTGTACTGATGCAAAATGATTGCAACATGTAATTGAAGAAATTAAGATTTATTCTCGGTGGGGGGCCTGTTTAGTGTGGACAAATAGGTGCTCTACAGTGTGCATGGAATCCAAAGTTCGCAGGGGGAGATGGGATCCTTGTCATTTGGAGTCATCAGAGTCCAGACCACAGTATTGATCATCATTGGTCAGACTGTGACCAGCAAGTCCATGTGGCAGAGAATGTCATTGGATGAGGTGCTGCTGTTGCGCATGAGGGCCAGGCCAGGTGACCTGGGAGATGTGGATGGTCCTCTGCCTCTCACGGTCTTTTCCTTGGATGATCCACCTTCCTCGGGGGACCCTCAGAGGCAGGCCTTGACGATGTTTGTGACGCACCGTCGGATGATTCCTCCTCCTCCTCCCTCCCTCTGGCTGGTGGTGGTCTTCACCTGGGGGCACAGGGAGGGTTGGCCATGTTGTCTGCGATCTGACGGAGTGAACGGCTTATGTCCGTTTGCACCGCCAGGAGCTCAGCCAGTCTTGCCTCCATCCGTCCTTGGTGTTGTTGTTGACTGGCGTGTTGCTTGGCCTGCTGGTTCTTAATCTCGTTGAGGGTCGCCACTACCTGGCTGATGCCCCTGGTGTCACACCGGTATGTGTCCAAGATGTGGCGTATGTGTGACATACCGGTTCCCTCAGCTGGCTGGTCAGGTTCGTGCCTCCGCCTGCCTCCACTCCCACCACCCCTGCCCACACGAGCCTGGCCTGCCGTTGTGGGCACATCGGGTCTACGGGACCCCTGAGGGATGGCATTTGCAGGGTTGTCTGCCTCCTCCTGGGTGGCCGGAGTAGCTTGTCCCTCCAGGTCAGACTGGCTCAGTTGTTCTGTGCGGGCAGGGCTCCTGGGTGTCTCCTAGGATGTGGCAAGAATGGGGGTGGTGGTTGGCACAGATGTACCTGACGCAGATGCTGCAGGGGCTTGGGCACCAGAGGGTCCAGGTTGGTTGGGGTCATCCACAGAGTGCTGAGAGTCGTCGCTGCCGGTGGGATCATCTTCCTGCCGAGCCTGGGCCTGTGATTGTTCCCCCCCAGAGTTGGGGGAGATCCATGACGTTGCCCTGTGTGTGAGAGAGAGAGACAATGTTAATGCTGTTTCATGCCACATCCATGTTTCATACATGTTCTAGTTGCCAGAGTTCCTCCAGGTAGTTGTATGTGCCTAGCATTCACATCAATGTTCACTTGTGGATGGGTATGTTGCAGGGGACTGATTGAAATGTTATCCAGGGTCTTTGACATGTCGCATTTGTCCTTGGATGCTTTTTTGGCTGTGGCTTGATCTTGTTGTGTCACATGTCCATTGTGAGAGTGTGTGACTCCATTGGCTGCACCGGGGGTGTGTGCTTGTGTAAGGGGTGAGTAATCATCCCTCAGCCCGACGCTGTTCAACATTCACATGGCCCCCCTCACACAAGTGGGCCGCCACCACAACCTCAAAAACATCTCCTACGCCGACGACACCCCGCTCATCCTCTCCCTCACCAAGGACCCTCACACCACCAAGACAAACATCCGCGAGGGTCTGAGGGCCATCGCCGACTGGATGCGGAGCGACCATCTGAAACAGAACTCGGACAAGACGGAGGTCCTCATCCTCGGACCCACACCCTCAGCCTGGGACGACTCCTGGTGGTCGATCGCTCTGGGGACATCACCGACACCCACCAAACACGCACGCAACCTAGGATTGATCCTCGCATCCTCCCTCTCCATGTCCAAGCAGGTCAACGGCGTCTCCTCCTCCTGCTACAACACCCTACACCGCCGGATCTACTGGTGGATCCCGACCTAAACAAGTAGAACAGTGACACGGGCCCTCGTCAGCAGCTGACTGGACTACTCCAATGCACAACTGATCATCAACGCCCCCCGCCACAGCCATATCACCCCCCTCCTGAGAGACCTGCACTGGCTCCACATCGACAAGAGGATCACCTGTAAGCTCCTCACCCACGCACACAAGGCACTCCACACCGCCGGACAAGTCTACCTGCACATCAGACTCAGCTTCTACACCCCCACCCGCCAGCTCCACTCCGGCATCCTCGCCCTCGCAGCTGTCCCCCGCATCCAACATACGCCCGCCTGCAGCAGATCCTTCTCCTACCTCGCCGCCAAGACCTGGTAGACCCTCCCAACCCACCTACGACTGACCCAAGACCTACTTGCCTTCAGGAGACTCCTCAAGACTAGGCTCTTCGAGCAGTGGTGGAACCCCCCCTCAGCGCCTTGAGACCCTCACAGGTAAGTAGCACCCCTTACAAGTACCCTGATCGATTGTTGATTGATTGACGGTGCCTGCTGGTGGGTGTGGTGTGATTTGGCAGTGGGTCTCCCAGGTGATGTATCTGTCCCACCATGGCGCATGCTGCCATGTCAGTGACTGTGAGTTCCTGTCCTAGATTTCTGATCTTGTTGTGTTTGGGTTAGAGTTTGCAGTTGTCACAGGAGGGCCTTGTGCTGCTTACAGCAGGGCCAAGTATCAGCTACCTTGTCAGTACTTTGCCAGTCCCTGTGCATTGCGCATGGGGGTGTCTGTTTCTGAGTTGTACAATATGTTTAGTGATCCCCACCCTCCCAGCATCCCGGACATCCTGTCTTGGGTTTGTGGTTTGTGTAGGCTGGGTCATGGCATGGCCTTGCTTTGTGAATGGGGCACACTCATGTTAGTGGCATGAGCGTTGTTTAGAATGTGGTTGTGTCAGGTGAGGGCTTGGGGGTAGGTGAGTGCATTTGTTGTAGTTGGGGTGCGGATGCCATTCCCCCCATGTTACGTAAGTTGTTTGTGTACTCACCAGGCTCTCGAACTCCTTCGACTCCGTGTACTCCCACCGGCGGAAGCAGGGCCATCACCTTCTCCTTCCAGGGATGGTAATGTACCGGTCTGCTGGGCAGCCCACCTCCTGTGATGTTACTCTGGGCGTATTCCTCGTTCATTTTGCGCTTGACTGCCCTCCGCAGATCGTACCACCTGGCTTGACATTCATTCCTGGTCCTTCTGATGGGCTCAACAGCATTCACCCGATCGACGATCCTCTGCCACAGGCTAGTTTTTTGGGATATGCTGGTCTGTCTGACCAATGTTCCAAAGAACTGTGGCTCGACTCTGATGACTTCGTTGACAAGGATGTCCAGCTCCTCCCTTGTGAACTTTGGATTCTTGTCTGTGGGCATGGTGTGGGGTGTGGGTGTGGATGGTTGTGGGTGTGTGAGTGTGAATGTGTAGGTGTGTGTGTATGTGTAGAGGGGGTCTGTGTGAAGGAGGTTGTGTGAAGGTGTGTAAGTTAAGGTGTATGGGTGCAGTTGTTTGTGTGTGATGTCTTTCAGCAATGGGTCTGTTGCAAAGGCTCATGGTTTTTGATTGTGGGCCCTTTTTATTGGTCCATTTGTGGGTGTGGCTGTGTTTGAACTTTTGGTGGGTGTGTTATAAGAGGTGGTTGTGAGTTTGGGCCTCTGTTTGCCTGTTTGGATGTGCCAGGTCAGTCTTTTAGTTGTTTTTTGTCCTGTAGACGTGTTTTGTGGTGTTGTGCGAGTCGAATTGACCCTCCTTGTGCTGTTTTACAGTGTCCTGGTTCAGTACGAGTCGTTTTTGCGTATGTAAGGTGCGTCCATTGCTATGTTGTTGTACAGTGATCACATATGCAATGGTGTTGTTCGATTCGTACATACGCGATGCTGGGGTACGGTGTTGGGGTACGGTGCGTCCAAGTACGGGGCTGGGGTGGGGGGTACGGGGTATGGGGCATACATACGCGGGTGCTGGGGTGGGGGGTATGGCGCTTACATACACGTGTGCTGGGGTACGGCGCGTACATACACGGGTGCTGAGGTGAGGGGGTACGGAGTGTACATACGCAGGTGCTGGGGTGGGGGGTACGAGGCATTCATAGGGAGGTGCTGGGGTGGGGGGTACGGCGCTTACATACGCGTGTGTTGGGGTACGGCACGTACATGCATGGGTGCTGGGGTGGGGGGTACGGCGCATACATACGCGGGTGCTGGGGTACGGCACGTACATGCGTGGGTGCTGGGGTGGGGGGTACGGCGCGTACATACGCGGGTGCTGGGGTACAGCGCGTACATACGCAGTTGCTGGGGTGAGGGGTACGGCGCGGACATGTGCGGGTGGGGTGGGGGGCTGTACGACTCATACCCCGCGCCCAAGTGTACCCGGGGTAGGGGTCGTACAAAGTTCGCTCCGTACGGGACGTTTTCCATAAGCTTGTGTATTCGGTACGCCGGTACGGATCGGACTTGTGCGCTCGGACTTCAGTTTTATGACTCGTACGTAAATCTGTCCGGGGACATCTCGTAGACTTTTCCCGATGCAATTCGTATGTATTTTTACGGTACGAATCGTACTTCGCCGTTTGTACGGGACTTGTATGACTCGTACGTAAAAAAATACGGATACGAGTCGTAGGGGAAATAATTTTACCCGATCGGAATCGGCACCTTAATGTAATACATTTTTGAGAATTTTAGTGCTGTAGTGGGTTGTGGGATTATAGGGGTATAGGGTGGGAAGATATTTAATTAAATTATTTTGTATTTAATATTATTTTTTAATTGATATTTAATTATGTTAATTGTGCTATTAATTTCTTTTAATGTCAATTGCATGTGCTTGTTGTGGGGTTTATAGGGGCAAAGGGTGGCGAGTAATTTATTTTTAATTAATTATCAATTTGTTGTTAATTAATAATAATTAATTAATTGATCATTAATTATGTTAATTCTGTAAAGAATTTTCTTTTTGGTGTGGGTTGTGGGTCTTAAATACTATTAATCATTTAATATACACTTAATTATTTTATTTGGGTAATTTTTTTTGTTTGATTTTAGGTGCGGATTGTGGGGTTTATAGGGGTAAAGGGTGTGAAGTTAATTCATTTAATGTATTAAGATTTAATTTTTTAATTAGTTATATTTGTTTAATTGATAATTATTTATGGTAATTGAGCAATCATTTTTTTTTTTAGGATTTTAATGTGGGTTTTTAGGGGTATGGGATGGGAAGTTAATTAATTTTGAGTAGTTAGTATTTACATTTGTTATTATTATTAACTATCAAATTGATAATTAACTATGTTTAATGTGTAAATAGTTTTCGTGTACATTTTATGAGTGTGTTGTGTGTTTTGTGGGAGGTATATTTTGGAAAGTGAATTAAAAACATTAATTAATAATTAATATTTAATTAATGATAATTAGTTTGTTGATAAATATTTATACTAATAGTGTAAATATTTTGCTTTTTAAAGTTAAGTTTTAGGTGCAGGTTGTGATTTCTGTGGGGTTATAGGGTGGGAATTATCTAAATTAAATTTTTTGTTGTTAATAAATATTTTATAAATAAACATTCTTTGTATGAAAATTATTTTTGTATTTTATTTATAATAATATTTGTAGTTATTTGGGATATGTATTTAACATTGTAATATTTTTCAATATTTTATTTTTAATATTAAATACATTTATAGTTATTTTTGTACTTATTTATATTTTCTTTGTTTACTTTGTTATTTAAATAATTTCTTTTGTTCAAGATATTTTGTTTGTTTCAAATGTTGCACTGATTGGAGTGGGAATTGTACATGTTACCCCTCCACAATTCATCACTTTCCCTACTGTTGTATTGACTGGATTGGGAATCGTAAACTTTTCTGCTCTGCAATCCAACACGTTCCCAACTGTTGTACTGAACGGAGTGGGAATAGTAAATTTTATCCCTCCGCAATACAACACTTTCCTAACTGTTGTGCCGACTGGAGTGGGAATGGTAAATTTTACACTTCTGCTATCCTGGTCGAATTTTTGTCAAATCCCCTTTGAATGGCTTGGTGTGCGTGTATATTAAATGTGCCCGTCAATAGCTACCCATGTTTGTATAAATAAACAACAAGGGTGTCTACTTGGAGAGAACCCACCGGCGGGGGCACCGGGATTAGGCACGGTAGGGCCTCAGACATGTCAGAGCTTCATTAGCGGTGTAAATACATTCCACGTGGATTCATTGTATGCATAGTCGCCTTTTAATGAATATCACGCAAATCATCATGGTGATAGGTACATACGGTTTGTCCAGCATGTCCTAGGTGTTTCTATAAATATATTAAAAAAAATAATAAAAAAACAAAGGCCGGCCCCGGGGATGGGGTCCCCGGGCCATAAGTGGCCTGAGGAGGGGGGCAACGCAGCTCCCCTACTAAAGAATTTTAAAAAAAAAGGCCATGCCACGCGGCCCCCTTCCAAATTAATTTTTTTCAACAAACAAATTAGGGTGCAGGCCCTGGGGGATGGGGACCCCAGGGCCAAAGGGGGCCACACAGCCCTCCTTCTTAAAGAAATAAAATAAATAAAAGACAGGCATCGCGACGGAGGCCACGCCCCCTCCTTGCAGCACTCTGCAAACACGCCCCCTGGCGAGTTGTAAGTTGGGGAATTAATTCCTCTTCAATACTGAGGGTCCCTGAGGGCCAACTAGCCCAACAGGTATCTCCAGTATGTGCCAGGGAGCTGCGTTGCAGACAGGTGTTCTGAGGCCACGCCCCTTTTTATACCTCTATACAACCCAGCTCTGTGGCGCTTACTGGAGGTACCTAGTGGGCTAGTTTGACCCTAGGGACCCTTAGGATTCAAGGGGACTTAATCTCTCAACTTAGAACGGCCACAGGGCGCGTTTACACAGTGGTGAAGGGAGGGGACGGGGCCTGAGGTGACGTGTGCAAACACGCCCTGTGGCGCGTTTTAAGTTGGGGAAATAATTCCTTTTCAATCCTGAGGGACCCTATAGGCCAACTAGCCCACCAGGGGCTTCCAGTAAGCGCCACTGCTCTGCGTTGCAGAGAGGTGGTGCAGGCCGTGCCCCATTTTACAGCTCTCTACAATGGCGCTTACTGGACATACCTAGTGGGCTATTTTGCCCCTAGGGACCCTCAGGATTCAAGGGGACTTAATCTCTCAACTTAGAACGGCCACAGGGCACGTTTACACAGTGGTGAAGGGAGGGGACGGGGCCTGAGGTGACGTGTGCAAACACGCCCTATGGCGCGTTCTAAGTTGGGGAAATAATTCACCTTCAATCCTGAGGGCCCCTGGGGGCTAACTAGCCCACCACGTGCTTCCAGTAAGCGCCACTGAGCTGCGTTGCAGAGAGGTGGTCCAGGTCGTGCCACTTTTTACACCTCTCTGCAACGCAGCTCTGTTGCACTTACTGGAGGTACCTAGTGGGCTAGTTGGACCCTGGGGACCCTCAGGATTCAAATGAACTTAATCTCCCAACTAAAAACGGCCACAGGGCGTGTTTACACAGTGGTGTAGGGAGGAGACGGGGCCTGAGTTAACGTGTTCAAACACGCCCTGTGGTGCGTTTTAAGTTGGGGAAATAATTCACCTTCAATCCTGAATGACCCTGGGGGCCAACTAGCCCACCAGGTGCTTCCAGTAAGCGCCACTGCACTGCGTTGCAGAGAGGTGGTCTAGGCTGTGCCGCTTTTTACATCTCTCTGCAACGCAGCTCTGTGGCACTTACTGAAGGTACCTAGCGGTCTAGTTGGACCCTAGGGACCCTCAGGAATCCAGGGGACTTAATCCCCCAACTTAAAACGGCCACAGAGTGTGTTTACACAGTGGGGAAGGGAGGGGATGGGGCCTGAGGTCACGTGTGCAAACACGCCCTGTGGCGTGTTTTAAGAGGTAGTTTTAATCCCCTGCCCTATTATATACTAGGGGCTTACAGAGGAGGTCATGGTAATCACAGGGGGACCCCAACGCATAGTGTTCCCTAGTGTATGTAGGTGATTTCCCAGTATTCTGAGTGTCTTTTAACATAGCACTGGCTCTAGGACTGGTTAGTCAGACTCAGTTACCACCAGTATCCGTCTGAAAAAGTTGAGGGTACAGGATGATTTTGCAACAAGGCTTCTTTCTGCTCTTCTGTTTGTTCTTTCTGCATGTTATCCTTCTTCCTGCACTTTTCTTCGTCTTTGAGGACTTCTGTTGCTTCTTTCTGCATTTCTTTTTTTTCTTTCTCTGCGTTTTTTCTTCTTTCTACACGTCCTATCTCTGTAGGCATAGTTAGAAATTAGCATTTAAAAAACCTTTGAAATTCACTGAAAAAGCCATAGGTTTCAGGCACGTTATAGTTAGGAATTAGCATTTAAAAAACCTTAGAAATTCACTGAAAAAACGATAGGTTTCAGGGGCATTATAGTTAGCTGGACTTTTCACTTGTACAAAACCATTGAAATTCCCCCGTTATAGTTAGTTCAGCTAACTATAACTCGCGCGCCCGCAATGCACTGCTGATGACGTCACATATTACATCACTCATGACATGGTCAGTGACATCACTCATGACATCACTGATGACATCTCAAATGACATCACTGATGACATCACTGATGACATCATCCTTGTGATAGAGTGGCAGACCTCCTCTTCCCCTAATATAACCTTTGATACACACATTCAAAAATAGAAACTACAATGTTCAAAACAATGGACATACCAATACCAGTTACAACAACCTATTCAGTAATTCTAAGATCCACATACACATCCACTCATTCACCACCAGTCCTATTCAGTCACTCATACATGTACTCACTCATCATATGTACTCACACACCTATACATCCTGTTACACAACGCCACTCATCCATAGAGTTACTCACACACATAGTCACTCATGTTAATAAAGAATCAAACATCCATTTACTTGCATATACAGTTATACACACACCACCACACTTGCTTCTACAGAAACTTACACATACTTAGTCTTTTAAACAATCACTTATAGAAACACATACTTATTCATACAGGAACTCTTTCAATCTCTCACTCTCACATATACTCACTTATATACACCAATAGTCACATATACTAGTTTAAAACATATGTAGTTACTCATAAAGACAGTATTGAGACAGTCTATCACTCACTAACACACCCATGCACACACTCATCCACCCATACAGTCCTGCACACATGCTGTCTTCAACACATACAAACAGTGAGTCCCTCATTCATGCACCTATGCACTACGTAATACCCCCCACCGAACCATACAGACACTCAGACACTCATACTGATACTCAAAAAACCAACTAATAACCTATATAGACACTCATGTAGCTACTCACCAACCCATGCAGCCACTTATACACAAAGTGAGAGACTGATACAGATATTTACACATTTAAACATTACTCACTAAGCCATGTATTCACTAAGATACACTTAATCAGTCAGTTATACAATCAATTTTTCAAAAACAAATCATCCATTTAGACACTTATATATCCATTTATTCTTCCATCGACCTTGAGATATACATATGTAAAACATATGTAATTTTCAGAAAAACACACATTCACTGGATGATGTCATCAGTGATGTCATTTGAGATGTCATCAGTGATGTCATGAGTGATGTCACTGACCATGTCATGAGTGATATAATATGTGACGTCATCAGCAGTGCATTGCGGGCGCGCGAGTTATAGTTAGCTGAACTAACTATAACAGGGGAATTTCAATGGTTTTGTACGAGTGAAAAGTCCAGCTAACTATAACGCCCCTGAAACCTATGTTTTTTTCAGTGAATATATATATATATATATATATATATATATATATATATTTATTTATTTTTATATATATATATTCACTGATAAAAGCACAGGTTTCAGAGAAGTTATAGTTAGACTGACATTTCACTCGTACAAAACAAGAGACATTCAGCATCTGTGCTAACTATTCAATTCAATTCAATAAAAGCTTTATTTGGAATGCTTAGCAAAACCAAAAAAGCATGGTACAAATACACTGTGAAATTTGTCAGGATTTACATAATATGGGTATAACACTCAGAAATGTTTTTTAAAAAGAGACCAAGAGGACTTGTTAGTTCTGTATAAGGGTGGGTAAGTGCAGAAAATGACAAAAGCTTGTCGGGTGCAAAATAGGAAAACTAGAATACATAGTTCATTTAGAATTTTGAATTAGGCAAATAATTATTAAGACAGATTATTGTGGAATTAATTTAGAGTACAGCTAACAGTCACAGAAACAAAATTTATAATTATAAATTTGTTCGATGCCTAATGCTAAATTTTTTAAAATTTAGCAATATTAAAGGATACCAGAGGGGAGTCCAACATTTGCAGTGACAACAATGCCGGGCGGCATTCACGTAGAGCCATTTGTAACAAAAGAGGTTTCAGCCACCGTTTTCTTGGTTCAAGATAAAATTTGCAGAAAAAAGTGACGTGTAGAAGGGATTGCGTGGAGGTGTCATCACACGGACAGCAAGAAAGCTCCTTTGACCAGTCATTTATATTGGGAAAAGTGATAAAACGGTGAAAGTTATTAAGTCTGAATCTGGTAAGTAAAAAAACGTCATAAATTGGCAAGTTAGAAATTAAATAAGGCTCAATATTGTATGAAGTTTGAATTTGTAAAGAATGCTGGACCGCGAGTTTGTTAGCTTCAGCGGGCAGGCGAAGATCGCCTAGATGTTTTAGGCACTCATCCTTTAGTAGCTTGCGTGAGATTGTTGCCAAGTCCAGGGGAACTGAATAGAAATCTGGATGGCCCAGATCAATGAAGAATTTCTGTACATAGTGCAACCACTGGATTTTGTGGTAGTGATCTAATTTTTGGCAGTCCTTAACGATTTCTTGAGTAAGTAGCAATTTGTCAGAAGTCCAAAGGCGGTGCCACAACAAAATTGGTTGCATCCGGATGGGTCAGAAATTAATGGTATACCCAGTTCTTGGTGGCAGAAATAAGTTGATGAAGATTGGGGAACAGCTAGTAAATATCTGAGAAAACTATTTTCAATTTTTTGGATGGAGTCTACTTGAGCATATCCCCATATACCCGCACCATAGGTGGTGGTGGTAATGCACTTTGGGCGATAAACTTCAAGAATCTCTTTGGGCGATCTCTTTCCGAGTCTCTGAGTGAAAGAGACTAGGGCCATCGTTGCTTTCTGAAACTGAAGTTTTCTGACCTCAATTGCCCTTTTCCACGTCCCTTTTTCGTCAATCACCACTCCTAGATAGGGATAAGTTGTAGTATAATCAATCTTTGCATTTGTGATGTAAATGCCGTGAGCCTTTAGTGTTTTATTGCCAGAAGACTTAATGAAAGTTTTGTTTGTGTTGATTTTTAAATCTAGGCTGGACATGAATTTGTGGTAACGAGTTAGGGAGTGTTGTAGTTCTAGTGGAGTGCGTGCAAGAATTACCGCGTCGTCCGCGTATAATAGAGCGGGAATTGGGCGGTTGTTAATCTGTGGTAGGTCCTGGCTCCCCTCCAACATGGCTGCTTCTAGGCCGTTGTTATATATGGTGCTAACTATCACTCACACCCCCGCAATGCACTGCTGATGATGTCACATGTTACATCACTCATGACATGGTTAGTGGCATCACTGATGACATCTCAAATGACATCACTGATGACATCACTGATGATATCATCCACATAGTCTCTGATGCACCTACTCACACCCCAATATAACCTATCATACACCCACTCCAAATTTCAGACTACCATTCTTGAAACTCTTTACACACCAATACTAGTAAGTAGATAGCCACTTACTGATTCATAGGTCTGCATACACATCCATTCACTCATCCGTACAGGCACTTATACAGCCAGTCACTCACCGATACAGCCGCTTATATATTCACTCATAAACCCATACAGCCACTCATATACCATCAGTCACCCATAGAGCTACACACACACCCACTCACTCACCCAAACACTCAATCACATAGCCATGTACTCACCTATACAGTAACACACACACACTCACTACTCATACAGACACTAACAAATACTTATTCTCCTTACAGTCGCTGACACAAGCAGACATGAATGGATGACTGTGGGTAAAGCCTGGGTGATTGGATGAGTGCATGGGTAATACCTAAGTGAATGGATGAGTGCATGGGCAGTGCTGGAGTGAATGGTTGAATGTACAAGTAGTGCCAGAGTGAGTGCAGGGGTAGTACCTATGCGATTGCATGAGTGCAGGAGTAGTGCCTAAGTGATTGTATGAGTGCATGAGAAGTACCTGACTGACGTTATGAGTGCAAGGCTAATTCCTGGGTGCTTAGATCAGTGCATGGGTAGTGTGTGAGTGAAAGGATGAGGGCAAGGGTAGTGCCTGGGTCATTGGATGAGTGCAAGAGTAGTGCCTGAGTGATTGCATTAATGCATGGGTAGTGCCTGAGTGATTGCATAGGTGCAACGGTACTGGCTGGGTGAGTGAATGAGGGAATAGGTAGTGCCTGGGTGAATGGATGAGTAATGTTATTCAGGATAATGCCTGAGTGAATGGATGAATGCATGGGTTCCTGAGTACCTGAGTGAAAGTATGAGTGTAACGCTAATGCCTGGGTCTTTAGATGAGTGTATGGGCAGTCCTTGAGGGAATGGATGAGTGCAAGGGTAGAGCCTCAATAATTGCATAAGTACACAGGTAGTGCCTACGTGAATGCATGAGGGCAGGTGTTGTGCCTAGGTGATTGTATGAGTGCATGGGAAGTATCTGAGTGAATGTATGAGTGCAAGGCTAATGCCTGGGTCATTGGATGAGTGCATGGGTAGTCCATGAGGGAATGGATGAGTGCATGTGTAGTGCCTAAGTATATAGTTGAGTGCAATAGTAGAGCCTGAATGATAGCATAAGTACACAGGTAGTGCCTGGGTGATTTCATGAGTGCACGGGTAGTGGCTGGGTGATTGGATGAGTGTATGGGTGGTGCGTGCATGGAAGGATGGGTGCAAGGGCAATGTCTGGGTCATTGGATGAGTGCAGGGGTAGTGCCTGAGTGAATGGTTGGGTGCACAATTATACCTAAGTGATTGCATGAGTGCAGGGGTAGTGCCTAGGTGATTGCATGAGTGCAGGGGTACTGCCTACATGATTCTATGAGTGCATGGGAAGTACATGAGTAAAAGTATGAGTGCAAAGCTAATGCCTGGGTCATTGGATGAGTAAATGGGTAGTCCTTGAGGGAATTGATGAGTGCATGGGCAGTGCCTGTGTGAATGATTGAGTGCAAGAGTAGTGCCTGAATGATTTCATAAGTACATGGGTAGTACCTGGGTGATTGAATGAGTGCAGGGGTAGTGCCTGGGTGATTGTATGACTGCATGGGAACTACCTGAGTGAAAGTATGAGTGCAAGGCTAATGTCTGGGCCATTGGATGCACTCAAAGGTTGTCCTTCAGGGAATGGATGAGTGCATGGGTAGTGCCTGATAGAATGGTTGCATGCAAGAGTAGTGCCTAAGTGATTGCATGAGTACGTGGACTGTGCCTGGGTGATTGTTTAAGTGCAGGGGTACTGTCTGGGCAATTGGATGAATGTATGGGTAGTGTCTGAGTGGAAGGATGGGTACAAGGGTAATGCCTGGGTTATTGGATGAGTGCATATGTAGTGCTTGAGTGAATGGATGTGTGCATGGGTAGTGCCTGAGTAGATGGTTGACTGCAAGAATAGTGCCTGACAGATTGCATGAGTGCATGTGCAGTGCCTGAGTGATTGCATAAGTGCAGAGGTACTGCCTGGGTGATTTGATGAGTGCAAGGGTAAAGACTGGGTGCTTAGATCAGTGTGTGGGTAGTGCCAGAGTAAAATAATGACTGCAAGAGTAATCCCTGGGTCATTTGGTCGTGGGTAGTACCTGGGTGCCATTTTGTAAGTGAATGGGTAGTGCCTGAGTGAATGGATGAGTGCATGGAAACTGCTTGAGTGAATGGTTGAGTGCAAGAGGAGTGCCTGACTGATTGCATGAGTGCATAGGTAGTGCTTGGTTGATCGCATAAGTTCATGGGTACTGCCTGGGTGATTGAATGAGTGCATGGGTAGTGCCTGGGTGACTTCATTAGTGCAAGAGTAATGTCTGGGTGCTTAGATCAGTGCATAGGTAGTGCCTGAGTAAAAGGATCACTGCAAGAGTAATCCATGGTTCATTGGATGAGTTCATTGGTAGTGCCTGAGAGAATGGATGAGTGCATGGGTAGTGGCTTAGTGACTGGTTCAGTGGAAGAGCAGTCCCTGAGCGATTGCATAAGTGCAGGGGTAGTGCCTGAGTGAAAGTATGATTACAAGAGTCATCCCTGGGTCATCTGTCGAGTGCATGGTTAGTGCTTGAGGGAATAGATGAGTGCATGGGTAGTGCCTGAGTGAATGGTCGAGTGCAAGAGTAGTTCCCGAGTGATTGCATGAGTACATGGGTAGTGCCTGGGTGAACAGATGAGTGCAGGGATAGTGCCTGTGTGATTGGATGAGTGTATGAGAAGCACCTGAGTAAAAGTATAACTGCGAGGTTAATGCTTGGGTCACTGGATGAGTGCATGGATAGTGCCTGAGTGAATGGATGAGTGCATGGGTAGTGCCTGAGTGAATGGTTGCGTGGTAGAGTAGTGGGTGGGTGATTGCATAACTGCATTTGTAATGCCTGAGTAGTTGGATGTATATATAGGTAGTACCTCCTTGATTGCATGAGTGCATGGGTAGTGCCTGGGTGAATGTTTGAGTGCAAGAGTAGTTCCTGAGTGCTTATATGAGTGCAGGAGTGGTGTCTGGGTGCCTGGATCAGTGCATGGGTAGTGCCTAAGTAAAACGATCACTGCAAGAGCTATCCCTGGGTCACTGGATGAGTGCATGGGTAGTGCCTGAGAGAATGGATGAGTGGAATGGTAGTGCCTGAGTGAATGGTTGAGTGCAAGAGTAGTGTCTCAGTGATTGTAACCTTACACGCGCCTCCCATCCTCAACGCTAGCTGTCCTGCCCAAGACATCATCCCCTCTCCCATCAGCAAGAACCCTGCTCCCCCTCCCCTATCCGACCATCTCCTTGACCACCCCCTCACCCAATACCCACCCCATACTACTAAGACCGACTGTAACACTCAGTCCTTGACTTCCCTCTACCTCCCGGCACCCACTCTCATAAGTTCATGGCTGCCACTGCTTGACTCCACTCACGATGCGCCGTTTGCCCCGCCCAAAGATCACGCAGACACCACGTCATCTACTAGATGTCTGGACAGCAGCCTTAGGACACCCCCCTCTCAGGAAAACCTCATCCAGAACCACCATACCCCCTCCCCTGAAGAGACGGATAAACGTCTCACCCTGCTTGAAAACCAGCTAGATGCCATTGTCCAGGGTTTTAACATAATCCTTACCAACCTCGCCTCGCTCCGCAATCCTCCCCCTATTCTCCACAGCACCCTCTCCGTCATCAACCCCACCCACCAAGGGCCCCCCAAGATTCTCCACCAGAGTGGGATCGCTACTCCCCTCCTGATCCACAATCAAAACCAAATTCATACTAGTAGTACTAGAACAGCGATGTCCCCGAGTGAAACAGCAGATCTTGCCTCCTCCTACATTACCGCTTCTACCGCCACCCCCTATCCAAAATCCAGGTGATCACTGGACTCAGAAGGGACCACTTCCCCTCAAAACCGCCTAGATCACTTGCCTGCCTCACCAACTTCCCCAGGGCCCCCCTCAAGAAGAATCTCAGAAAAGAAACTCACAACACCAACTGCATGCTTATAAACTGCAGATCATCCACTAAACATGCCACAGAGTTAGCAGAATCCTTCCTCACCCACGACATTGACATAGCCTTCATCACTGAGACCTGGCTTAACGAATGCTCGATCCCACTCTTGGACACTCTTGTGCCCCAAGGCTTTGTAATCATCAACAAAGACCGAAAGGACCAAGGAGGCGAAGGTACAGCAATCATTCATAACAACAACATATCTGTGACAGAAATTGACTCCTTCAACTATAACACCTTTGAATGCCTTTCCGCCAACATCAACGCAAATGACAACATGACATTCCAGTGTCATCCATCCCCCAGGAAACACCACCACATTCACCGAACACCTGTCTGACCTGATTGCTCATTGCTCTCTCCGAGATGCCAACAACCTAATTCTGGGTGACCTGAACCTACACAGGAATGAAAAAAACAACCTGACAATCCAGAACCTAAATGAGCTGCTACACAGCAATAACCTAACCCAGCATTGCTCATAAGCAATGCACAACAAAGGAGCGATCCTGGATACATTTATCTCCCAACGTTACACCATCACTATCAATCACATCCAACCCATGGACTGGTCAGACCACCACCTCATCCTCTTTCATCACCCAACCTATCTCTCATCAACCCCTCTCCCAAGCCCCCCCAAATGGATGAACAATCTTTTGCAGATCTCCATGGCCGACCTTGAAGAAAGGGTAAGCTCACTCCTACCTACCCCCACTGACAAACTCTCCACAACGGAACTCACCACTCACTATAACTCTACTATGAATTCCATCCTAGACCAATTAGCCCCCCTGAAACTAAAAAAAAACAGGAATATTCCATCTAGGTCCTGGTTCAACTCTAACATCAACGCATTAAAGAAGACAACTTAGAACCGCAGAACAAAAATGTAGGAACACTCCCTCTACCACCCTCCTGGAACAACTCAAATCAACCCGAAGGAAATACAAAAAATTCAACAACGAAAAAAACACCTTCTTTGCCACTGCCCTAGACAACGTGAAAAACCGAACCGAAGAACTATTCAGCATCATCAGACAACAAACATCTAAGCCCTCGGCGGCCCACGACCAGGCCTCCAGGGACTTATATGACAACTTCGCCAACTTCTTTAATGACAAGATCACCAAGATTGAGCGCTCAGTAGACACCAACCCCAACGCAAACCCACCTACTGAAACCAAATCCAATGCACACAAGCACCCAAAAAAAGCCTGGAATTCCTTCAACCCCATTTCAGAAACCGAGATCCTCAAGCTGATCTCCTCTTCCAAGCCCCCATCTCACGCACTAGATCTGTTACCCACCCAATTGACTAAAAAGCTGACACTCTCCCTAGCTCCATTCTGGTGCAAGATCATAAAGAGCACCTTAAATGCCATAGTCATACCTGACTGCCTCAAAGTCGGCCAAGTTACACCTCTACTAAAGAAACCTGGCCTTGACACGAATGATCTGAATAACTTCAGACCCGTTTCCAATCTCCCCCTCCTTGACAAAATCTTCGAAAAGTGCATTCTTCTACAACTGACTTAAAACATGGACAGCATCAACCTCATTGATCGCCACCAATCGGGCTTCAGAAAAGGATGTCGCACCGAGACCGCGATCCTTAACATCATGGATGAAATTCACAAGTCTCTTGACACTGACCAATGCTGCCTATTGATCCTCCTGGACTTATTGACAGCCTTTGACACGGTGGACCACAATCTACTCATCAAGGCTCTTCAAGATAGGGTAGGTGCAGATGAAGTGGTAATACAATGGTTCTCCTCCTTCTTACACAACTGCACCCAGAGGATAAAAATCAACTCCTTCATATTCGACCTACACCCTGTCAGCAGAGGCGTCCATCAAGGATCAGTGCTCTCACGTCAACTGTTCAACATATATATGGAACCCCTCACCTCCCTACTCAAAAAAGCCAACATCCCCTTCCACCTATATGCAGACGATACGCAGATCTATCTGGAATCCTCCTCAATAACACTCTCAAAGAAGTCCAACACTGACTATCCATAAACCACCTCAAACTCAACCATGAAAAAAACGAAATCCTCCTCATCTCCAACAAAGAAAAGAACCCCCAAATCATGGAATGACTTAAAGCAATCGATGCTCTCAAGGGCAATCTCACCCTAGCCAACTCCGTTAAATCACTAGGCATCACCCTGGACCCCAAACTTGACATGACCAAACACATCAAGAACTCCTCAAAGAGTGCCTTCCTCAATCTGAAGCTCCTGAACAAAATAAAACCATTCATCCCTCCCAAGGACCTCAAGCAAGCCACCCAATCCCTGGTGATATCCAGACTCGACTCTGGAAATGCTATCCTAACCGGTACAGCCAAATCCCACCTTGCCCCCCTCAAAACTACTCTCAATGCAGCAACCAGAACGGTCACTGGAATCAGGAAATTTGATCACATTGCACCTGCACTCAAAGAACTTAAATGACTCCCAATAGAGATGCGTGCTAGCTTCAGAACCGCCTGCCTCACGCACAAAGTTCTCCACACAGGGAAACCGGAATACCTGGCCTCCAAACTCAAAAAAGCCGGCCAGTCAAGGAACCTCAGGAGCTCCAACACCCTACTGCTCATCCCCATGAAAACTCGCAAGCAAAAAAACTGCTGCTCGATCCATCGCTGGAAGCGCACCCAAAATATGGAACTCTATCCCAGCAAACATTAGGACTATCCCATCCTTTGTAAAATTCAAAAGGCTCCTAAAAGACCTCTTCCTCAACCGTGCATTCTCGAGCAGTTAACCTTCGCTAAAGCACACACCCATGCAATCCGCAGCACCTTGACACTTTGTCACCGATTCTACCTCCTCCCAGTGTACCCTTGCCCCACCCCGATCATGGTTCCGCCCTAGACTATGTACGCGCTGCGATGCCTCACTGGACTTCCATACCTCAATGCTGCATACATGCTGGGACTTACTAACCATCATGTGTATATTTGCCTTATTTCGTGATTCTCTCATTTTAACTGTTGTAAAGCGCTCCGATACCCTCGGGTCTGGCCAGCGCTATATAAAACTCCTGAATAAATAATAAATAAATAAATAAACAAGATTGTATGAGTGCAGAGGTAGTGCCGAGGTGATTGGATGAGTGCATGAGTTGTGCGTAAGTGGAAGGATGGGTGCATAGGAATGCCTGGGTAATTTGATGAGTACATCCGTGGTGCCTGATTGAATGGATGAGTGCCTAGGTACTGGCTGAGTGAATGTTTGACTGCAAGAGTAGTGCCTGAGTGATTGCATGAATGCATGGATACTGCATGGGTGAATGCATAAGTGCAGAGGTACTGTCTGGGTGATTGGATGAGTAAATGAGTAGTGCCTGAGTGACTTTATGAGTGCAAGGGTAATGTCTTCATGCTTATATCAGTGCATGGGTAGTGCTTGAGTGAAAGTATGAGTGCAAGGGTAATGCCTGGATCATTGGATGAGTCCTTGGGTAGTGCCTGAGTGAATGGATGAGTGCTAGGGTAGTGCCTGAATGAATGGTTGAGTGGAAGAGTAGTGCCTGGGTGATTACATGACTGCATGAGTAATGACTTAGTGATTGGATGAGTATATAGGTAGTGCCTCCTTGATTGCATGAGTGCATGGTTAGTGCATAAGTAAATGGTTGAGTGCAAGAGTAATTCCAGAGTGATTGCATGAGTACATGAGCAGTGCCTGGGTGATTGCAAAAGTGCAGACATACTGCCTGGGTGATTGGATGAGTGCGTGAGTAGTGCTTGAGTGACTTCACGAGTGCAAGAGTAATATCTAAGTGCTTAGATCAATGCATGGGTAATGCCTGAGTACAAGAATTACTGCAAGAGTAATCTCTGGGTCATTGGATGAGTGCATGGGTAGTGTCTGATAGAATGGATGAGTGCATGGGTAGTGACTGAGTGAATGGTTGAGTGAAGAGTAGTGTCTGAGTGATTGCATAAGTACATGGGTAGTGCCTGTGTGATTGCATGAGTGCATGGGAAGTACCTGTGTGAAAGTATGATTGCAAGAGTAATCCCTGAGTTATTGAAGGAGTGCATGGGTAGTACCTTAGGGAATGGATAAGTGCATGTGTAGTGCCTGAGTGAACTGATGTGTGAACACGTAGTGCCTCCTTGATTGCATGAGTGCAAGAGTAATCCCTGGGTGATTGTATGACTGCAGGGGTAGCGGCTGGGTGATTGGATGAGTGCATGGGTAGTACCTGAGTGAATGGTTGACTGCAAGAGTACTGCCTTAGTGATTGTATGAGTGCATGAGTAGTGCATGGGTGATTGCATGAGTGCTCGGCTAATGCCTGGGTGATTGGATGAGTGCATGGGTAGTATCTAAGCAAAAGGATGACTGCCTTCCTGATTATATGAGCAACATGATGATCGTTTTCAAATACTGTATAGGATCAACATTATTTATATTAGAAACAAATAACATATAATTACACTTTTTTTTAAATGTCATGCTACCATGCACATTATATTATGTATGCTTACCTTTTAAGTAATTTAGGGATATTACTCAGTAGAAGTATTTTAGAGTAGTATTCTCCTAAACAGCATTACAACTCTTTTCAAACTTCAATAGCACCTACTATAAAGAATAAGAAAAACTGTTAGTAAATGATAATGTATTACAAAAATTATATTATATTTTTAAGAACACAACATTAAATGATAATTATTTGACATTTTCAGTGTCCCTTTTTGCTGTTCTCAGATTCTACTTAACTTCACCACACACAGTGATTTCAATGTAGTATAGTCATTGAACAGCGGGGAAAAAAATTATCAAAGTGAAATCTATCAAATACAAACCAGACAATGTTCCTATTCAAGCCAATGCAACATATGCCAATCCCTCTTTGAACTCTGTACTTCCAATATTTAGAAACGCAGTGTCTTTACTTAAACCTTGAGATTTATGAATAGTTACTGCATGTGCAAAAGACAGAGGAAGCTGTTGTCTGCGAACATACAAATCTTTTACAAGCAAAAAACATACAGTACAATGCCCAATCTGTCTCACCTCTTTAATCTGATCAAATTTTATAATCAGGAATTCTATTCCATCTCTATTCTGAAATTTTACAAAATCAACACCATTTCCCATTGCTCAATTTACTAAACCTTCTTCTACATTCAAATTACCCCGTAAAATTACCCGACAGTTTATACATACATGCAAAGTCTTTTCTAAGCATGCAGTTTTAGATACAGACTTTTTCAAAGAATCCAATTGAGCCTGCAGTTTCTCTGTAAGAAGAATAGTCACTCCCTGATGTTCAATTTGATCAATAGCTTCAATTTCTATGTGTTCTTTTTCCAGTTTGAAAAGTTGTTGTTTAAATATAGAACACTCTTGCAGTGTAGGCATTAGGCAAACTATAGACTGCTTTTCTCGAAGCATGTTGTACATTACTTCAGCTGCTGTGTTTCCAGTTGTTAACAAGTTCCTTAGTGGCCGACTTTCCAAAGCTTGTTTGCCATGTTTCGTCAAAACACCAATTCTTATGTGTTGAAGAATATTTCCGTAATCTTCATCACTTGCTTGCCGCATATAATTAACAATTTCTTTATATTCAAAATGTAACCAAATTATCTCATTTCCAATACTTCCCAAAGATTTCCTAGTGTCTTCATGGACAAGTGTTTTAAAAACAGGTTGTCCTTTTACAGGAATACGTTGTAGTAGATCCCCGAATACAATTAAATGTTTTCCTCCAAACAGAATATCGTAATCTGTTTTTAAAATCTGTTGCATTCTTAAATGTACAAAGGCAAGCATTGAGTTTGAGACCATGCTCACCTCATCAATGATTAAAAGTTTCATTTCCTTCAGTACTCTTAAGACTTCATAATAAGCTTCTCCAGATAGCTTCTGATATTCCAATTTGTTATCATGTTCAACTGGTAGCATAATTAATCGATGTAAAGTAATCCCTTTAATGCTGTGTGCTGCTAATCCAGTTGGAGCTGTTACAACCCAAGATAAATGTGATTCTTTAGTTTTGTATATAAAACTGGTCAAAACTTTTAGAAAGAAACGTTTTCCTGTTCCAGCTTGACCACTGATGTACATTAGAATAGGTTTAAATGATGAACATTGGCATCCTTTTTTCTTGTGTAGCAAATCATGTTGTATCTGTTGTTTGACTTGTAGATATATTTCTTTCTGTTCAATATTTAGTTGTGCTTGTTGCATTGCAGTTTCTACCTCATTCATGGCTATTGCTGCTTCATTTTTGATAATTGATTGCTCTAGTGGATCTTGACCCAGTGGACCAGAACTTTGACTATCTTGAGAACTTTCTCTAGCTATTTCAGCTGCAATAGTACTTTCTTGTTTCATATCATCATTCAACATTTGTAGATATATTGGGAAAATTGTGCACTGAATACTATCTTTACTTGCATAAAGAGAATCTTAATAGCAGTCAAAATCTACAAGTAATCCTGTTTCACTACGCCAAGGCTTGTACAGTTGCAGAAGTGCTAAATAGAAATATTTCTGTGGTCAATAAGATTTCCTTTAACATGTTTTACCAAACTCCATCACATCCATATTTTTCTTTTTTAATATTTTCTGTAACTTTTCTTTTAAAGCTGTAATGTTGAAGTATTTCATACAGACATAGGTTTTTGAGATGTGGACTCCTTTTGGGATAGTATGTATCCAACATATTAGTTTTAACAATATCTGATCCATATTAACATGTGTATATGAGGAGCACCTCTGGCTTGGTACTCCTTTCTCCAAAAGAAATCAGTAACTTCTCCACGAGGTGGATTATTTTTATTGCAAATGAAAGACATCATAGCTTGAAACCTATGATTAAAATATCTGCACACATTTATAGGATCCAAGGAACACAGTTCTTCAGTTGTCTTCAATTCAATGTTTTTAACATTTGGATTTGCTTCTTGTAGAAATTCAAGTAATTCTTTCCACGCATATTCAGCACAGCTAAGTGTTACAAACCATGTCGGAGTACCTAAGTTTCTTAACATGCATTTAGGTTCTCCATGACAACAATACCAATACTTATTAGTACCACGTTGGCACGCCCTCAAATTAATTAACTGAGATTCTAAATTATCATCTTTTTGTTCAACTTTGTCTTTGATCCCTTTTGAAGAAACATGTTCAAAATGAACTCCTGTTTTTAATATGTGGTTCATTGCATACGAAAGTGCAGACAAATCGCTTTCAAACAGAAAATGAAATATATATGGAATGCACTGCTAAAATCTTGCACCTTCACAAAATACTATTATTGATCTGTATTCTGAAGCTGGAATCTGTACATCTCGCTCATTAACTCATCCACCTTCTCCAGTGGGGATAATAGCTGGGGAAAACAATAACCTTCTAAAACATTTTTTCCATACACTTATGGGACTTTCCTTTGCTTTTTTCATTTGAAATAACTCAATACTGTTTCCAATCATATCTATTGAATGCAGAGGATGTATTGTATAATGTTCATAAATCTGTTTAGTTCTGCACTTGTCCACTTTTTTCAATTTCTGCAGCTGAAAATACTGTTTCATCTTCTAAGCATATTACGTCTTCATCAACCTTCACACTCATATAATAAATGTTATTGTGTCTCTGGAATACTGTAACCTTTTGAAGTTTACTAACATCTACAAACTCATGCCAAATTTTTCGACTCTTTGTTGGTACACCATTTACTAGAATAACTACAGGCTCATTTTCTTCTCTGTCTGCAACAACAATTTCAATGTTTTTCTTAAAATCTGAAGGTAAGTAGACAACTCTTCCTTTCAGACCTTTTTGTAAATCTGTTGGTGACAGCTTATCTGTTTTGGGCTCCATATGTACTATGGCCTGAAATGGGTGTATAGATTGAAAACAAATAGACTCATATGTATTTAAATCAGTCAGTTCTTGAGGAATAGGTACCAACTCTACGTTGTTATGTGCTCCTCTCACTGGTAACATGGTTCAGATTGCTGTGCTAAATTTGGTTAGTCCCAAGATTCTCGGCAGTTGGTATCAACTGAAGCTTCAACAGAAAAGTGAGGTTTAAGACAGGTTGACAAAAGAACTAGAAATTGGGCTACTTGCTATGAGTTTGTGGAAAGTTACAGTTGAAGTAGGCCGTATAAGTTTATGTGTCTGCTTGAAGTGAAAAATGTAGTCTGTCAAATGTATAACTCTACATGCTCTTGTGAGTGAGGTATGTGCCTACTTCTACATCTATTGTCTCATGTGTTATTCATCTGAAAATGGTAGCTCGAAAACTTGGTTGGTTTGGCTACCTGTGGACAAATATCTCAGTTCTGCTCTATCATTTGGTCGCACAGCCTCTGATGTCTTCTATATATACGTGTTATGGAGCCTCTCAAATAGCCAGTTCAATACTCAGGTGCCATGTTTTACGAGCTGAGAGGAATACATTAGACTTTTTTTACACAAATTTAGAGACCATACACTGTGAAACACAGGTATCCAAAACGCACAGACTCATGTATGTACGCTTTTAGAAATATGGTGAGACTTATAACAGTGATATGGTTGAATACCTGTGTTTCAGAGCGCATGCTGTCTAAATTTGTGTAAAAAAAATTTTTGTATTTCTTTCTGCTCATAAAACATGGCATCAGGGTATTGAACAAGCTATGTGGGAGGCTCCATAATACCTGTCCTCCCTGGAACGAAAGCAAGCATCCTGGGACGAGTTTCCGGGTCTCACTCCTCATCTGCCAGGCTAGCTTGAATCCAGTGGCACAGTGAGCAAGGAACCCAAGTCTGGGCATCCCTTGGCCACTTAGGGCGAACATAGAAAACACAAAAAGATGATGGACGGAGTACTGAAACTTTTCAACCACTCATCCCAAGTCACAGATCTGGCTTTAATCCATTCTTCTTTTGCTCACTAGGCCACTCCAGCTTGGACCTAGCCAAATGCAAAATAGTCTTGACCCTGTTCCTCATGGGAACAGTCCAGCCCGAACTGCCAAGCCAGATCCTCCCTGGACCAGAAACAAGCATCCTGGGACCGGTTTCGGGGTTTCACCCCTCACCAGCCGGACTAGCTTGAATCCAGTGGCACACTGAGCAAGGGACCAATGTCTGGGCATACCATTGCCCACTTAGGGTGAACGTAGCAAACACAACAGGATGATGGACAGAGTGCTGAGACCTTTCAACCACTCACCCCCAGTTAGAGATCTGGGTTGAAGCCATCGTTCTTTTGCTCACTATGCCACCCCAGTTTGGACCCAGCCAAATGCAAATCAGTCTTGACCCTGTTCATAATGGAAACAGTCCATTTATTTATAATAAACTGAGTTTACAGAAGGGAATCAGTGCTCTGAAGAAAGTGATGCCATCAGGTTCTGACCCAGATAGTTTTGTGTTCAGAAATCTAATATTTTTGTGGACATGCAGAAACACTTCAATTGCATTAATAGGAAACTCTGTTATTGTTAGCAACAGTGGTATAATGTGCTTTCACCTTTAGTTCCTAAAACAGCCTCGCTGCAGCCTGTACTGCAACTATAAGAGGAGCAAAAACATTAGATCTTCGCAACACCTAGGAGAATAGTGCTGCCCTTATGCAACATTGATTGCACCACAGTTCTGAAGTTCTGTTCCAGAATATAAGATTATTATTCCATTCAGAATTCTAAATTAGACCTTCATGTCTTTTGCAGGGAAATTATTGTGCACATGGAGGCATGGACATCAGCTGGGGGGGCAGGGGTCGCAGTTGCGACTTCTGGCTTACCCCTTGCTACCACTGGCACTGCTTTTGCAACCCCTGGTCTCAGAGGTGGCAACATCAGTGCCTGGAACACAGGGGCTGCTCTTCCTAATAGACTCTGGTTGGTGCGCCACTTGCCTGGTTTTTGCAATCTCTTTTACTATACAAATAGTGAATATTATTATTCACTACTAGTGTAATAAAAATGGAGTACATTAGCTGGAATATAACACTATCTGGAAGCTAAGGTAAGCAAAAAATGTTGTGAAATGTATGTTGTATGCCTGCTTGCAGATGAGAGTGTGTTTATGTGCGTGAGAGGGTGTGAATGTGTGAGTATGTGTAAGCATGTATGAATGAGTCAACGTAAAGGCCAAATGGCGTGCAATGTCACTTCCTCTACCCCTGGGATTTTGGTGAATTGACGTCCATACATGGCTGAGAATTATCAGGTATTTTCACCAATGCAGTGTCACAGAAAGTAACACAAATTGCTGCAAAGTCTTGGTAACCTGTCTATTATCCAGAGGAAATGTCGATTTGCACTGAAAAGTAGCCATAACGAACCAAATGTGCTTCACTTTTCATCAAAGGGTTGTCGTTTGGATGTTATGTGGGTGTTCCGATGCAACCACCCATGGTTTTTGATGCAAAGCTCTATCAAGTAAAAATGTTAGACCGAGATTTGCGCCAAACATATGTCTCCTGGAGACATGCATAACATTTGTAAAAAAAAATATTTTCTCAAAACTTTTCAAAAAGTGTATGTCTGCTGTAATGTACAATACAGATACAAAGTGGGAAATGTTTTCATCTATGCCTATACATAGTATTTTGTACTGGAAGTGTACCCTCTCTGTACAAAAGCTATGCTATACATTATGCACACGTCCTTGTGCCTTTTGGTGCTAGGGTGTGTGCATGATGTAAGGCAGCTTAAAGTGCACAAGGACAGGGGAAGAGAGCAGTACGTATCTTAGTACATGTGGTGCTGTTATGCTCTCTACCTTTTGTACAATACACAGGGGTGTAGCTCTCAGTGGTGAACCAGGTGCAATGGCACCTGGACCCAGAGGTCTGATGGATCTACTGAACCTCGATTATTGTTGTATTTCACTGACCAAGAAGCAGTCAGGTTGTTTTTATTGTCAATCAATCAATCAAATCACTTTATTCG
This sequence comes from Triturus cristatus, assembly GCF_964204655.1. Classification (NCBI taxonomy): domain Eukaryota; kingdom Metazoa; phylum Chordata; class Amphibia; order Caudata; family Salamandridae; genus Triturus; species Triturus cristatus. Next base: position 805,817,204 of record NC_140594.1, on the reverse strand, counting down.
ATTAATAAAATATCAATCATAAAAGTTACAAAAATACATCACAGATTAATTTTTTAAAAGACCAGAAAATTCATATCAACAGTTGGTCAGTTTTCTTATTCTCATAGACGTACATAAAAATGAGGCGGAGCTAGAACAGATTAAGGCAAAATAATACATAAAGCCACATAGCAGTATAATTAAGGCCCATCCAAATCAAGTGAGCTCAATGAACAATGCTCACAACGGCTTATTTAACTATTTTCCTTTGACAAGCTTTTGCCTTATCCTCCATGCATGTCCTAAAAACTTTGCTATACCACAAGTAACACTTGGAATTAGCGTTTCATAGGTTAAAATGCGTAAAGCCACCCTGTGGGATGAACAGCCCAGATTAATACAAACTGGTTTTAGCCACCTAGACCTCACTTGGCTGTATGCCCTACAAGCAAAGATAAAATGTGCTATAGATTCCGTAGGGCAAACACAACCCGGGCAGCCCTCGTTATTTCCCATCTGGTCGCTCCAACCATTCTGGAAGTCTCGGAGAGGAAGAGTGCCGTACCTGAATTTAAGGTAGAGGACTCTGTCCCCCGGGGACTCGATGAGGTCAAGGAAGGGTTCCAGTCTTGGGGTATGCTTGACATCCAGAAATCTCTCCGACAGAATACCATTTTGATTTTTGTTGGTCATAGCAGAAATCCAGTCCCAGTAAAGCCTTTTCACTAGAGGTTTGGGAGGGGGCATCTGACTCTCCCAAGCCTGGTCCAAACCAATTGCAACCACTAATTTCTTCAGGTTGGACACCCAACCGACCTTATGACCTGCACCCAATCTTATCAGTTCATTTAGGCCGGATGCATAGTGGCTTAGGTCGGGAGACCTCCTGAGCCGGGTCCAGTATAGCAGGGGACGCAGCCTCGCCACTTCATTTATTGGGTGTCTCCCAAGGTCGTAACGGAGCGGGATTAGGGGGGTAGATGGAGGGAGCGCAACTAAGTCGCGAAAAAATTTATTCTCAGATCTTACTAACTCAGAGAGATTGTCAAACCCCCAGAGTTCCGCCCCATATAGGCACCCAGGCAGAGCCTTGCCCTCGTATACTTTGATAGCAGGGACTACAGGCCGGCTATAGGAGAGTATCTGATGCCTCGCTATAGCCCCGGAAATCCGTTTATGGTTCAAGACCATTTTGGACAGATGGGGGGACCATTTCATTTTATTGTTCATCCTTACCCCAAGATAATCAAATGCCTCAACTAATTCCAACGGGCTACCATTCAACTTAAATTTATTCCTGAAACTTTTAGATGGTGCCAGAGCCATTAACTTGGTTTTAGATATGTTAATAACCAGGCCTCTGGCTACACAGAACGAGGTGAAGCGATCGAGGAGTTTCTGTAAGCCCATAGGACTCTTGGAGACCAGGAGGGTGTCGTCCGCGAATAGTAAAGTTGGTGTTTTTTCCCCGCACAGGGTTGGGGCATCGGTCGAGTCCTCGCTCAAATGGTCTGCCACCCCATGTATGTAGAGAGAGAACAAGGTCGGCGCCAAGACACAACCCTGGCGTACTCCTCTCTGGACAACTATTTTCTCAGTAAGCTGGCCCTGGCCCCCCCACCTTACTCTGGCAAAGTTATCTTCATGCAGTCGCTTGACAAGAGACAAAATCAGAGGAGGGATTCCTAGGTCAAGCAAAACTTGCCAGAGCTTGGAACGGGGGACCAGATCGAAGGCTGTTTTAGGTCTATAAAAGCCAAATACAGGCTACCCTTCTCGATGGTTACAGTTTTCCAATGGATCAGGCAGAGTCTAAATACCTGATCCATCGTACCAACACCACATCTAAATCCAGCCTGGAAATGGGACAAAACACCCTCCTCATCAATCCATCCCTTCATCCGTGTTAAGAGGACCCTGCCAACCACTTTTTGGATGACATCGATTAAACTAATCGGTCTGTAATTGGCAGGATCCTCTCTATCTCCCTTCTTGTAGATGGTCACCACCTCAGCCCCTTTCCAGGATTCAGGTACAGGGTGGCCGTTTGCTATGAGGTTTAGGGATCTACAGATAAATTGTGCCCAGAGATTTTTTTCATGAATCACAAGGTCACCCGGAAGTCCGTCGGGACCAGCTGCTTTACCGGGCGCAATCGAAGCAATAGCTGTGAGAACCTCATTGAGGCCAAAATGCTCATTCTCAGGTGGGGGTACAGGAGGCTCTAATTTGTGCCCTTGCTCAAGCGGGATAAGCCCTTCATCACCCATATATAATTTCTGGAAATGATCGAACCAGTCTCGCCCCGAGATATGGTTCGATAGTGGGTCAGCCCCTCTCCTTGTGCCAACATTAATAGGATCCCAAAATAGTGTGGCATCCTTCAGCTGGGCTGCAGATTTAAGTTCTTGCCAGTGAGATTCTTCCCAAGCTCGTTTGGCTAAGGCAATAGACCTATAGTATATTTTTCTTGCAGACAGGATGTTAGTCTGAACCTTAGATTTTAGAGCTTTCGAGAGGTCCTGCCTCCTTGTCCTACACTCATTAGAGTACCACGGGTTTTCACCCTTGGGAGGGGGACGCTTACAGCCCCGGTAAGCTTTGGCCTGGAAAAACTCGCTCACGTTGTCCACAGTTGAAAGATATATTTCCTTGAGCTTTGAAGAGTGCACAGGAGAGGGGGGAGTGTCAGGGACATCATTAAGTAATAAGATATTGTCATTAATGATCTTCCTGATGCCCTCCAATGACAGTTCACATTCGGCAACCTTGGGCCATTTAAGGCGCCGATTACAATTGGAGGGGACAATTTCCCTCAACCCAATGCTCTTGGTGCTAACAAGCTCAGTGGAAATAAGGACGGGATTACACAGGAAATGCATGGACAAAGGATTGTGGTCACTTTCGCATCTTTGGACCACTTCCATATCAATAAAGTCGCCCCAGGATCCGACGTCCAGCAGTATATAGTCAATGCGCGAGGGCACCTTGGTTCTAGTGAAGGTAGGAGCTCCCATTAGATCAGATTTGGATCTGCCATTGGTCGCCCTCAAATTATGCTCTAGAGTCAGAGCATTGATTTGTATGGCTCTTGGAGACCATTTCTTTATTGGGGGGAGACTAAGGCAGGGGATATCCCACTTAGCGTCTAGGTCCCTGGTGCCCAGGATGTCCTCATTGCAGAGTGGATCAAAGGTGCAATTTAGATCTCCTGCGACAATTATGCCTGCTGTGGAGGTAATGGCCGTAAGCTCTGTATCTAAGGTTGATATAATGGGGCTTACTTGGCCACCCGGGGTCCCTCTGGCATATACGTTAAAAATTTCCAGGCCAACTTTACAGTCTGGCCCGGCAATGGAAATGTGGAGAATATCCTGAGAAGAAGTTGCAAGATTTCTAACAGACCAATTCAAATGAATGTTGACCCAAACGAGGAGTCCCCCCGAGGGCCTGCCTCTGGGTGAACTGATGGCTGGGATATGAAAAGTGGTATAGCCTGGCCTATAAAGGGGGACTAGACTCCATGTCTCCTGGAATAAAAGAATATCAAATTTATTGACAAAGTCATTCCAAAGGGGGTCTGCAAGGTTTTTTTCCAGACCCGCAATATTCCAGGATAAAAGGTGGAGTGATCTTGAACAGTTAAGGGGGGTATCTTTATTTACATCCACCACCCCATATGGGGGAGTGGCTTCTCTTAATGGTTGTGGGAGAGCCAAGCTGTCAATGCTAACCCCACCCGAGTCCATAAACAGAGAATGATCTAGAGCAGTATTATCCATTTGGTGGTGGCATTCCGGGACAGGAGAAGGGTTATCTGGGCAGCTATAAATCAGTCAATCAACCTGTCTGAGTCCTGATTCGTCGGACTCATGCAGGTATGACCAAGAAGGGAAAGAGCGGATCTGGATCGAGGAAGACTCCGGCGGGGATGTCCTAAGTTCCAGCACTAGTAGATTTTCTGCTAGAAAGGGGTCGCTGAGTTCAATCTCAAGACAGTCCGCCTGTGCATCTGCCCTGGTAATCCTATTTACTCTAGACAGATCGTCTCTAATAATGGATCTACACCCCCTTACATAGCGCAACCAATGAATGGCTTTGTTGAGTAATGAATCCCTACATTCATAACCCCCTTGGCTGGCTAGTTTAGGAACGTTGGTCATATACACCTTGGCCCTATTAAATGGATGGTGTGGACGAGGGCCAAGGGTGGTTCTAAGGGGGGGGTGGTATGATGGAAGCTCGGGCAGGGAAAATGTGGTATTGTTGTGTTCGATTGGCATAGGTCTAGTGTCAGGTACCACGTTCCGAGCCTCGCCTCTCGTGATGTCTGCGTAAGATCTAGCCTTATCATTAATGACCATCTTCTTAGCAAGCCCCCTGATCCTGTGATCTTGGGATGGGGTTAAACAAGTATTTAGAGTGTGTTTTGTAAGCCCCTGTGTGTCCCTCCCGATGGGGGCAGTGGCCTCCCATAGTGGAAATGCGGGGGAGGTCGTGGTAGGGGAGGCTTGACCCTGGGCTAGACTATCCAGCCTCACGGTCAGTAGTGCCACCATATCCTCCAACTTCCTTATCCTAGCCAACAGATCCAACTCAGAGTATCCAGCCTCTGGGCCGGTGGCTGGCCTTTCACTTAAAGTTGATGCCATACTATCCTCTGGGGCCGATATAGTAGTAATGCTGGTATATGGGTCAAGAGGAGAGAATCTGTTTGAGCATAGAATGGGAAGGGGAGTTATCTGGGCTTGTTGCCACACCAACCCTGGTTCTGATGGTGGGGGTGGAGAACTGGGCGAAACAACATCCACAGGATGGTCATGTGTTACCGATAAAGGAGCTAGCGTGGACTTGTTACTGCTAAGCTGGTTGGTAAACATTGTGGGGATGGTTTTTCTGCGTGATTTATTGCACGTTTTACCACCCCTCTGATCCACGTTTTCTATGTCTTTTTGGATGTCATTACCAAGTGCTTCCTCGCAGTCATTAACAATTCCCTCAATTCTCTCCAAAACACAGTTAAGGCCAGCATGCAAACTCTTTTTTGCTTTTTTCCCTTTTTTTATGCCGACGGCACCACCTCCCTCCATAGCTTTCCTCTTCCCCATAATAAACCCCCACAAAAATATTACAAACTGATAAGATACAAGATAGATATCTTATAAATCTAAAACATGCTAAATTTTAAAAGCATAAAACCAAGTAATCACATGATAAAAACAAATAGCGCTCAAGACAATATATGAGTGTAGCAACAAAAATCTCAAGCCCATATGCAAACCAATTGTGATGGGACAATTACCATGGATTACATCAAGTAGGCCCATCCACAGTCCAAGTCCAAAGCACTAAGAATAATAACAACACAAACCGACCAGAGTACCTGTACCAAGCACGTACACGAGGACCGATGTTAGAGGGGGGGCCCAGCCCAGCCTCAGCCAGCCCCTGACGACCCCAGACGGCCCGCCCTTTGCCCGGGCTTAGCCCGGCACACGCCCGCGCGCGTCCCGCGAGGCGGAGAACGCGAGATCCAAATGCAGGTGCTGGGGTCAAGGGGGCGTGGCCTCCGCTGCTCGCACTCCCGCTGCTGTTCCTGGCGTCTCCCGGGCAGTGCTGCTATTCGTTCCAGCCAGGTATGTGGCCCCCAGTGCGAAGCGTCCCCCGCGAAGCGGGAGGCGCGAGGTCCAAATGAAGGTGCTGGGGGTCAAGGGGGCGTGGCCTCCGCTGCTCGCACTCCGCTGCTGTTCCTGGCGTCTCCCGGGCAGTGCTGCTACTCGTTCCAGCCAGGTATGTGGCCCCCAGTGCGAAGCGTCTCCCGCGAAGCGGGAGGCGCGAGGTCCAAATGAAGGTGCTGGGGTCAAGGGGGCGTGTGCTCCGCTGCTCGCACTCCCGCTGCTGTTCCTGGCGTCTCCCGGGCAGTGCTGCTACTCGTTCCAGCCAGGTATGTGGCCCCCAGTGCGAAGCGTCTTTATTGTCTTTAACCCCTTGCGTGCTCATGACGGAACCACTCCGTCATGAGCCACGGGCGCCGTGTGCTCATGACGGAGTGGTTCCGTCATGCTGCGGCCGTTGCGGCCGCTCCGCCCACGCGGCGCTGATTCCCTGCCTGTGCGGGCGAATAATGCACAGCGCGCCCGTGGCTCATGATGGAGTGGTTCTGTCACGAGCATGGCGGTGCCGCGCTGACCCCAAACCCCCCCAGCGCCGCGAAGGAATTCGTGCCGCGGCGAAGGGGTTATTGTGTGTGTGACATTAAACATATGTAGTCGGTTTGACTATGGCACATGGTACCCATGGTAAACCAATGACACTGCAGGACAGTGCTGGAATTTCGTCTACTGCACCGGATTGCATACATTCTAAGTAAATGTGCCCCTTAATGCACTGACTGATTGAGGAACAGCAAACAATTAAAAGAAGGAATTTAAATAAGATTGAACTAGAATTGAGATATAAAGTGAAAAGTTGGAAGACACTCCTTTCTAGGGGGGTTAAGCTTAAGATAGTGATATGGCTTTCATGGGATAACTTGGATAAGGAGGCGATATACTCTAGGGAGTATATTTGCATGCATGTCTGATTATTGTGATCTGTATTCATAACACTTTCTTTTCCATTTATTGTTAGAAAATGAAATAATAATATTAATGACATTCGTACATGAACAGCTACATGCTCAGTTATTTAAAGAATACTTTGATGTTACATTAAAATCAAGAGAGAATCACGAGAATGGTTATCTCACCGAGGCAGACGAAGAACATTCAGTTAGCTTACACCAAAGGACTCAGCTGGTCTGTGCCAGCCATTTAGAAAGCAAAAAGCCTAGCTGGGCAAATGGTGGAGTCAATGAGCGTAATAGTGGTTAGATGTTAGTTTAAGTGATTCCTCTGCATTGAAGGTATGAAAGGCTCCTGCTGAGAATCTCCTCCTCACCTGGAATCTGTCAGGAGAAATATGCAGTGGTGGCTAGTTTAATCAACAGCACATGTGTGATATCTTTACTTTTTGTAGAGCACCTTTTGGGCTTGTAGAAATTTAATTTTGGAGGTAAGTCTCCTCCAGAAGTAAGCCTACCACCATTCCCTTTTTAGCTGTACGTTTTCTGGGTGGAGATCTGATCAGCCTAAAACCAAACATGGAACACCCTCCCCATCCTCCTGCGGCAGACCGAAGACCTCCTAACCTTCAGAAGACTTCTCAAGACCTGGCTCTTCGAACAGTAGCAGCTCACCCCCCCCCAGCGCCTTGAGACCCTCACGGGTATGTTGTGCGCTTTATAAATGCTATGATTGATTGATTGAAATATCACAATACTGCTACATCATTTTGCATCAATAGTGGGAATGCTATAGGTGGGAAACATTTTAGGAGCGGCTAGCTATTCCTGTTCAAACGGCATGGTCGGAATTTTCCTTAAAAAGTTCAGGTCATCCAATTTTTTGTGTGCTCAAGGCTTAAAGAGGAGAAAAGTAGATGAAGAAATAGCACTTGAATCTCTGAAGGAAATAAATGATGTTGTTTTGCCAAATCTTCTACGTGAATTCTCCAGCCTGAACAGACTTTTATGTGGGCGATATCCAGTCACCTTCATAAAATGGGTATCCGGGGATGCTGAGGCCTGTTTGGATGCTGTAAGGTTTGTGTGCTTGTTGCTGAGAGCGGTTACTATGAATCCAGAGTACAACCAAAGCTGTCCGAGTTTCTTGCTAAGCTGGAGGAGGGGCATCATAAAAATGAAAAGGAACCATTTATGAGGAGTAAACTGGTACTACCTGGACAGGGTGACTGCGTTTAGTTAGTCTTGCAAAGTTTTCCTCATATTGACAAGGTCACTGAAGACCTCCTGAAGATTTCACAAAGTTTGGTAACAGGCAAACTCCCCTCCCCAATTTTACATTTCAAATCACACAATCATAATTTCACCCAATCCCTCATTCCTGTCTTGATACAGCCTTCAGGTATGTTCTGCTGACGATTGTTTGAGCTCTATAATAGTTTCTAAGGGATGTATGTCGTTACAACGCACACTTTTACAACACATGCACTTACAACGCATTTTTTACAACGCAAAATCCATTACAACGCATTCCATTACATAGCATGACACTACAACGCATTTTTAAAAACTACCTTTACAACGCATTCCATTACAACGCATACTACCTTTACAACGCATACCATTACAACGCTTAATATTAAATTGCATTTAAGGTAAGTATTAGATAGTATAGGGGTAAAAATTACTTTTCTAACTCCAGGGGGTGCAACAGTAGGGTAAGTGTTGGATAGTATAGGGGTAAAAATTACTATTCTAACTCCAGGGGGTGCAACAGTAGGGAAAGTGTTGGATAGTATAGGGGTAAAAATTACTATTCTAACTCCAGGGGGTGCAACAGTAGGGTAAGTGTTGTATAGTATAGGGGTAAAAATTACTATTCTAACTCCAGGGGGTGCAACAGTAGGGTAAGTGTTGGATAGTATAGGGGTAAAAATTACTATTCTAACTCCAGGGGGTGCAACAGTAGGGTAAGTGTTGGATAGTATAGGGGTAAAAATTACTATTCTAACTCCAGGGGGTGCAACAGTAGGGTAAGTGTTGGATAGTATAGGGGTAAAAATTACTATTCTAACTCCAGGGGGTGCAACAGTAGGGTAAGTGTTGGATAGTGTAGTGTAATATTATGCGTTGTAATGGTATGCGTTGTGAAGGTAGTATGCGTTGTAATGGAATGCGTTGTAAAGGTAGTTTTTAAAAATGCGTTGTAGTGTCATGCTATGTAATGGAATGCGTTGTAATGGATTTTGCGTTGTAAAAAATGCGTTGTAAGTGTAGTGCGTTGTAAAAGTTGCGTTGTAAAGGTTGTTCCCCGTTTCTAAGTCACAATATAAAGGAACTAACTGGGAAGAGCCACCACATTTAAGCCTACTGGTTGTACTCACAGGTCAGCTTGATTTTGATGTGTCTTGTTTTGGACTGTTGAACATAGGACTTTTGCTTAAACTGATGCCTTACACGGTGGTGCTGGTCGGGGACGCTTTATGGCATGGGTAAAATGGGCAACTGCCCAGTCCCCCACATTTTTAGGGTCCCTAGGTGAAGAAATATTTACAGTCCTTCAAGACTGTTGTAATAAAAAACTACTGCCTTTCTAAATTAATTTCCCGCATTGAAGCAGCTCACAAGATAAACAAAACAGCTGAGGGCCAACTACGAGTTATAAGCATCTATACAAGGGCCTCCTTCCTTCCTTTGTTAACCACTCAAAATGTTGGAGGTCATTTAATATTCTATTTCATGTATGTGTCACTGTTTAAATCTGTGTAATTCAGCGTGATGAAGTCTATAAACATATTCTTGAATACATATGTGGTAAATTGTTTTCTGTTTGGTAATGTTGCTCAGTTTGTGCGCTTTTATCCAGGGCAGGAACAGTTTTTATCGCTCCAGACAAACTAGAAATGTGCCAGCTGAAGAAATGCCCTTTGTGGGCATTTCTTCTGTGATTTGCGGCCACCCCATGTTGAAATGCCAGCCATGCTTTTTGTGCATTTTTATTTTATCAGTTCTCCTTGCTTTCTCTGTCTATATAACTTAACCTCAGCAACTAACTTAGGGGCATATTATCAAGCCAGGCGATACAATTATGGCCGCTTTAGCGGCAGAAAACTGCCGCTAAAACGGCGATAATGGGCTTGATAATATGCCCTATGGAATTCCAATTGAAGCCCATGTTAGACGTCCTTCACATCTAACATGGGCTTCAATTGGAATTCCGTAGAGCATATTATCAAGCCCATTATCGCCGTTTTAGCGGCAGTTTTCTGCCGCTAAATCGGCGATAATTGTATCACCTGACTTGATAATATGCCCCATGGAATTCCAATTGAAGCCCATGTTAGACGTCCTTCACATCTAACATGGGCTTCAATTGGAATTCCATAGAGCATATTATCAAGCCCATTATCGCCGTTTTAGCGGCAGTTTTCTTATTCTTATTTTCAAGCCTGGCTTGATAATATGCCCCATGGTTGCTTTGGCACTGCTTAAGGCTGCCATGCTTTGCACTTTCAAACAGTGAGGAAGCTAAAAGAACTGAGGCCATATTTAAATATTGGTAAGAATTGACAATTTAACACATGCACCTTCTTGGATGCCCTGCTTTACTCATTCTGCCAGGACTTGAAGCACCTGGATGACACTGTGTTAGTTTTGTTGCCGAATTTTCATAACTTTCCTTGGCAGCCATTTTAAAGTTCTCATTACGTTGTAAGGGCCCTTTAGGTTACCATCAGCAAATCTTCTCAGTGGTTTGTCATTCTTCTCTCAATTCCCTGTGCAGCATCTCACTGTAATGCCACCATACTTTCCTCCTCTCTCCACTTTTGTATGTTATTCCTTCAACACATACCTGTGTCCAGCCATCCGCTCTTGCACACCCTTGTTTGCTCATCCCAGCCAACCTCTCTACACATGCTGCTAATGCAATTTCCAGATCTTGCTCCTGTATTGTTCACTGCTTGCATAGAGGTTTTAAGACATGAGCAAAGCCCAAGGCCCCATTCTTTCATGGATGTGATAGTGGGTCATCACATGCCTACCTGAGATTTTTTTGTCTTCAAGTCAGGCCTGCCAGATAAAATCAATTCCTGAGTATACATAGATGCCGAGTCTTTCTTTTCATTTCCTTTTTTTCCAATGGGGTATGAGGGTGTAACTCATGGAAGCTTTTAACCCCTTCGCTGCGGCGGGAATTCCGCCGCAGCGCTGGGGGGGGTGGGGGGGGGGGCAGCGCGGTGGCGCTGTGCTCATGACGGACCCACTCCGTCATGAGCCACGGTTGAGCTGTGCTCATGACGGAGTGGTTCCGTCATGACTCCACCCACGGCGCTAATCGCACGCACAGGCGGGGAATTAGCGCCGCATGGGCGGAGCGGCCGCCAACGGCCGCGGCATGACGGAACCACTCCGTCATGAGCACACGGCAACCGTGGCTCATGACGGAATGGCTCCGTCATGAGCAGGGGAGGGGTTAATGAATGGTTGCGCAGAAGGCTTTTCTATTGTTTTGTTATGCCAGTGCTGTGTTAAAAAAAATATGATCAATGACGGGCAGTGTAGTTGGCATATGCTCCCCCTAAGGGCCATAAAAATAGGTATATTTACAACTTTTATTTACAGTGCTTAGAAATTACAGAAACGTGATAACTAAAACAAGCTTTTGCACACAGAGGAGACAGTGCACAGATGTTTCATGGAAGTGACAGTGGGAAGCAGTAGGTATATTACTGAATAGTGAAACTATGTGTTGCTATATTGACCAGTGGTATGTTTATAATGATTAGTAGATGACAACACACAGTGCGAGGTGCATATTAGTGTGCAGAATATATTTACTATTTCTTTGAAGGTTTTGTTTTTTAGTTTGTTTGCATTATGAAGGTATCAGACCTTCCTGAACCTGAATAGCAAGCCTACGAGTGCAGCCATTACTTTAAATATCCCAGCATTCGGTAATCCTCCTTCTGCCTGGAAGCACAGACTCTCGGGTGAAATCTGTTGAAGAGTCGAGATGAACATGCCATACACATCTCTCCTATAAACACTGTTATTATTTTGGAGGGGAACCTTTCAGAGTTGCTGTCATTTTTATACCTATTCTGTGCGTTCACTGTTGCTGGTTGCATTTTGCCTTTTTTGGGTTAGATGAACTGTTCTGGAGTTGTTCCATGAGCAATTGAGTAAAAAGAAAAACATAATACCTCACTTCCATGCTTTGAGTTCTATCCTGAATGCCACCTGGCAAACAAGTGAAGTGAGCTCAGTACTCCTAAGTATGTTTTCAGGGGAGGCTACCTCCTTGAGGGCAGTCTTAAACAAGGTAGCCAAAAGGTGCATTTAACAGCTCAGCACATGACTGAACAAGGTACTTGTGTTCCAGTAAATTCATATGGACACACATGAAATGACCTAAATTGTTAAGCCTGTTAAAGTCAACTATGCCCAGAAAGTTTGGGGATATCCCTCCTTCTCAAGAAACGTTTTAGAAATGGGGCATCACTAGGTATTTTTACGCAGTTTTCAAATTAAGTGGCTAAAAAGCCATAGGTTTTGCAAGCAGTTCTTTGAGGACACATATGAAATATTCCAATACGTATCATGTGTATGACATGTCTCTTCCACCCCATAGTAGCATATAGTAGCAGAATACAGCTTTTTTTCTGTCTAATGTATCTCAGAAAGGCGTGGAAATTTAGCAGGCCATTCATGTACAAATTACAGTACTGTAAATATGACACCTCCTGCAATGCAATTGTAAATAGCAAAAAGAATACAACACACAACAAAACAAATATAACATATTCCAAAACCAATATGATGCATGGGAGAATCCATATATCATGTAGCAAAACAAATATGCATGGATAATTTGCTTACTGAATAACATGAATAGCACATTGCTAAACTGATTAAAACATATACTTGAATATATATGTAAAATATGCAGAAAATAATAAGGCCTTAAATGGAAAGACTATATCAAACACTGAAATGAATATGATTTGCATTAAAGAGAATCCAGCATTCACTTAAGCGTTAAGAAAAATATGACACATGTTGAAATGAATATGATGCCCATGAAATGAATATAACTGTCAATGTAATAAGTATACCGCATGTTATAATAAATATATTGTATTTTGAAAAGAATATAATACAAGTTGAAAAAAGTATGACAGACTTTCAAATGAACATTGCACAAATTGCAATGAATATAACTGGTGTTGAAATGAATATGAACCACATTGAAATAAATATCACCCATATTGAAATTAGTATCACGTTCTTTAAAATGACTATAACTCGTGTGAACATTAATACAAATCATGTTTTAATGAAAATATGCCATTTTGAGATAAATATGGCTCATGTTCAAATGTAAATGGAATTAAATAAATGAGTATGACAAGTGTTAAAATAATTGTGACCTACAATAAATTAATGTGACAAACATTTAATGCTATAAGAGGAAAATGGCACACATTGAGATGGTATGGTGTGTGTTGAAATGAATATGAGATGCTCTGAAATGATATGAAAAACTTTAAAATAAATATAAGCAGTCATAGAAGCAGTTCTGAAATGAATATGATCAATGGTTAAATGAATATGACATGTAGAGTAGGCCCTGCCAAAGTTCCCCGTATGGACGATTTTTCATACCTGGGGGTCCTATTGGATGATCAATTAAAATGGGGGCCATTAACTCAGAGGAAAAAGGGGGATCTGGTTCGGGTGAATGCAGCCATTTTTAACTGTGCTTCTAAACTAGGCGAGCAACCAATTGCAGCCATGCTGAAAGTTTATCAGGCAAAAAGTATAGCTATAGCCAGCTACGGTAGTGAAATCTGGGGGCATATCGCTACAGACGCACTTCAGGTGGTCAAGAACACTTTTCTGAAGTGCTTGTTGGGTGTCCCGAGTGGTCTGTCGAACCTGGTGGTCCACGAGGAACATGGGTGTGCCCTATTTAAGTGACACCCTGGCACTTCGCCCCATGGTGTTTTGGCTAAATTGTTGGATGAACAAAGAATTAACTCTTCGACATTTGATTTTAAAAGAGTGTATGTCCCTTGACAACGCGTCACAAATACCGTGGCTCAGATATATTAAAAGTAGCTTTGAAGAGGTAGGGCGTGTTGATCTATTTTCTAATCCAGAATCTATCGTAAAGAAGGACGTGGAGATAATTAGGAAACCCTTCACTATTTTAAGGAAAATGGAAAGGGATGAGCGAGAATTGTGGAAACCTAGTGTCTGCAAATTTCTAATTTCAAAAACAATCTCATCTGCCGAGCCTTATCTCCTGGGGTCTTTATCCACTTATGAGTGGTTTTTATTGTCCAGGTTTCGCCTGGATCTTTTCCTCCTCCTGCTTGCCGTTCCAAAAGGATGCAGTAGAGGTCAGTTGTTAGCACCCTGTGGCTGTGATGGAGAGTCTCCACAGGATTTGCTACATTTTATGTTCTTTTGTAACTTTCACGAGGTACCCCAGAGATATTTTTTAGTCCCTATTTTAAAAAAGATACATTTTAATCAGGCTCGTCCAGCTCTCCTGTACCTTCACTTGTTGAAGGCTGATTGTAAGTTTTTTTATTGTTGGTTACTTGAAATCCACTGTGAGAACCAGGGCTTGTTTGGATAAATAGCTACCTGTTTGATGACCCCTTGAGGAGATAAATCTTTACGAAGGTTAGGATACACCGTTTGACTCCGAATTGTGTATTTTATTGTCAGAGTTCACCATGGGAGGTTGTGCAATGTTTTTTTATTACATTTTACTTCACTTGTAATTTTATGGAATCATGTTTTTAATTTAATTTGGATGCTTTGCAACTTTTATGGTTTTCTCTATGTGAAACCGAACAAAGTGTATTTGATTTGATTTGAATATGATATGCATTGAAATGAATATGACCCACATTGAAATAAATATGACATATACTGAATTAATTGCATTGAAATAAATGTTGCTAGTTTTCACAGATACATGACATACATTATAATAAATAAGGCTTATGCTGATATGAATATAACATCAAAAATAATAGGACCTCCCTCAGAAAGAATTAAAATTCCTTAAAATTAATAAGATGTACACTTAAATGAATGTAACATTTGTTTAAACAAATATGGTATGCATTGAAAAGAATATTACATATTTAGAATATAATCTAATATTCATTGAAATGAATATGACAAGGGTTGAAATCAATATAAGAAGGACTGAAATCAATTTGAGTTGAAATTAATATCACAATTGCTTAAATTAATATGATCTTGTCAAAATGAATACATTGTGCATTAAAATTAGTAAGAAAATCGCTGAAGATAATGTGAAACCTTACGGAATAAAAAGAATAAGGCAACTGTCAAATAAATATGACCCATGTTTCAATGAATATGGCATGCATTGAAATGACTATGACATGCTTTGAAATAAATATGGCGTGTCTAAATTGATATTGCATACACCAAAAAGAATATGACATTCTTATATACCTATAAGTTCTTTCCTTGATTTGGTAGGGCATAGGCAGTGTTAGTATGATGCTGCCTTGAAGTGAGAAGTTTGGACTAGGCAGGCAGGAAAATTGGGTCTACCAGGGGGATAGATATTGCAGTGATCAGTTTTGGTTCTTGGGTTTTTGAGAACGTTTTTTTAAACTGGAAGACTATATCTTCACACATTTCCTATCAAGACAATATGTCACATCTTTGCTATGGCATGAGATCTGGGTTTATGATATTCTCACCCAGGAGCCGTGTTCTGAGAAGTTGTTTTCATGTAACAGTAGCAGTGTGTGCAGTGATTTGTGAGCATTTTGTTTTAACATGATATTTCTCAGTACTTTTTTGTAATTTACCATTATATGCTGGAAACCTTGGGCAAGTGAAACATTTCAGTGATATGTCCACCTTTCGGGCAGCATCAGCCGCAGGTTATGATGAGGCTTTTAAAACAGACCTATGATTACTTATGATTGGGGTGAGTGTCATCACCACTCAAAGCCATGTGGTAATATCATTCCTCACAGCTTATAATGAGGGCTGTAGTCTATCTCTGTCTTTCTGCCCCAAACTCCACACACCGCAGGTCCTTGCACCACAACCACTTCATGGTGCATGTCCATATGCTGCATTTTAAAAGGATTTTTTTTCTTTCATTTCAGTGCATTCAACATTAATTTTACAGTGAGTCATATCTTTTTTAGCACACAAAAAAATGAATTTCAGTATGTCACATTCATTTCAAACCACATCATCATTTTTCAGTGCATGTCTTATTTATTCCTAAATGGGTCATATTTATTGTAACATGTTCCTTATACTTTTCATTGTAAGCCACATTAATCTCACAGCATTTGATATTATCTTCAATAACTGTCTTACTCAATTTAATGCACATCATATTCATTTTGACTGGGAGCATTTTTATTTCAACAGTGGCCATATTCATTTCAATATGTGTCATATTCATTACAACCCTTGTCATATTGATTTTCAATGTATGTTATTTTCACTTCAAACTGTGTCATATTCTTTTCAATGCAAGTCATATTTGTCTTAGCAAATACTAAATTTATTTCAGTATAGGTCATACTAATTTTGAGGCATGTCACATTCTTTTTAACAGAGGACCTATTCATTTCAATGCATGACATGTTCAGCATAAACCATATTTATTTTAGTGCATGTCATAGTGCTCCGAAGAGGGATCATACTCATTCCAAAATATATCATAATTCAATATGTCATATTTATTTCAACGTGGGTCATATTAATTTCAATGCATGGTTATATATTTTTTTAAGCATAGATCATATTGGTTTTAGCAAGGGTAATATTTATTTTTAAGTGTTTCACATAATTTCAGTGCATCTCATATTCAGTTCAACAGATGCAATATGCAATACTTTTTCAAGGTGTGTCATTTTGCTCTCATCGCATTCCATATGGATTTTGCTGCATATCACATTGCTTTCAGTGTAGGTCACAATCATTTTAATGCTAGTCATACTCATTTCCGGAAATGTAATATTAATTAGAACATGTGTCACATTCATTTCAATGTGGCTTATGTTCAATTCTTCAAAACAAATAAAGTATCCTTCTGTAGACATAGAAAGGTACACACAGCAAAATTACCTTCTCAGCTGACTTAAACTACAGGGGAGAATTGTTCTTTGTTTTATGTATAAACCTGACTTACTCTAGTACTAGTATACTAGAAAGCTCTTTGTATATATATTTTTGAGTGACCAGGGGTTAATCTAATAATGACCTGCCAAGTAGAGACCACCACCCTAGTCAGGGTAAGTCAGATACACACCTTAAATTAACCTGTGCTTCCTCTGGTAGCTTGATACAGAGCAGTCAGGCTTAAAGTAAAGGGAAATGTGCAAATAATTTGTGTAAAAGTTGAATTACAGTAACTTAATGAAAAATGAAAACACCACAAAAAGACTCCACATAGGTTTAGAAAAATAGAGAAGATTTATCTGAGTAAAACAAGACCAAAACTACAAATATCCAATAAGTTCATAATTGTAAGGAGATTCAACACTGTAAGGAAAAGGAGAAAGCCCTCCAAGAGAAAATTGAAATGCTAGAGAACAACTCGAGAAGAAATAATTTAAGGCTTCTCAATGTGCCGGAGGGTAAGGAGGGTGAGGACTTGGAAGGGTTTTTTATGAACTTGATCAAAGAAACAATACCAGAAGCTAGGGAATTAGATCTTTCCCAGGATATCCACAGAGATCCTTTTAGGCGGAATCCCAACAGTGACAAACCTAGGAACATACTTATCAATTTTAACACTTACTCTGTTAAGGAAAAGATACTTTCAGAAGCTTTAAAAGTTGGATCATACCCTCGGACCTAGCAAAAGAAACCCAAACACATCAGTGGGAGCTGGGTAGATACATACAGAAACTTAAATCCTTAGGAGCCACCGCTCAGATTAAGTTGCCTGCCACATTAAAAATAATGTGGAATAAAAAAATGCACACTTTTAAATACCCTGAGGATGTGGAATGCTTTGTTAAAGAGATAAAATCAAAATTGGCTAAGTCCGCACACAATTTTCAGTTATGTAAGGCTGGGGAGACGAGGGCAGCTGGGCAGCTTCAATGCCCATTTTGGTTAAAGGGAGTGTTCCCCTGGGTGGGAGGGAGGGAGGGAGGGAGGGTGGGGTTTTGTAAGTTTGGGGCAAGGATGTCTTGCACATGTTATATAAATAGCACATGGTAATGGGAGCATTGGGAGAAAAGACAAAAAGAATATATATGGTCTTCAATTTATATGGTCCTCATACGCGAAAATTAAACAAACAGCAGGGAGATATGGGAAGCATGCTGCTGCAGGAAGATGGTTAACTTAGATAATATGCAGAAGAAAGTCCTTATTCACTGAAAGGACACACTCATGTAAGCACTCCTTTCCGATAATGATCACCTTAGGAATTTAAAAAAATGATTATCATGTGTCACATTGGTTTATTCCTTCATAATCCAATATTATGCTTTTTATTCATTTGGTGAAAGCATTTTAATTCAAGACGATTCAAAGTGTATGTGAAAACAACAAATGATGGACAGAATGCAGAACAATGTCATACATTCACCCCAGTACAGAGATCTGGGCCTAAATCCATCGTTTTTTTGCTCACCATGCCATTCCAGTTTGAACCCAGCCATATGCAAATCAGTCTTGACCCTGTGCCCCATGGGAACAGTCCAGCCCGAACTGCCAAGCCAGGTCCTCCCTGGACTGGAAACAAGCATCCTAGGACCGGTTTCGGGCTTTCAGCCCTCGTCAGCCAGGATAGCCTGATTCCAGTGGCATGGAGAGCAAGGGACTCACGTCTGAGCATACCCTTCCCACTCGGGGTGACAAATGCAAAAACAACAAATGATGGACAGAATGCAGAACAATGTCATACATTCACCCCAGTACAGAGATCTGGGCCTAAATCCATCGTTTTTTTGCTCACCATGCCATTCCAGTTTGAACCCAGCCATATGCAAATCAGTCTTGACCCTGTGCCCCATGGGAACAGTCCAGCCCGAACTGCCAAGCCAGGTCCTCCCTGGACTGGAAACAAGCATCCTAGGACCGGTTTCGGGCTTTCAGCCCTCGTCAGCCAGGATAGCCTGATTCCAGTGGCATGGAGAGCAAGGGACTCACGTCTGAGCATACCCTTCCCACTCGGGGTGACAAATGCAAAAACAACAAATGATGGACAGAATGCAGAACAATGTCATACATTCACCCCAGTACAGAGATCTGGGCCTAAATCCATCGTTTTTTTGCTCACCATGCCATTCCAGTTTGAACCCAGCCATATGCAAATCAGTCTTGACCCTGTGCCCCATGGGAACAGTCCAGCCCGAACTGCCAAGCCAGGTCCTCCCTGGACTGGAAACAAGCATCCTAGAACCGGTTTCGGGCTTTCAGCCCTCGTCAGCCAGGATAGCCTGATTCCAGTGGCATGGAGAGCAAGGGACTCACGTCTGAGCATACCCTTCCCACTCGGGGTGACAAATGCAAAAACAACAAATGATGGACAGAATGCAGAACAATGTCATACATTCACCCCAGTACAGAGATCTGGGCCTAAATCCATCGTTTTTTTGCTCACCATGCCATTCCAGTTTGAACCCAGCCATATGCAAATCAGTCTTGACCCTGTGCCCCATGGGAACAGTCCAGCCCGAACTGCCAAGCCAGGTCCTCCCTGGACTGGAAACAAGCATCCTAGGACCGGTTTCGGGCTTTCTGCCCTCGTCAGCCAGGATAGCCTGATTCCAGTGGCATGGAGAGCAAGGGACTCACGTCTGAGCATACCCTTCCCACTCGGGGTGACAAATGCAAAAACAACAAATGATGGACAGAATGCAGAACAATGTCATACATTCACCCCAGTACAGAGATCTGGGCCTAAATCCATCGTTTTTTTGCTCACCATGCCATTCCAGTTTGAACCCAGCCATATGCAAATCAGTCTTGACCCTGTGCCCCATGGGAACAGTCCAGCCCGAACTGCCAAGCCAGGTCCTCCTTGGACTGGAAACAAGCATCCTAGGACCGGTTTCGGGCTTTCAGCCCTCGTCAGCCAGGATAGCCTGATTCCAGTGGCATGGAGAGCAAGGGACTCACATCTGAGCATACCCTTCCCACTCGGGGTGACAAATGCAAAAACAACAAATGATGGACAGAATGCAGAACAATGTCATACATTCACCCCAGTACAGAGATCTGGGCCTAAATCCATCGTTTTTTTGCTCACCATGCCATTCCAGTTTGAACCCAGCCATATGCAAATCAGTCTTGACCCTGTGCCCCATGGGAACAGTCCAGCCCGAACTGCCAAGCCAGGTCCTCCCTGGACTGGAAACAAGCATCCTAGGACCGGTTTCGGGCTTTCAGCCCTCGTCAGCCAGGATAGCCTGATTCCAGTGGCATGGAGAGCAAGGGACTCACGTCTGAGCATACCCTTCCCACTCGGGGTGACAAATGCAAAAACAACAAATGATGGACAGAATGCAGAACAATGTCATACATTCACCCCAGTACAGAGATCTGGGCCTAAATCCATCGTTTTTTTGCTCACCATGCCATTCCAGTTTGAACCCAGCCATATGCAAATCAGTCTTGACCCTGTGCCCCATGGGAACAGTCCAGCCCGAACTGCCAAGCCAGGTCCTCCCTGGACTGGAAACAAGCATCCTAGGACCGGTTTCGGGTCCAGGGAAGACATGGCTTGGCAGTTCGTGCTGGACTGTTCCCATGAGGCACAGGGTCAGACTGATTTGCATATGGCCATGTCTGAACTGGGGTGGCAGAGTGGGCTAAAGAACGGTGATGGATCAAACCCAGATCTGTTGACTGGGTGTGAGTGTTTGATTGGTTCTGATACTCCATCCATCACCACCCCCTTTTGTACCGCTTTGTTCGCCATAAGTTGGCAGGGTATGCTCAGACGTGAGTCCCTTGCTCACTTTGCCACTGGATTCAAGCAAGCCTGGCTGAAGACGGCTGAAATGCCAGAAACCGGTCCTAGGAAGCTTGTTTCCGGTCCAGGGAAGACATGGCTTGGCAGTTCGTGCTGGACTGTTCCCATGAGGCACAGGGTCAGACTGATTTGCATATGGCCATGTCTGAACTGGGGTGGCAGAGTGGGCTAAAGAACGGTGATGGATCAAACCCAGATCTGTTGACTGGGTGTGAGTGTTTGATTGGTTCTGATACTCCATCCATCACCACCCCCTTTTGTACCGCTTTGTTCGCCATAAGTTGGCAGGGTATGCTCAGACGTGAGTCCCTTGCTCACTTTGCCACTGGATTCAAGCAAGCCTGGCTGAAGACGGCTGAAATGCCAGTAACCGGTCCTAGGAAGCTTGTTTCCGGTCCAGGGAAGACATGGCTTGGCAGTTCGTGCTGGACTGTTCCCATGAGGCACAGGGTCAGACTGATTTGCATATGGCCATGTCTGAACTGGGGTGGCAGAGTGGGCTAAAGAACGGTGATGGATCAAACCCAGATCTGTTGACTGGGTGTGAGTGTTTGATTGGTTCTGATACTCCATCCATCACCACCCCCTTTTGTACCGCTTTGTTCGCCATAAGTTGGCAGGGTATGCTCAGACGTGAGTCCCTTGCTCACTTTGCCACTGGATTCAAGCAAGCCTGGCTGAAGACGGCTGAAATGCCAGAAACCGGTCCTAGGAAGCTTGTTTCCGGTCCAGGGAAGACATGGCTTGGCAGTTCGTGCTGGACTGTTCCCATGAGGCACAGGGTCAGACTGATTTGCATATGGCCATGTCTGAACTGGGGTGGCAGAGTGGGCTAAAGAACGGTGATGGATCAAACCCAGATCTGTTGACTGGGTGTGAGTGTTTGATTGGTTCTGATACTCCATCCATCACCACCCCCTTTTGTACCTCAAAGTGTATGTGGACACTTATTCTTCAGATTCACAGGGTTGACAAAGAATAATCCCTGATGCATTTCGGGTCCAGCCCTTCTTCAGGGGGTTCTCCCTGTGATGAAGCTCATAAACCGAGCGTATCCCGTTGGGCGTCCTCGTGGTAATGGTGTAATCAGTATTCCATTTCCCTTATACGTACAAAAGGGTACATTTATTATTAAAGTGGGCTTCTAATGGTTTAATACCTAGATCACATATGACTAGCACAAGATATTTTCCTTAACACTTTTTGGAAAAATTGAACTATGGTTAACCCTCTTGTCTCATTGCCACTTAGCAGACATCATCCAACCCCTCCTAGGTGGCACAACTTTGCCTCAAAGCTCCTTACCTGCTGTAAAATCTGATTGCCTCTTTCTGGAGGTGGGCAACCTAGTGAAAGCTTGAGCCAGGATGCCTGGCTCTGGCTCAGTTCTAGGTCCTCTTGCACCCTCAAGCCCAAAATGAAGTGAACTTTGATTGTGCCTGCCAACCAAACTCTTATCTCATGTGCAAAGAATAGACACAATAGTGACCTTTATTGCAATACAGGAGAGAAAGAAAGATACAGCCATCTATTGCACAATGTGAAAGAAGAAATTCCGGAATCAATCCCAGCTTCCCCACATGAACAAATTGTGTGATCGTAGACAAATATTTTATCTTACCAACCTCCTTTTTCTTCATTAGCACATATGATAGTATATTCAAATGCACGAGTTCAGGATCTGTACTGTACAATCACATCTTGTGTTAGATTAAATACACTATGATGTTGCTTCATTCATGAAAACAAAATAAGCCAAATATGAAGTACACCTGAAAAGTGACTTGCTTCCTAGATCACTAATGGCAGTGGCCTCATGGTGGGAGCACAAACTCCTCTCAATGCTGTGATATAAGTTTGTGCACCAAGGTGAAATGCTTACAAATGAAAAAAAAGACACTTTTCAATGGTAATGTTTTCAGGGCTCGACTAATGTACGAGCTTTTAAGCCCAAGCTAGACATTGTGGTCTGATTCTGACTGGGCTCTCCTCGTTAATTTATTGGTTCACCCACCTCTACCCTTCCCAGAGCCCGTCCATTAACCCAAGAAAAAACGGCCTCTAAAAAACAAAATACAATGGTGTTGAAACACTGCCGAGAAAGCAGATCCGCACTGGAGGGAGTGTGGCCTAGCACATGCTACAAGCAAACCCTTTCACGTGTGCTTCATGGGCAGAGTGTGGTAATGCAGGGCTTGTTGGGCTTGCAACTATATATCTGCTATGCTGGACAATGCAGACAACACTCACTCACTCAAGAACATGTACAGGGTCACAGAAGCATTCATGCACGCAGACAGAGAATTTAGTTCATGTGCATAGCTGCCAAGGTTTCAGATTGCTTATGTGTGACATGTTGATATTTACAGTGTAATTATGAGTGACATTCAATGACTATGAGTGACACTTTCTCATGAGCAAAATCAAGCAATGAAGATGAAGGAAACATAAGCCCTCAGGAGAGTGACAATGAGGCACACATAGGTCACAGCCAGGCTATAGAGAGTCAGAGTCATATTTACTTTATTCGGCTAATTGTAGCCATCAAAGTACATAAAACAAACAAAACAGATCAAATCTGCAATCGATAAAAACCATAAAATGATTATTATTATTCTTCATAGAGTCCTGCCACACTCAAAATTCATTATCCACAATAGGACAAAAGTACACTCCTTCAAATAATGCCACAGTTCATACAAAAATGGAAATACAGACCACTAACACATAATTAGGCCTGGGAATAAATAAATAAATAGAATAAATATATAAAATACAGTTAGCCCAGCATTAGTTTTATCCAACATTACATATAAAACAGCATAAAAATAAATTTTTACGTAACAGGATTCAAAGCCCTGTCCACAGGGAGATTCATAGGTAGCCCATTCCTACACCTGATTGCACCTATTACAAAACTTGCTACCCCAAAACAGACCATAGGTGAGGCCAGCATTTGTAAATATACCAACGCCAGCCTAACTTGCTCAACGTTACATCCTCTAAGCAAGGGAATAATACATTTTCTGCGCAAGGAGTTGTAATATGCGCAGAAAAATATTATATGAAGAGTATTCTGGTCTGAGAAATTGTTGCAAGGACAAGGATTTAATGTTC
The DNA here is from genome assembly GCF_964204655.1 of Triturus cristatus. Lineage (NCBI taxonomy): Eukaryota > Metazoa > Chordata > Amphibia > Caudata > Salamandridae > Triturus > Triturus cristatus. The sequence goes on along the minus strand of NC_140594.1, from coordinate 805,793,526 downwards.
CTTCTTTGGAATACCCTTTGGAGAATGCAAGGAGCCAGGGAATCATGTTCATCCTAAATCTTATCAAAACAAAAAGATGGTATGGTTTATTCATATAGGATAAATATGGTTGTGTCTGCTGACCCAGGCTCAATATAGCAAAACTTCTCACCATGGGTTTTTTCAGCTCATTCTCCTCCCTTAGTACTCTTCGTCTATCTAAGAACTCCTGCTTGAAGTCTCTAATGGCCGATTTACTCAGAGCCGGAGGACTCAAAAATAAGTCGGGACGACCAAGAATTTCCATCTGGTCCTTAATGTATCTAAGCCACGGAATGTCTAACATCTTTTCCAGGGTAAGACAATCTCCAATGACCAATTGATTAAGATTTGGGGTAGCTTGTGCCCAAATTCTCAGCCAACGCAATAACGGGGCAACCGCAATTTGGTCAGAAATAAAATCTGCCCCTAAGTCCTCGTGTATATTAAAAACTGGCGTAGAGGCAGGGACCGAAAGCAATGTACGGAAGAAAATATTTTCGACCCCCTGAATTTCTAAGACATCTGTATAACACCAGATGTCACTCCCATAAGTCGCCATGGGGAGACACTTAGCATTATAGATCTTTATAAGAGCGGGGATTGGTTTTGAGCCTATTCTTTTTGCAAAGTCTAGAGTGGCCCCAGATGCTCTGGCTAATGCGTTCTTCGTGTGTGCACGCTGCCTGCACCATGAGCGCTGGTCGTCAAAAAGCACCCCTAGGTATGGAAACACGGGGACTTTTACTAGCTCAAGACCCTTGCAATAGAATTTAACCTTCCTTGCCCTTTTTGACCCTATGGACATAGCATGTGACTTTTTAAAATTGGTAATTAAATCTAAAGACTCCATAAAATTTGTAAAACAGTTTAAAAGGGTTTGCAGCCCCCTTGCAGTCCTGGCCACCAACACCGTGTCATCAGAATACAGGAATGCGGGGAGCATTTTGGAGCCGGCTCTGGGGATATCTTTACAGCAGGAAATTAGGGAATCTCCTAGCTTATTAATATAGAGAGTAAAAGGTAAAGGGGCCAAAATACACCCCTGCCGGACCCCTCTCTTTACTGCCCATGAGTCAGTCAGGCTGCCATTTTCGTTAAAGCGCTCAGCCGCTGTTGTATTTTCGTGGATGGCTGCCAGAAAAGAGATTAAATCAGCATCTAGCCCTATATCCTGAAGGATCACCCAGAGTTTTGATCTATTAACAAGATCAAAAGTCGAGGTGAAATCCATAAAAGCCATATGAAGATCCCCGCGATTTACAACTGTATACTTCCCTATCACCAAATGGAGATTAAGGCATTGATCCAATGTGCCTTTCCCTTGTCTAAAACCATATTGGAGATCGGAAATGATATTTGCTTGGTCCAGCCAGTCTGTTAACTGGGCCAGGACAACTTTCCCCATGATTTTTGCCGCGGAATCAAGAAGCGAAATAGGCCTATAACAGGCCGGATCATCCCTCGCTCCTTTCTTAAAAATTGGTATAATAACCGCCTTGGCCCAAGACAGGGGAAAACCAATCAGGCACGCTGCATTAAAAACGTAAGTTAGAACCTTAGCCCATAGCTTAGGATCTGCCTTGTACAATTCAGCCGGTACTCCATCAGGACCTGGAGCTTTCCCCCCTAAGGTTGATGTGATCGCCTTATTGACTTTGTCAATAGTAAAAACAAGAGGGTGGCATACACGATCACTTTCTGCTAACCCTGCGGTAGTTCCGGGTGTCACATCACTGTACTCTTTCCCAAAGTGTTGCACCCACCTCTCAGCAGGAACTAAACAGTCTTTACTAGAGTTTGGTATATCATCAAACAATGGGCTATTAACAGCAGACCAGAATCTAGAGCTGTTGGCCAGGACCCTAGCCCGACTAAGCTCCTCCCACGCCACCTTCCTTAATTGCCTTTTCCGTCTTTCCACTGCCAATTTATATACCCTTCTTGCATTCTTAACCCGTGAGACCTCCCTGGGTTTTTGGTTAAGTTCCCACATAAGTTCCTTATGGGTATTCTTACAACTTTCATCAAACCATTTTTTTAATTTTGGGGGCCTCCGTCTGCAAGGAACAGTTAAGTTCGAAGCGACCTGCTTTGTGATTCGGTCAAAGGCATCAAGGATAGATAGTGGTTGGGAGTCCTGGTCTAGACAGGTCCCAAACTCCTGTGCACAGTTGGTCATTAGACTATCAATAAAGCTATCAGGGGTAATACTCTCCCACCTCACTCTATGCGCTTGATCTATGAGCACAATATTTGCATTAGTAAGCTGGGACATGGTCCTATCTCTATTTACGGCGTGTATATAGAGGTCCAGTGTCAGTGGATTATGGTCACTGAAACAATTTTGTGTTGCACTTAATGTGCCTAGTGTCGGCATCAGTGAAAAGGAGACCAGAATATAATCAATTATATTGTGACGGCCATGACCAACATATGTAGGTACAGGGTCTAATCTGGCCGACTGCACAGGGCAGATCAGATTATGAGTTGCTAAAAAACTTTCTAAAAAGGAACCGGAAGAGGTGTGTTCAAAATGGGTTAGCCCCTGAGGGCCATAATCATCCTCCAGACTTGCTAGGCAATTAGTAGGACAAAAATGAATGTTAAAATCACCCAGCACTATAGTATCATACTGTGTTTCAGTGCTGTCTCCATATTTACCCATGAAACCAGTAAGGGCTCTAAGATGCTCTAACTTGTCATTTCTAGTGAAGGAATTGTAGAAGTTAACCACTAGAAAAGTTGACAAATTCTTCCCTGTCAGTTCTACTGCTAGGATGTGGGGAGAACACATATTACAACACTATATTATTTCAAAAAGACTTCAGCTTGCTTATCCTTATATAAATAATCAGCTGAGTGGTCCACCCCAGTCCGGCTCGCCGCCCGCCACCTGCCCAGCCCTGCTGGTGGCACCAGATCACACCAGTGGCCGCCTGTCACAGAGCTACACTACACTCTGCTGACTTAGTGACCTGTGTACTCTGGTTCATGTACCATGCGGGAGATGCCTTACTGAAACACTCTTCACTCACCTCTCTCTAGTGACCCTCAATTTAGGGTAGCTATATTCCTGTATTTTCATCCAGCCTGACAAAAGCATCTTAATTAAAAGTTCCAATTTGACCAGAGTTACAATATCAAACCGCATGACAATACAGCTCTCCATGCCTCACTTCTGGTGTTTCTAAGCGCTGTAAATTTAGGATGATAGCAATGTGCAATTTCATGATTCTCAGTTTACCAGCCTCGGAAAGATGTAAGGACAAGTGGGCCTTACAAGGATTCATGCTCATCAACTGCAGGTCACTGAAGTACCATTGAGAAAGCTATTTTATAAGGAGATTTAATAACACTGTAAAAAAAACAATACTTTTGTATTATTTTTTAACTTTAAATCTTGAATATTACTTTGTTATATTTTACGTGGAACACATATTCAGTCATCATCGACTGTAGACGGCTGTATGTTCTTTTAATAAAAAGAAAAAAGCTTAAAACATGATACAAGCCTTGGGAATACGACAAACAAAAGATTTTACTCTTCGTTTACAAACTTTTTACATGTAGGCCTTGATTACTATTACATCCTTATTTTGCGATCCCGACATGCAAGCTGTGTGCACAAGAGCAGACAGAGCAAAGTGTATGTACACAAGAGGCCCGTCACGCAAGCTGTGTGTAGACACGCAGGCAGAGCAAAGTGTATGTGCAAAAGAGGCCCATCCTGCAAGCTGTGTGCACAAGAGCAGGCAGAGCAAAGTGTATCTACACAAGAGGCGCACGTCCTGCAAGCTGTGTGCACAAGACCAGGCAGAGCAAAGTGTATCTACACAAGAGGTCTGGCATGCAAGCTGTGCGCACAAGAGCAGGTAGAGCAAAGTGTATGTACAGAAGAGGACCGTCCTGCAAGCTGTGTACAGACACGCAAGCAGAGCAAAGTGTATGTACACAAGAGGCCCGTCCTGCAAGCTGTGTGCAGACACGCAGGCAGAGCAAAGTGTATCTACACAAGAGGCGCCCGTCCTGCAAGCTGTGTGAACAAGAGCAGGCAGAGCAAAGTGTATCTACACAAGAGGCACCCGTCCTGCAAGCTGTGTGCACAAGAGCAGGCAGAGCAAAGTGTATCTACACAAGAGATGCCTGTCTTGCAAGCTGTGTGCACAAGAGCAGGCAGAGCAAAGTGTATCTACACAAGAGGCGCACGTCCTGCAAGCTGTGTGCACAAGACCAGGCAGAGCAAAGTGTATCTACACAAGAGGTCTGGCATGCAAGCTGTGCGCACAAGAGCAGGTAGAGCAAAGTGTATGTACAGAAGAGGACCGTCCTGCAAGCTGTGTACAGACACGCAAGCAGAGCAAAGTGTATGTACACAAGAGGCCCGTCCTGCAAGCTGTGTGCAGACACGCAGGCAGAGCAAAGTGTATCTACACAAGAGGCGCCCGTCCTGCAAGCTGTGTGAACAAGAGCAGGCAGAGCAAAGTGTATCTACACAAGAGGCACCCGTCCTGCAAGCTGTGTGCACAAGAGCAGGCAGAGCAAAGTGTATCTACACAAGAGATGCCTGTCTTGCAAGCTGTGTGCACAAGAGCAGGCAGGGCAAAGTGTAGCTACACAAGAGGCGCCCGTCCTACAAGCTGTGTGCAGAAGAGCAGGCAGGCAGAGCAAAGCGTATTTATACAAGAGGTCCGGCATGCAAGCTGTGTGCACAAGAGCAGGCAGAGCAAAGTATATTTACACAAGCGGTCCGGCATGCAAACTGTGTGTATAGAAAACAGCAGACACCCCAGCAAGCCAGGAGTAAAAAAGTAGGCGCAGAATGACTGTGTGCACAAGAGCAGGCAGGACATATAGTGAGTATTCACACAAGAAGCTTGGTGGAAGCAGTGGCCACAGAAACAGGCAAACACGTAAAGAAGCTAGGAGTGCACACACTAGGCACAGAAAGACAGTGTGAGCACATAATCTGCATGAACGTCTACAGCAGTCCAGTCTGGGCTCACCCACAGACACCAAGAAAATTCTCTCATAGCTCACTGAAGCCGACACATTCACCTCAATCAATCAATCAATTAGGGGTTGGTGAAGCGCGCTACTCATCTGTGAGGGTCTCAAGGCGCTGGGGGAGGGGTAGGTCTAGCAGCTCCGATCAGTTGAAAAGCCAGGTCTTGAGTGCCCGTCTGAAGGTGAGTAGGGTAGTCGAGCGTCTTATTTCAACTGGGAGAGCGTTCCATGCTGTGGCGGCGGTGTAGGAGAAGGCTCTCCCTCCGGTTCTGCTTCGGTGGATGCGGGGGACCTCTGCCAGGGCGAGGTCGGAAGAGCGAAGGTTCCTCTTTGGTTTGTGGAAACTCATTCGGTCGTTGAGGTATTTGGGTCCGATGTTGTTCAGGGATTTGTACGCGTGCGTGAGTAGCTTGTAGGTGACCCTCTTCTCAATGGGGAGCCAGTGGAGCTCTCGTAGGTGCGGCGTCATATGTTCCCGGCGTGGTAGTCGTAGGACGAGCCTGGAAGCGGCGTTTTGGATGGTTTGAAGTTTGCGAAGTAGTGATTTGTTGATTCCGGCGTAGAGGGAGTTGCCGTAGTCGAGCCTGCTGGTGATGAGTGCGTGTGTGACGGTCTTTCAGAAGTCTGAGGGGATCCATTTGAAAGTCTTTCATAGGGTTCGGAGGCAGTTGAAACTGGCGGAGGCAATAGCATTGATTTGGCGGTTCATGGAGAGTGAGGAGTCGAGGATTATGCCGAGGTTCCGAGCGTGGTCTGTTGGGGTCGGAGGGGGGCCGAGGAGTCGTCCCAGGCTGAGGGGCTGGGTCTGAATATGAGAACCTTAGTCTTTTCGGAGTTGAGTTTGAGGCAACTGTCCTTCATCCAGGTGGCTACTCCACTCATTCCCTACTGGAAGCTAATTATGGTGTCTTCGGGGTTGCTGCTGAGGAAGAGGATGAGCTGGGTGTTGTCGCCGTAGGATATGATGCTGAGTCCGTGCTGTCTGACGATGGTGGCGATGGGGGCCATGTAGAGCTTGAAGAGGGTCGGGCTCAGAGAGGATCCCTGGGGGACCCCGCAGATGATGTCGGTGGGTTTGGAGAGCAAAGGGGGGAGCATGACCCTCTGTGTTCTTCTGGAGAGGAAGGATCGGATACAGTTGAGGGCGTCTCCGCGAATTCAAGTGTCATGGAGTCTGGTGGTCAGTGTGCGATATGAGACGGTGTAGAAGGCTGCAGAGAGGTCGAGGAGGATGAGGGCTGCGGTGTGTACCTGATCGAGCAACATGCGGATGTAAGCGGTGGCCGTGATTAGGGCTGTCTCGTACTGTGGTTGCTGCGGAATCCAGATTGGGAGGGGTCCAGTATGTTGTTTTCTTCGATGAAGGTTGTCAGCTGGGTGTTCACGATCGTTCTGAGACTTTGGCCGCGAAAGGAAGGAGGGAGATGGGTCTGTAGTTCCTGAGGTCAATTGGGTCCGCCAATGTTTTTTTGAGGAGGGGCCTCACTTCGGCGCGCTTCCAGTCCATGGGGCAGGTGCCCGAGGCCAGGGAGGAGTGCATGGTGCGGGTTAGCTCGGGAGCGATGGCCGTGATGGCTCTGTGGAAGATGGGCGGGGGGCAGAGGTCCGTGGGGGCACCCGAGTGGGTCTTCTTCATGGTGGTGGTGATTAGTTCTACTGAAGCGGGGCTCCATGTGGAGAGTGTTGGGTTGGCGCTGGTCATGATTGTGGGGCGCAGGCCGTAGTTGGTTCGTTGAAATTGTCGTAAAGGGTCATAATCTTCTGGTGGAACGAGGTGCTGAGCTTGTTACAGAGATCTTGGGTGGGTGTGATGTCAGTGGCTTCGCATGCTGGTTTGGTGAGACATTTGATGACGTTGAAAAGTTCACTAGAGTTCGCTGCGTTGACGTTGATTTTTTCACTGATGAAGGTGATTTTGGTGTCCCTTATTAGTTGGTGGTAGTTCTTCATGTTGGTCTTGTGGTTGATGAGGGCTTTGTTTGTCTTCTGGTTCCTCCATGTTTTCTCAAGTCGCCTGCCGGCGCATCTAGTCTCTAGGAGTTCTAAAACAGTAAGTGGCACAGACCCATTCATCCTACTGATAGTGCGCCTTCACAAGCCGAACCAGACACCAGTCTGTGACAGGAAGCTAAGAAGAGGTCGGAAAGTCACAGCAGGCCTACATACCAATGGAAGAGCATGTCATATAAAATACACATAACAATAAATAACACACAACAGCATAAGAGGTGCAGAAAGTTACTATAGTGTGTGCAAGGATAGAAGCTGCATCACTATCACTACCTTCCTCCTCACTCTGGTTTCAAACATATGTTGCCCTACTCTGCTATCCCAGCAGGACGCCGTCTCCGATTTCCCTAGTGTCAGGAGATATGCCTGTTAGCAGGCCCTGACCACACACCTATAGTGCTATTGACTCCACAGAGCCTGAGTAGACACTGTGTCCGTAATCACAGTGTGAGTCGGGCTCCCCCAAACTCCCTGCCAGCTCTGAATAAATGCCTACGGGCAGCTGCTCTATTAGCACATTGTGGGGGGTAGATTAGCACTCGATTAGAGTGCTTCAGGAAAGCAGCCCAACTCATTGTCAGCTGCGGTGCCCTTCTTTTTGTGCATGCCAATTTCCCTGAGCTTGGCTTGCTGTCCCATGAGTACCGGTACTCTCTATAGACTAAGAAAAGTTCCGGTACTCAAGAGCAGGAAATTTAGAAGTGCCGGTACTTAGTACCGGTGAGTACCGGCCCATTTAAAGCACTGCATGTACTACACAAGCTGCTCCAGCTTAGATGAGTACTGAAACTTGTTCTAATACCACACCCATCTTGCAGGTCACATTAAAAAATGCTGAAGATAACAATATACTATTGTTATCATACAAATGACTAATGCTGGCCAAAAGTTTCAACAATATATGATGTTTCTATTAGTACGTAATTCATTGATAATACAGTATGAGAGAAGTCTGAAACTGCGTAATGCACTCAAAGTACATATCCCAGAGACTGGATGTCTGCGTGGACTTCCATGGAAATGTGTTTGTATTTAATCCTATGGCCCTGTACAGTTGACAACGCCAATAGCTCGGAACTCTGCCATTGCCGAGATCTATTGTCTTTGCCAATGCTTGTTGCTATTCTATGAAGATAAAGGCAATCACATACCAACGTGCTTTGCATCAACGATCACACACTTGTGAACTGCCTAGCATTAGCTTTGAACCTCTTTCAAAAATCTCTATTCATTGTTCTCAAATTCTTTGCCCCTGATGTGTGGAGCTGCAAAGGTTGGGCAGGCCTCGTCCCTTGCGGCTTAGAGCCACCTGCAAACATGCGTCAAATACTCCAGGGTACCCTCTCCTTGAAACACGCTGCGAGGTGCGTCATCCTGTTGCACTCACCAGCCCGCCCGCCAAAAGATTCAATTATGCGTCCCAAGCAGCCACGAGTGAAAGAAGTGTATTACCCTAAACTTCAATGTCTTGTGAGCTCTTGTCAATTAGGATTTTTGGCTTTCGTGCTGATCTGTGGGCCCAGAGCTAAGTGCATTTTACGTGCAGCTGGACTGTGTCGTGTTTACAATCAAACGTGTGTTGTGTCCTGCCGCACTCCCTGGGGAACGAACGTCACGTGCTCTCGTCGAGCTGAGCTGTACAGAGGCCCAACGAGTGAATGTGAGGTATGTCGCGGGTTAGAGATTGCATTGAAGTTAAATTACTTCTTTTCAATTCGTACTGAATTTAAATATTGCTTCTAAAAGGCAGAGTTTTCACGTGAGGCACATTCTACTGGCCTTGATTTCCCTTTGCCCTCTGGCATGGGGAGTTGATAGCCCTGCTAAGTGGGTCAGGCAAGAGCCAACTAAATATTTTGTAATTTTTTTAAGTGATGTCCTTTTACAACATGAAAACACATGACACACCAAGATTATTAGAGTTTTGCAGCACCCTCTGCTAAACTATATTTTCTGAACGGTGTGCTGTTTTTGTACATAAAATCAACAGCAATAGGTATAACAATTAGCCACCTGCCTGACACCATAAAATACAAAATCGCGTTGTTTGACAGCGCACATTTATTCAAGGAAGTAAAAAAATGCATTCAGCTAATTCGCAAAAGTCGGCTATAATTTACTCTACCATCCTTAAGCTCAAACCCACATACTACTAATCACCACTCACCATAGGCAAATAGCACAACTTTACCCAAAAAACAATACAACAGAGAGAAAATCAATATTCAACTTCTGCTTTTCCAGATCTTGAGGTAAAGACAATTGCAATCAGAACAGGAAAGAGTGGGGCATATGTATCAACATCTCCATTTGCGATTCTCAAATAGCGATTTTTTGAGAATCGCTATTTGAGAATTGCAAAACGGGATATATATAAAAAATCACACAAATTTAGCGATTTCTTAAAATTCCTTAATTGCGATTAGCAAATTGCGAAATCGCAATTAAGGAATACCTTCCCATTCATTCCTATGGGCCAGGAGGCCCATAGCAATGAATGGGAAGTCCTTCTCAATTTGCGAATCGCTATTTGCTAATCGCAAATTGAGAATATTTACAAAGGTGCAAGGGTGTCATGATGACACCCTGATGCACCCCTGAAATCAGCATGTGTGCACATATGGTGCACATACATGCCCTAAGGGCATGTATGTGCACCACATGGCACTTTGAAATATGCAAAAAAGTGCATATTTCAAAGAAATCGCAATTTACCACCAACTTGAAGTTGGTGGTAATTTGCGATTTCTTAAGGAGAAATCGCACAACTTGGGTGCGTGTTACATTGCTTTCAAGAAATCGCATTTTGCGATTTCTTAAATGCTTACGCAAACTTAAGAAATCGCAAATTTAGCGATTCCTTAAGATTGCGAGGCTGAAATGCCTCATACATCTCCTTTTGCGATTTTGTATTCGCAAACGCTGTTTTTTTGCAATTCGCAGCGTTTGCGAATACAAAATTGTTTGATACATATGCCCCGGTATGAGGTGGATGGTTAAGAGAGGTAAATTCCGCTCATACTACTCCTGAGCCATATTCTACCTTCGAGTGCTGGCTAGGGAAAGCAGCCATTCATTCTTGTGAAGTTGTTAATGTGAGTACTTTAATCTGTTTTTTACGACGCTATGGACCACATGTCTGAAATAAGCATTTTGCAATCACCAAATAGCGATTTTTACTGAATCGCTATTAGGTAATCGCAAAATGCTATGTATGTAGGAATCGTCAAAGATTGTGCGATTTCTTAATATTACTTAGTAGCGATGCGGTAAATAGGGAATCACTATTAGGTGATAATTACTCCATTCGTTCCTATGGGCCAAAACGCCCATAGGTAAGAATGGTTTTGCAATAGCTAATTTGCGATTACCTAATTGTTAATCACAAATTAGCTAATGTAAAGCCATGGGTGCCCAGGGGCCTAAGGCCCTCCCGAAGCACCCCAAAAGAACAAAGTATGCACATGAAAAGCACACACATGCACTGGGAGCATGTGTGCGCTTCATGGCACTTTGAAAAATGCCGTTTTGTGCATTTTTCAAAGTTTGCACATGGTTACCATCAACTTGAAGTTGATGGTAAAAGTGTTTCCTAAATGCACAGATCACATTTACCAAAGGCTTCTTACATGTACTTTAGGGTTTCGCAAACTGCGATTTCCTATTTGCATTTGCAATTTAAGTAATCGCAAAAAATTGCGAATCCCAAAGCCTTTCATATATTCAGAAACACCATTTTGCATATGTAAACGGGCGAATATAACGATTCGCACCAATTGCGAATGTAAAATACTTTGATACATGTGGCCCTAAGAAACATCTGAAGCTTTTGTTTAATAATAACAATTTGGTGATACCTCATAGAATGACATTTTAGGCTTCATCCAGTTTAGGTCAGGCATATTCATAGGAAACACATCACAGCGTGTGACATATTGAAAACGATTCTGCTTTAACCATTTAACTTTCTATTTGTCTCTTTTACTAACATGCCAAGGTACCCTGTGGCCACTTCAGAGTGATTTCACATGTAATAAGAATAAGCGTTAATGTTTTTTGGAGGAAAACAGCCTTTAAAAGGCTGTCTTTTCCACACAATTGCCCTAATTTACAAGAAATGACACATCGGTGCCACAGCAGAGCAATGTGTCAAAATCAGTTACGAAACACAACGTCATTTTGCCAGCTGCGAGCAATGTAAAAACAAATGACACTGGTGTTCTGGTGCTGTAAAAACTGACGCATATGCCGTAAAAGTGTCGTAAGGCAGAGTAGTGTCACATAATGCGAGCCAAACAAACATAGCACCACTTTTCACTGTGTGAAAACGTCAACAAAGTGGATAAAAAAATGACGCAAATGTAAAAGAAAATACACCAGATTTCACTGAATGCAACGATGGAGCAAGGAGAAGATACTACAGCCAGGACAACAACCCCAACAACCCGAGCACCAGCCAAAATGTCCATGCAGACTGCCTGGTGAAGATGAAGTGTAACTATAGTGAGGAGGAGAATGAGATCCTCATCATGGAGTTGACAGACCACCAACACCAGCTGTTTGTCACCGCTAAATTGCCATTATCAAGGAAGGAAGCTATTTGGCAGTTCATTCTGTCCATGGTCAAAAGTGTGGGACAAGCGAAGAGGACAGTGACCGACTTGAAGAAACGCCGGCATGACGTCATAAAACTTGGAGGCATAATCACAAGCTCAGTGTACACATGGAGAGAACCAATGCAGTGCAAGTTGATGATTCCCTCACACTGGGATGAGGAGGCATACCATGGGGTTCATGGTTAGGGTTCCCAGGTAACAGTCATTCCCAGATTTATTACAAGCTGTAAACCTGGACATGAACAAATATCTGACAACTCCCCACGGGAGGTGTAGGGGAGGAACAACTAGGAGCTATCACACCTTTCACCACAAATTTACCTCTTCCTATATATGCTGCATTTAGCAGCGCAAACAGAATGAAGAAATAGCCTCCTTATCCTGTTTCTGGTCAGGATGGTGACCCTACCTGCACAAAAACAACCATCCCAGCAACGCAGGAACTCTGCATCAAGGTGTAAGGGTGCGCGGATTGGTGCATGGCATGCATTTGTGCACCTGCCCCTTGGAATGGGACAGGAATGCACAATATCTCATCAATATGGGGCAGTCATGCCCTTTTCTGTTTAATGAAGGGCTGCGCTGCAGGATTCTTGCAATGCTGACATATGACATAAACTTGCAAATGAGCCATAATTGTGAACCTTTTGACTCTTGTGAACAACTGACAAGGATCTGCATCAAAATAAATCTTTTTCCATTCCAGAGGATGAAAAACCTATTCCTGACCCTCTCCAGGTTGTGGAAGTGAATCCTGCAAAGGATGACAGATTGCTGAGCCTCAATCAAGACACCCTCTAGGAAATCCTCAACTCCATCCAAACACCTTTTCCATTCACGAGAAGAGACAACAGCATTGCAGGGTCTCCATATGATCTGCCTTACACACACCAAACACCAGCTGCCAGCCTACACCTATCACAGGAATCTGAGGACCCTCAAACAGTTTTCCAGCGTTGTGCGGTAGGAGTGCAGTGTGAGCTGGTAGGCAAGGTGGGGGCAGGGATGGAGACCATGGCGGGCACCCTAGAGGGAGCCCATATGTGCCTCAGCCCCAATAAGGACACCTCGGAGGCTGTAAGAGGCACCTACTCTTTGCACTGTGGCTAGGCCAGTCCCTGGCTGACATCGCTGGTGTCAGGAGGCAGAGGTATAAGCAAATGCTCTGCCAAAGTGGCATCAGCGAGGTTGCCAACAAGCTGGGGGCAATCCAGAACATCCCGGAGTCCATGGACCGGAAGCAGAATTCCTACATCGCAAGAATGGGTGCCCATCATTGCAAAGTTGTTGCTTTGCTGGCAAACCAGCATGTCCTATTCAATGCTTTGCTGCCTTACGTGTTGGTGCAGGGAAATGCTGGAAACCAGGGGTCCACATCATCGGCCCTTGATATGTGTGTGCCTCTGTCGGCTCCCTGACCTGCCATGCCACCCTGACATGCGGCACCATAGACATCAGAGGGGGAAGATGTGGACTTCAGTTCTTTGCAAAGAAAAACTGCCCAGTAGCATATCTCTGTGCCATATGAACAGTTTCTCCAATGCCCTGTGCTAATACCCATGCCAGTGTACCTCTCAACAGGTACCATCCTCCATTTGCTTGCCCACCTGTTGATCTCATCTCTGTGTGGACAGTCTATGAGGACTTTCTTTCATAATACTAATTGGATCTTCCTCCTCACTAGAACATTCCTCTCCTCGACATCTCCAATGACATGTATCCCCCATGGACTGTGTCTGGACATCCAATGGCTCACTAACTAACTGGCACATGCATCAAGCAAAATACACCTCGCAAAAATTGTGATTCGGTAAAATACCCGGTAACCAACCGCAAAACAACACTTTCCAATGCATCAACTCCAATAGCGAAAAACCCAGAAAATCGCAAAAAATGCTCCCGCAAAATTAGCGATTAGCAAAATTGCGATTATATAATAGCGAAAACCAAAACTGCTCCTGCTAATAGTGATTAGCTAATAATGAATTGCAAACCAATGCATAAAAAGTCGCTAATAGCGATTTTCACTAAAATCGCAATTTAGCAAGAGCAGAATAAGGGGAATCTCAACCAGGAGGTAAAGTTGAGGAATAAACAAAAAAAAAAAAACTTAGCATCACAGGTGCAACCAATCAGAAACCCTTTCAAAATGCACCAGGAGACCCCGTAAGCCATTCACAATGGCAGCCCTCTACGTGCTTGCAAGGAGGATGAGGATAAATGCAGCGGCCAAGCGCAGGCGGAGGATACAGGAGAGGGTATTCCGAGTGCGCATAACATTGCTGGGTCAAAATGAGGAAGAAATATATGATAAGTATTGTCTGAATCGTGCAATGACAATGCGCCTCATAGCAGATTTGGAACCCCTACTGCAGCACCAGACCCGTAGGACCAATGCCATTCCGGCACATGTCCAGGTCCTATGTAGCCTGCACCTACTGGCGTCAGGCAGTTTCCAGGGGGTCGCAGCGGTAGCCGGAGGTGTATCCCAAAGCGCACTCTCACACTTCTTCAGGAAATTCCTTGAGGCCATGCAGACAATGATCCATACCCACATCACCTTCCCCACAACACCACAGGAGTTGAATCAGACCAAACTGGAGCACTACCAGGTAGCTCAATTCCCACATGTCATTGGATGCATTGACTGCACGCATGTCCTCATCTGTCCCCCCTCAGCCAACGAGTACATCTTCCGAAACAGGAAGTCTTACTACTCCATCAATGTCCAGGTTGTGTGAAATGCTAAGCATATAATAATCGTAGCACAATTTCCCGGAAGCACACATGATTCGTATAGATTCCGCCACAGTGGCATCCACAGGCATCTGGTGAATTTGGAGAGGGACACCTACTTGGTAAATACATATACCTATTTGTGACATCATTATACCAAAAGTGATTGCATAACTGCGGCTAACCCTTTGCCTCCCACCCTGTAGGTGACAACACATACGCCTTGCACGAATACATCCTGACCCCTTACCTCAACCCAGCAACACCACAGGAACAGCGCTACAACGCAGCACACATTAGCACAAGGAATGTGGTTGAAAGGACATTTGGAATACTAAAAAGCCGCTTCAGGATCCTTCACAAGACTGGTGGTGCTCTACAGTACAACCACGAAACCTGCTGCAGGATTGTGGCAGTATGTGCCATGCTGCACAACATTGCCACAAGAAGAGGCATACCAATTGAGATGGACGAGAATGACAATGATGGTGATGACCAACCACACGCACAACACCGACAGGCACATGTGGCAAACACAGCCGAAGGTCAGGGGAGACGTGCACACATCACACAACATCATTTCTGAAGTAGGTGAGAATGAGCCATCACAAGATGTTGCGGATTGAGAATGTTTTATTCACATGAGCACATGTCAAACAAAAGATTAATGTTTAGAAAATTGTGACAGTGATTGCAGGCGCTGCACACGAAGCATCTGTGACTCAACACCACCATATAGATCTGGAGACAGTTCTACATCGGCCGCAATGCGGGTCCTGGTCCTGCGCCGTTGTCCTAGTTGGACCTGTGCTGGTGTTGGAGCTGGTGAAGGGACCTGAGGCTGGTTTGGGACTGTTGTGGGTACTGGAGTTGGCTCTGGTTCCATTTCTGGCAGTGCGGGTATGTGTGCCCTGCGTTTTGGTGGTGGGGGTGGTGTACATTCAGGCTCCACAGGGGTCTCTAAATCCGTCTCTGCAGGTGTCTCAGAGATGATGAGCCGGTCACTGTCCTCGGAGTCCACCTGAGCTGCATCTGTGTGTGAAACAGTGCAGTGTTAGTAATGTTTGGACCAAAATATGTTTCTCACATGGCCTACTTCGTACATAATAAATCACTGATCTAAACTAACTGTCTGATGTGAAGTTTTGTTATGTTTAATTGAGCATTGATGGCTATCCATGGCCACTTGGTGCACATGACTACAACTCCCATGATGCTTATTGTGTATGAGGGAATATGTGGAATGGACTTATCACTGCACACTGTGATTTGCCTGGGGGTATGTGCATGAATGTACAGTACGCATAGTATTAACGCTTGCATGCATCTTACCTTGTCGTGTACTCGCTGCGCCGGACGTGTCCAATTGGGTGACTCCCATGACTGCCTCGTGCTCGATCGTCCCCTTAATGAGGTCCTCCAGGGCTGTGTTGGCTGGTGCTGTCGATGGTCTCCCTCCTGTGCCAGCTGCTTCCTTCCCCCTTTCGGCAATGCGCTCCTTGGCACGCTTCCTGAGGTCATATCACCTCTTCTTCAGGTCTTCTATGCTGCGGTGGGTGACTCCAATAGCATTAATTCTCTCCTTGATGCGCAGCCATATTTTGCGCTTCTCTGCCTCTGGCACCTTCAGGGACAACTTGCCAAACAGTTTGTCGTGGCTGCTGCTCACCCCCTCTATCAGGTGTTCAAGTTCCCTGTCCAAGAACTTCATCTTTCTCTTCCTTTGTGTGGCACTGTTCCCAGCAGCATTTTTGTCCATCCTGGCTATGTGTGCAGGAGCTGGGTTCTGAAGGTGATGTGTTTCTGCTCAGCTTCAGTGCTCTGCCTCCTCCTCCTCTGAGCTCCTCAGGGCACTGTATGAAGCATGGACTGAATGACTTCCTGGGTGTGATGTCATCAGCCTGCTTTTAACGTGACCGGCTTTTTGCGAATTCGCTAACACCGAAATCGCAAAATGCGAACTCGCAAATACAGAAATCGCAAATTGCTAGTTTGTGGGTTAGCGACTCGCAATCATGTTTTCGGTATTTTTTTAGTGATTTTTAAGGGATCGCTAATATTTACCGATCGGGTACATGCATCTCATTTTGCGATTCATTAATTGCGATTCCTTATTTTTCACTAATAAGGACTCGCTTTAGCGATTTTTGATGCATGTGTACCAAAGTTGGGGTTGTTGCCCCAAGGACTGCAAGTCACGCATTGCTCCTTGTTTGACATGTGAATATATATAGTTTCACTTATTGGCATGTTGAAATACTGGTCATGAGTGGAGTAAGTAGTCCATGGTGAATGTGCTGACTCTCAAGGCACTATCTGACATCTAAGGTATGATGTGGGTCTGAGATCCAGGGATAAATATGCGCAGTGCTTTCAAAATAGTACATGTGACCCTTAACTACTAAAACAATCTGAAGTCATAAACCAAGGTCAAATGTATGAGATGCAACATTAGTAAATCCTCAACAAAATCTTCAGGTGACATTCACCAAAGCACTCATCAACAACTAGCTAGACAATGGAAATGTACTCTACTTTGGAATCTCCACCCAACTCACCAAGCTGCTCCAGACCATTCAGAATACAGCAGCTAGGCTCACACTCTAGCTCTCTCCACACAACCACAACTCCTGCCACCTCATAAACCTCCACTGGCTTCCCATACACAAACATGCACAGTTCAAATTACTCAACAAACATATAAAGCACTACACAATTTAGCCACTGCATGCCTGAACAAATGCATCAGCTTCTACACCCCGACCAGAAACCTCACTCTGCAAACTTCCTGCTCACCACTGTCTCCCACATCCAAAGAGCCAGAGCCCGCAGCTGCACCTTCTCATACCTGGCTCTTCATTCCTGGAATGTACTCCCCCTTCACAAATACAGCTGCCAGCTTAGTCCTAGAATTCAGGAAGAAACTGAAAGCTTGGCTCTTCAGGACCCAGAAGGGCTCAGCTTATCCCTAATGTCTTGGATACCCGAATGCACTTCAGTGTCCACTGCTGTGCCCCCTTCCAGTTCTAAATTGTCTCCTGAACCCCGGAACAATGAACCTTGAATTTTGAGTGCTGCTATTTTCATTGGAATACAATACGTGCTCTGTTGACAAGATAGGAAATAAACGTACTGTCACAGCACAGTACCACACTGCATGTACCTTACATTCGGATAATCTAACTGAACACTGACCATTGGCCAGTGAGGGTCCTCCAGCCTGCCACATGGAAATAATTCCTTGAGACTGCACAACCTATATTTCATCGCAAAATAGTTGTGCATGGTTTCGCTATACTAATGAAAATATTAATGAAATGTAATATATGGTAAAAAAAACTGCAGCAGGTTCCAAAGCACACTGTGAGTAGGCACGTTTGGTGTTTTTTCTAGTTATACAATTACTACAATGCAAAGTGCAGGCATGGCACAACCTGGGATCTATCCTTAGGCACCACCAGGACAGTTTGTTTACTCATTGCATGTACTTACAAGGGGCTTGGCTTACTGCTTCAAAGCTATTCATAATGTATACATTGTGCTAGATGCACAGGTTTGACCAATATGTTGAAATGCTTCCTATAATTCATTTTTTTCCTTGGAAGAATATTTTTACCCTGGATGTGGCTTTTGGATTTGACATGAGGATTTTCTGGACCCTGGAAAAGATATCATGGAGGAGGTGAAGTCATGACTGGCACCCCAAAGCAGATGAGTGGCAATTGATCAATGGCTCAGATCCAGGTTGCATAGCTAAGGATGCATTATGGGGAGCTGCACTGATGCATCGGGACCTATAGCTGCAAGGGGCATGGCTCATGATTTCCATAAGTTAGGGACTATGCCCACACGTGAGGTTTTCAGATCTTCCCTCCAAGGCCACATATCTTCCTGTAGACTTTAAGGAGGATCCCTGATGTGCACACTGATACAGTGTGTGCCTACACCTCAGGCCACAACCAGTATTATGTGTTAGGGAATCCCGCATATCTGTATCTGTTATAATGTAAATTGACAAACTACACCAAAGTGAAGACTCACTCAATGATCTCAAAACAAAATAAGGGAAATAGAACCAATGTAGCTGTATTCTATTAGCTACAGTTCAATTCTCGTTTAGTGAGACCTCATTCCAAGATGGCCACTAAGCACAATTCCACTACAAGATAGCCAGCAAACAGCCACACCATTCAGTTCATTTCTGAGACCAGCTACTTGCGGTCAAGTGGTTCCTCTTCAGAGACCAGCTCATTCCTGTCAGGTTGTCCTTGTTCTCCCAGTATATAAATCGCCTTTCCACCTCAGTAAAGCATGAAACAACTTACTGGATCAGATGTGCTTAACAGGAAACCGACTTTACAACATGGTCATTACTATTCAATACCTTTACCACGCATATGCCTTTGCACGCATGTGTTTACCACACAAGTTCTTACCACGATGCATATTCCTTTACCACGCATGCCTCTATAATGAAAATGTAAGTATTTTGCAGGCAAGTGTAAATATATTTGCTGTGTGTGTGTGTGTATATATATATTGATTAAAATATCTTTTTTCAATTATTAATTAATAATCATAAAAGTACAAAAAAAACATCAACATAAATGCTTGCATCTCACAGTAATAAAATCTAGATTATGACATAGACCATTAAAATGATGATAAAACTGAATTAAATCACATAAAAGAAAGGTATAAGTCGAGTTAATACAGCTATTATTTACATGATAAAACTTGAACCGGGGATCATGTATTCAGTGTGGCATTCAAATACAAAGCGCTTTTCAAAATTGACCCAACAGCAGTTGTAACAGCAGGATCAGCAAGCATCTGAAGATATAAGAAAATAAAAAGCCAATATTGATAAAACCACACACCCTTAAGATGGGCCTTAAGATGGGCAACAGATATCTTCTTCCGGGGAATTCAATCATTTTACAGAAAATAATTAAATGGTCCAAAGTCTGTAGTGAACTACTGTCACATTATTAATTTGGAGTTCTGGTCAAATTGTACTAGTGGAAAACATAACATGTATCGTATCGCACCTAGTCGGAATTTGGAGAAAAGAGATCTCTCCCAAGGATTTCTGACTTGGGAAATATACTGCTCAAGACCATCTTTAGTTTGGATGATCTTGCAGGCTCTCATGATTGACTTTTCCAGAGTTGCAGATTCTCGTATCTCCATAGCTTGTTTGAAAAACAGTTCCTTGAGTATCCTCCCATCACCTTTGGTGATTGTCTGACGGGATTGGAACAGTTCAAGGCATCCCAGCCTAATAGCTACATTTTTAATATACGACAGCCACTGGATTTTATGTCCATGGTTACAGTTCAAACAAACCTGTATCACTTCTCGAATAAGGGTTGTGTGTTCCCCACTCCATACTGACGCCATAGAAGCGGTGGGGCTAATTTGACATGATCTTCAACATACCCCAGTCCCATCTCAATATGACTAAAAGAAGTAGGGCTAGCTAGACCCACTCCAAGCAGTTCCCTGCAGAACCGGTTTTCTTCCTGTTGTATTGTTATATGATAACAATATCCCCAGATGGCAGAACCATAAGTAAGAACCGGCAAGCATTTCATTCTGTAAATTTGGAGCAAGGGAATTATTGACTTACTACAAATCGCCAGCGTAAACCTCAACAGATCACCACATGCTCGATTAAACCACTAGCTTCTCCCAGCTAAAAATTGACACCAGGTAATTTGTTGGCCAAAGGTGACACGCAAGTATGGGAAGAAACAAACCCTTGAAATAACCTTCTCGTTAATAGTTAGTGGCCTTCTTTTAGTTGTCTGTCTTTCGCAGACCATATAATGGGTTGTAGAAATATTGGTATCGAGTTCGAGCTCATCCGTGAATTTAACAAACAGGTCTACCAAAACCCTGAGACCGTTTGGAGTTTGTGATAACAAAACTGTGTCATCTGCATATAGCAGAGATGGGACCAAAACAGCGTTAACCTTTAGTATGTCTTTCCCATTTAGAATCAGAAAATTGTTCAAACCATATGTGTGTAATAAAAATAAAAGAGACGCCAACACGCACCTCTGTCTGAATCCTTGTGGAAGACTTATGCATTCGGTGCATTCCCCCTCCTTTCCAAACCTAACAGCAGCAGCAATATCTGTATGCAAAGCTCGTAAAAATAAAAACCAACAGGGATTGGGGAATTCCTAAGTCAGCCAAAAGAGTCCACATTTTTGACCGGTTAACTCTTTTGAAGGCGCTGTTCAAGTCCATAAACGCTAAATATTTAGTGCCTTGCTTGGCCACAACATATTTACTAATTATCTATGGGCCCGATTCACAGAACTAACTTAAGACAAAATCCTAAACGTACTACTTTTGGTATTCACAGAAGGCTAGTAGTAGTAGTAAAGTGAAGATTTTGTCTTAAGTCTGTCTTAAGTCTGTCTTAAGTCTATCCTAAGTTTGTCTTAAGTCTGTCTTAAGTCTGTCTTAAGTCAAACTTAAGACAAAATCCTAACTTTACTACTACTAAATGCCTTCTGTGAATACCAAAAGTAGTAGGACAGACTTAAGACAAACTTAGGACAGACTTAAGACAGACTTAAGACAGACTTAAGATAAACTTAGGACAGACTTAAGATAGACTTAAGACAGACTTAATACAAACTTAAGACAGACTTAAGACAGACTTAAGACAAACTTAAGACAAACTTAGGACAGACTTAAGACAGACTTAAGACAAAATCCTAACTTTACTACTACTAAATGCCTTCTGTTAATACCAAAAGTAGTAAGTATAGGATTTTGTCTTAAGTTAGTTCCGTGAATCGGGCCCAAATTAAGGTTTAGGCATTGCTTCAATGTACCCTACCTTCTCTAGACACATACTGGACATGGCTAAGAATGTTGTTAAACTGCTGTGGCAAGGGTGACATCTTTCTGACTCCTTGGCTAGGGGTTAAGGACATCTCTTTACCGCCGGGTAGGGGCTCAACATTTATCATCAAACCACACATTTTTATCCATTCTTCTATTATTCGAAAGACTATACATGATCTGCGTGTCTGAATTATTTAGAGATTGGGAACCTTCCAGAACCCCTGCTGGTGGTGAGTCTACTATGAGTAGGGAATCAATCAGCACACTCAGGTGTGCCCTAATGAGGGAACTGAACAGGACAGGGATTGAAATACTGCACCCATTAATTCTGTGTACTTTGTCCTGGGTACTTAATCAAATTAAACTTGTTTTGTTTATTTTCTTGTTCCCTGTGTCGATTAGCATATCAAGAACAATGGGGTTGTGGTCAATATAGCAGGCGTCCAAGGCTCCCCCATCTTGTACCATTTTACCCAAGTGCCTCAAATCAAGTACATTGTTGATATTTGACCCTTTGCAGTAACCCTCAAATGTTGTTTTTTGTACAAATGTCTGTCACATAATGGTCTCCAGGCTGTAAAGGTCGGTCTGACCTAAATCACGGATCAGCCTCCGGCCCCTTTCCTCGATCCCTGAAAGGCAGGGGGGAGCATCATCACTCACAAAAGGATCAGAATCCTTGAGTGCCTGGCCTATCATATCACTAAAAACCCCACCTAGAACCATATTTAAACATTCCAATTTAGAAAAGGCTCTCCCCTATATTTCTAGCAGCACCTTAAATAAAGGTTCAATTTGGCAGCCAAGATTGGACACAGAATTGTATAAATGTGCTGAAAAGAGGCTGACGTTTTATGATGCCACAGCCCACAAAACCTACATCCCCCAATGTCTCACAGGAATAGTAACAACTTTAAACATTTTTGATATGCGGATCAGGGTGGCAAATCCCCCTTGTGCTCTATGCCTGGTGACAGCTTTAGCTCGTACACAGAAATTCTCTTACCTTTCAAGAAATAAAGTTTAGTGCGCCCAAGGTTCCTGTAACATTATCACATCATACTGTGTGATTATGTCAAGTCATTCTCCATACATCATTTTAGATCTGATACCTGCTATATTCCAACTAATAATTCACAAATCAGAGCCTTGTGTTTGACTCTCATTAGTTGCGATTAGGTCCACAAACAAGGGCTGTTCCTCATTTACAACATTTTCAGGAGAGTTAGAATGATCATGGAGTAATTTGTTGTTTTCAAAGCTTGTTAATGGAAGAAACCTGTTAGAGGTAGTATTTTTTTTTCTCTGGTTCTCATGGGTTACAATGGCCACTCTTTGAGAGAGAAAACTGCAGGTGCCTTTTAGAAAAAACCTAATGGCACAATACCTACTCTCTCTTCCAGTGGGCATTGTATATTAAAGCTTTGAAACAATCGCCTTGCCAGGGCGGGATATCTACAATTAATCACCACAGATTACCCCCTCAAATGTTTCCTAGCAGGTCCCACCCACCCCAAACAACTAATAAATAATTTATCATAATACTGCCTTATGTTAAAATCAGTGTTTTTTCCCCAACCAGTGGCAAACTTTATTTTGCAACTGGAAGGCAGCCTCCTTTTTGTTGGCGTGTAATTCCGGGACCCAGTCATTATGGTAACATAGGGGCAGCATACTCATGGTAAATTCAAATGAAACATGCTGGTACCTTCCTCGCACTGGTCTGAGTCCCCCCATCATTCTTGTTGATCTCGAACTCCCGCCCAACTTCCATCAGCATTATTGCATCTTCTCTTTTTCCAGTTAAGAATGAGGAGGCCCACCTCCCCAATAGAGGCTTTCGTGGAGGGACAGGGTGAAGAACAGGTGGTTTAAGGGGGGGTTCCGCCCCTCCACCATGGAGCAACATCTCAGAATTGTCTCTTGACCCCCCTGTGTTCTAAAGCAACAGTTGGACCAGTTATGTTGTCAAGTTTCTGTGTTAAGGTAGTGACAATTATCTCCAAACTATGCCACCAAGGGACAATACATTGAGTTATCACAGGTTTAAACATATTCAAAATACTGTCCCAATTCATTATGACCATATCCCTTTCACCTTCAGCAAGCCCAATTGTGTCTTGCTTTCTTACAGTTCGGGTTTTCATCTGCCCCCCGGTTAAGTGCTTATATTTACCCTTTTATTTTGTTGTTGGTGTGTAATCGCTACCATTAAGTACATTTGTCATGTTTCTTTCTAAAGGGTCCTCTTCGAGAGATAGCTGCATGATTGGAAGCACTGCTACGTTTGGGCAGTCAATACCTTGTGCAATACTTCACTTCTCAGGAGGGTGAGAGTATCCCCCTCATCCAAATTGAACCACAGTTCGACAAAGTCTATTTCTTTAGTAATTGCCCTCATCACTCAAGCCAAATATGAATCCAATGTAGCCTCACTGGAGTTTTTTTTACTACTGCCCTTATCTTTTCCCTTATCCAATTGGAGATTATGCTAACCCATATCCTCCAGCTGCCGGGTTCGAAAACCAAGAGGAGTGGCCAGGCCCGGCCTCCTCTGTTTGCTGACAGGTGCAGGACGGGCCTGCCCTTGTCCCAGGCTTCTCCCGGGCATGGGCCGCACTTGGCCCAGGCAGCGGGACTGCAGCACACCTAAATAGTACAAATTAGGTACAGATTCTGGGACGTGTAGTCCCCTATGGTCGGAGTGCGCGATGGCTCTTCTCCAATTTGCGGCAGGTGATGGGAGTGTCAGAAGATGCCAGGAAATGCGTTCCCCTCAAGGCAAGCAGAGACAATCTGTGATGATCTCACCAGCAGCAGCAGGCAGCAAAATGGGGCACAAAGTGAAGAAATCCAATTTATAGAGAGGGATGACACTAGGAGCTGATTATTAGGTCCAGTGACCCTTACTCCCGAGAAGTGACTAGTACATAAAGGGAGTCACTGTTCCTTGTAGAGGAAGAAAGAGGAAGAGACTTTTGTCCTGTGCTACTCTATCTGTGGGGGACAGTGTGTCCTCATCTTAATGCCCTCACATACTCCGAAGGATGCCATGCTTCATCATTTGAGCTTTGCTCCTCGTCGGGCCGGCGCTGCAATGCCCTACGGGTCCCCCGAAGGGTCTCTTTATCGGAGATCTTTTGATGAGAAGCCGTTTGGGTGCATGGGTGTAAGTGGCAGCGAAGTCTTAAGTGGTGTGTTAAAAAATGACTGGAGGGAGAGTGGGTACTATTTATTAGGGTGATCCCTCTGCCATTGTTAAAGCAAAGTGTATGGTGCTGCTCTAGGGGATATTATGTCCCTCTGTAGCTGGATATATGTCCATAATGAACATATATAACGGTCAACATGTTTTGCGCTGTATGTGACCTCGGAGGAAGATCCAAAGCGCTTCTTCAGGACCAAAGGGAGTTAAATTTTAGTATCAGTGGCGGCCTGAACTAACTAATTCTGTAGAAGGGAGTAGCGTTTCCCTTAATATTAAAGTCAGGACCTCATGAGATCAGTGAGAGCACTCTGGAAGGTTCTCCCGTAGTAGCAGGGCCGATCCACCTGCGTGCCTCTGATGGAGCAACGACTCGTAGAAAAGAGACTTGCTCGTATGCAATCTGCTCATTTTACCTTACTAACCAGTTATTAAAGTTTGTTTTGTGTAAAACTAATGTGCACCACATAAACACATGAATTAATGAAGATTGCCTATGTGTTTACTATTATTAACAGAATGAACGAAGGACTAAAATGCTCTAAAAGGGGAATCTTTACTGCGCATGCGTCAACTGCATCTATGTAGTATGACGTTCTAATGCTTGGAAGGAAATTCTTGTGCATGAGCAGAAGGCACTAATATGGCGGCTTGAAGGCTTGCGTGCATGGCATCTGTTATTATACTAACGCTAATACGGGGAAAGGATTAAAAAGTATAAGGGATTACGGTAGAGGTGGGTGGTATACAGTGTGACCACTTTATTCTTGTAACTAATATTTGTCTTTCGACTGGTGTATGTCTGAAGTGAGCTGAGTCACGTGGGTTTTGCGCATGACTACTGAAAGTCAGCCCGGAAGAATGACAGGCAGGTCGGGAAGACGACAAGGTCGCAGTATGCCTGAGCATGGAAAACTCAGTGAAGAATCTAAATGAGTGAGTCTGCATGTTCAATTTAAAACATTTGTTACAGATGAAATGTGAATGCGAGTGGGAAAATAAAACATGAATAAAAATTAAGGGGATGGGTCTGTTAACAATGGGCTAATTGAAAAAGTGATATGTAAGCATGGTGTGATGATCTTCTTGTGCGATATTGAAACATTAATGGGTGGAACATTAAGGACGAAAGGTATAACTGAGATAGTTTTTATTTAGTTAGAGAGACGTCAATGCAGAGATGCTGTGAGCCGTGGGTGCTGTCCGAAGAGTGGGTGATGCTGATGCTGGGAGAGACGCTGTGAAATGCTGATGAAGAATCCATTGCCGAATCTGAAGCAGAACTTACTTTCCTAATTTAATTGGGTTAGAAGATGACTTGCAGAAGAATCTCGAGGTGGAAGAGAGTGTCAGAGAGGGGTGCGGCGCAATCGTCGGTGTTAGAGAGGTAACCATCCCGTCCTGAAACCTGCCCTGAAGTCTTTGTCACCCGAACTATCCCGGGGGACCCTTACCAGCCCTTTGGCCAGGGGGTGGTCTTCACACCATTCTTAGTAACTATTATTTCAAGTATTTGCAGATGCTCTTTTCTCTCTGTCGTCTCCCTTTCTGAGTACAAGTCATTGCACGTATTTAAAGTACATGTGAATGATTAATTGAATTTTCTCTCCTAAGTGAATGGAAGCGACTGCATTGTATTTTTGAAGTGGTTCACATGCTCAAAGTTTAGATTAAAATGTAAAACAATATAGGAGTCTGTGGTTATTTCAATTTAAAGTATAAGTAAGTTAGTTTTATATCATTATCACCATCAATCAGTTCAACTAATGGTCCATCGACCAAAGGAAATAACTTTTGATCTGTGAAGGGTTAGTGAAGGTGTTCTAGACTAATCCTGAATATCTGTGAAAACATATACACTTGACAACCCAGCGTTTTTACTCAATTTTGTGTTTGGTGGGCCCAGGTGAGTATATGGTAGTAGAGTATCTGTTGTTGGCAAACCGCTGGATCAGTTTGCTGGTAGCAGAGCTATGGTTATTATTGACTAGTTTGGTGATATTGATAATTGATTAATGATTTATGTTTAACAAAAGAGTTAGTGTCTTGTTTTATGTTGTCCAGAATTCCCGGGACATTAAATAGCGGGTGGCGACAGAAACCACACTGCAGTGAGGTTACTCGTCTGTTGGAATAACACTGAGAAGCTAGGTAGGGCTGGCAGTGTTAAACTAGGGACTATATTGTTTAAAAGTAGAGTGCGATTGATAGTAGAGAGTTCGAGTAACAGGTTCTTCCGAGCTTGGATGAAGAGTAAACAGAGGATTTTACTCGCAGTAAAAGTGTTATGCTCCTCCCCCCCCGAACATCGAGCGTACCGTGTAAACCTCTGACCTCGCGGAGAGGTGGTGGGGGCATACGACAAGAAATCAAAGCAAAGGCCCTTTGGGGATGGCTGACCGAGTGGTGGGGGCAACTTGAGAGAAATAACAGAGACGGACAGCCCGGACAGAACATGCGCCAGGCAGCAGGACTACAGTTCCCAGGTTACTCAGCTCGCCGTTACTGACGCCGATCACGTGGGCGTAACCCGGAAGCGGCTCCTGTTCAAAACGCCGCTTGGCGTTTCCTTCGCTGCTGGTTATTCCTGGATGCAGCCGAGAACTTCTAAGCAGCTATTCGATTCCCAGATCTACAGACCACCCGTGTAGGGTAAGGGTGCACCTGCACCATCGAGAACCTTGTGAGCCGACCGGCTCTCGTGACATTAACGCGGAAGAACGCGTTGCTCTTGGCAAAGTCGTACGCTACAGGCATTGCTCGTATTCCTGTGTGCTGAGTACCGGAAACATTGTAAACTAACTTGAAATACCAATGCAAGTCTTGAGGGGGTTAGGTGATTAGGAACCAGTACCCCTGTTGAGGCATTGTAACCCTGTGATCAGAGCAACATTCATGGAGTTGAAAGACGTATTTTAACTCACCTTTCCTTGTATGCTTTAACAGGGGGTTTAAGAGGCGGCAGTCTGCTCTTCCCCTGTGACGAGAAGCACGGCATTGGCTCTGGTGTGTATGGTTACCGGGCGAGGCTGGGAGTTGTTGCATGGTTGAGCTGTGAAGGGTGCAAGTACTTACCAGGTCTCCTTTTCTCCATAGAAACCATAGTGGCATACAGAACCTATTATTGATTGTGTGAAGTCCAGGATGATTACACCTGGAGAACAAGAGTTTTATTGATTTACAGGTGTGTTAGATACGATATTCCAACAAACTGGAGTCACCTCCATTGAGGGCCAGGAGGCTAATGTTTTAGTGTCTTTTTCTTTTCAGATCTCCCTCCCTGCTGTTCCCATCCTTTCCTTCCCCCGCTTGACCATCCCGCTCTCCTGTGCTTTAACAGCATTCAGGGTTGGGGCTGTTGAGAGGTGGACCCCTTTTGGCATCGATCCGCTCCCGAGGAATCTTCGAGGCAACAAAAAGAGGAGTAATTCTGAAACTCCAGAATAAGTTGAAATCTACCTTTTGTTTACTGGAACAGGCAGAGTAGGGAATGTTTTTATGTTGTCAATAACGAAGAATTTAATGAAAAAGTATTAAGAAATAAGTTTTCGCATTACCTTGTGAAGGGGGGTCAGTTGCCGAAGTTGCACTGACGTCACAGAGAGCCGCGCTGGGATTGGTTGAAACAGCGGGCGGGTGACAGAAGCAGCCTTGTAAATGAGGGGTCAGTAGTGAGGAGTGATACTGACATCACAAAAGGCCGCGCTGGCATTGGTCAGACCACGAGCATGAGCCTGAGTTTGATTGGATAAACAAGAAGAGAAGCTGCGCTAAGATTGGTCGAAAGAGAAATTGTATACTGGATTCAGATTTGACTGCCTGTGTGAGACGCGTAGATAGAAGATTTTCAGGGTTTGCGGAATACAACTTTATATATCGTTCATCCAGAATGTATAGAGAAAAGAGAAAAATGTCATTGATAAAGAGAATTAAGAATTTCTTTAAGAAAGATAAGCCAGTGTTGACTAGAAAGGGAATTCCTATTCCGCCACCGAAAACACCTGCTTCCTTTATGATGATGGAAAGAGGATATCATACTTGTGTCTGGTTGGAGAATTGGATAGAGTACACAAAAGATGATGGAGTGCTAGTTTTTCCTGAACATGATATGTTTAATGGGAGAATTCTTCAGAATTTGAGGATGAAAATGAAAGATTTGGAACCGAGACCTAGATTAACGCGTATGAGGCTTTAGAAGAATGGGAGACTGAGTTGTATGAAAGAGAGAAGTGCAGAGGTGGGAGATATAAAGGGTTTTTCCCCAGATATTTGCATGAGTCACGTGAAGGTCAGATGAAACAGTGGAGAAGAGCTATGGTATCAGAGGGGTTATATCCAGTATTAATGACCGAGGAACCGTCTGGAAGTATGTGTAAGGAGAAAACAAAACACCTGAATGTGACAGGATATGGTGAGTCAGAAGATGAATTGATAGAGGATTTGTTAACTAAAAATCCTCCCCCGTACCAAGAAGGACCCAGTAGAGTCACCCCAAGTGCACCAATATTAGGAGCACCCTTAGTTCCTCAAATTTTACATGATACATCAGTCAATAGGGTACTACATGAGAAAGAGAGAGAGGCATTGAATAAAAATAGAGATGAATTAATACAGAAGATAAATCAGTTGAATTCGGGTGCTGAAGCTTTGACAGTACCAGTGACAATAGGCCCGGTCATTCCATTATATGGAGACAAAATGAGTTGCCCGAAACCACAAACTGTAACAAATTCTTTAAGTAATCCCAGAAAAGAGATAGTAATATCTGAAGACCAAGCTAGTGAGTGTGATTCAGTCACTTCATTAATGGACCATCCCATAAGGGAGCCTGTAATTGGAACTCCCAAAAAAGTCACACCTGAAAATTTGAGAGAAAATGAGTCAATGGTACCTATGAGGACCAGAAGCTCGACTGCGGTCACTCCAGAAGATTTGGAAAGGTGGGCACAGTGAATAGAAAGATGAAGTTCAGTACCAAAACTTTTAGATATTTACAAATTGAAAGTGGAGTTGGAATAAGTGATTGCTGGAAATGTGGGAATAGACAGGTTGAACCATTACAGTGAGGAAGAATTGTTGTTCATATGTAGGAGTATAACGAGAAATGCTAAATTGTATCATGAGAGATTGACAGAGATAGTTGCAGAGATTGGAGTCGAAATAGGAAGATCTAAATTGTTGCAGAAACCATACAGAGTAGAATTTAGTGATAAGGATTTGGAGAATATGAATGTGTCTGGTAGAAAACTACAGAGAAAAGAGTTGATGACCATTTTGCAAAAATGGGGAGACATCAACCGGTGGAAAGCTAGGTGAATAAAGAAAAAGGAGGAAGCGCAAGCAAAGGAAACATCATCTGAATTTTTACTAAAAGAATCAGAAAAGGCAGAAAGATTGTGTCCAATGAAAGAAGTTCCAGGAGGTGGATATGCTCATGTACCATGGAGCAGACAGGATATTTTGTCACAAATTATTTCCTTATGTTAAGAGAGAAACCAGTTGAATGATATAAACAGGTTGAAAGATTTGTGAAAGTTTTTAAGGTTTTGTTGAAGGATCTGGATGGTCTGTTTGATATTGTGGTACCTGCCGATTTATGGACAGAATGTGAGATTACCATTGATTGGCCAAGTGAGGAGTACCCCAGAGATTCTAAAACAGGGCACCCTCAGATGATGTGATGAAGAAATATCACCAAGTAATTACTTTCCTGACAGGGAAAATTCCTCCTAAAGAAACAGATTGGGTGAAGATAGATCGAAAAACTCAAGAGCTAAATGAGTCTATACATGCATATTATGAGCAGCTGTTACAGGTGTTTAAGCAGTATAGTGGGTTTGAGAATATTGGTGATAAGGATATGGGA
Source organism: Triturus cristatus (assembly GCF_964204655.1). Lineage (NCBI taxonomy): Eukaryota > Metazoa > Chordata > Amphibia > Caudata > Salamandridae > Triturus > Triturus cristatus. The sequence goes on along the minus strand of NC_140594.1, from coordinate 805,763,201 downwards.
CATTTCGTGTATCGGTTTGTGCATGGTTTGAAACTGGAGATTAGTCAGATGATTCCACAACACATGTTGTGTTGGCAGAGCAAGTCGATTGATGACATTTTGAAGTTCGCAAAGAATTGCAGAGATGATATTGAGGAAAGGCGTAGAAAGTTAAGAGAGAAAATGATGTGGGCACAAGAAAAATTGGCAGGACAACAGGAAAATAAATTGAATACCCAGCCTGATAGTCAGGTAAAAGAACAGAATCAGAATGATCAAGTGGCAAATGGTGGTAAATTAAGAGGACGAATGAATAGAGAGGATGCGAAGAAGAAGTTTCCTTGTCATGCGTGCGGAAAGCTTGGACATTGGAAGAACAAGTGTAAGAGTATTCAGAATAATAATGGGCCAAATCAAAATTTAAATCCACAGACGCAGAATGAGGTGACTTTAAATCAGCCACAGCAGATAGGTACTCCACAGAATCAGGTACCACCATCTCCTATGCCAAATTTTGTGAACCCTCAAAGGTACAATACGGACGCCGGATTTCAAGGAGGAAGTGGTAAGAAAAATTCTGTGGTTTCACAGTATCTTTTACAGAACAATAACGAAGAATCAGAATACGAGCAATGACGATGCTTGGGGGGAGGAAGAGAAGTGCGTGCTTGGTGCATCTTTGCCGGTAGATTAGTCAGGTCCATTTATTGACGGGAAAGTGGAAGTTAATGATGTCACTTTTCAATTGGATACTGGTGCTACCTGGTCTACTGTGAGAACAGCAGACATCCAAAACCTATCCCTCTCGGGAGAAAGCATCCAAGTAGTCGGAGTGTCAAATTAACAGATTAGAATCCCAGTCACAAAGCTACTAGTGATACATATTGGGAATTTTAAAGACTTGCATAAAATTATAGTGTGCCATTCTAGTCCAGTGAATTTGTTAGGGCGAGACCTGCTGTGCAAGATGAACTGCACCATCTATTGTACACTGGATGGTGTCGCTTTCCAAACCCCTGATGAGAATATTGTATATAAAATGCTACTAGCTAAACAAGGTACAGAAGTAGATGGAATGTTTTCCTTAATGACTGAAAGTGAATTACCAGAGGAACTGTGAGGCACAGTGAATCCCGTTGTGTGGGATTTTACAGGGAAAGATATTGGGCTCATGGTCAATATAGACCCAGTGAAGTTAACAGTGAAAGAAGGAGCAGTTTATCCAAATACACGACCGTAAAAAATGAGTTCAGAAGTGAAAGCAGGAGTTGCTCCAGAAATTGATCGAATGATTAAACAAGGCATCTTGAAAGAAATAATGAGTAGTCCTTGTAATTTGCCAATCATGGCACTTAAAAAGCATAGTGGGAAGTACAGAATGGAGCAGGATAAGCGAAAGGTAAAAAAATGTTGTGGTGCCTTGTTGTCCGGTAGTACCAAATCCAGCAGTGATTCCCTGGAATTCAGGCTGGTTTACAGTAATTGATTTATTTGTGGCAAGCCTTTTTCTCTATTCCTTTGCACCCAGACAGTCAGTATCATTTTGCATTTAAGTTTGAAGACCATGTCTTGAGATGGTGCCGAGTTCGTCAAGGGTATACAGAAAGTCCCTTAATTTTTAATCAAATCTTGAAAAAGAACCTAGAAACATTGGTCATGCCAAAGAATTTGGTTCTGGTTCAGTACATTGATGACTTACTAGTGGCATCAAGATCACGAGAAGATTGTGTCACTGACACAATTGCATTACTGAACCATTGGGCTGAAGGAGGACACAAGGTGTCTCCAGAAAAATTGCAGTTTTGTCAGTGAAAAGTAAAATATCTGGGCCACAAAATACAAAGAGGAGTAAGAAACGTCACCCCAGAGAGAATAAAAATAATAAAGCAAATGCAGATACCAAAGACACAAAGAGAGAGGAGAGTGTTCCTTGGAGTAGTTGGGTACTGTATGCAGTTGATTTTAGGATTTTCCCTGCTGGCAAAACCATTGATTCAGCTGACTTTGACAAAGGCAAAGGATCCAATTGTTTGGAATGATGAGTGCGTGGAAGCATTTGTGAAGTTGCGAAATAGTCTGTGTGAGGCCCCTGCTTTAGGCATGCCTGACTATACAAAATAATTTGCACTGTTCTGTTGTGAGAGAGAGAGTTGTGCACTTTCAGTTTTGACTCAAAGACATGGACTAAGCCAACATCCAGTAGCATATTTTTCGGCTACTTTGGATCCTGTGGTTTCAGCTTTACCTGGCTGCTTAAAGGCAGTTGCTGCTACTTGTATGAGTCTGGAGCAAAGTGAGTCAATTGTGATGGGACATTCAGTTAAAGTCTATGTTCCACATTCAGTTGAGATTCTTTTAACAAGAACTCGAACAGAGCACCTTACCCCCAGTCGGATGACTAAGTATGAAAGAGTAATTCTGTGAGCAGAAAATGTGACAGTAATCAGATGTACAATAATGAAGCCCACTACCCTATTACCAGACCAATGTTGTGAAGAAGTGAAGGATGAGGTGGATCATGATTGCTTGGATGTGACTTAATTGTGTACCAAGCCCCGACCTGATATAAAGGAAGAGCCTCTGAAAGAGCCAGATCATGAACTATTTGTAGACGGTTCTTCCATGAGAACCGAGGAAGGAGGACTTAGTGCAGCCTATGCTGTATGTAAAGTTTCGGGAGTCATTGAAGCGTCCTGTTTACCGGGCGTCAAGTCTGCACAAGTAGCCGAATTGGTGGCCTTAACAAAGGCATGCAAAATTGGGAAAATGGGAAAATAACCATATTTACGGATAGTCAATATGGTTTCGGGTTTGTGCACTACTTTGGCCAGCTCTGGAAGCAGAGGGGATTTCTGACTTCTTCAGGATCTCCCATACGTAATGGCAAAAATGTAAAAGAATTATTGGAAGCAATACAATTGCCAAAAGAAATTGCAGTGGTTAAGTGCGCTGCTCACCACTCAGGAAATGACTATGTGGTGGCAGGTAACAGATATGTTGACCAAGGTGCTCAGTATTGTACAAAGAACAAATTGCCACTTAACCGAAAGATTGAAACAAGTGAAATCAATTGCCAACTTATGCTATTCTCACCTCTAGGGACATGGGATGAGGTTAGACAGTTGAATGATGAAGTTGAGGCAAAGGAAAGGGAAATCTGGATAAAGTCAGGTTGTGAAAGAAGGACAGAAGAGGATGTATGGGTGTACATTGATGGCCGAACAGTCATGTCAGATTGCTTACTCTCTCAAATGGCTCTCAAATGGCAAGAATGTATCATGGAGACACGCTTGTTGGTAGTGCGCCATGATTAGACTATTCAGACAAAATTGGTACAATCCAAAGTTTAGGGTAGTCGCAGAGAGCTTATGCCAGAGATACTTTTTTTGTCAACAGCTAAACCCAGGCAGAAAAACAGTGGTCAGTTGGGGAAGAATTGGAAAGGCTGAAGGACCATTCACAAGGGTGCAATTGGACTTTATTGAGTTGCCTCCGAGCAACAGAATGAAGTATGTCCTTGTCCTAGTGTGCCTGTTCTCGAGATGGGTAGAGTCATATCCCACTAGAAGAAATGACAGTCTCACAGTTGCTAAATTACTGTTGAGGGAACTGATACCACGCTTCGGTTTCCCAGTGACTTTGGAATCAGATTTCAATAATGAAATGATCCAATTAATCTGTGAAGCATTCAAAATTGAACAGAAGCTGCACTGTGCATACCACCCAGAGGCTTCTGGAGTGGTTGAGCAATTAAATGGCACAATCAAATCAAGATTGGCAAAGGTGTGTGCATCCACTTCACTGAAATGGCCAGATGCATTGCCTTTTGTGTTGATGGGACTCCGAAGTATTCCTGATAGGAAAACAGGATTGGGTCCCCATGAAATACTCATGGGATGGGCAATGAGACAAGCATTTGTACCTGGACACAAGTTGATAAATTTAACTGATGATTTGGTATTGGAGTATTGCAAAGGATTGGCTGACCTAGTGCGTTCTGTCTCTCACCAGGTTGGAGAAGAACCAGTTGCCAGGCAGTCAACGTAGGCGCATGATTTAAATCCTGGAGACTGGGTGGTAGTTAAGAAACACGCCACAATGTCGTGCTTAGCACCCAGGTGGGATGAACCACATCAAGTCATACTGGTCACTACAACAGGAGTGAAGTGTGCAGGTTTACCCAATTGGATCCATGCGAGCCATACCAAAAGAGTTCCAGGCCCCACTGAGAAAGAACAGCAACTGGTTGAACCAGTTGCGATTGCTGAAGGTTGTGAGGTCAAAGAATCTAGAGTGATAGGTTCTGAAGTGACAGACGAAGAACAACCGAGCACCAGTCAGGGGGATTGGATGCCAGTGATTGGCACACCTGAAGTTGTTATTCAAACGAGAAGCAGAACCAGATCAGAGAGTCAGGAAGGTAGTGAGGACCAGATAGGTATAGAAGAACATGCTCGGGTAGAAGAGAACGAAACTAACAGAAACCTTGAGCAGGACCAGAAAAGGAGAGAAGAACCTACTCAGGCTGAGGTGAACCGAAACATTCACAGACCTGAGGAGGGACAGACAGAGGAAGAAGAACACGTTCAGGCAGAGGACGAACAGATCATATTGAGACCTGGACAGGATCAGTTAGAAGAAGAAGAACACGTTTGGGAAGAAGTAGAAAATCAAAATGAAATAAGACCCGAACAGGACCAGATAGGAGAAGAACAGGTTCAGGCAGATAAAATAACAGTAACAAGACCTGAACAGGAACAGTCAGAAAGTGATCCTGAACAAGAACAGATTGTGCCTAAACATACTGAAAATAAACGAACCTTAGGAAAAGACGAAGAAGGTGAAAGTGCAGTTCAAATTAAGAGGGTCAGGAAAGGTGACAACTGGCCAGGTGGAGTGAAAAGATTGAAATATTATCTGAGGAAAACAAGAGAAAGACCAGAGCAAGTGAATGAAATTATGGGTTAAACTCGGTCTAAAAATACATTTGTGAGAAAAACACGTAGAAGCCCAAGACTGAGAAATCTGAACAATAAATACAAGGGTCCTGAGTGGACCTATGTGATTTTGGAAGATTTCGAACATTTGAAATTAGGAGAGAAATCAGAGGAAGAAAATACTGCACAGACTGATGAAAGAATAGTGAGACCTCCTTAAAAATAGAGCTTGAGACTTGAAGCAAAGAAAGAAAAAGAAGAGAAATCTTCTTAAGTCAAAATGGTGAGAAATTAAGTCACTGAGCGACTGAAACGAAGTTTAAAGCAAAGATGCTGTAGAGCTTGCATATGTAGTATGCTATTATTGACATCAATATGGCTATTACTAACAGTAGCAGTGCCCTATTTTATGATAACAAGCAAGAAGAATGAGACAATTACTAATGGAAAAGCAGATACAGTAAAAGGAGACAGAGTAGAACTAGAAGCAGCAGACGAGGTAGATTTACATCACACAGTATTAGATAACGATACGTCTTTAAATGCATTCACAAGATTATTATTTCAATATGTAGAGACAATGGAGATTAGGGATTGTTATGTTTGTATGAAATTACCAGCGTCAGTGTCAGAGGGAGTCACATATCACCATTACCTTTAACATATGGTATGTCATGTAGTGTTCTTAACAGTTAGTTCAATAAAACAGGGACACTTCAGTACTATTATTCAAACTTAGATGTAGTATTCTCAGAAATTCCTATTTGAAAGAATATGAATCCAGTAGTTAGTGTTCCAGATGCACAGTCTATGGGTGAATTTTTATTAACAATGAAATTAATAGCTATAGTAAAAGCACACAAAGATAATCTAACATGTACATTACGTGAAGAAGAGAAAGTGTTTTTTAATTTAGTTGAGGAAAGGAGACAGGATTTCCAAAAGAAAGGTGCTGAACATAAGACTGATGTACCACCCTGGGCTGAGAAAGAGGGAATTTATACAGCTTGCAAAGCTCATGCTGCGATGTCCCTAGACTTTGTGAAGAAAGGGAAAACCTGCCTCCATAGATTAAAGACAGATTATAATAACGTATTTATTGGTTCCAGTGAATGTGAACATAACTTCCTGATTCTGGGAGGTTGGAAACTAAAAGGGGGAACTGATCCAGTATTTCCTGGAGTTTACTATGTGTGTGGGATTAATGCTTACTATAAGCTGCCTGCACTGTGGTACGGGAGTTGCTATTTTGGGATTGTTTTTCCGAAAATGTACCACATAAAAAGAATCACTGGAAGCAATGAAAACACTAATGGACTAACATGAAGAAAGAGAGCTAGTTTTTCAGAAATAGTAGGAGACATATTTGGTGCACTGATACCTTCAGTGGGGGTCATTCTGAATTCACACAGAAATTGTAAATTGCCGACAGTAGTAGATCGTCTTTCAACGGATACTGCTGGGGGTTTCTTGATGATTAATACAGAGATGGTTGCGATTAGATCTATGGTTTTGCAAAATCGACTTGCGCTTGATATCTTATTAGCAAAAGAGGGCGGAGTCTGTAGAATGTTTAAAGTGCAACATTGTGGTACTTACATTCTTGATAAGAGTAAAGAGATTAGAGGGTATATTAAAAATATTACAAGATTACATGAAAATTTGACACCACTGGAAGTTGACACATTCACATAGTTTAGTTACTAATCCATGTATTAAGGGAGACAATTTTAATTACTCACTTAAACAGACAGTCAGACAGCTACTAAATCCTCCATCGAGACACTTATAATATCCACTCAATCTTCAATGCAGATTGGTATATATATAATACATATTTAAATTTCAAACTGAACCACATTCACTGGATGATGTCATCAGTGATGTCATTTGAGATGTCATCCGTGATGTCATCAGTGATGTCACTGACCAGGTCATGAATGATGCCATATGTGACATCATCAGCAGTGCATTGCGGGCGTGTGAGTTATAGTTAGCAGAACTAACTATAACGGAGGAATTTCTATGGTTTTGTACGAGTGAAATGGCCAGCTAACTATAACACCCCTGAAACCTATGGATTTTTCTGCGAATTTCTAAAGTTTTTTTAAGCTAATTTTGAACTATAACGTCTCTGAAACCTATCGTTTTTTCAGTGAATTTCAAAGCTTTTTTAAATGCTAATTTCTAACTATAATGTCTCTGAAACCTATGTTTTTTTTCAGTGAATTTCAAAGCTTTTTTGAATGCTAATTTCTAACTATAATGTCTCTGAAACCTATGCTTTTTTTCAGTGAATTTCAAAGCTTTTTTGAATGTTAATTTCTAACTATAACGTCTCTGAAACCTATGGTTTTTTTCAGTAAATTTCAAAGGTTTTTTAAATGCTAATTTTTAAGTGCGATAGTAGTTATACCTATTTTTTTGTACTGATTTTCTACAGTTTTTTAACTGTTTATTTATAAATATTTTATTCATTAAATAACATTATTTATTTTTCTGAAAATTGCAAAAAAAAATTTAAAACATTCAAACTGAAATATTGATACATTTTTTTGTTTTCATTTTTTATTTTCATATATTTATATTATTTTCTTTTTTTTTTTTAAATCCATTTTTTTTGGAGTCGCGCACTCAAAGCATACACATCATGGTGGGTGCGCGGATTCTAGCCGCCATTTTAGAAAAGTTGTGAAGGGTCCACGTATGGTGTGCGACGGCTTCGTGTTTTTCAGTTACATCATATACATTTAATATTACATGATGTGCGCGATTGGTATGTGACCAGTCCGCGACTCCTGCTCCCGTGCATTTGCGACACATGCGCATTACGGTACGAGATGCTTGCGCGGTGGCGGGTCCCGCGTGACGTCATATACATGCTGGGGCGCGCTGGGTGTGCGACTCCTGCAAAAAAAAATCTATGTTCCAAAATGATATGTATGTGTCTTTAATATACATATTAGGGCAAGAGATTATCAAATATATTCATAAAAATAATATATTTGTACTTATAATAAACATATTATTTTTAAATATATTTTTGCGAAGTCGGGTGCGTGCATCGTGAGCGCAGAAAACCAGGTCAGCAGAGCTGCTGTAGAGCCAGAGAAACCAGGTCAGCAGAGCCGTTGTAGAGCCAAGAGAACCAGGTCAGCAGAGTTGCTCTAGAGCCTAAGAAGCGGGTCAGCAGAGATGCTCTAGAACCAGAGACCCAGGTCAGCAGAGCTGCTCTAGAGCCAGAGACCCAGGTCAGCAGAGGTGCTCTAGAGGCCGAGAACCAGGTCAGCAGAGCTGCTGTAGAGCCAGAGAAACCAGGTCAGCAGAGCTGCTTTAGAGGGAGAGAACCAGGTCGGCAGAGCAGCTTTAGAGCCAGAGAACCAGGTCAGCAGAGCTGCTCTAGAGCCAGAGAACCAGGTCAGCAGAGCTGCTTTAGAGCCATAGAACCAGGTCAGCAGAGCTGCTCTAGAGGCAGAGAACCAGGTCAGCAGAGCTGCTGTAGAGCCAGAGAAACCAGGTCAGTAGAGCTGCTTTAGAGCAAGAGAACCAGGTCAGCAGAGCTGCTTTAGAGGGAGAGAACCAGGTCAGCAGAGCTGCTTTAGAGCCAAGGGACCAGGTCAGCAGAGCTGCTCTAGAGCCAGAGAACCAGGTCAGCAGAACTGCTTTAGAGCCATATAACCGAGTCAGCAGAGCGGCTTTAGAGCCAGAGAACCAGGTCAGCAGAGCTGTTGTAGAGCCAGAGAACCAGGTCAGCAGAGCTGCTGTAGAGCCAGATAAACCAGGTCAGCAGAGCTGCTTTAGAGCCAGAGAACCAGGTCGGCAGAGCTGCTCTAGAGGCAGAGAACCATGTCAGCAGAGCTGCTTTAGAGCCAGAGAACCAGGTCAGCAGAGCTGCTCTAGAGCCAGAGAAACCAGGCCAGCAGAGCTGCTTTAGAGGGAGAGAACCAGATCAGCAGAGCTGCTTTAGAGCCAGAGAACCAGGTCAGCAGAGCTGCTCTAGAGCCAGAGAACAAGGTCAGCAGAGCAGCTTTAGAGCCATAGAACCAGATCAGCAGAGCTGCTCTAGAGGCAGAGAACCAGGTCAGCAGAGCTGGTTTAGAGGGAGAGAACCAGGTCGGCAGAGCTGCTTTAGAGCCAGAGAACCAGGTCAGCAGAGCTGCTCTAGAGCCAGAGAACCAGGTCAGCAGAGCTGCTTTAGATCTATAGAACCAGGTCAGCAGAGCTGCTCTAGAGCCAGAGAACCAGGTCAGCAGAGCTGCTGTAGAGCCAGAGAAACCAGGTCAGTAGAGCTGCTTTAGAGCGAGAGAACCAGGTCAGCAGAGCTGCTTTAGAGGGAGAGAACCAGGTCAGCAGAGCTGCTTTAGAGCCAAGGGACCAGGTCAGCAGAGCTGCTCTAGAGCCAGAGAACCAGGTCAGCAGAACTGCTTTAGAGCCATAGAATCGAGTCAGCAGAGCGGCTTTAGAGCCAGAGAACCAGGTCAGCAGAGCTGTTGTAAAGCCAGAGAACAAGGTCAGCAGAGCTGCTCTAGAGCCTAAGAACTAGGTCAGCAGAGCTGCTCTAGAGTCAGAGAACCAGGTCAGCAGAGCTGCTGTAGAGCCAGAGAAACCAGGTAAGCAGATCTGCTTTAGAGGGAGAGAACTAGGTCAGCAGAGCTGCTTTAGAGCCAGAGAACCAGGCCAGCGGAGCTGCTTTAGAGCCATAGAACCAGGTCAGCAGAGTTGCTTTAGAGCCAGAGAACCAGGTCAGCAGAGCTGCTCTAGAGCCTAATAACCAGGTCAGAAGAGCTGCTCTAGAGCCAGAGAACCAGGTCAGCAGAGGTGCTGTTGAGCCAGAGAAACCAGGCCAGTAGAGCTGCTTTAGAGGGAGAGAACCAGGTCAGCAGAGCTGCTCTAGAGGGAGAGAACCAGGTCAGCAGAGTGAAGGATAAAAATCATTCGTTCTGTGCATTCGCGCCATGTAAAGTTAGCACAATGTATCTATGACGGTATTCTGATCACATAAACGCCTATTGGTATGTTCTAGAAGAAGCGTTTTCTTTCGTTTCTTCCTACACGACAAAAAGGGCCGAAAACCATACTGTAGCCATCTTGGTTTGCGATAGACCATGTGTCAGATCACGTGGTTTCCTCTGCCTACCATCTTCATGATTTAGTTTGTACCAGCCCAGAGACAGGTTAGTTGTATTTACGGCCGAGGCCCAAGGTCACATCTGCTGTAGGGAGTATCAAGCAAATTCCTTCAGGCCCTGGGACGAAAAGGGAGTCACACTGCCGACCTCCTCTGTATAGATAGCAACCCTTTGTTTAAGGCGGACACCTAACACTGTATGAGCTCATCCAGGAGCCCATGGACTAACTGGTACTATTCCACTTGTATGGCTTTGTATCCTGAATCTGTTATGTATATAAGTGTGGTTTTGTCAAGGAGCCAGCAGTCTTCCTCGGTGCACCTGATGGGTGAGGATCGATGAGGCTCCTCTATATAGAGTTCGCTTTGGCCAATAAAACTTCTGAACCTTCTCCGTTGCCGACTGACCATTATTTGAAATATATTGCGGGTCACCGGTAAGTGTGGCCCTTGGGATTATTATTTGAGTACTTCAGTTGGCGACTCTGGTGGGACCCCGTGATAGGGTCCTTTCCTCCCCTGTATTCGGGTGGTGGGATTGAGGGCGTCCTGGTCAGGTTGGTGGAGAAAAGGGATTTTATTTTTTTCTGACTTTTGACACTTCCACTCCGCATTACCGATCAGGGTGTCCTCTGCTGCTAGTAGCCCTTCACCGGGGTCCTACGGGCTTAACCCAGGAGCTGACCGTGTTGGTCCCAAGAAGTTGGCAGCGGAGAACGAACGTCCGTATCTGGGTTCACCCGGTGAGTAATTTGTTTGTTTGACGCACGCTTTTGAGCGGTGCATTTGGAACAGTTAACTGTGTTTTGATATGGGGGTCATGAGTACCCCAGGAGAATTACGGAGGTCTTGCAGGGTGGTCCGGTAGGGGCTGACTGTAGAGACTCCGCGGATCTTTTGTGATTTGGAGATGCTGCTCAGATGCCTGGTTGTTACCTGTGTGTAACACACGGCCGGATTGTATTTGGATAAGCCTGTGACTGTAATTGGGTAGCCATGAGACATGCCTGAGGTGATGGATGCTTGCACCACATCAGAACGGTCTCAGTAGTGAACCAAGGAGGTCATAGGATGGTCTGTAGTATAGTCCGTGGTCGCACCTGTCTGACTGCCTCTTGCCAGTCTTTTTTGGAAGACTGCTTGTTGTAATTCTGTCGGTCCGGTATTTTGAATAATTCTCCACGAACGGGAGTCGACGTGCTCGGTTCATTTGTTTGGATGCATCAAGTTTGAATAAGTAGGTTGAGGTTGAACTGCAGAAAACGTTATATAGGAACAATCAATCTGTGTTATATGTGATACAAGAATTTGTTTGTACGTTATTGGTGTTTGTCTGTTAACTAACAATGCCGTGTTTCAGTAAATTGAATTGTTTTGGTTGTTGTTGTCGGACTGGTGGCTCCCGTCTGGCCGAAAGCCAGCCTGCCCCACCGGAGGGCAGTCCCAACCATTTCATGTACATAAAACATGGAATAACTCCTCTATTGTTTAATACTTTGTGGCATAAGTATACCAGAGGTAATGAAGAATTGCAATGGCCCCAAACGGGTTCCTTCGATGAAAAGAAAATTGCCTTTTTACAGGATCAGTTATTTTCTAGACGCAGTAGGCAGTCTATGTTTGATGCATTAAACACCTGGCAGTAGGAATCCAAGCAGAGGCGAATGAGAGAAGAGAAACTGGCTAGAGTTAAAGCAGGGCAAACAGTTACTCAGAAGGCTATTGCCTACAACAGAGCCCGAACAGAAGAAGGGATTGAATGTGTGAATCGTGAGTTCAGATTACAGGCCGATAAAAGTTACGTGACTCGGCCCGACGCCGAAGATGAAATTGGAGATTTATTGGACTTGCGCCCACCACCCCCATATGTCCCGCAACGGTTATACCCGGCGGTACCAGCAGCCCCGGTATCAGCCGTTGCAGATCCAGTAGCCCCTGCGCACGTCTCAGCTTTGACGACGGTAGCTCCTGCTGCGTCGGCACCTCCAGCCCCTCCCCTTCTTGCACCTCAAACCAATTTGTCCCGGTTGTCCTCGTCTGTTACAGAGATTATGCCTCTATTGCCCAATTTGTTGTCATCTGCGACAGCTGGAAATCTTCAGGTGTCGCCCGGGTCAGCCCATTCTCCCCGTGTTGACCTCTTCCTCGGCAACCGCAACTCCCTTACCAGCTGTTTCCACTCCGATACGTTCCCCCGGTCTTCTTGAAGGCAAGAAACTATTTACCCGGTCAGCCATAACGCTGGAGGAAAGGGAGGTTGTTGCGTTACAAGCATCACAATGGATGCAACACCCTTTTTACACTGTGTCCGACATATGGAGCACTATGAGAGACTTTGAGCCCGTGATGCAACAGCATGCGTTAGACCATATGGCCGCATCATTATGGGAACAAGTTCATACAAGGGGGAATGAAGAACCAGAAACTTTTGGGCCTGGCGGCGCAGGGTACGCCCTAGTCTCCGGAGTTCACCTGCTCAGCTACACAGAGACACGGGACACTCGGTCGGCGTTAGAAGATCAGATTTTATTAGCTGCAGCTAGTACAGTTATCCCAGAAGTACACAAGGTAGGTTCTCAGGAGACTGCCACTTCACTCTGTGGTGCACAAACTTATATACCATATAGAAACATATACATTAACCAAATACACACCCAGAATATATAAGAAAGAGCCAATAAGGAAAGTTGGAAAACAGGGCAGAACCAATGGGAGAGATTGGAAAACAAAGTGTCAGACGACTCGAAGAAACCTTTCCTCCAACTATGTTTGTCACCCCTCCCTCAATCTAATATATTAACGGACTCGTAACTAACTTGCAGGTGGCGAGATACGTTTGTGTGTATTGGAGGACAGTTGTGAAACGAGAGAATGCTAGCAGAAGACAGTGAAGGCCAGACGATAAGATAAAGTCAGAAAATATAGTGTGAACCAACAGATAGTTGAGACTGGGATTAGAAAACCAGACGGATTAGAAAACCAGACGGGGATTAGTGTACTCGGCCAGTCCTAACACCAGCTTTGTAAATAGAGGCAGAAAGGCTGTTTTTTAACACGAAGCTGCAGAAAAATCAGAATAGACTTTGTTCGCCGTGCTGCCTGAGTGATGGCAACACAAGATGGCGGCGGAGCACAAAATGGCGGGTCGATTCGATCGCGATCGGAAATCGAAGTTCCTCAGACCCTCCTTTTGCCAGAACTCAGGCAAGATAGACTCATGTGAATCTGAGTCAATGTCGATAGCCATAAGGTCATCGAGCTGTTGCTGTAACATCATTCTTATGTTTTCCGTTACTTGTGGTTTGGGTATTGGGATGCACATAGTAGCACAAAGGTCACAGATAGCGGGACCACAGTGCATACAAAGGCAACAGGAGAAAATGATGGTCAGAATTATTCCAAGAAATGTCAATGCTTTCCAACCCCATTTGGACAGTAGTCCCCAAAACCACTCCGTAAAAGACCAATCTCCTTCGTCCTGGTGAATAGGCTCAGAGATTATGTGCAACTTGGAGATAGCTTGGTATACTGTCGGAGCGTCATTAGGTATGGAAAATACAGCAACTTGACCCGATCAATTTGCACACTCCACCACGATCTGCAAGAACAAAATCTAAAGCAGCTCGATTTTGTAATGTCATAAGACGGTCCGCCTGTAGTTCTGCCGTGATGTTACTTAAGGCTCCTACAGTGATGTCTATTGTAGTTTCTACGACACGAACCAGTTGCCTTATATTTCTGCTGTTAGCCTTTGGACCCCAGAAGGGAAGAAATCCTTTGAGGAAATCTCCTCCCTCTTTTCCTGCTGTGTCCTTCGAATCAATAATCCCTCGGCCATATCTGTTTCGATGATGATTTGCGGAAGCGGTGTAAGTAGGAGGAAGAAGGAAAGCTATATAGCAAGTACCAGAGAAACCCGTTGGCAACCACGTATAAGCCCTATTGTAGCAAATGAAATATGTGCCTTGAGACGGCACTAGAGGAGGCGAGTTTTGAGAGGAGTAAACGTACATGTGGGAACAGTTATTTCTTTGTGTGGTGTCAGAAGAGCGATCGTTAATTTGTAGACAGAAATTTCCCTGATGAGGAATCGTCCAAATCGGTGGAGAATTTCCTTTCTTAACTTTATCACTAAGGCTAGACATATATTGGGTGACGTTCCAGTTAGTGTACGCTTTCCTTTCGTCAATGGAGATCTTACTATTTTCCATGATTTTAGCCATAGCTACCATTCCCTTTATCAACGAACTATGACTAAAATCCGGATCACTAACATGTGAACTATTGGATCATCTGAATTTGCTTTGATAAGCATTGGAGAAGATGACAAAATAAGCCCAAGCAGAACCCTCATAAGAGAACGGGAGAACTAAATATGGCATTCCTTTCTCTGTGGTATGTGGCATAAGTCCACACACCCAACAGTCAGTCGTGTTGACCACTAACTGGTGCTGATGTAACAGCTGGACGAAAGAATTGTTATAATATTCAGTTCTTCTAATAAGTTCATGTTGAGGAAGGGTATGAAAGAGATGTGGAGAAACAGTTGAAGAAGACGGAGAGGAAAAAGGAGAGACAACTTTTTGCTGCAGAGCATAAATAATCCAACCTATAAACGTCAAGGCAATACACAATGATATAATAATACACAAAGTTATACTGAAACGACTGTACATTATTTTACTGGATTCTTTCTTTATTTCATCCTTTCTCTCTCTTTTTCCAAGTGTAGTTTCCATCTTTCCAATGGATGCTCACGGCAATCTTCCTCGATCACTCAATCATGATTGTCTGCCGTCCTATGACACTGCAAGTCCTGCAGGTCTATTGCCACTACTCAGGTCGCAATTTAGACTCCTACCTTGACCCTGCAACCGGGACAGAATACTACACAAGAGAGAAATCTTAAGAGTTCTTTGTTCTAGATCTTAGATTGTAGTGTTCCGTCCCAGGAGTGTTTTGATCTTGAAACAATGTTCGTGGAGTAGTCGTATCCAAGCGACGATGTAATGGTATTGCTTCCTGCAGAATGTCGTCGTCCTCTTTCTCAGACAGTGTCCCACTCAGGCGTGCATCACTAAAGGGCACGAATCCTGGAACCTTTTCACTTTCAAAGTCACCAATGCCCCTGCGCACCCATTGATCATAAGGTAAAGGCAAAGGCACTTCCTTACAATGCACGCCGTGAATCCAATTTTTCTTTCCTTCGACCTTAACTGCTGTTCTCGTGGTGAGCAAAACCATCCGGGGCTCTCTCCACCTGGGTTCCAAATTTCTCGTCCTTTGGAAATTCTTGGTACACACCCAGTCACCTGGTCGGATGGAATGACCTGGGTCTGTGGAGGCCTCCGGCAGAGCACTCTGAACCTGTTGATGGAGAACACGCAATTTAGTCGTAAGATCATGCAAGTAGTCAATCAACACTGGATATGGCAAGTCTGAGTATTTCTTAGGGCGAGGGACTCCCCATACATTAGCAGAGCGTCCAAAAACCACTTCGTAAGGGCTAAGTCCCAAACGAGAGTGTACTTCAGTTCTGGTGGACAGCAGAGCTAATGGCAAAGCATCGGGCCAATTGAGTCCTGTACTAGCCTGAACCTTCGCTAGTTTTAATTTCAAGGTTCCGTTGTAGCATTCTACCAAACCCGCTGACTGTGGATGATTTGCTGCATGGAACTTTTGCTTGATACCAAGACCTGCACAAACTTTTTGCATGACTTGGCCAACAAATTCGCTCCCATTGTCACTCCAGACAATGCGCGGCAAACCAAACCTGGGGAAGAACTCTTTTAATAGAACTTTAGCTGTTGATAAGGCTGTGTTGTCTTTTAAAGGGTATGCTTCTATCCATCTTGAAAAGGCACATACTACCACCAGAACGTATTTAAGGTTGTTGCATCATTCCATATGAATATAATCGATTTGCAACACCTCAAATGGATATGTCGGAGGAGCAAAGTGACCCGCTGGAGTTGGGGTTCCCTTTCCCGGATTGTACATTAAACAAATAATACAATGTTTCACTACTTTATCTGCGCATTTTGGGATTTGTTCATTTTTCCACACAGGAGCCAGAAGTTTGCATATACCTTTTGCACTTAAGTGGGCTGGACCATGTGCCATAGTAACCACTGGGAGTACATAGGCATCCGGTAACAGCCAACATTGATGTTCAGATAAAACTACCCAACAACCCATCTCATCCAACATTCCTGTACTTTCTTTCCACTTGCTCAACTCCCTCTCTGAAGCCTCTTTCTGAATTGCTCTTACCATCATCATCATAGTCTTTATTCGAATTTAAAAAAAATTCATAGAAGACACAAACATATACAAAAAACACAATTATCAATAATCTGATCCTTATAAAATAGATAAAATCGTCCTTTAAATATCTAAAAATTCCAGTTAAGACAAAAAATCAAACATATCAACTGAAAAATTACAGTTTAAGACGAGAATTAAACATAGCAAAAGACTAAAGTTGGGAACAAATTTAAAAATGCAATTCAAAGTGATGCTTCTATTCATGGAGGGGGATGTACTGCTAACTACCCGTGAGTCCCTACGGTGGAAGCTCCCGCGGGTTCCCTAAGAGCCCTATGCCTTAAGGACCAGGCCCATCCCAGGTATTTGGCTAAGGCGATTGATAGTACTGGAAGAGTATTTGTGCACAGAAGTCTTAAGGCAACAACAGAGCTCCTTGTGGCTAAGATTTTACACAAAGGGGACAGCCATGTCCTTCTAGGGTTGGCGTATACGGGGCAAACAAACAGAAAATGGGCAATTGTTTCCTCATGGAGGCCACAAACGGGACAGGTCCCTGCACTTGCTCCAGCCCACCGGTTAGTTAGAACCCTGAGTGGAAGCGAGCCTGCTCTTAATTGGAAATAAAGTTTCCGATCTCTGGGTTGGGTGATCAAATCCCAGTAAGGTTCGAGAGCTGGGGAAACCTTCGCCTCCAAAAAACGGCTGGTCATTGTAGGTGAGGCAGAATCATTCCAGACCTGATGGTTTACCCGTTCTCAGTATAGCATTTTCAGGGATCTCTTTGAAGGGAACCCGGTGGCCACCGGATCGCTCCATAGTCCCTCCATGCCCAAATCTATCATAGTTTCCCGGAGGCTCCTTAACCACCCAATCTTATGAAACGTGTCGGCCTGTATTACATCCATTAGGCCCATAGCGTATAAGTGAAGCTCTGGAGTAGTCCAGAGTCTCCTCCAGTAAAGGACCGGGCGGAGTTTGGCTATGTCCTTGATTGCCTCCCTACCTAGATCGTACCGTAATGGGACCAAGGGCATGCTCTGCGGGAGGCCGACTATGTTATGGTAAAATTTATTTTCAACGACTGTTAGAGATGACGATGTGTCGAAACCCCATAACTCGGCCCCGTACAACACTGAGCTTAGAGCCTTTGCCTCATATACTTGGAGCAATGGTTTAATAGGCCTAGTGTAAGATTTTTTCTGTTCACCAATCAGGGTTCCAGTAATCTGCTTGAATTTCAATGTGGCCATTTCCAAGTGTCTATTCCATTTGTTACATGTGTCACATGCATGCCCAAATAGACGAGGTTTTTTACTTCCTCAAGTTTCTGGCCACTCATGACAAACTTTCCTGCTCTGTAACTTGGATGAGGATTAAAGGCCATAAGTTTGGTTTTGGTCACGTTGACCTCTAGGCCATGATTTCTGCAAAAATCTTCAAAAACTGACAATGCCCTTTGCATACCACTCGGTGTTTTAGATACAATAAGAGAATCGTCAGCGAACATCAATATTGGAGTGCTCACTCCAGCCAACTTGGGGGCATCAGTGTTAACTCGAGCCATATAGTCGACTACTCCATTGATGTACAGGGAGAATTGCTCTTACACTTTCCACTGTATCCTCATACATTCCTCTTTCTCTAACCCAATTCGCAGGACCCGCCACATACATTCGACTTGTAACATCTCTCGCTGTCTTTTTCGCTATTTCGTCTGCAAATGCATTTCCTCGGCCAACATCATCTGTGATCATCTGTGATCTTTTTGTGTGCACTACACTTCACAATCGCTATTTGGGTGGGTAAGACAAGTGATTCAAGGAGATCAGTCACTAACTGACCATGTTGTATTTTGGTGCCATGTGAAGTGAGGAATCCCCTTTCCTTCCAAAGACGGCCAAAATTGAACGCTACACCAAAGGCATACTGACTGTCGGTGTACACGTTCACTTTCTTCCCCTTCGACAATACACAGGCTCTCGTTAAGGCTATCAATTCTGCTGCTTGAGCTGAATTGTGTCTGATGCGTGCAGTTTCCACGATTGTATGTAAAGTAGTTACAGCATAGGCTGAAACTGTATCTCCATTTGGCATTTTAAAACAAGAACCGTCTACCCATAGAGTTCCATCCAGATTCTCTAGCGGTGTGTCTTTCAAATCGATTCTTCCTTTTGTCTCTTCCTCAGTACGGAAGAAACAATCATGTTGCTCCTCAACACTTTCCTCATCTGGAAGGGGCAACAGAGTAGCTGGATTCAGGGTATTACATCGTTTGATGTGTACATGACTAGCCAAAAGCGTCAGCTCGTATCCAGTTAAACGAGCGCTCGTAAGATGCTGCGTTTTCGTTCTGTTTAGTAAGGTATCCACTGCATGTGGTACCATGACAATGAGAGTGTTCTCCAACACCATTCCAGCAGACTGTCGAATAGAAATTGCTGCTGCTGCTGTCGCTTTGAGACAACTGGGCAATGCTTTAGCTACAGGATCTAACGTAGCCGAAAAATAGGCACATGGACGCTGTTTGTCTCCAAATTGCTGTGTTAAAACTGATAACGCACAACCTTCTCTCTCGTGAACATAGAGCGTAAAAGGCTTAGTATAATCAGGAGTACCCAATACAGGGGCAGAGCACAGAGCAGTACTTAAGTCAGTGAAACTCTTTTGGCACTCATCAGTCCAAGGAAGGGGCTGAGGCGTATCTTTCAAAGTGAGTGCCAACAAAGGCTTGGCCATTAGAGAGAAGTTAGGGATCCACTGCCTACAATAAGAAGTGATACCCAGAAAGGCACGTACTTCCCTTTGTGTGGATGGCACAGACATTTGCGCAATCGCCTGAATTTGTTCTGGTGTCAATCGTCGTCCCTCCTTTGATAGGAGATGACCCAAATAGGTAGCCTCTCGCCAGACATATTGTAATTTGGAAGGTGAAACCTTATGATTCAGATTAAATAAATGGCGTAACAATGCAACAGTGACATTTTTGCAAATTTCTTCTGAATCAGCAGCAACTAACAAGTCGTCCATGTACTGTATAAGAGCAGCACCAGACGGCAAATGAAAAGTATCAAGATGACATTTTAAAGCTTGGCTGTAAATGGAGGGACTTTCACAATAGCCCTGAGGTGCGCGCTTAAACCGGAAGCTTCGGCCTCCAAGAGAGAAGCCAAAAATGTCCCTACTCTCTTCTGCAATGGGAATACTAAAGAAGGCATTCTTTAGATCAATAACAGAGAACCAAGTCGCTTTGGAAGGTATCATTGTCAACAGAGCAGTGATATCTGGAACAACAGGAAATTGTGGCACAGCAATTTTGTTTACCTCCCGTAGATCAATTACGAAGCGATATACAGGTGGTTGAGAAGGATCAGTGCGCTTAAGAAGAGGAAGAATAGGAATTGCATGTGTTACCTCTTATTTCTTCAACCACACCCTTCTGGATCAAATCATGAATGATTTCTAAAAGCGCTTTTTCACCTTCAGTGGAAATTCTATACTGCGGGATGCGTGGCAATTCAACATTGGGCTTGAGGGTGACAACATAAGGTTAAATCTCAAGACAACCCACATCATTCGGACCCATGGCCCAAAGCGTTGCTGGAAGAGAAAGTAATTCAGGTGGAAACAGATCTTTGGACAAATACATTGGGGAAATCAATTTCCGTCCTAAAGTAAGATGTACACCAGAAGGAGAACAATATATCGTAGCATGCATACCTTTCAATAGGTCTAGACCCAACAGATTCTCACCGCAACCATTCGTCAACAGAAGTGGAGCTTCCAAATCGTAAGGACCAATTGAAATAGGCAAAGGGCAAGAAACTGGATTGCAAACAGGGGCGCCAGAAAATCCTACAGAAACATTTGTTAAACCAGACAAAGGTGCCCCAAGGAGTTTAGAATGAATGATAGAACTTCTCATCGCCCCAGTATCTAGAAGAAATGGCTCTGAAACACCCATTGTAGTGACGTTAACATAAGGTCCATTCTGATATACTGGAATCGACACAACTCCCTTACTTTGTCCATGGCTGTCCTAGTTAGTGTGAAGACTTTCATTCTCGCTTTCAACATAACAATCCTCATTATAATATTGCGTAGACCTAACATTTTGCTGATCAAAATAGTTCACAGAATTGGGAGGAGGAAGGGAACGTTGTTCTTGGGTTGCCATGCCTCGACCTCTACCTCTGTTTGCTGACTGGAGGCCAGCACGACCTCGTGGAGCAGATAATGCTCCATTGCGCTGCAATAACACCGGACAACTATTCGTAAAATGACCTTCCTCTCTACAATAGGCACATTGATTAGGTCCTAACAAAGGTCGCGGAATGTATGGCTCAGGCTTTTGATACAACCTCTGAAACTGCGGAGGCTGTTGAGACTGAGGCTGGACATAACGAGGAGGATAAACTTGTTGCAAGAGAACCTTCGTTTTTAATTCTTTCGTCTTTTTCTCTTGCTTTTCTTTTTCTTCTTTATCCCTGTTTTCATACTATTGTGCAGTAACCAATATCTGGGCAGAAGAAGAAACAGCCCATGAACTTTCTGAATCTTTCAATTTGTGTGACAGCTCGGGAAGCAAATTGAATATAAATTTGTCCACAAATAATCGCTGTCCACCCTCTGTAGCCATATCTTGACCACTGTGATCAATAAATGTCTCCTCGAAATGAGTAAAGAAATCAGAGACACTTTCATCTTTCTTTTGTTTGCATGCTGCTAGTTTATCCCAATTAACCCTCAATGCAGGCATCATAGTTTTCATGAATGTAATAATCCTACCAGGGAGTTCCGAAATCAAAGCATCAGGCTTTGCACCACCCACTTGGTCTCTATCAGTGGTAGTTATAACATTCCAAGTAGCACCTAGTCCCTGTGCGTGATCCTCTCTACGAATCTTAGCCCATATTGTCTGTGGGACTACATTTCCCATTAGCATATCAATATCAGCTAGGTTCATGATGCAGGCGTCAACTGTCTGTGATAATTCTTTGTAATAACCCGCAGGGTTTTTACGATCATCCGGTAGAGTCTGTTTAAGGGCCAAAACTTCAGATCTCTTCCATGGAACATGTACCCATATACGTTGAAAATGATCAGGAATAAGTGGTACGTTTCCTGCTGCCGGAACCTCTTACTTCCATACTGGAGGAACCTCTCTCATGGGATAATTTTTCAATGTCAATTTAACTGACGGATCAGAATCAAGAAAGGCTTGAGAGAACAATAAGGATCTATAGGAAATAAGTATCCTAACAGCTTTCTCAACCTTAGAACCCACAACAAGTCCTTTATCAAAATCAGTCTGAACATCTAACAGATCTTGTGGGATCGGACTCAAATTCACATCTTCCCATTCTTTAATGAGAGTATCGCACATTGCATTAAAAACATATCTTTGCGTAGGCGCATTCCATTGTGAAAAAGTAGACATAATATCAAGCACACTGTATTGAGGTCCCTTTTTGATCCATTTACGTGCAAGCGAGTCTAATTTTTCTCGTTCTTCAAAATCTGGGAACTGACTATGAGACTGTCTTCGAGCAAAAGCCAGAGACATATTTAAAGCTTCGAAGAAAGGAGATAAAATACCAGTGACAGTGTCTGTGAGACGCTTACACACAGACGGAGAATTAGACATAAGAATTGGAGAACAAGTATTAGGAGAACTGACAAGAGAAGAACCGATAATTGCAGGAGGAGCGGAAGGCAAAGGAGATCTAAGATCAGGAGATGAGGGCAAAGAAGTTGAAGCTAACGGTAAAACCGGCAAAGGCGGTAATACTGGAGGAGGCAAATGCGGAAGAACCGGAACAGGTGGAGGTACCGCTGGTGGCTAAACAGGCTGCAACATTTGGGGTGCATTGGCACTTTGTGCATAGGGCGGAGGTAACCTCAATAAATGGGACATTAGGGGATCTTCTTCTATATCTTTCTTACTATCGGAAGGGGAAACAGGCAACACCGGATAGCATTTATCTATTGCCATGCGATGCTGTCTTTCTGAAATTTCAGTCGCATTATCAATTTCATCGTCTTTAAATTGTTGGGCAGCCTGTATAATTGTCATACCCTGTGCTTTCCTATCTCGTTTTGCTTGCTTAATTCCTTTCTGTTTGGCTTCCTTACGCCAAAGGCGGAAAGAGTCAAACATTGCCGGCCGGGCTTTTCTTTTGAATAAGACTGTTTCTAAATTATCTAGCACATCAGGATCAAAACTACCATTTTCTGGCCATTTTAAAACACCATCTTTCTTCGTGTATCGGGTCCATGTCTCGTTAAAGGCAATGGGGCCAATACCATGTTTTGAATAGAGCTCATATGTGGGAGTTCCAACCGAAGGAATCGGACAAGAGTCCTCAAGTCGGGAATCCCTATTACAACCAAAGCAACAAATTCTTCCAAACTTAGTCAGACCAGGCATCTCGTGATATCACCAGACTGTTCACAAACTTCAAGGGGGTAAAACTCAGTTTACGCAGCACAAATGCACTTACCCTCGGCTTCGGCTATTGCAATAGTCGAATCTAAGGACTACAAATACCAAGAAAATCAAAGAACAAAACAATTGTGGGCGCGACCCACGAAGATACTTAACTAAGGACGTCTTCTCACACCAACAGAGGCCCGTCTATCATCTCGCCTTACCATACATCATCAAAGGAAGGGCCAAGGCAGGGCGGCAGTCAGGGCAGCGGTTGTTAGTAGCCGTCAGGAAGGAGTAACCGCGCTGCAAAAGACCTTCGGACCACTTTTGACATACAGGGGTCGCTTAACGTGGCTCGTGAACCCTCCGGAATTTTCTTGCGCGGTTCCTCACAACCTTCGGGCAGAACCGGTACCACTGAAGCCACCCCACGTTGGGTGCCAGTTGAAGAACCAGAACCTTTTGAGCCTGGCAGTGCAGGGTACGGCCTGGTCTCCGGAGTTCACCTGCTCAGCTACACAGAGACACGGGACACTCGGTCGGCGTTAGAAGATCAGATTTCAGGAGACTGCCACTTCACTCTGTGGTGCACAAACTTATATACCATATAGAAACATATACATTAACCAAATACACACCCAGAATATATAAGAAAGAGCCAATAAGGAAAGTTGGAAAACAGGGCAGAACCAATGGGAGAGATTGGAAAACAAAGTGTCAGACGACTCGAAGAAACCTTTCCTCCAACTATGTTTGTCACCCCTCCCTCAATCTAATATATTAACGGACTCGTAACTAACTTGCAGGTGGCGAGGTACATTTGTGTGTATTGGAGGAGTGTTGTGAAACGAGAGAATGCTAGCAGAAGACAGTGAAGGCCAGACGATAAGATAAAGTCAGAAAAGAATAGTGTGAACCAACAGATAGTTGAGACGGGGATTAGAAAACCAGACGGATTAGAAAACCAGACAGGGATTAGTGTACTCGGCCAGTCCTAACACCAGCTTTGTAAATAGAGGCAGACAGGCTGTTTTTTAACACGAAGCTGCAGAAAAAGCAGAATAGACTTTGTTCGCCGTGCTGCCTGAGTGATGGCAACACAAGATGGCGGCGGAGCACAAAATGGCTGGTCGATTCGATCGCGATCGGAAATTGAAGTTCCTCAGGAAGGCTCCGGCAATATTGCATACCATTCATGATCATGCGCACAAATTTCAATTGACCCCAGACGAGGTGTTCAAAAATATTAGTACATTGGTTAGTTATAGAACCCGACTTCAATCTGCTGGTCCTGCGGATTCCGCGCATTTTCCAATGTGTGAGGTCCACCCTATTTATCATCCAGAAATTACCGAAATAAGAGATGCTACGGGGGTGGTTACCCGCCCACAAGTTGATGCTCGTTTTCAGGAGCAGTGGGTGTACACCCCGTGGAAACGTAGTGGAGTGCTGTCATTAAAAGCTCATTTGCCTGACCCTAGGAAAAATCCTACAGCATATTATAAAGAACTTACTGAAGCCGCCTCATCGGCGGTAATGACATTGGCCGATATAGAATTGTTCTTTGCCCTATTAGTACCAGTGGATATCTGGCGTCAGGTACATGACCAAGACCATGTGACTGAATTTGGGGGAACATGGGATCTATTGAAAGATTGGGATAAAGATCAAAAACCCGGAGATAAGCCCAGGGCTGAAATATTAACGCTACCTGACAAAATAATTACATACATGCATTCGCTAATCCCGCCTAGGAAAGTGGATTGGGATAAATTGACAGCATGCCGACAGAAGAAAGATGAGAGTGTGTCGGATTTTTTCACTAGATTTGAAGGTGTTTTTATTGACTTCAGTGGCCAGGACTTATCCAAGTAGAGTGGTATACGCCTGTTTGTCAATAGGTTTGTGACTAATTTACTGCCCGAAATGACGACCCGACTTCAGGCCGCAGAAAGTATTTGGACAACGTCTACTCCCTCGATTATATGAAGTATGGCTCAATATTATGAGCACCAAGAGAATGAAAGTAGGGATAAGACGGAAAAGAAAGCAAAGGATTTAAAAACGCGGGTCCTGTTACAGCAGGTTGAGAGAGGCCGCGGAAGGGGTCGGGGAGGGCCGAGCTCTGCTCCACGAGGGGCGGGCCAAGTACCGGGTGGAGGACGAACTGATTTAGGAATAAACCAATGCGCATTTTGTAAACAGGAAGGGCATTGGCGTTCCCAGTGTCCGTTGTTATATGCGCAAAACAACAACACACGAGGCCAAGGGAAAGGACGCGGTGGTGGTAGTCGAGGTGGACATACACGACAGGAGGAGGTTGGACAAGGTGGGAATAGTCAGAACTATTTTGTTCATGGTCAGGGAAAGCAGTACTTCAATGAAGAATGTGGCAGCGATGCATTGGCAGACTATCCTCGTGCATAGAACAGCCAAAGGTAGAGTGGGGGACGTGTGTCAATCCTATAGATCAGAACGGACCTTATGTTAATGCACATTTAATGGGCACATCGGGTAAGTTTCTAGTTGACACAGGAGCTATGAACAGTTCGGTTTCATATGCCCTTGTCCCTGGGGCTGCCCTGTCTGGCCAGGATAATGTGTCCGTAGGTTTCTCTGGAACTCCGGTGGTGAGCCCCATTTCCCGACCTCTTTCTTTTACCCAGGGCCCTATTTCTATTGATTCACCATTCCTTTTAACATCGCAATGTGGAGAGAATTTATTAGGCATAGACTTATTGAAGAAATTATATGCTCGTATATATTGTTCCCCAGATGGTGTCTATTTGACTGTCCAACCGCCTTCGGTGCAGTATTTTTCGAAGACGGACACCTTACCCCCTGAATTCGCAAAGATTCCAAGAACCCTTTGGGCTACCGGAGACACTGATGTGGGTTTATTGAGGATACCCCCGATTTCAATTACCTTGAAGCAAAATGCTCGGTTACCGAAAATACCGCAATACAAAATTGCCCCTGCAGGTGAACGAGACTTGTTGTCCATTATTCAGGATCTGACCCGATCTGGAGTGGTTGAAGAGACAACTTCCAATATGTGTAATAGTCCCATTCTTCCTATTCTTAAAAGGGCCCCGTAGATTGCAATCCTGATTATGTAGATACATATTGTTTTGTGATTGATTTACGAGAAATTAACAAGATCGTGGTACCTCAGTATCCCGTGGTGCCTGATATAACCACCATATTAACTATGATTCCTCCTACAGCTCGATATTTCTCTGTGATTGATCTGAAAAATGCTTTCTTCAGCATCCCCATTCATCCTGATAGCCGATATCTTTTCGGATTTTCATTAGCTGGTCGCAGCTTCAGGTTTTGTCGCGCTCCTCAGGGCTATACAGAAAGCCCTAGTATTTATAGTCAAGCACTCAAAGCCCTATTGGATACTCTAATTTTGCCCGATGGTAACGTATTGTTACAATATGTAGATGATCAGGGTTGCCGGGATGCTACAGTTCAATTGTTGCAGCATTTGGCCAACCATGGCAATAAGGTATCCTTGTCTAAATTTCAATATTGTTGACCGGTGACTTATTTAGGTCATCTCCTGTCGAAGGAGGGTAGGCGTCTAACTCCTGATCGTATAACAGCTATATCTAACATGTCTGTTCCTTGCACGTAACGTGATGTCCGCGCTTTCCTTGGCATAACCTCTTACTGTCGCCAGTGGATTCCTAACTTTTCCCTTCTGACTAAACCCCTACTATACTTGACAACTAAAGATGTACATGAGCCTTTACCTTGGACTGCTGAATGTCAGGACGCTTTTGTCTCTCTGAAATCTGCTCTTTGTTCTGCTCCTGTGCTTGGCACTCCTGACTACCGGAAGCCTTTTACACTCTACGTGCATGAGGTGGACGGTTGCTCGCTTTCTGTGTTAAGCAGGGTTTTGGTGGTAAGCAAAAACCTTGTGCATACTTTTCGGCGGTATTGGATAATGTCGCCAGAGCACTTCCCA
Source organism: Triturus cristatus (assembly GCF_964204655.1). Taxonomy (NCBI): domain Eukaryota; kingdom Metazoa; phylum Chordata; class Amphibia; order Caudata; family Salamandridae; genus Triturus; species Triturus cristatus. The sequence goes on along the minus strand of NC_140594.1, from coordinate 805,736,478 downwards.
GTTGTCTAAGGGCCACGGCGGCTGTTGCGGTGGCAATTCGACAATCAGAAGGGCTCGTCCTGAATACTGACCTCACGGTGATGGTGCCTCACGCTGTGGATGTATTACTAAACAGGACCAAGACGCAGCACTTAACTAGTGCGCGTCTTACAGGGTATGAATTGACCCTGTTCGCACCCCATATCACTATCAAAAGATGTGCCACTCTGAACCCCGCCACGTTACTACCCCTCCCTTCGAAAGAGCAAGATCAGGACATACATGACTGTATGTTTCGGACAGAGGAAGAGACGAAGGGACGGATAGACCTGACAGGCACTCCCTTATCTGACCCACAAGGGGAGTTATATGTCGATGGCTCATGTTCTAAGTTACCGAATGGCACTACCACATCTGCCTATGCGATTACCACTCTCCAAACTGTAGTTGAAATGGCCAAAGTGTCTTATCAATCTGCCCAGGCTGCCGAATTAGTAGCCTTGCTTCGAGCTTGTGAGTTAAGTGAGGGTTTGAGAGTGAATGTCTACACCGATTGCCAATACACTTTCGGTGTAGCACATAACTTTGGAAGGTTATGGGCGGAAAGGGGTTTCCTTACCTCGCATGGCCGCTGGTTTTGAGACTGTTGACTGCTCTGACCTTACCAAAGGAAATCGCTGTCGTTAAATGTAGCGCCCATAAAGCTGTGATCGATGATGTGGGCAAAGGAAATGCATTTGCTGACAGAATCGCTAAAGAAACTGCCCAGTCAAACACCACCTCTATGTTTGTAGCCAGCTCACCGAGAGGAATGATAGAAACAGAAATATTCAATAGCACTATGGATAGTGTTCGAGAAATACAACAAGAAGCGACCCCTGAAGAACTAGTATATTGGCAAGAACAGATAGGGAAACTAGATGAAAATGGATGTTGGATCGACCTATCAGACAAATGCAGGTGGTTACTGCCAAATGCATTTGTGAATGTGATAGTATCCATGGCACACGGCCCTGCGCATCTAGGCGTTAAAGGTATTTGTGCAGTACTAGATTCCGTGTGGTATAACACCAATATTAATAAAACTGCAACACATTTGGTTCAGAACTGTATGATCTGTTTACAGCATAATCCAGGAGGTAGTGTCCCTGTACTGAAAGGAAATTTTGCATCCCCCACCTTACCCTTTGAGGTGTTACAAATGGACTTTATTCAAATAGAACGGGTAAATAATCTCAATTATGTTCTAGTAGTGGTCTGCGCATTCAGTAAATGGGTGGAAGCATACCCCACCAAGGAGAATACCGCTCTAGCCACAGCTAAAGCTCTAGTAAAGGAATTTTTTCCTCGCTATGGGTTGCCACATGTCATTTGGAGTGACAATGGGAAACATTTCAATGCCAACCTTATCGAGCACATTTGTAGTGGTTTGTCCATTAGACAGAAGTTTCATGCTGCACGCCACCCCCAATCAGCAGGGTTGGTGGAAAAGTATAACGGGATTTTAAAGTTGAAATTGGCTAAGCTGCAAGACACCACAGGGTTGAAATGGCCTGACCTCTTACCCCTAGCATTATTGTCTGTAAGAACCACTCCTCACTCTCGTTCTGGAATATCACCATACGAGGTGATATTTGGTAGGCCCGCTAATATCTGGGGTGTACCGAGACCGAAATCCTTTAGGGACATCGAGTACCCAATGTTGACAGATTATCTTTATGCATTGACTAAAGATCTTCGTTCCATTCATCAACAGATATCGGCGGCACTGCAGCCCCTGCCGGAGGGTCCTGGACATCGTCTTGAACCTGGACAGTGGGTTCTGATCCGGAACTACCAGCGAAAATCGAGCTTGGATCCACGCTGGACCAAACCCCATCAGATACTCCTTTCCACCAGAACGGCTGTTAAGGTTGAAGGAGAGCGGCACGTGTCACATTTGAAAAGAGTTCCTCTCCCATTGCCGGGTGACCTGCAGGATCAGAGTGAAGGGTCGGTGCATGACGGTGAGCAGTTCATTGAAGATTCATCTCTCTCTGAAGCCCGAGAAGAAGTGAACGGGCCAGAGGGAGGCACTGTGAGTTCAAAAACACCTACAGCAGCTGGCCCAACGATCAGCTCTGCTCCCGGTGATGCTGTATCCAACCCGAAAGATCATACTTTCAGTACTTCATTTGATCCTACTGTGCCTATTCTTTTCCCTGACCCCTGAACACCTGGTCATGTTCGCTATAACCTGCGGCCCCGACAAAAAGCAGAGATACCAGGTTCAGTCTAGAGAAAGAGAAGAGAGAATTGAGTAAACCCTGGTATAATCCAAAAAAAGAACACTGGACTGAACTAGTTGAGAGCTCGGAACTTTCAGTAAAGCTCTGTTCAGAAAGAAAATAGAGACATTGATTGATTAGTGGGGCCTAAGGTGGAAGTTCCAGTAAGAGCTGTGTCAAGTGCAGCCCCAACGCGAGAAGTTTTTGAAATTTTCTTGTTTTTGTATTTTTTTCCTTTTTTGATGAACAATAGGAGTCTGCCTGTGAGGCTCTGAACGGACACAGGAAAGAAGCACCCTCTGGCAGGTTGGACTGCAAGTAGGCTCATTACCCTTAGGTTATACTTGGACTTTTAGCAAGAATGTATCCCTTTGCTCGCTTTGTTCCCGAAGAAGAGCGACCTATAGCTCCACGTCCTCTACACCCATATATGCCTATGTTTTCTACTTGGAGCTTGCGTATTAAGATAGTATTCATAGCTATAATAACTGTATCACTAGTAACATGTTTAAGTGTATTCCTTTATTTAGAATGTCGTCACCCTGTGCACACCCTGGTAACTTCTACTCCTGTTCCTGAAGAGCATCATTTCCAGGCACGGATCGTCCATTGGGGCGTAGCCCCCCCGCCCCGCGCACCCACCCACGCCCGCAGCTCCCTCGGTGTCTCTGAACTTAGTTTACTTATGTTCAGAGACGCTGAGGGTAGGGAGAACTAACTGACAATGCATGTCAGTCAGCATGACGTCAGACCGTGGGCGGTCCGGCGTCATGTTGACTGACATGCATTGTCACAAGCCAGGGAAAGGCAGCACAAGTGCGCATGAGTGGGCATGGAGATTAATTTTTACTCCGTGCCCAGTCATGCGTACTTGTGTTTTTACTGCCTTGCGCATGCCCATTAGGAGCCCCTGGGTCTCCTAATGGGCAGGCGGTGGGCGTAGCGTAAGCTGTGCCCTCAGCCAATCCTGGTGCTGCTGGCAGCACCAGGATTGGCTGAGAGGGGTTGGCAGGCCCCTCCAGTACCGTTAGTGAAGGCGCCCAGGGGATCAGAGGTCTGAGAGGTGGCGTGGACCCGTGGACCGGCTGTGAGGTAAGTTTTTTAAAAAAATATTTCATTCCCCCCCCCCGTGCGCGACCCCCTCGCCCCCCGCGAGCCGCGACTGTTTCTGAGGCTTGTGTCTGCCCGGATTTCCTAGAGTTTTATGCATGAGTTAAGCCTTGGCGGCACTTTTGGTCCGGAAATAATTACAGAGCCTTAGCATGTACCAGCTGTGGCGCAGCGTTTTCAGTTTTTGCCTAATTGCCTGGCACACAAACGTGACAGGAAACTATCGGTTGATCTATATTTGACTTCTGAATTTGAATTGCAATTGTTTATAAAGGCAAGAGAGTAGCACGGCCAGCTCCTGGATATTCAACAAGCACTTGTGCGTTTGGTTCGTTTTGGGGTACACGACGTTGACTGTGCTATTAATTAGGATGAGGGTGCACTTTGGAGCTGGGGACCCGGGTTCGAGACCCGGCATGGGCTCAGAATTCTGTGATTCTAGGCAAATCACTCAATCTCCCCGCGACTACCAAATAATGAATGTTTCCTTGTGTAACGTAACTGGAGCTCATGTAAAGCGCTCCAATACCTTTGGGTTGAGTTCGTGCTATATAAATGGGTTTTACTCAGTGCTATTCTATCAAAAATGTTCTCAGCTAATATTGCTAATTGTGCGTGCTCCTCTGTTTTTTATGTATATTTTTGGTGCCTTTTTGGAGTCTAGTTTCGATTTACCATATCAAAATATAGTACATTTAGGCTAATGGTGGTAGTTATTAAAGCTGTGCGGTCTCCAAAATAATATAGATCACATTATATTCCTTCCATCTCCATCTTGGTGAGCAGTTGCTATTGTGCACCATTTAATTTATGAATATATATGTGCATATGATTAGAATTAAGCACACATATGCTTGTATGCAGATAGTTCGCTTCGGAAGCTGTCCACTCAGGAATGATTAGTGACAATATGGAGGAATGTGTAAAACTTCGAAAACCGAGATGTCACACTTTTATTTTAAGATGGCTTCCTTGTTGACAGGCCCTGAACAGAGTTTAGTACTGTGTTATGTGTTTTCTTTTAATTCCTTTATGCCCCATGCTCAATGCCTAAGATGTACATTGTTTTAGTTGATAACAACTGAAACGAGCATTTGCAATGCAATGAGATGCTAGTTATGCCCATGGCAGCTTCACCCAACCTGTGCCTACCAACAGCAAACACACGATAAACGCGCCGTGCACAGACCTGCAAACAAATGCACAAGCCAAACCCAATGCACACAGGATGCATAGAGCTAAGACTATATACATTGCCACTACACCCCAGCACACAAACACCTCACGCTCTCTGCATACCACCAGACACAATTCTACACGCATAACCTACAATCTAACCCCCCATATAGGTCTACAATCTGCTATAAACTACCAACAGAAAGTCAAATGATGTCTGCTCACTGCCCCATGAAATCCAAGTGGTTTACTTGCAGTTAAATGAAATAAGGCATTTGTTTATTGAAAGGTTGTTTGTGCATTGCTGTTTGGATATAATGGATTGCTGCTTCCAAAGTGACAGAAAAGTCGTATAACTTTTGGTGCCGGATTGAATGCATTGTAACAATGAGTGAACACATTTTCACTCTGAACTGGGCAATTTGTCAACAGTGCTAATGGATCATGATTGTTAATGTCTAATTAAGAGAAGGTCGTCCCAGATAAACATCTTTGTTTTTTGCTGTGTGTAAGGATGAGCGCTCCACAGGACTGTGTTGTTGTTGCTTAGCTGGGTGGTCAGTTGTCCATTTCCGGCCCTTGCAGGTACTTTCCCCACGGCATCTCTTGCCGAGTCTCTCTAGCAGTGATGCAGTATTGTCCCACAAAGTGGGTGACATCATGTTCGAGCTGCCTGTTTAAGTTGGTTTGGTCAAGGACACGTACTGTTTGTTGAGCTTGCAGTGCTTTGCCTGCTGTCTGGCTCTGGTGCCTTGTCTGTCATCAGACCTCAAAGTGGTTGACACCTTCCTGCTTTCTCATATTTGCTTGAAAATGCACCATTTGCCCACTATTTTTTCAAAGTTTTCACGGGGGAAACCCCCTCCCCCCTCGAGCCCTCCGTAGGTGGTTCAGGCTCGCTCGCTACTCTCGCTGGCTGCAATAAAGTACAACAATTGTTTTATGCCTCACCACTTTCAAATGTCACCAGCCGCCACCGATCATTTCCATACTTTCGCCCCGCATAAGGAAAGACATCGTCAGATATATGTAAAGAATGCCTTTATTGAAATGCTTCACCAGACCCATAGTTCGACCAATGCTACAGAGTGCTGGGTCTGTGGCCTCCTCCCCTCGGTTATGCACAAACATGATCTTTCATTTCGATGCCCCTGTCATATCTAGGCAGTTGTGAAGCATGGTTTAAATTGCTGTCAATGATATATACGCACTATACTGTTGATGAGCACCGATTTTCTGAAAAGGACTACGAAATGATTCTAGCATATATAGAGGTACATCAGGGATTCACTCCGATTGAAGATGGTACGGATGGTACACTAGACCCAACTGCTTGCATGAATGAGTATACTGAATATGCAAATGACACCTGGTTAAGGGATGAAGTATTGGATTTCATGTCTTTCAATTTCACTGAATATTTCAAATATTTTCAGGAACGAAATGTATCCGATGATAAGGTTATTCCGGTCCCGGTATTGAATGCATCATCTTCCTTTTGTGTACATGGCACTGGTCACTTAGCAGTTGGATTTAGTAAATGCAATTATACGTACAGATTACGAACATTCAGTAGCCCACCAATGCTTACTCCTCCGAATGTGTATTTTGTATGTGGGGAAAATGCATACACGTGGCTCCCCAGAGGATGGTCAGGTAGATGTTATTTGGCTTTCCTATACCCACCAGTCTATATAGCCCCTTCTGACTACCATAAGACCCATTCACTGAACAGGCGGAGTTTAGGGAAAAGAGCTACCACGGGGGATGCCACTGATCAGACCGATACTCCTGCACAGCACTTTGTGGACATAATGAAAGGAGTCTTGCCAATATGGGGGCCCATTTTGACCAGTAAAGAAGTCAGAAGATTATCTAGAGTAGTAGAGGGAGTAGTGAATATCACTGCAGGAATAATAACTAACATAACTGTTGAGCTTCAAGCGACCAGGCTCGTAACGCTTCAAAATCATATGGTTTTAGACGTTATCTTAGCTGATCGTGGAGGAGCACGCAGAGTGATTGGCAGCTCTTGCTGTGTGTATATACCTGACTCCGCCCCCTCTGTGCATTTAGCCATTCAAAAACTGCACCGTTTGGCATCTGAAATCCATACAGACACCGGTACCTGGTCCCTTTCTAGCTGGTTCTGGGGCCTCTTTGCCACTTGGGGATGGAAATTGCTCATGATCCTTTTGGGTATAGCAGGTTTCCTTTTCACCTGTTGTGTCTGCATACAATGTGGACCTGCCTGCTGTTCTTATTGCACTAATCGACTCCTTCTTGCCCTTCCCGAATCTAAACCACGCCCAGCTAAGATAGGCACTCAGTTAGTACAGAAGGAGATATATGACATGATGCAAATAGATGAAGGCATCTTTGAAGATTGAGGTAGTATGTTAGCTACATTGTGCTAAAAGGGCCGATCTGAAGGATAAAAATCATTTGTTCTGTGCATTCGCGCCATGTAAAGTTAGCACAATGTATCTATGACGGTATGCTGATCACATAAACGCCTATTGGTATGTTCTAGAAGAAGCGTTTTCTTATGTTTCTTCCTACACGACAAAAAGGGCCAAAAACCATACTGTAGCCATCTTGGTTTGCGATAGACCATGTGTCAGATCACGTGGTTTCCTCTGCCTACCATCTTCATGATTTAGTTCCTCCCAGCCCAGAGACAGGTTAGTTGTATTTACGGCCGAGGCCCAAGGTCACATCTGCTGTAGGGAGTATCAAGCAAATTCCTTCAGGCCCTGGGACGAAAAGGGAGTCACCCTGCCGACCTCCTCTGTATAGATAGCAACCCTTTGTGTAAGGCAGAAACCTAACACTGTATGAGCTCATCCAGGAGCCCATGGACTAACTGGTACTTTTCCACTTGTATGGCTTTGTATGCTGAATCTGTTATGTATATAAGTGTGGTTTTGTCAAGGAGCCAGCAGTCTTCCTCGGCGCACCTGATGGGTGAGGATCGATGAGGCTCCTCTATATAGAGTTCGCTTTGGCCAATAAAACTTCTGAACCTTCTCCGTTGCCGACTGACCATTATTTGAAATATATTGCGGGTCACCGGTAAGTCTGGCCCTTGGGATTATTATTTGAGTACTTCAAGAGCTGCTCTAGAGCCAGAGAACCATGTCAGCAGAACTGCTTTAGAGCCAGAGAACCAGGTCAGCAGAGCTGTTGTAGAGCCAGAGAACCAGATCAGCAGAGCTGCTCTGTAGTCTAAGAACTAGGACAGCAGAGCTGCTCTAGAGCCAGACAACCAGGTCAGCAGAGCTGCTCTAGCTGACACTGACTGACACTGACTGACTGACACTGGCTGATTGACACTGACTGACACTGATTGACTGACACTGACACTGACTGACACTGACACTGACTGACACTGATTGACTGAAACTGACTGACAATGACTGACACTGATTGACTGACACTGACTGACTGACACTGACTGACACTGATTGACTGACACTGACTGATTGACTGACACTGACTGACTAACACTGACTGACTGACACACTACTCTCTACTACTCTACTACTCACTCTCTACTACTCTCTACTACTCTCTCTACTACTCACTCTCTACTACTCTCTACTACTCACTCTCTACTACTCCACTACTCTCTACTACTCACTCTCTACTACTCACTCTCTACTGCTCACTCTCTACTACTTTCTACTACTCACTCTCTACTACTCACTCTCTACTACTCACTCTCTACTACTCTCTACTACTCACTCTCTACTACTCTCTCTCTACTACTCACTCTCTACTACTCTCTACTATTCACTCTCTACTACTCACTTTCTACTGCTCTCTACTACCCACTCTACTACTATCTACTACTCTCTACCACTCACTCTCTACTACTCTACTACTCACTCTGTACTACACTCTCTCTACTACACACTCTCTACTACTCTACTACTCTCTACTACTCACTCTCTACTATTTACTCTCTACTACTCACTCACTACTACTCTCTGCTACTCACTCTCTGCTACTCACACTCTACTACTCTCTCTCTACTACTCTCTTCTACTACTCTCTACTATTCCCTCTCTACTACTCACTCTCTACTACTCTCTACCTCTCTATTCCACTCACTCTCTACTACTCTACTACTCACTCTCTACTACTCTCTAGTACTGTCTCTCTGCTACTCACTCTCTACTACTCTCTACTACTCACTCTCCACTACTCACTCTCTACTACTCGCTCTCTTCTACTCTCTACTACTCACTCTCTACTACTCATTCTCTACTACTCTACTACTCTCTCTACTACTCTCTCTACTACTGAATCTGTACTATTCTCTACTACTCACTCTACTACTCTCTACTACTCTCCACCACTCACTCTTTACTACTCTATTGCTCACTCACTCTCTGCTACTCTCTCTCTGCTACTCACTCTCTACTACTCACTCCACTACTCTCTACTACTCACTCTCTACTACTCACTCTCTACTACTCACACTCTACTACTCTCTACTACTCACTCTCCACTACTCACTCTCTACTACTCGCTCTCTTCTACACTCTACTACTCACTCTCTACTACTCACTCTCTACTACTCACTCTCTACTACTCTACGACTCTCTACTACTCTCTCTACTACTCACTCTCTACTATTCTCTACTACTCACTCTACTACTCTCTACTACTCTCCACCACTCACTCTTTACTACTCTACTGCTCACTCTCTACTACTCTCTCTCTGCTACTCATTCTCTACTACTCACTCTACTACTCCCTACTACTCACTCTCTACTACTCTCTCTCCACTACTCTCTCTCTACTACTCAAACTCTACTACTCGCTCTCTACTACTCTCTAGTACTCACTCTACTACTCACTCTCTACTACTCTCTACTATTCACTCTACTACTCCACTACTCTCTACTACTCACTTTCTACTACTCTAATACTCTCTACTACTCTCCCTCTACTACTCACTCTCTACTACTCACTCTCTACTACTCTCTACTACTCACTCTACTACTCACTCTCTACTACTCTCCACTACTCTCTACTACTCACTTTCTACTACTCTAATACTCTCTACTACTCTCCCTCTACTACTCACTCTCTACTACTCACTCTCTACTACTCTCTACTACTCACTCTACTACTCACTCTCTACTACTCTCTACTACTCTCTCTCTGCTACTCACTCTCTACTACTCTCTACTACTCACTCTCTACTAGTCACTCTCTACTACTCACTCTCTACTACTCACTCTCTACTACTCACTCTCTACTACTCACTCTCTACCACTCTACTACTCTCTACTACTCTCTCTACTACTCACTCTCTACTACTCACTTTTACTCACTCTACTACTCTACTACTCACTCTCTACTACTCTCTACTACTCACTCTCCACTACTCACTCTCTACTACTCGCTCTCTACTACTCTCTCTACTACTTACTCTATACTACTCTCTACTAAACACTCTCTACTACTCACTCTATTACTCACTCTCTACTTCTCCCTACTACTCACTCTCTACTACTCTCTACTACTCACTCTCTACTACTCCACTACTCCACTACTCTCTACTACTCACTCTCTTTAACTCACTCTCTACTACTCTACTACTCCCTACTACTCACTCTCTACAACTCACTCTCTACTACTATACTATTCCCTAATACTCTCTCTCTACTACTCACTCTCCACTACACACTCTCTACTACTCACTCTCTACTACTCTCTCTTTACTACTCTCTACTACTTACTCTACTACTCACTCTCTAGTACTCACTCTCTACTACTCCACTACTCTCTACTACTCACTCTCTACAACTCACTCTCTACTACTATACTATTCCCTAATACTCTCTCTCTACTACTCACTCTCCACTACACACTCTCTACTACTCACTCTCTACTACTCTCTCTTTACTACTCTCTACTACTTACTCTACTACTCACTCTCTACTACTCACTCTCTACTACTCTCTCTCTACTACTCTCTACTACTCACTCTACTTCTCACTCTCTACTACTCTCTACTACTCTCTCTCTCTGCTACTCACTCTCTACTACACACTCTCTACTACTCTCTATTACACACTCTCCACTACTAACTCTCTACTACTCACTCTCTACTACTCACTCTCTACTACTCTCTACTAACTCTACTACTCACTCTCTACTACTCTCTACTACTCACTCTCTTTTACCTACTCTCTACTACTCTCTACTACTCACTCTCTACTACTCTCTACTACTCACTCTCTACTACTTACTCTACTACTTTCTACTACTCACTCTCTGCTACTCTATCTTTTACTCTCTACTACTCTCTACTACTCACTCTCTACTCTCTACTCTCTATTACTTATCCTCTACTCTCTACCTCTCTACCTCTCTCTCTACTACTCTCTACCTCTCTACCTCTACCTCACTACCTCTACCTCTCTACCTCTACCTCTCAACCTCTACACCTCTACCTCTCTACCTCTCTCTACCTCTCTCTACACGCACACAAATGCACATATATATGAACATATATGCATATGCATTTCTATATATGTATGTGTATATATACATACATATATAAACATATATATAATCTGCATATCTATATCAATACAAATATAAATGAAATCATACATATACATATATATATATGCATGCATATGAATGTTATGTACATGAAAGTTTAAAAAACACTAATAAAAGCAAAGCTAAAAAGCCACCTAATTACAAACAGAATTGCTTTAACTTAAACGAGGGCGAGACCTATTGCATTTTCAATGCTTGTTTACTTTGGTTCCATCAAGAAGGCATTCAGATGTGTCACACATTTGCCATAAATTCTGACTGGTAGCACTCTAGTTGTTCATTAGATCACTGTAGTAAAGCTACTGCTCACCAGGGCAGTCTGCTGCTGGTAATCAAAGTGCATGTTTCAGTCTGCATGTCAGAATTTTTTAATGAAATAGAAGAAGATTTGAGAAGTCAAAATGTGCCCTAATTTTTCTGCAGCACTAATCCTAATTTCTATGGCAAAATGAACCCCCTCATTTTGTTCCTTTGCAAATTAAATGTTTTAAGTGTTACCACTTTCTTCCAATCAAGATGGCTTCAGGGGTGCCATACTTTTGTCATAAGTAAGACTGTTAGCGCTCTAGTTGTTCTTTAGAACACTCTGGAACATTCTGTCATTGGGCTATACTTGGGCTACATCTGGGTGACATTTGTGCTACATTTGGGCTCTTTTGTCTCTGGGAGACTTATTTGTTATGAGGTTTCCTTATTTCCTCATTTAATACAGTCTCCTCTGTAGGAATACTTTCAGTTTTTTACTTTGATTTCATCAAAAAGGCATTCAGATGTGTCACACATTTGCCATAAATTCAGAATGTTAGCACTCTAGTTGCTCATTAGATCACTGTAGTAAAGCTACTGCTCACCAGGAAAGTATGCTGCTGGTATTGAAAGTGCATGTTTCAGTCTGCATGTCAGAATTTTTTCATGAAATAGAAGAGGATTTGAGAAGTCACTCAAAATGTGCCCTAATTTTTCTTTCTGCAGCACTAATCATACTTTCTATGGCAAAATGAACCCCCTCATTTTGTTCCTTTTTAAATTAAATACTTTAAGAGTTACCACTTTATTCCAATCAAGATGGCTTCAGGTGTGCCACACGTTTGTCATAAGTAGGACTGTTAGCGCTCTAGATGTTCTTTGGAACACTCTGGGAAGCTGCAGTAGAACACAAAGGAATCAACTGGCAGTCTCTGCCCTCTTTGGATGTACATGTTTTACTCAGAGTGTCAGACTTCATTCTCACATGACTGAGAAAGATAATGTGAATTTACAGAAAATGTGCTCTCACTTTAGCTTATAGATCACCTTCCAAACCTCTGTGGGAAAAGCATGAAAAAATAGTTCTCTCAAACATGATTCATGATATCCCAGCAGAAGGCTTTTTCACATGGTAAAATCACCTTAGAACATACCACAATTCCCAAAATGAGTATGGTACCATCAACAAATGATTTATAATGTAACTAAAGTCTTAAAATCTTCTATTAACTGCAATACTTTTTAATGAGGGGCTATCATGTATATTGGTCCCAAGATGGCTGCCAACACTTCTTGGATGAAGTGCTAACAGCCAATCAGATCTCACGATGAGATGTGTGGTTAGTCTCCGCCCAGATACATATGTGATGTTACTTTTGATTTTCTCAGAAACTACTGAACGGATTTACATCATTTAAGCAAAAGGCACGACTCTGAACCAAGGTCAACCTTTCTGCCAAATTTGGTGTAATTCCGTTCAGCAGGTCAGGCTGTAGCTGTGACTAAAGGTCCCTATCGAAAATTGCATTGGGAAAACACGTTTTGGGACCCCCCTTTTTTCTCGGCCCCCGCTTGACGAATCACCCTTAGACTTTCAGGATAGGAGTGGACCTGAGCGGGCCACGAGTTTTGAAAATTTTGCGAAGATTCGTCAACCGGTGCCAAATTATTCTGGTCCCCAGAGCCATTATTGGCTCCAGAAAGGGGTCCCGTGGTTCCCCTCCTTTGATGTAGAAGGGCCTGCCCTGGGGGACTGGTGGTTCCCAGGGCTGAGAATGGCCCGGAAGGGGGGGCTGCATGGCTCCCCTCCTATTCACAAAATACAATTTGGTCCCATGGAGGTCCCCCTGCCAGGAGGGTCCATGAAGCCCCCCAGCGCAAAGTAAATAGCTCCGGGGAGGTGGTGTTCCCTGGGGCATAGGGAGACCACGCAATCCCCTCCCCATTTTTTAATTTCTTTTCATTTAGCCCCAGAGAAGTTGCAGTCCCTGGGGCCCAGGGGGTCCGCACGCCCCAAACATAATATAAGCCCGGGGAGGTGCTGGTTCCTGGGACACAAGTAGGGGGGCCCCCTGTACCCCTCTCCTTTAAATATCATTTAAGCCTGCATGCCCCCAGGAACTGGCCTACCTGGGGTTTAAATAATAGAGAAGTGCAGGAGCCCGTACTTCTTTTTTTTTTTTTTTTTTTTTCAGCAGGATTCGTGACTCCAGCATGGCTCTCAACGGAAATTTAAGAAAAAACATCCTCGTTCCCTGGCACAGCCTCTCTGGGGCCCCCAAGAGGCCTAGGTGGTCAGGTTATTCCTACTGTTAGACCTGGCACCATTGGCGTGAGTCTCCCTTCCATTTTTTCGCTGTGTCTCCTCTGTTCTTGCGGGTTATAGATGCTCTGGGTGCTGTGCCACTGCCATTCAGTGCCACAGCGCGAATGCTCCCTTTGTAAAGATGACATATGAATTGGTACATCCATGATTGGCTTATTTGGTTTACCTGTTAGTCCCTAGTAGCGTGGCCTGTGTGTGCCCAGGGCTGGTAAACCGAATGCTGCTGGTGGGCCTGCAGCACGGGATTGTGCCACCCACAGAAGCAGCTTGTAAAGTGTGTCTCAGACCTGCCACTGCAGTGTCTGCGTGCAGTCCAGAACTGCCATCTTGGCTGTGAAGTGCACCCACTTCCCAGCCCCTAAACCTTCCCTTGGCATCCTGTAAGTCCCCCTTATGATAGGGCGCATTGTATGTGTAAGGTAGGACATGCCCTGACGTATGTAACATGTCCTAGTAGTGAATTACCCCCCATTTCATTTTCACTACTGTAAGGCTACCTGTTCTCCATAGGCCAGAATGGGAGGTCTGGGCTATTACATTCTATAGTCCTAACTGCCCCACAGAACATGGTAGAAAAACGAATCTAGTATGCCTGAGCTCAGAATATTAAAATACATCTTTTAGTGAAGGTTATTTTTATATCCTGGGTTTGAAACTACCACTTTTAGAGTATAGGTACTTTCTTGCCTAAGCCTTCCAGTTGCTCTGCTATTATGTGTATTGGCTGTCTGGTTTTGGAGGGACAGGGCAGGCTGAGTCAGACCTGGGTTGAATAGAGCGACCTGCCTAGGTGTGAGGGGAGGGGTAGCTCCTGCACTTGAATAGGGCTGTGCCTGGCAAGGTGAAAGCTGGCTCCACCTCCCACTGTGCGTCTGAGGCAGACCCCCTCTTTCTGAAAGGAAGGATGCAGCCTGATCAACAAAGTGCTCCAGGGCTGGGCAAAACTGGTTCTGGCTGGGTTCAGAGGCTTGAGACCCCTAAGAACAAAGACTTTGGGGGTATAAATATTTGTGCACAAACCCCTACAATTTGTATTGCTCCTGGATAACAAGAAGAACCTCTGTCCGTGTGGCTACAGGAATCTGCAAGAGAAGGGCTGTCCTTGTGCCTTGTGTGCTGTTTCTGGGACTGGCCTGCAGCTGTTACTACTGGACTTCAAGAAGAGGAAAGGAACTTTGATTGGACTTTTATTTCTTTTGCTACAGCAACTACCCAAGGGCTAGGAGAGAACTAGCCTCCTGCTGGAGTCTCAGGCACATCAGACTCCACCATCAGCCTCCTGTTTCCTCCCAGCGAGGATTACTATCTGCAGGTGAGGCTCCTGTGTGTTCCAGGACCTCTATTTCTACTGTTGAGAAGAGAGCGCTGAAAATCATCGCTAACCTCCGTTAGCGAGCCGCTGCAGCTGGTGAGCGTGAGAAAAATCGCCGCTCCGCTGTCGCCGAGCGCTTGCTAACCCCGAAGATCGTCGCAGCACCTGTCTGCGGGCCTGAAAACGCCCGCTATCCGAAGATCGTCGCAGCACCTGTCTGCGGGCCTGAAAACGCCCGCTATCTGAAATCATCGCAACAGGATCATCGCAGCGCGGACGCCGAGCGTTCGCCATTTTCCCCGCATCGAATCCGGATCGTCGCTCCCTCGCGGAGCGCCATCTTTGTCAACGCAGCAAGATCGCACACGCAACAGGCCCGGTGCATTATCCTCCCTTTGCGGCAAGGATTTTATCGCATCACCGGATCAGCGTGAAGAAGTTTGTCGCTTTGTCCTGCCCGCAACCCAGCGCATCATCCTCCCTTGCGGTAAGGATTCAACGCATCGCTGGCTAGCGTGAGGAAATCTATCGCAACAACTCCTTAGCGACATTTTTGTTGCTTTGCTCCAGGAACCAGATACTTTGTGAGTAAAAGGGTTGCAGAGACCCCTGCCTTGAACTAAACATCATTTTGTGCATCCTGAACTATTTTTCCTTGCAGCATTTCTAAAGTAATTATATTTTTATAGTATTGTGGATTTTTACTGTTATTGGTCTTGTGATTAAGTCTATATAAAAATACCTATTTTTCATAACTACTTGAGTGGTGTCCATTTGTAGTGTTCCTCATTATATTACTGTGCATGGTCATAAATGCTTCACACACTGCCTCTGAGATAAGCCTAGCTGCTCGTGCTACGTTACCACAGGGTTGAGCAGGGGTTGTCAAAGGGTGTAGGCTGCTTACTCTGACTTCGGAAGAAGGGTCCCTACTTGGACAGTGGCCAGCCATTGCCAACTAGAGACCCCCATTTCTAACACCTACCATGCCCCTTCTCTTTTTTAATGTTTTTCTGGAGTTCTACTGAAGCCAAAACCCAAGAAGCCTGCCAACCCTTCCTGGTTTGAAGTGTTGGCAGTCAATCAGATTTCAGCACTGGGACTGTCGGATCCTCGGAGGATCCGAATCCCTACATATAAAATGTTGAATTTCTTTTAATAACTCTGCAACTACTGAACGGATGTACACCAGATCAGAAAAGGGCACTTCCCTCAACATGCAGGAACACAGGGAGATGCTACGAGCATGAGCGGACGCGTACTCTTGATGAATGTGAGACTACAGAGTCCATCTTCCCCTGGTACCCCTATGATGTCTTCTGAAAAAACAAGTCATTTACAACCATGCAAGGAAAAGGTCCTATAAATATGGTCTGCATGGTTACGTGCATGTTTTTACTATTTAATTGCACAGAAATTAGCAATCGCAAAACGCAGGGTAAAAACAAGGTCCTGAGGAAAGCCTACTAGCCTGGGAACATTCATTCCTAAAAGCATCACACTGATCGTTTTTACCAGAGCCCTAGATCCCAGAATAATACATTTGTTACAAAGGATTTAATGGCTATTTTAAAACACTCACTCAACCCTGCCTTCACTCACTGCTATCACTCAAAGAGCTCAACTTACAAACGTGGTAGCCCACCCATTCACATTCAGTGTCTGGGTGGGGGTCCAATGATGAAGCATGCCACAGGTGGTACCTGTGGTCAGGACCCTATATGTATATATATATATATATATATATATATATATATATATATATATATTAAATTAAAAAACCAAAGGTTTCACACATGTTATAGTTAGCTGGACATTTCACTCGTAAAAAAACAATGAAATTCCCCCGTTATAGTTAGTTCAGCTAACTATAACTCGCGCGCCCGCAATGCACTACTGATGACGTCACATATTACATCACTCATGACATGGTCACTGACATCACTCATGACATCACTGATGACATCTCAAATGACATCACTGATGACATCACTGATGACATCATCCAGTGAATGTGTGTTTTTCTGAAAATTAAATATGTTTTATATATGTATATCTCAAGGTCAATGGAAGAATAAATGGGTATAAAAGTGTCTAAATGGATGCTTTGTTTTTGAAAAATTTATTGTGTAACTGACTGATTAAGTGTATCATAGTGAATACATGGCTTACTGAGTAATGTTTAAATATGAAAATATCTGTATCAGTCTCTCACTTTGTGTATAAGTGGCTGCATGGGTTGGTGATTAGCTTCATGGGTGTCCATATAGGTTATTAGTTGTTTTTTTGAGTATCAGTCTGAGTGTCTGCATGGTTCGGTGGGGGGTATTACGTAGTGCATAGGTGCATGAATGAGTGATTCACTCTTTGTATGTGTTGAAGACAGCATGTGTGCAGGACTGTATGGGTGGATGAGTGTGTGTATGGGTGTGTTAGTGAGTGAATGACTGTCTCAATAGTGTCTTTATGAGTAACTACATATCTATTAAACTAGTATATGTGACTATTGGTGTATATAAGTGAGTATATGTGAGAGTGAGAGATTGAAAGAGTTCCTGTATGAATAAGTATGTGTTTCTATAAGTGACTGTTTATAAGACTAAGTATGTGTAAGTTTCCGTAGAAGTAAGTGTGGTGGTGTGTGTATAACTGTATATGCAAATAAATGTATGTTTGTTTCTTTATTAGCATGAGTGAGTATGTGTGAGTAACTCTATGGATGAGTGGCATTGTGTAACAGGATGTATAGGTGTATGAGTACATATGATGAGTGAGTACATGTATGAGTGACTGTATAGGACTGTTGGTGAATGAGTGGATGTGTATGTGGTTCTTAGAATTACTGAAGAGGCTGTTGTAACTGGTATTGGTATGTCCATTGTTTTGAAAATTTTAGTCTCTATTTTTGAATGTGTGTATCAAAGGTTATATTAGGGGAAGAGGAGGTCTGCCACTCTATCACAAGGATGATGTCATCAGTGATGTCATCAGTGATGTCATTTGAGATGTCATTAGTGATGTCATGAGTGATGTCAGTGACCATGTCATAAGTGATGTAATATGTGACGTCATCAGTAGTGCATTGCGGGCGCGCGAGTTATAGTTAGCTGAACTAACTATAACGGGGGAATTTCATTGGTTTTTTACGAGTGAAATGTCCAGCTAACTATAACATGTGTGAAACCTTTGGTTTTTTCATTTAATTTCTAAGGTTATTTAAATGCTAATTCCTAACTATAACGTGTGTGAAACCTTTGGTTTTTTCATTGAATTTCTAAGGTTTTTGAAATGCTAATTCCTAACTATAACGTGTGTGAAACCCATGGTTTTTTCAGTGAATTTGCAAGGTTTTTTAAATGCTAATTCTTATATTTACCTTTTTTTGTTTTTTTTTTTTTTCAATTTTTTTTACATATTTTTATTTAAATTTTCTATCCTTTTTTAAAGACTATGGTTAAATTTTAAAAATTCTACAATATATTTTTTATTTTTACCATTTTTTTAAACTAAACAGGTAAGCGCACGTCTTGCTTTTATAACGTTAGATTTCTACGCTGCTTGCGTTCATTTACGCAATTTGCGTAGACGTACGTCATGCGTGCGCAGCGCGTAACGCGTACGCTGCACGCGCATGTTACGCGGAAGTGAAGGGGCGTGTCTGTTTTGCGCATGCGCGCATGCGCGTGTCTTTTTTACGCGCATGCGTACTTTTGCCGTAAGCGCACCGTAAGCGTAACGTACGCGCACGGTAGGTCATGTGATCAAGAAACAAAACTTTTGATTGGTTTAAAGTACTTTCAGTTCTAGAACTCTCCTACACCACACCCATTCCCCTCATTTCTGCTTGTGATCCCTTAGGAGAAGGAGCTGAGTTGTCTTTGTGATACGATGGCAGAACAGCAGACCTCTTCTGAGAGTGAGGCTAGCAGCACTACCTTGAGGCAGAGAAGGAGGAAACAAAAGAGCTCTTTCATATGGGAGTATTTTTCTTTTCCAGAGGGCAAGAAAAAGGTAAATGCACCGTTAGTGACTTGTAAGCTTTGTGACCGTGTACTTTCAAGAGGGAATCCCAACAAGAAGTATTCCTTCGGGAATCACACCATGTTGAGACACCTTCATGATGTACACGGTAGGACATATGCTCGACATACTGAAGGTAACCCTTCAGTAAGTCAACCAAGCACATCCACAGCAGCTCAGCCTGGTCCATCATCTGCAGGGCCGAGTCCATCTTCGGCAGGTCAGCTGAGCCCTTTATCTGTGGGGGGAGCATCTCCTTTTTCTGGTCCTCTGGAAACCAACCATCGGTTTGCGAGGGTTTTAATTCGGTGCGCCACTTGTCATGATCTAATTTGTCATAGGGAGACCAGTGTTGCCCTAGTGAACAATTTAATAGATCAGCACATTTGTCGTACCGACTAATATTCCCATTCTTTCTTTCCTCTGTCCCTGCATGAACACAACGGCTCTTTTAAGAGCCAACCTTACCTTTCAACTTTTTTTTATATATTTTTTTAAACTTTTTTTTATTTATTTTTTACCGTACGCGTACGGTACGCGTAATTTTTGTTTTTTGTTTTTAAAAACACTAAAAATCAATTATCACATTACAAGGTCCTTGAGAGACTACAATGAAAAACTGAAAATGTGATTGTGGAGAAGTGGAAAAAAGGGACCATGAAATTTTTGACTTACCATACCCACTCAAAAAATTATTTATTAATTAAAATTTAATTTTAATTGCTTTAAAAATGGTTCAAGTTTTCGAAAATTTTCTATCTCAATCTGAAAAAAAAGAAAAAAGTATTAATATTTAATAAAACATTTTATAATACAGTACACATATTTACATATTTTCCAAAAACAATTTTTTGCCTTTTTTTTGCTGTTTTCAGAATATATTGCATTTCACTATAAATCGTGAAAGCAATTGCATTCATCACTTAACAGCGGGCAAAAAAAAAATAACAATCTCAAAGATTGTTTAAAAAAAGCCCAGAATCTCTTCTCAGTTAAACATAACATTATCAAAATGCAAAATATTATTCATTAAAAATATCATCTAATAACAAAAACTATTTCTAAAAAATACCGTCTGACAATTTTCTTACAGAAGCATAATCTCAAAAATAATATATCTCAAATAAATCCACAATACATCTAGTTTCCTTTCTTTTAGGCCAAATGTTAATTTTTGAAATTAATTTTTGATTAAATTTCCAACGATAATCAAATAAAATTCCAAAATTTAAATTGTACAGATGTTACCGATTCTCTCTAAAATTTTGGTTTCCGAAAGATTAATTAGGATTTAATTAAGTCCACAATACAATTGGATACCTTTCCTTTAGGCCAAATGGTAATTTTAAAAATCTTTTTTGATTAAATTTCCAACGGTAATCCAATAAAATACAAAAATTTAAATTGTACAGAAGTAACCGATTCTCTCTAAAATGTTGTTTTCCGAAACATTAATTAAGAATTATATAAGTCCACAATACAATTGGTTACCTTTCCTTTAGGCCAAATGATAATTTTAAAAATCTTTAAATTTGAAAATTCCAATAGTAATCCAATAAAATGGTAAAATTATTTTGTACAGATCTTGCCAAGTTTCTCTAAAATTTAGGTTTCAGGAAGATTAGATAGGAATTTGCTAAATCAATTTTGAATCATTACACATTGTCCAGCCTTTTTCACATTTAAGATAAACTGTGTAATGTCCAGAAGTAACAGTAGGTCCTTCATGGAAAATTATTGCAACTGTTACAAAAGTTTTTCCTGAAATTGATAATTGCTGTCCTGTAAACTTCTTTATTAAAGTATCCAATTTTGAACCATCAGCTCTACATCGTTGCATCATTAAAATGACATACTGTCCATATTCCTTTAAAATTAACGTTGAAAACATGTCAGATTTACACTCACTGCATTCCATGGTATGATTAGCATCTTTAACTAATTTAGCAAAAGTGACTGTTTTACTCTCTGGCAATGTTAAATAAATAAACCTTTCAGAATCAACATTAGAGCCACATGTATTGAAACAGTTTTCACAACTATGTTCCCATTTATAAGACAGACCAAACATATTTTCAATGGGAACCCCTTCTTCTTCCAGTACCTGAAGAAAATACAACAAGAATTCCTGTGCGTCTTGCTGTACATTTTGAGAAAACTGTGTACATCCTGAACATACATCTAAAAGTTTTCTAATTTCAGTAGCACTTTCTATTTGAGTTTTATCATTACTCAGCTTTTGAAAAAGGAGACTCAACTCAGAACAGAATCTTTTTCTCTGATTTACTATTATCTGCTCTTGCAAACTTTCCAGATAAAATGCAACATTCAGCACTACATTAGCGTAGCAGTTGACACCAGAGCTATTTTCAAAATGACATCCCACAACCTCTTCTTCATTTTCCTTTTTCTTTTTGCTTGCAATTACATCACTCCTCTTTTTTTCCTCCTCTCTACATCCTCATTACAGATATTCTCATTTCTCCTTTTACGAGAAACTACACGTTTCTCTAACACAGGATACTGACCTAAATGAGGAGCATAGGTTCTTCTTAATCTATTATACTCCTTTACACAGTTTGTATCTGCACTAACTTTTGAATCATCAAAGTCTATCATGAATAGGCCAGATAATGTTTTCACTCGTGACAAAGCTACATAAGCCATACCTTCTTTGAACACAGTTGAACCAATGTTTACAAATGCACAATCTACAGTCAATCCTTGAGACTTGTGAATAGTTACAGCATATGCTAGAGAAAACGGAAACTGTTTCCTTTGTACATATAAGTCTTTCACAAGCATAAAACGAACTGTACAACGACAAATGTCTATAACTTCTTCTATCTGATCAAATTTTATTTTTAAACATTCAATTCCATCTTTTTTCTGATAATTAATAAAACCCACAACTCTTCCCATAGCTCCATTAACTAAACCTTTTTCAACATCCAAATTTCTCCTTAAAAATACTCTACAGTTCATGCAAACATATAGATTTTTTCTAATCCAGCAGTTTTGGAAATGTTCTTCTCTAGTGAATCCAATTTATTTTTCAGTTTGCCTGTTAATGTGATAGTAATTCTTCCATCCTGAATTTTGTCCACTGCTTCCAATTTCCTGATATCTTCCTTTTCCAATTTCAAAAGCTCCTCATTGAATATTGAGCATTCACGTAGAGTTGGCATTAAGCAGATGACACTTTCTTTTCTGCAATGTTCTTGTATATCTTCTCTGCAACTATTTCTTCCTTTGGAAATAAATTATGTAGCAACCGACTCTGTAATGCTTTTGTGCCAGCTTCAGTGAGTAGTCCAATTCTGATATCTTTCAGAATACTTCCATATTCTTCATCGTTTGCTTGTCTCATATTAGTAGTAAGTTCCTTGTACTCAAAGAAGGACCAAATATTTGCATTACCGATGCTTCCCAATGACTTCTTTGTGTCTTCATGTGTCACAGTATTAAACACTGGTTGTCCTTTAACTGGAGTAAGCTGTAGAAGATCCCCAAAAACTATGACATGTTTTCCACCAAATAACACGTCATAGTCTGTCCTTAGAGTTTGCTGCATTCTTAAATGCACAAAGGCAAGCATTAAGTTTGATACCATGCTCACCTCATCAATAATGAGAACTTGCATCTTCTTCAATACTCTTGAAACTTCCAAGCATGCTTCTCCAGTTAGCTTGTGGTATTGTATTTTGTTCTCATGCTCCACTGGTAACATTAGCAAACGATGTAAGGTGATTCCTTTTATGTTATATGCTGCTAACCCAGTTGGAGCAGTAACCACACAAGACAAAGTTGAATCCGTTTTTTGCTGTAGGTAGCTTCTGATGACTTTTATTAAGAAACATTTTCCAGTTCCAGCTTGTCCGCTTACATACATCCTGATTGAATGAAATGATGTGCATGAGCACTCTTTTTTTTCATGTAGTAATCCGTGATCAATTTTGTTTCTGATCTCTTTATAAATTTGTTGCTGCTCTTCATTCAGTTGTCTTTCCAAATTTGGTAAGTCTATAAATTCTTCTTGAGCTTGATTCATAGCCGTTTCCACTTCATTCATGGCTATTGCAGCTTCATTTTCAACGATTGGTTGTCCTAGGGGATCTTGACTGAGTGTTCCTGAACTTTGGCTGTCTTGAGAACTGTCTCTAGCTACTTCAGCTGCAATTGTAGTTTCCTGTTCAATTTCTTCATTTAACATTTGCACATAAGTTGTGAATGTACTGCATTGTATGCTGTCTTTGCAAGCATTAAAGGAATCTTCATAGCTTTGAAATTCTCCCAGTAGTTCATCCTCTGTACGCCATGGTTTAAACAGCTGTAAAAGAGCCAAGTAGTAAAATTCCTTTTTCTCAGTAGTGTCGCAACTGAGCCTCCTGTGATTTATCAAACTTCCTTTTGTTTGCTTCACCAAACATCCTTCCTCACCAATGACTTTATATTTTCCATTGTTGATGTCTTCTGCGGCTTTCCGTGAATAAATGTAGTTCTGCAGCACTTCATAGAGACACATGTTCTCCAGATGATGACTTCTCTTGGGATAATATGTGTCCAACATGTTTGATTTCAAAATATCTGTACTTTCTGGGTCATTCTCGGCCAAATATTCAATTTCTCCAACAGATTTCAGTACCCGATTTCTCATTGCTGCAAGGCCTAAACTTGCCCAAATTATTCTTCTTGATTTCGAGTAGAGACTTGCAGAAGATAACCTATCTAAACATTCGTAGGATCCAATTTCTCTATGCGATAACATCTTTAAACTGAAACTGTACAGCTTCTTACTGACAGTCTTCTCGTGAGAAATCTCTTCCCACATTTCCTTCAATTCAGTTTTTTCTGATTTAGTAATGTAAGACGTTACATATCGAGCAACAGCAATGGAATTGTCAGCTACATACTGTATATCCATGTTAGCATTCCACATGGATAAAATGACTGGGTTGTAGTCATTTATATTTTTTGATTCTTCTTTTCTTTTAAGGTTGTAGGTATTCTTAGGTGATTTTCTTGTAATAGTATGTCTCACAGATGACATAAAACTGTTTACTCTTCCATTTGAAAGAACAGGTCTAGGAAATCCAAATCGACATTTAGTGTAGTATTTATCTTTGCTCTTGTATTTCCGTCGACAGTATTTTCCACACCGATGACTTTGGAAACGTAAAACTTGCTCCTTTAACTTTTTCTCTTCTGTGCTTTTTGGTATAGCACATGTTGCATATTCTTCAATGAAAGATAACACTGCTTCATCAGTATCTGTTCCAAACTTTGGGGCATCCTTGATCCACAACAGCATATGAATATGAGGAGCACCTCTTGCCTGGTACTCTTTTCTCCAAAAGAAATCCTCTACTTCTCCAAGAGGTGGATTTTTTTTATTGCAGATGAAGGACATCATAGCCTCAAATCTATGATTGAAATATCTGCAAACATTAACCGGATCCAATGAGCACAGTTCTCCAGCTGTCTTGTATTCGATGTTTTTAATGTTTGAATTTGCCTCTCGTAGAAAATCCAGTAAATCATCCCAAGCGTACTCAGCACAGCTTAGGGTAAGGAACCATGTTGGTGTTCCTAAATTCCGTAACATGCATTTTAATTCACCATGGCGTCGGTACCAATATTCATTTGTCCCACGCTGACAAGCCATCATATTGATCAGTTGTGTTTCCAAATGATCATCTCGGTGCTGCACTTTCTCCATAAAATCCTTAGCAGACACATTTTGTAAATGTACTCCACTTTTTAAAATGTGATTTACTGCATAAGACAATGCAGACAAGTCGCTTTCAAATAAAAGATGGAACAAATAAGGAATACTTTGTCGAAATCTGGGATCTTCTGCATATAGTCTTGTAGTTGGATACTCAGAAGCTGGAATCTGTTCTGGACGTTCATCGTATCGTCCTCCTTTTCCTGTAGGAAACAGCTGGGGAAAACATCGAGCTTCCAAGCTCTCCTCCCATACACTCACGGGAGTTCCTTTTGCTTTCTTCATCTGAAACAGATCAATAGTGTCTCCCATAACTTCTTTTGAATGAAGAGGATGTATGCTAAAATGTTCATAAATTTCTTCTTCCTTTGACTTGTCCACTTTTTCAATTTGACCGGTTGGTGTTTCTGTGTCTTCTTGTAAATCTTCTTCTTCTTCTTCTTCTATATAAATTGATTCATACCATTTATTATTTTTTTTCAAATACAAATTTGCTCTTTGTACTTTTCGTACATCCACCAGCTCTTGCCAAATCTTCTTATTCTTTGTAGGTACACCATTAACCAGAATAACTAATGGTTCACTTTCCAAAGTATCTGCATCAATAGTTTCCATATTTTTTTTCAAATCCAAGGGCAAATACACCACTCTTCCTTTTAAACCTCTCAGTAAATCTGAAGGAGGTAATTTACCAGTTTTGGGCTCCATACGTACTATGGTCTGGAACGAATGAACACATTGAATAAGTATAGACTCATATGTATTTAATTCAGAAAGTTCGGCAGGAATAGCATCCAATTCTAAATTATTATGTACAGCTCTGGTCGGCATTCTATTTTCTTCTAATTTGTTGTAACAGTATTTACAAATACGCTGAACTTCACCCAATTCAAAACAATTTTCAAGAAATGTATATGTGGCAAAATCCTTCCACTTATAATTATCTTCATTTTCACTTTTTCTGTAGAGATCAACATACCTGGTTTGTTTTCTATAATGAGTTCTGCGGCAACAAATACAAGTAATATTTGGTCTTTCATTAGAGATTATTTCAAATTTTGTTATGTGATCATTAAATGTCTTACTTACAGAGGGTTCTACATTCTCTTCCACTTCTTCCTCATTTACTTTGTCCTTTTCTGCACTGTCTTGTTCAGGACCAAAGTAACAAAACTGAATTTCATCAACAACCTTCTCTACATCTGATACCGATCCACGGAACAGAGCCCTATTCAATTCATCTAACTTTATTGCTGGACTTTTAGCAAAATACAACCGTCTCACAAACTTTCTCATTTCAGTATGATGAACAGCCAGCATCCTAAAATGATGAAAAACACTTTTACACACTTTTTTAGATAGACAAGCCAGAGAATGACCCTGCAAACCAGTATTCTCTCTCACTCTGCATGGATCTAGACTTTGAAGCACCTTAATCTTCTGTTTTACACTTTTTTTACTATATTCTCTTAGAAACTCACAAAATTTATCAATAGATTCCTGACGCACAGTGCAAATACTACTACAATTCCAAGTGTACACTGGGGCTTTAGGACGTCTCCCCATAGCCTCATCCGCCATCACTTGTACCTCATCTCTTGGAACCATTTTCTCCTTCTCCATTATACAACCATTTTTCACTTCGTAAGCACGACCTCTGGTGTCAACTGCATGCAGCAAACTATTACTTTGAAAATAACTCTCTTCATTAAAAAAAGGTTCACTACTTGACCTATGCATCCATTCTCCTAAAAACACTTTACAAAAGTTTGTTCTTTTCACTACTCTTTTCCTTTTGCTTTGTGATTTCAGTACATTAACCATTTTATCTAATGTACGCATCCTATTCAAAATTAAAATGAATAGTTTCCTTTTTAATTCTAATGCCTTTGCTGCAATAGCTTCAATTTCTTTTTTTCTCTTGTAATATTTTGCCTTTTTCTTATATTTCTTCACATCCTTTATCAAATTGGACATAACTCTTCTCTGAAACATTTTTCTACGTATCTCTTTAAACGCTGTTTTTCTGTTTAAGTTAATCTTTGTTATTGCAGAAGGTATATTTGCATTAACTAAATTCTCAATTTTTTCCTGTTCTTTTCTATTGAAAACATTCTTTCCAGTACAGACATTTTGTACATTTTTCCTTTTTTTGAAGATGTTCTTTAAAAAATCTTTTGTCTGCTTACCAGAAGACTTTCTCTTTTTCCCAACATGAGCATCTCCAACTAACTTAGGTCCTCCAGTTGTCTTCAATAATAGTTTTTTTTTGTGGTTTTTCGTTACTCTGGATTTTGTAGGCATCTTAAATTTTGTTCACTGCTCTTCAGCAATACCTGAAAAAAACTAAAAAAAAATTCCTTTTTTATATTTAAATATATTACTACATTTTTTATGATCTTTTCAAATCTTAAAATACTAAGTACCCCTTTCCTAGAAGTGAAAATCACAATAACACATTCACAAATTAAATATCTAAAAACAATTCCTGTGTGCACACAGAGTCATGCTTTGAAATTAGGCAGAAAACGAAATTTCTTTGCCAATTGGAAAGCACACATTCTACTACTTTTTTGGCAAGTAATAAGTACTTTTACAGTCTGACACATTTTGAATCCACTTTTCAGATTCTGATAAAAGCACATGTCCAAACTGCTTTTTGAGACCAGCACCATGTGTAACCTGGGTGACTGACTACACTCCAGCAAGGGCAACCAGCCTTAGTGATGCTGAATGTATTTGCATTACTGACTGCAACCTCAAACCCAACTCGGTTGTGAATACTGTGCATGATTCCACAGGATAAGCAGCTGGGTGTGTGCTAAGAGTCTGCTTCTGCATAAAAAAATAGCTCCCTTTTCCATCTAATGCAAATGTAAAATCACCAGAGCAATACCAAACAGATTTCTGAGACCAGCAACATGTGTAACCTGGGTGACTGACTACACTCCAGCAAGGGCAACCAGCCTTACTGATGCTCAATGTATTTGCATTACTGACTGCAACCTCAAACCCTAAAAGTATTCCTCATTTATACCACTACACCTTAATTTATGGTGAAAACATAGTCCATATTATTTTACATGTTTTATTTGCATTATTTTTTTTGTTTTTTTTTTTGTTTTTTTTTTTGTTTTTGTTTTTTTTTTTGTCCTCATCTGCCATACAAGTTTCAATATGCGATCTTGCTGATGTACAGACCTTGCGCTGCCTCAGTTACTAGAACTGGTTGGAGCAGTAATGGAACGTAGGGCTCACTCCTCAGCAACAATGTTTTCAACCAGCAGTGATCACTAATTTATAACCATACAGGCAATTGCCAAGTTCACGTCACGGCACTAAACTTAGTACCATGAAAGAAGAAACCCCCAGAATGAGGATAATGGCATAATCATTGGACCTGGGGAAAAGAAAAAAAAAAAAAAAAAACAGGTATTCAATGAGACCAATTCAATGAGACCAATTCAGGAGATGCCAGAAAGATCTTGTATCTGGATTACCGGATCTAGCCAAGTCCAACTGAGAAACCAACAGAGCAGAAGCATACCATGGTTGATCGGTCCACAGAGGAGAACATGGCGGCAGACGGCTGATCTGCCGTGGCGCTCCGCAAGGCAGGCTCCCGTTTTCCCTGTCCGATCTACTGATGACGGATGCTAACTTAGTTTCCTAGGTCTTTACCTCTGTTTTCTTTTCCTGACCCCTCGATTTTCTGACGGCAGGTTGGATTTGTGTGGCTTGCCTGGGTCCTCGGTCCTTGGTTCTCTCGCTGCTGGCTGCAGACCTGCGGGCTGTTTGTCGTTGGAACGGCGGGTCCTCTTTCCCTGTCTACTCGTTTGGGTCCGTTTTTTTTTTTCTCCATGTTTCACGGGCTCAGCAGTGACGGCAGCGGTGTTCTTGCTGGAGACGCTTTCGGAGTTTCTCGAGGTGTGGCTGGTGTCCCGGTTCGCCTTAATTGTTCTGCCTCCATCAGTTCACCGACTCGGTGGTTTTGGTTCTCAGCCGCCCTGGAGCTGCGGCGGGGTAGGAAGGCGCGCAGTTTGGTGCGTGCTGTCGGAGTTGGAGACGCCCTTACTCACCATCTGGGAGAGCCTATTCAGGCCATAGCTATAGTCGAGAACACAGAGACTGCCATTACGAAACTAGACAGTTACAATCACAACGGAAGTGGACATAACAGCACGAAGGCACACGAGTCACTCCCGGAATTACTTCATTGCGGGGTTCTACAGGATCTAGAAGGTTTGTACCAATACCAACATTATAAAGTGCCCAAAGGTAAGGGGAGAGGTGGTAAATCCATTCGTGGACGAGGTAAGGTACAAACTAAAGTGCCTACAAGGGCTTTTGGCACTGGTCATAATCCATCTGCTGTAGATACTCCATCCCAAATAGATAAATCAGATAAAAGAACTTCCTCCTATTTATCTAAGGAAGTGAAATCTAAGGGAGCTAGAGGGAAAACACAACGTAACATCGTCGGTGCTGAGTCTGCATCTAAAATAACTCCATCTCTTCGGACATACTTTAAAGTCGTCCCCCAGGTTTTGCGCCTTGTAGATTCTAAGGCAATGGCCACATTAGAGGATTCTGTCCAACTGATTCCCCCTTCGCTAAGTTCGTCTCTTACAATCCCTCCTTCTTTGGCTGTCATACCTGTCCTTACACCCCTTGCCAATCCTGGGATGTCTGCATCAGCCGTTTCAGTTGCCTCTGTAGATTCAGTTCCATCCCCATGTTCGATTTTACCCAAGATTGGAGTTTCTTCTGGGGTTGAGGCAGGAGGGGGGTTAATACATACTAGTTCTGTTGAGAGGATCGATCTAGCAGAAGCAAGCGAGGGTGGCGCTGGTTATTCTGATGCCGGTGTCCATGACTGCACCACGCAGGATGTAGGGGTGGCTAGTATTATGGATTCATCAGGCGACCAAACTATGGCAGTGCCTGTCCCTGTTCCTATACCTTCCATTCCATCCTGCGAAGAGGTATCTTCGGGAAATATCTCGTCAGCTACCTTACTAGCGATGCTTACTTCCTTATCTCAAGACATAAAAAAGGGGTTCGAGCAATCTTCAGGTATGCAGAAGGAGATTCGTGACTACTGCCAGTTATTGGATAATAAGATCGATGGGCTGTCAACAAGGACAGAAGTCCTGGAGGGAAAATTAACTATAATGTCAGAACATCTAGATAAGGTAGAGGAGGACGTTACCAAACTTAAAAGAGACGACCAGGTCCTGTTAGATAGGATGGAGGTATTGGAAAACAATGCAAGAAGATGTAATATTCGCATTCTCAATGTTCCAGAGGGATCTGAAGGTGGGGATGTTAAGCAATTTGTTGTTCGCCTGTTGAAGGAGGGATTGTGTTTGGAACATTCCTTGGACCAACTATCATCTGATATTCAGAGGGTCCATAGGGAACCCTTTAGACAGAATCCACAAAGGCAAAAACCACGCCAAATTCTTGTTAATTTTCTTACCTATACTATCAAAGAGCAGATTTTGAATGCAGCTCTCAAACAGAAGTCCCTACTTGGTAAGGGCTTTACCTTCCTCGTCAGGTCTGATCTATCTAGGGTTACACTGGAGAGGCAATGGGAGTTTGGAAGGCGGCTGGAGGCTTTCAAGAAGTTGGGCGCTTCCGCTCAATTGGTGTTCCCAGCCTCTCTGAGGGTTATGTACAATAATAAGATGGTTAACATTAGAACAGTCCAAGCTGCTGATGAATTTCTTTCGAATATAGGCAACAAGTCATCAGATAATAGCACTTAATTTTTTTTTTTTTTTTTTTTTTAGAGTTTTAGGTTTTATGGCCACATGCAGCTATTGTGACACATTAAAATCTATTATTCTAGTGTTCTATAAAAAAGAAGGAAGGAAAAAAAAAAAGGGGGTAGAGAATAATGGGGAGGGTTAATTTCTCTTTTCAGCATTGGGTAGTGCGGTACTACTTTTTACCTCTATACTGTTTAGTTGTTGGTTTTGGGCGGGAGAATAACGGGAGCCTGAGGTTGGGGTGCCATTACTGGACTTGATCCGGTTAGGTACATCGTGGGTTCTCTATGGGGGAGTGAGGGTGGGGGTGGGTGGGGTTCACGTGCAAACTTAAAAAATTCCTCATCAGTCATTCTGTTGTATTTTTTTTTGCTTGCTGATTTTGTTGTTTTTTTATTTATTTTTTGCTGCGAGTTTCTTTTCCTTGTGGAGGTGGGTCAATCTTTGATTCGTTCTGTTATAAAGATAGGGCTGACAGTGTTTTGGTTTAGTGGAGATGGCTAGTTTAAAAATTATATCTTGGAACATTAATGGGCTCCGAACCAAACCTCGGGCTAAGACATTGATGCAATATCTCCGGGATTCCGATGCCCAGGTCATCATTCTTCAGGAGACACATTTGATACAGTCTGAAATCGATACCCTGGTAAAAGGGAATAAATGGATTGATTTTATATTATCTACATCTCAGTCTATGACCTCCCGTGGTGTGTCTTTGATTTTTAAAAAGCAGCTTAGAGCCAGGGTATTAGATTTTAAAGCTGACCCTGCGGGAAGATGGGTTATTGCCTCTATGATAATTTTGGGTGCTTCGTTCACTGTGGTTGGATACTATGGCCCTAATGTGGATGACCCTACATCTTTGGAAGTGGTTTTTTCTCATCTTTTGTCCTTCCCGGAACCAGTTATATTAGCTGGAGATTTTAACATCGTTCTAGATCCAGTCCTGGATAAATCTAATAATAGTAGATCCCGTGTCCCTTCTAAATCAAGATCTTTTCTGTTGAATGAAATGAAACAATATGGATATGTCGACATCTGGAGATTAAGGGCTGGGCAGCAACAGGGGGTGTCCTTTAGAAATTATAAATACAATCATCAATCTAGGATAGATTTTATATTAATTAGCCATAGTTTATCTGACTTAGTTAAGGATATTTACTATCTCCCGCTACATCTATCCGATCATTCTGCTGTGTTTTTGGAACTTATGGTTCCTACCTCTGATGTAGTAAGGTCTTGGTCTTTTGACCGTTCTTTGCTCTCTCACCCTGAAGATGTTACTTTTTTAAAAACTGAAGTGGGATCTTTTTTAGAGGTGAATGTGGGTTCAGCAGAGTCTGGTGTGGTTTGGGACTCACTTAAAGCCTTTCTGAGGGGTCTCATCACAACTAAGACCTCATACAGACGGAGGGAATACAGAGAGGCTATTGCCTTAGTTGAGGCAAATCTGATTAAAACGCAGGCTGAAATCGATGACAACTTGGATTCCACAGATGATGTCTTAACACCTATACGGGCTAAATTATTGAGCCTAAGGGGTGAATTAACCTCGATCCTTAACCGGCGGCTTCAGGAAAGATGGGAGGCCAGTAAAATCGCACACTTTCAGTATGGAGAGTGTGCTGGTAAGTTATTGGCATGGAAAGTTAAAACTGATCAGGTTCGTAACAATATTAGCCAGATCCATGTCAATAACGTTCCTCTCTCCTCTGATGCAGACATTAGAGCAGCATTCAAAAATTACTATCAAGACATCTATCATGAAGATAAGAATGTGGATATTATTAAGATCAATGACTGGCTTGGGAAAGTAGATCTACCAAAACTTTCAGTTGACCAGTCAGGATCATTAGATAGTAAAATTTCGGAAGAGGAGGTAAGGGAAGCCATCCAGGATGCCAGGAAGGGCAAGGCGTCTGGGCCTGATGGGCTGCCTGCTGAAATATACAAATCATTGGAGCAGGAACTTGTTCCCTTTCTGGCTGTATTGTTTAATCAGATCTTGATGGACGGAGTTCGACCACCAACATCATGGGATAACACATCCATAACCGTTATCTTGAAACCTGGGAAGTCTACAACTGCCTGTGGTTCTTATAGACCAATTTCTGTATTGAATGGAGACTATAAGATCTTTGCCTCCATTCTTGCAAAGAGACTGTCCTTGGTTGCTCCCTCCATCCTACATACTGACCAGAAGGGATTTATTAAGGGACGACAGCTCTTTGAATTGACGTATGACTTGTTTGGGTCAATTGACATGGCATGTTTGAGGTCTTTACCCTTGGCGGTTCTCACGCTGGATGCCACCAAGGCCTTCGACAGAGTTAATTGGCTGTACCTGTCGGAGGCCTTGGCAAAATTTGGCGTGGGGGCTAGATTTCGCCGGGCGATTAGTCTTCTCTATTGTAACCCGAGTGCTCGAGTCTTGGTTAATGGTATACTCTCTGACTCCTTTGAAATCTCGAGGGGTACCAGACAGGGCTGCCCTCTCTCCCCGCTCTTGTTCGACTTATATGCTGAACCTTTTGCTCAGAACTTGAGGGATAGTGTTAACATCAAGGCGATTGAGTGCGGGGGCTGGGAGAGAAAGGTGGCCCTTTACGCCGACGATATTCTTATATTCACCTCTGATCCTCATGAGGCTCTCCCAGTAATATTCGAGTTGGCTTCAGAATTTGGAATGGTCTCCGGATACGAAATTAATACCTTAAAAACTGAGATGATGACCTGGAATATTGATCAAAGCATCTTTGTTTCTGAAACCCGGCCAGCAAATCGTATGAGATATTTAGGTCTGGATATTGTAGCTGATCTTGATCAGACTACTACTATTAACTTTGCAAGGGTTGCAAAGGAGTGTCGTAAGTTGTTCCAGACCTGGGCCCATCTCCCACTTTCTCTATTGGGTAGGATCAGCCTGGTTAAAATGTCTATTTTGCCTAAGGTTACTTTTTTATTTAATACGATACCTTTATATTTTGATCCCACCTCTATTAGGAAATTGCAGTCTGATATCAGTACCTTTATTTGGAATAAACATCTCCCAAGAATCTCCTGGAAAAAAATCAGGAGGCGGAGGGAAAAAGGAGGGCTTGCTGCACCTGATCTTCAGGCTTATGCCTGGGCTTTCCAGCTATCACATGCCAGGATCCTATTAAAGAGGCCAGTGGGGCAGGGAGTGTGGTCTCTTTATTCAAAGTTATTGGATGTGGAAGGTGTAAGTCAGTCAGGGTTCCTTTTTAAGTTTGGGAACCCCAAGTTCTTCAAAAAAATTAAACTGAAAATCCTAAAGGGTATGGCAAGAATATGGGCTCAGATGTCTAAAGTAATTAAAGTGGGGTACTATGGAAGCAGGACACCGCTGTGGGACCTACCTGATGGGCCATCATGGTTGGGAGATGCATTAGCTATAACTATGAGAGAGGCAGGCTTGGAGGAGTGGGGTAACTTATTTGTTGACGGGGATTTGTTACCCTGGGAGTATCTCTGCACAAAGATTGGCCCACACTTCTCTAGGCTTAAGTATTTTCAAATGTCAAGCTGGGCTCTGGAATATTCCGTTCAACCACCATATAGTTCTAAATTTCCCTTGGGTGTATATAGTTATCTTATAACACTTTTGCTAGATAAGCCGTCTGCCAAGAAGGAAATTTCATTATGGTATAATTTAATCTTAGAGGAAATGGACGGAATTTTTTCACTCCCAGACGACCTTTGGTCCCTACATGTCATCAATTCCGATTTGCAACATCTTTGGAAGTCATCTTGCATGATGATGTGGGATATTGTTAAACCTGCATGGTTGCGCAGGAATCATCTTTTTACGATCCATCGAGCATACTACTCACCCCTTCGTCTATCTAAATTTGCTGAGGGGAGTAGTGTGGCCTGTGCGAAGTGTGGTTTGGTGGCTGCTTCTGACATTCATATGTTTTTTGAGTGCCCTCATTTGGCCCAATTCTGGGAAGCTATCAGTAAGACTCTTTCACTATCTCTTGGAGTCAACATTTCCTTGGATTTAACATCAGTAATTTTTGGTTGCTACCAAGGGGTTCCCTCCTTGGCAAAAAAGCTTATTTTTTATACCATTCTGCTAGCAAGGAGGGAAATATGTATGAAATGGAAAGACTCTTCATCTCCTTCTATTAATGACTGGTATGTTTATTTGCATTATTAAGTGCAACCTCAAACCCCACTCAGTTGTGAATACTGTGCATAATTCCACAGGATAAGCAGCTGGGTGTGTGCTAAAAGTCTGCTTCTGCATAAAAAAAATAGCTCCCCCTTTCCTACTAATGCAACTGTAAAATTACCAGAGCATAACGCAATAAATCTCTGCCTGTAATTCCTCTTTGCACACAGAGTCATGTTTTCATATTAGTCTGAAAACGTAATTTCTTTGCCAATTTGAAACCACACGTACTACTCTTTTTTTTGGCAAGTGATAAATACTTTTACAGTCTGACACATTTTAAATCCACTTTTCAGATTCTTAAGAAAGCACATGTCCAAACTGCTTTTTCAGACCAGCAACATGTGTAACCTGGGTGACTGACTACACTCCAGCAAGGGCAACCAGCCTTAGTGATGCTGAATGTATTTGCATTACTGACTGCAATCTCAAACCCCACTCGGTTGTGAATACTGTGCATGATTCCACAGGATAAGCAGCTGGCTGTGTGCTAAGAGTCTGCTTCTGCACAAAAAAATAGCTCCCCCTTTACATCTAATGCAAATGTAAAATCACCAGAGCAATACGCAATAAATCTCTGCCTGTAATTCCTCTTTGCACACAGAGTCATGTTTTCATATTAGTCAAAAAACAAAATTTCTTTGCCAATTTGAAAGCACACTTACTACTCTTTTTTTTGGCAAATGATAAGTACTTTTACAGTCTGACACATTATGAATCCACTTTTTAGATTTTTAAAAAAGCACATGTCCAAACAACATTTTCAGACCAGCAACATGTGTAACCTGGGTGACTGAGTACACTCCAGCAAGGGCATCAGCCTTAGTGAAGCTGAATGTATTTGCATTACTGACTGCAACCTCAAACCCCACTCGGTTGTGAATACTGTGCATGATTCCATAGGATAAGCAGCTGGTTGTGTGCTAAGAGTCTGCTTCTGCATAAAAAAATAACACCCCCTTTCCATCTAATGCAAATGTAAAATCACCAGAGCAATACCAAACAGCTTTCTGAGACCAGCAACATGTGTAACCTGGGTGACTGACTACACTCCAGCAAGGGCAACCAGCATTAGTGATGCTGAATGTATTTGCATTACTAAGTGCAACCTCAAACCCCACTCGGTTGTGAATACTGTGCATGATTCCACAGGATAAGCAGCTGGGTGTGTGCTAAAAGTCTGCTTCTGCATAAAAAAATAGCTCCCCCTTAACATCTAATGCAAATGTTAAATCACCAGAGCATAACGCAATAAATCTCTGCCTGTAATTCCTCTTTGCACACAGAGTCATGTTTTCATATTAGTCTGAAAACGTAATTTCTTTGCCAATTTGAAACCACACTTACTACTCTTTTTTTTGGCAAGTGATAAATACTTTTACAGTCTGACACATTTTAAATCCACTTTTCAGATTCTTAAAAAAGCACATATCCAAACTGCTTTTTCAGACCAGCAACATGTGTTACCTGGGTGACTGACTACACTCCAGCAAGGGCAACCAGCCTTAGTGATGCTGAATGTATTTGCATTACTAAGTGCAACCTCAAACCCCACTCGGTTGTGAATACTGTGCATGATTCCACAGGATAAGCAGCTGGGTGTGTGCTAAGAGTCTGCTTCTGCATAAAAAAAATGCTCCCCCTTTACATCTAATGCAAATGTAAAATCACCAGAGCAATACGCAATAAATCTCTGCCTGTAATTCCTATTTGCACACAGAGTCATGTTTTCATATTAGTCTGAAAACGTAATTTCTTTGCCAATTTGAAACCACACTTACTACTCTTTTTTTTGGCAAGTGATAAATACTTTTACAGTCTGACACATTTTAAATCCACTTTTCAGATTCTTAAAAAAGCACATGTCCAAACAACATTTTCAGACCAGCAACATGTGTAACCTGGGTGACTGAGTACACTCCAGCAAGGGCAACCAGCCTTAGTGATGCTGAATGTATTTGCATTACTGACTGCAACCTCAAACCCCACTCGGTTGTGAATACTGTGCATGATTCCACAGGATAAGCAGCTGGCTGTGTGCTAAGAGTCTGCTTCTGCACAAAAAAATAGCTCCCCCTTTACATCTAATGCAAATGTAAAATCACCAGAGCAATACGCAATAAATCTCTGCCTGTAATTCCTATTTGCACACAGAGTCATGTTTTCATATTAGTCACAAAACGAAATTTCTTTGCCAATTTGAAAGCACACTTACTACTCTTTTTTTTGGCAAGTGATAAGTACTTTTACAGTCTGACACATTATGAATCCACTTTTCAGATTCTTAAAAAAGCACATGTCCAAACAACATTTTCAGACCAGCAACATGTGTAACCTGGGTGACTGACTACACTCCAGCAAGGGCAACCAGCCTTAGTGATGCTGAATGTATTTGCATTACTGACTGAAACCTCAAACCCCACTCGGTTGTGATTACTATGCATGATTCCACAGGATATGCAGCTGGCTGTGTGCTAAGAATCTGCTTCTGCAGAAAAAAATACCTCCCCCTTTCCATCTAATGCAAATGTAAAATCACCAGAGCAATACCAAACAGCTTTCTGAGACCAACAACATGTGTAGCCTGGGTGACTGACTACACTCCAGCAAGGGCAACCAGCCTTAGTGATGCTGAATGTATTTGTATTACTGACTGCAATCTCAAACCCCACTCGGTTGTGAATACTGTGCATAATTCCACAGGATAAGCAGCTGGCTGTGTGCTAAGAGTCTGCTTCTGCACAAAAAAATAGCTCCCCCTTTACATCTAATGCAAATGTAAAATCACCAGAGCAATACGCAATAAATCTCTGCCTGTAATTCCTCTTTGCACACAGAGTCATGTTTTCATATTAGTCAAAAAACAAAATTTCTTTGCCAATTTCAAAGCACACTTACTACTCTTTTTTTTGGCAAGTGATAAGTACTTTTACAGTCTGACACATTATGAATCCACTTTTCAGATTCTTAAAAAAGCACATGTCCAAGCAACATGTGTAACCTGGGTGACTGACTACACTCCAGCAAGGGCAACCAGCCTTAGTGATGCTGAATGTATTTGCATTACTGACTGAAACCTCAAACCCCACTCGGTTGTGAATACTATGCATGATTCCACAGGATATGCAGCTGGCTGTGTGCTAATAGTCTGCTTCTGCAGAAAAAAATACCTCCCCCTTTCCATCTAATGCAAATGTAAAATCACCAGAGCAATACCAGCTCTCTGAGACCAACAACATGTGTAGCCTGGGTGACTGACTACACTCCAGCAAGGGCAACCAGCCTTACTGATGCTGAATGTATTTGCATTACTGAGTGCAACCTCAAACCCTTAAAGTATTCCTTATTTATACCAGTACACCTTAATTTATTGTGAAAACATAGTCCATATTATTTTACATGTTCCTCACATTTAAATTTCTCCCAAAACAGAAAATGATAAACACAACTTCAACAAAAGGAATTCCAATTCTATTATTCATTTCTTAATTTACCATATACATCCCCTCTCAAACTCTAAACTCACCTTTAAAATTAGTTAGTTGTGAAAGAAATGTGGCACTCAAACAGCAGATTATCAGAGCCAGGATCTCTGTTCTGTACACCTCTCTCCTCTCAGCAGAACCAGATAATGGCAAAGTTTCCCTCTCTTTTTCCACACATATACATGTAAGTTTCAAATCTCAGTGCTTCCCCCTTTTTTTCAAATGTAATCACACATTTCTATTGGTTGAAAACCAACCCTTTTCCAAAAGTACCCTTCCCCCAACTTGACTTCTGCCTAGTACCCTTCCCCCAACTTGACTTCTGCCTGCTACCATAGCAACAGCTCTTGAAACACTGCTGTGTAGAGTTAGGTCAGAAGTTCACCAAACAATGTTTCATTTCCAAAGAGCAGGAGTGCTTGACTTTTCAAACCTAACAGCAAATCCATAGTACTGTTCTTTGGTAACACATTTTTCTGTACCAATACAAAACATGCTTCTATAAATTTACACATACAGCCTAGTTTTTATTGTAGAATGGTATGAAACAGCCAATCAGTTTAAAAAAAAATATGTATGCCTCCATTTCCAAACTGTCTTTCATTTCTTTTTACCATTCTACTGAATTACACCTCCTGAGTGCATCCAGTTCTCCTTTGAAGATGTTCACAGTGTGGATTGTAGGGCACAGCTATGTCTTCTGGAGTGAAAAGTATGCAGAGAAAACAGGTATGGTGAGAGACCTTGCTTTGCCAAATGTAGACATTAAATGGATTGGTCAGAGAGGGTTAAAGTGGCACCAATTGATGCCATTGGTGAAATCCTTCATGCAAATCCAACACCCTGACCTCATAATAGTGCACTGTGGTGGCAATGACCTAGGCACTTTGACTGGGGTAGGTCTGGAAATGCTTATGAAGGAGACCTTTGCACAACTGTTTTCACTTTTCCCTAAAACTGCCTTTGTGTTTTCTAACATATGCCAAAGGCAAAAATGTAACTGGTCCAATCATTTCTGTCCACAGATTGACAAAGCAAGAAAGCACGTCAACAAATCTGTTTCTGCTTTCCTCCGAGACTATGGTATGGGTTCCATTTACCACAACAACTTGCGTTACGACATGCAAGACATTTATAGAGGAGATGGTGTGCACTTCAATGATGAAGGGAACAGAGTCTTCCTCTTGAACCTTAGACTCTGCATCGGTACTTACTTGTAGGTACCACTAAAAAATCACTTCATAAACACAACGGCTCTTTTTAGAGCCCCCTAATATCTAAACACTTAAATCTGCATTTCATTTCATTTTTTATTTTTTTTTTCTACCGTACGCGTACGGTAAGCTTACCGTAAGCTTACCGTACGCGTACCCCGCGATTTTTTTTTTTAATTAATAAATGTTTTTTTTGTACTTTTCTGTCCTTCTTTGACCCCCTTTCAAATGTTAGGGGGTCTGTAACTCTCTTCCTTGCCCCCTTTTCAAGTTATCTCCCTTTTTTTTCTGACTGAAACACACGAAATGGCGGCCGCCGCTTCCTGGTTTCGACCGATTCGAATGTTTACTAAGATCTATCAGCCAATCAGAATCGCGCTCGCGCACGTCACCGTACGCGTACGGTAAGCGCACCGTAAGCGCACCGTAAGCTGGCTCAGATATATATATTGATTTAAAGGCTATTTTCTCAGAATCTACTGAACAGATTTACACCAAACCTACAAAAGGCACTTCCTTGACCTGAGGACTACCTCTCTGCCAAAGTTCATTTAACTCTGTTCAGCCGTTCGGGCTGTAGCTGTGTCTAAAGGTCCTATGGAAAAATGCATGGGAAAAACGCGTTTTGGGACCCCCCTTTTATCTCAGCCCCCGCTTGACGAATCCCCCCGAGACTTTCAGGGTAGGAGCGGAGCGCAGCGCCCCACCTATTTTGAAAATTTGGCGAGGATTCGTCGACCGGCGCCAAAGTTATTCAAAATAGAATGTTGCGGATTTCCTATGGTTAGAGGGTCCTAACTATAACTACCTACTGGCGACCGCCAGTAGGTAATATATATTACCTACTGGCGGTCGCGTGCGCGCACGGAACGAACTGCGTTAACTGGGCGCACACGCCACGAATGGCGTAAAGTAACTTAGCATTTAAAAAACCGTACAAATTCACTGAAAAAACCATAGGTTTCACACACGTTATAGTTAGGAATTAGCATTTAAAAAACCTTGCAAATTCACTGAAAAAACCATAGGTTTCACACAAGTTATAGTTAGCTGTACATTTCACTCGTAAAAAACCAATGAAATTCCCCCGTTATAGTTAGTGCAGGCAACTATAACTCACGCGACCGCAATCCTCTGCTGATGACATATGTGTCTTTATGAAAAAAAAATATTTGTAATATATGTATAGCTAAAATTTAATGGAAGAAGACATGGGCAAATAAGTGTCTAAATACAGTATTAGCATCAGCAGAGGATTGCGGTCGCGTAAGTTATAGTTGCCTGCACTAACTATAACGGGGGAATTTCATTGGTTTTTTACGAGTGAAATGTACAGCTAACTATAACTTGTGTGAAACCTATGGTTTTTTCAATGAATATATATATAGTTATATATAAATAGTTTCATTTTTCACATCATCTCAGAGAAAGTTTACTGTCTGAGAAATTGCGAAGCAAGCACGAGTTACCTGGGTACATTACACTCACTTGTCTTGGATACAGGCAAGACAGGCACTGTCACAAATAACTGGGCCTCCCCTCTCCTTGTGTTTATTGCATAGTAAATAGGGAAGCTGAGGGTATACCCTTACCATATACTTCTCACTACTCTTCAGTGGACCAACAGCTATTTGTTTTATGATAAATTTGATGTAATTCAGTTCAGCGGTTCAAGCTGTAACTGTGCCTAAAGTCCCTATAGAAAATTGAATGGAGAAAAAGTGTTTTGGGACCTCCCTTTTTCTCAGCCGCCACTTGACGGATCATCCCGAAACTTTCAAGACAGCAGCTGAAGTAAGTGTCATAATAGTTTTGAATTTTTGGCGAAGGTTCGTCAAACGGCACCAAAGTTATTGGCAAAACAAAGAATGCAATGTTCTTCCAATGGAAACTGCATCCTAACTATAACTATCTACTGACAACCACCAGTAGGTAATGTGTATATATATTTATACTTACCTGTGAAATACTTTACTTCTTCGTTGTAAAGGCATGCATGGTAAATGCGTGGCAATGGCATGTGTGGTTCCATTATACATCCGGTCCTTATACGGTCAGGGTTACCATTAGGTTTATAAAAATTCTAATTATGATTTCATTTTATTAGATTTGATAAAATCCTATTGGTTAAGGTTTAATGTAAAAATAAATGAATTACATTTAGAGATAGCATTAGAAAAGTGTAACTTATACTAATGAAGCAAACACATAATTGAGAACATTTTGGGTTTGGTAAGCAATAGTTTGATTTAAAATGAAAGTATTACATTTTAAATTAGCTGTAAAACCATTAGCATTTAGGTAATGTCTAATTATTTACCAGTAATCTTCATTACTCCTGGTCCGGTTGTCCTCATCCCATTCATCAAAAGTAGGTGAATCCACCTCACCAGACAAAAAAAAGAACAGAAGAATGCTAGTAGTTATGGCTAGGGGTGGGCGGAATTGGCGGAAGGCACTTCCGCCAATTCTCGCGAGAATGCCCGCAATTTCCGCGATCACGCGATATTTCCGTGATCGCGGAAATTGGTGCTTCCGGCCTGCCGCTGCCGTTACAGTGACCATGTGTGTCTGTAACGTTGACACGGCGCCGACGTTCCTGGGGTCCCTCGAGTCAGCTGTCCATCAGTGGGGGAAAGGGCGGAAGACGTTGCCCACCGCTGGTGTGTGGGGCGGGGCTTCCATGCAGTTCACATGCCTTCTGTTTATGGGCCAGAGACCGAGCAGAGCAGCAGATGAGGAGACTGAACCTCCTGGAGACTACGCGGGGATTGCGCTCGAGTC
This sequence comes from Triturus cristatus, assembly GCF_964204655.1. Classification (NCBI taxonomy): domain Eukaryota; kingdom Metazoa; phylum Chordata; class Amphibia; order Caudata; family Salamandridae; genus Triturus; species Triturus cristatus. The sequence goes on along the minus strand of NC_140594.1, from coordinate 805,694,268 downwards.
GGAATCACGGATCGGGTAAGTGACGACGACCTGGGGGAAAAGCACACCTGCCCAGCCTCGACCTAGCTCCCTAATGTTTTGTGCTGATAAAGCGTTACTGAATTTGAGCTTCCACTCGGGCCCCTGCTTTATTTATATCTGTAAGTGCTTCCTGTTGTGGTTGGCCAGGCAACAATTTCCGTTCCCTCCCGGAAATTGCGACAATTCGGCATTCCCGCGTTCCGGTCGGAACGCGGAAATGTCGAATTGTCGCAATTTCCGGGAGCGGAACGGAAATTGTCGCCCACCCCTAGTTATGGCCCCTTATCATAAAACTGGAGCCTACATAGGCAACACTTACCTAGCATCTCTCTTGAACTACCAAGCCTCTCCGTATGAAGGCTGGTAATTATGGGAGGGAGGGGCTTGATGAATGGGATAAGGACAACAGGACCAAGAGTAATGAAGATTACCAGTAAATAATTAGAAATTACCCCTTGTTCCCCTTGTCCTCTTCCCATGCATCACAAGTGACAAATAACCAAGCAGTACACAGTGGGCTTCATATGCAAATGGAAGCTAAAAATAGACAGAGAGACCACAACTTCACTGCAGCACCCTATTGTGATTTATCCAGTGCTTTAAATGGGCCGGTACTCACAGGTACTGAGTACCGGCACTTCTTATTTTTACCACTCTGAGTACCGGCACTTCTCTGCTGCCAAAGAGAGTACCGGTACTCATAAACGGTAGGCGCCTTGTCTGTTAGTGCTGGTGACCTGTCTGACAGCCAAGGCACTTCTGTAGCAGTGACTGGTGAGCTGAGCCGAGCCCCCGCTGAACTGTTCAGCGGGGGCTCATTTGCATAACGTCCGGTGTTCACCATCCTGCTGTGTTGCAAACACAGGATTGAGGCAGCGCCATTAAGAAATCCAAAGAAGGTAACGAGGTTTAAAAGGGCTTTCATCTTTCCTGATTCTTTTGCTTGAGTAACTGCGTATGTTTGTCTGTTTGCCTGTGGGCGGTTTTGTGTGAGGAGAAACGTGAGAGAAAGGGGGGGAGATTCAAGACACTCTTGGGAGGCATATTAAAGGAAATGTGTGGAATGGTGTGTGTACGTCTGCTCATTTCTGTGTGTGCGTGTGTGTGTGCATGTATGTGTATGTGCGTGCACACTCGGGAATATATAGTATTGTGCCAAGCAACACCAAATAACAGTATGGAAACTTCGAATATTATTAAACAAGAAATGTTAAAACATCACTGCGTTTGGCTTTTGTTAGGAGTTAACCTATTTTGTCCATAGAAACGCATTTCTCGTCTTTTTTGATACGTGCTGTAACTAATACTAAAGTCAATAAGTAACAGTATGTCTTGCTATTAGTCCCGCCCCTAGCCCCGCCCACTTGCCCATTTAAATGAGTACCTGCACTATTTTTTTCCCATTTAAAGCACTGGATTTATCTAACAGGTAAGTATCAGCACATCAAGCAACAGAGGATTGTAACAAACTCAATCCAAAATGTGTATCATTACACAACACAATCTGTAGTTGGTAATGTTTAACAAAAGCGTTTGTAGTTGCCTAAGTGGCTGCTTGACAAATTTCTGAAAAGGAAACCCCTTCCAATTCAGCCCAGGTACAGCAAAAACCCACAAGTGGATCTACCCTGAATCCCAGCTGGGGGAGGAACTTCTGACAAGGAGTAGGCTAAAGAAATTGACTGCTTGATCCACCTACTTATTGACGAGTAGGAAGCCTTATCACCCTTTATGGAAGCTCCAAAATATACAAATCAGTCTTGCTGAAAGTCTTTGTTCTGTACAGATCTAACAAGGGGTCTCTCTTAAAATCAGTAACTGCCACTGCAGCTCAGACTCCGAATCCCCGCCACGATTCCACACAGGAAGAATCACCTCTTGATCCATGTGAAACTGGGACCTTGGGAGCAAACGGTGAATCAAGATGAAGAACTACACCATCCTCAAAAAAGTAAAGAAGGGCTCCCTAACCATAAAAGCCCCAAACTTTCCAACCCAATTTGCTGAGGTGATTCCCATCAGAAAGACCGCCTTAAATGTTAAAATCTTGATATCAGCAGTTTCAAAAGGCTCCAAAGGCTGGGATACTGATACTTTCAGCACCAGAGGCAGATCCCATTATGGAAACAGAAGCTTCACCAACAGTCTAGACAATGAAAAACTTTGAAACAACTGTACTACCAAGTCCTCTACATCTGACAAATGTTCCCAAAGAGCCCAGAAAGCCCGAATAGCCACCAACTGGTAACGCAAGTTGGGAACTGACAGACGCTTCTCAAAACATTCCTATAAAAAATTTGAAGGACATCATTAAAATTACATTCCAAAGGAGATAAATGCTGAGGCTTACACCACCATTGAAAACAATTGAATAGCCACTGCTCATGCCAGAGAAGGCCATTTTGCTGCAATACCCTCCTTGCAATATCCATACCAAGAGGGGAGGCCTCGGAAAAAACAGGAAGGGGGAAGTCCTGAGAGGAGCAGATGACAGAGGATCACCCACAGACCTTAAATTTCTAGCTACTTGGACTTGGGAAACCAACTGCTCCTGGGCTAAATCGGTATCGCCGTCACAATCTCCCTGGGCTACACCAACAGTCTGGCTAATGACTTGGGAATCAGAGGAATGGGTGAAGATATACAGCAGGCGATCCAGCTGAGAAAGAGACAGAGCATCCACCCCTACACTCCTACTTGATGACTTCTGGAACAAAACCTGGGAAGCTGAGCAGTGTGCAGGGAAGCAAATAGGTTGAGAAAAGGAGTAACAAACCTCCAGCTCAGCTGATGGAAGATTGCCCTGGTCAAAGACATTCCCTGTGAAGAGGAAAAGATTCGCTGAGGGAATCCACCACCCCATTGTCCACCCCTCTGATATGTATAGAAACCAGTGACTGTGAATAAGCCTCCACCTACTGAAATTGCAGAGTAGCTACTACATTTAATGATCTTAGCCTGGTACCCCTCTCATTGTTCAGATATGCCACAGTGACCAAATTGTCTTATCTAACCACCAGGATGCACCCCAGAAGATATTGCTGGAACCCCAACACTGTCCTCTAAACAACTGTAAGTTCCTTCTAATTGGAGGAATACACACTTCACTGCAGATACAATTGTTTCCTGATGAAACAGCAATCCCAGTGTGGCTCCCCAACCAAAGGTACTGGCACCTGTTTTCAGTAGCTCTGGGGGAACTCACTGAAGAGCGACGCCCCTCGACAGAGAGTTTGGCAGAGTCCACCACCCGAAATCCCTCAGTACCTCTTGCATCACTGGGACCAACACCTCTAAATGCCCCGACTTTGGGTCCCAAAAGGAATGCTGAAGACTCCATAGAGGTTGGAGATGAAATTGGGCCCAAGGAACAGTGAAAACCGCTGCAACCATATGTCCCAGAAGCTTTAACCATTGGTTTACTGGAAGGGACAGGCCTAGCTGCTTGTTGTAATCCATAAATAGTCACAGCAATCCCCATGAAGTTCTTTAGATCACGTACTTTATTCAGAGCACAAGAGTAGCGTTGGTGTTCCCAATACAGCCAGCATACAACTGCCAGTCAAGGAACACTTCTGTAAAACATGCCATAGCAACCATAGAACATGACAGTAGAACGTAACATTTAAAGCACTACAACCCATACAACATTTCACTAAGTACCAAACATAACATATCCTCTTCTCTTTATCTCTTCCCCAATAACTATATACAAACATCATATGAGTTGTAACATAAAGAATCAATTACTTATCTATCCCCACATACATAATCTTGAAGGTACCTTGGTGGGCACCTAGGTCTCTGCAGCACCATCCTATTATTGACACTCTCACCCCGATCCTCACGGAGAACAGAAGGCTGATTATTACACATTTCTTCATCACTAATGAATAGGTAAGGATTTAAATCACTACCATGCCCAACCACTTCATCTTTTCCCTGAATGGCATCCCTTTTGTAAAGCGCCACTCTTCTCAAATTCCAATTTTCTCCATTATATAATGTAACATGCCTACTGTGCACATTTTTCACTTTAAATGGACCTCTAAATTTGGTGAATCCAGCCCCAATCCGTCCAGGCTTAACCTTCACCCAATCATTAGGTTTTATGGAAATACTATGTGGAGATGTTAAATGTTACGTTCTACTGTCATGTTCTATGGTTGCTATGGCATGTTTTACAGAAGTGTTCCCAATACAGCCAGCATACAACTGCCAGTCAAGGAACACTTCTGTAAAACATGCCATAGCAACCATAGAACATGACAGTAGAACGTAACATTTAAAGCACTACAACCCATACAACATTTCACTAAGTACCAAACATAACATATCCTCTTCCCTTTATCTCTTCCCCAATAACTATATACAAACATCATATGAGTTGTAACATAAAGAATCAATTACTTATCTATCCCCACATACATAATCTTGAAGGTACCTTGGTGGGCACCTAGGTCTCTGCAGCACCATCCTATTATTGACACTCTCACCCCGATCCTCACGGAGAACAGAAGGCTGATTATTACACATTTCTTCATCACTAATGAATAGGTAAGGATTTAAATCACTACCATGCCCAACCACTTCATCTTTTCCCTGAATGGCATCCCTTTTGTAAAGCGCCACTCTTCTCAAATTCCAATTTTCTCCATGCTCATCAACTGTCGAGCATGAGACCTCAAGGTGGCCACTCTGGAAGTCAGAAGAAACACCCTGTTGAGGATGGTGAGGAACCTGGCCCTTAAGAAAGTCAAGTCCACTGAAGGTGTCAATTTGCATTTCTCTAGGTTGAGGACAAACCCATGTGCCTGAACTTGAGTGCACACCAAGTCGAGGTCCCGAAGCAACTGCTCCTTGGAGGGTGCATGCAGAAGCCAGTCCTCCAGGTACGAATAAAAGTGCACTCCGTGCAGATGAAGGGAAGCCACCAAGGGAGCCACCACCTTCATAAACACCTGGGGTGCTTATTTGAGCAAAAAAAGGGAAACACCCAAAACTGAAAGCGCCTCTACTTAATGCCAAATCTCAGGTACATCTGATGTCCTGGATGGATCGGGAAATGATAGTATGCTCTGACATAGAGTACTTTATATGTTTTGGAAGCAATTGGAGGGAGTGACGCTTTCTTGAGAGTGGTGCATTTCAGAAGGCGCTGTAGCCGCAGCGTTGAGCTACCGGAGTTGTTCAGCCCAGGCCTGTGCCCCCACCCGAGCCCCCACCTGAGCCGACAACCACAACAGTGATTTCAAGCAGCTGCGCGCAGAGTGGGGAGGGGGCCGACACCACAGCAGGAGTGTTGGAGTGTGGAGCCGGTAGCCTGGAGCCCCGAGCATTGATGGTGACGGTTAGGCAGGGGGCGAACGAGGAAGTGCATCAAGGGCTTTGCTCTTATTGAACAGTCCTGAACAGACCAGCACCCCAAACTGGACCTTCCGTCCACCTGTTTACAGCCCAGATAAGCACCTCAGAGCCTCAGAATACTAAATAGGCTGATTAGGCTGCATATTATTTTGCTGCCACTGCGAGTGCGCTGCTATACACTACCATTGGCAGCTGGGTCAGTTAGGACAAGCGGGTCAGCAGATTTTTGGGACCTCAGGAGAAAAGTGGAAAATAGGGCTTGAAAACAGGGGTTGTTTAACAGGAGAGGTAGCTGCCGGTTAGGTTTCACTGCACGGGTAGAGTTCCGCTCCACGGAGGCGGTCCAGGCAAGTCTGGGTGCAGCTTGTGGAGTTGGCAGAGCTTCCCAGCCTTGGCCATTACCCAGCCCTGCAGTCCAGTAGCAAGTGACATACTTTTAAGCCACAGTCAACTGATCCTCAGTGCCACATCAGATAGAACTGCGTGCCCCTCTTCCTTAGCTGCAGTCTGAAGAGGTGTTGTGACGCATTCACTGGCAAAAAAAGAATTTAATAACTAACCGCCATCACAGGCGACCGCAAAAAGTTCTGAATTAATAAGGAAAGCAAAAGAGATACTCCCGCTAAGAGGTGCATCATCTTTTGTGGATCAATAAGATGCCCTCCAGGTGCTTACGCTCTGGTCACTTAATCACGCCCTCAGGGTCCCTCACAGAATCACAAGGATCTCTTCCTGGTTTATCAGGGGTTACCTCTAACCACTCCAGTTCTCAAACACTGATAAAGATCATCAGGCGGAAGAAGCCCGGAGCTTGCCTGTCCCATCTGAAATCTCATCCCTCCGTGTTTTCCAGGTTCAGGAAGGGTTTGAGGAATTCAACGCTAAGGGATAAAGAATCAGGAATGGCCCCAGTAGTTGTTGATGTGGACATAGTAAGCATATGTACTTCTCTCCCGAGACAAAAGTATTGCACCACCTCAAGTTCTCCAAATTGAATTCTTGTGTACCAATTCCTCTAATTCAGGCCACTGATGATTGTATTTTAACATCAGAAGCTTGAACAACCAGAACTGAAATGGAAGTGGATGAATGTGTTATATCTACAGAAGTCAAAAATACCGGAATAGAAATAGTTATGGACTTGGACAATGACAGGGTTAAGCAAGAGGCACTTGTTGCTGTTGACGTAAACCTGTCAACCGATTCTGTGGTTAAAATGGAACATAGTATCTTGTCTGCTATAACTAGCCCCTTGAAAGTCATAGAGCTACCATCAGGTCCCTTAAAAGTTAAAGTGAGCCCACGAACGACCCAGATTGACAGCTGCAGTTTTGATCACGAGGAATTATAGGACTTTACACTCCAGGACATTGCCATATGTATGGAAAAAAATCAAGAAATAGAAGAGGCTAAACAAAAATGCAATGTGTGCCAGGTGCTCAAGAATTAGCTCTGAGACTGTCGCCGGATAATCTTGTTAGCTGTCCTCTCATGCCAGCCGTATATAGTAGCACTCCTTTGCGCACTTCACTGCTACAATCTTTGGGATTATCGAATTTGGAAGAGACCTCAAATGAAAGGGCACAAGATGTTTGGTACAAATTGAATGAGGAAGTTAATGAAAATAGGGAAGGGAAGGCAAATTTGGATGTATTTTATGCAGTAGAGAGGATTCTCTCATCAATTTTAGCTTTGCTAGTGAAATCCACTGCCCATTCTGACCACATGCTGGGTGTTCTATCTCCGATTTTTAAGGGGGTGCAGCAGCTTAATTCTGCTTTTTCTTGTCTAGGAAAAGCAGGAAAATGTAATGATGTGAAATCTCAGGCGAGTCAGACTAGTACAAAGGGGATTGACATAGGGACCCAGGTGGGCAATTGGGGAGGTCTGAGGGCTACTTCCTCAGTGTAGCCCAGAGATAGCCCTATGCTTGTTAATTTGTCTTGTAGCAACCCAGGAGGTCATGAATCAGGGGATCATCTGTGCGTCATCATAGAGGAAAATACAAATGCATTAGTATCTAAGACTACCCCGCTAGCTTACTCTATTTTTAAAAAGGGGAACACCAGGATGTCGTGTGATACAGTTTTAACAACTGATGTTTCAGTTGTTAAACAACCCTTGGTTAAGTTAGAAGTTGTTTTCCCTGGGGAGTGTGTCCCTCGGGCAGAAGATAATGGCCCAAAACACAGAGGGAGAAGAAGAAGATGGCCCGGCGTATAATAAAACGTAAGCTCAAAAAAATACGGTTTCCGACTCCATTTGGGGAGCCAACGATTCCTCCTTGCAGCAGAAAGTTAGTGAGTCCAAGCCCGTTGGGTCCCCGGTTAGTCAGAATCCTGGGTACCCAGAGGTAAATCCTCTCCCTTCACCTATTATTATGAAATATGAACTTGTAGGGAGGGGTTTAGGACCAGAAGAAGGGCACAGGGTGTTGGGGGTAATGGGACATAATGGGGAGGTGGATTGTGCTCTAAATGGGAGAATTAAAATATTGACAAATCAGGATTCTTTGCTTCATAAAATAAAGATAAACCCAGATTTGCAGAATGAATTAGTAAAACAAACAATGCTCTGTTAGAGGTAGGTTAGGCAGGGGATAGTTCTCACTCAAACCCCAGTGGTGGGGATACTCTCTCAGTACAGTTAGATCCCAACCATGGGAGGTTTTATGTGGGAGGACCTACCTTTACTTCCCCTATAGGACAAATGCCACAGCCAGTGTTTGAATCAAGGCTGAGTGATAGGGTATGTGTTGTACAAGGGCCAGGACAAGTGATGAACACCTTGGTCTTTGCGTCACTATTTGACAGAGAAATGGGCCCCCTAATAGAAGTTTCCTTTTGCAGCTATTATGTGAAATCGACGATCTGAAATTGGTAATAAGTAAAGATATTTAGCAGGTATTTTTAGAACCAAGAAGTTAACTCCCACTTACTAGAGTAACTTTCAGCTCTAGAATAATTACAATGTTAGTATTGGCTAATGTACATCTTTTTAGAAAAAATGGGATTGATGTTTTCCATTTAAGGAGCCAGCTTTTGGCCCATGTGAGCCCCATTGGGAGGATTTCCAGGACATTGGTGGAACGTTATCCAACACTAAAGGGCTGTGAGTCTGAAAGATATTAAAATCTGTGTTGGTAGTACTTCAGGGAAAACATTGATTAACATGATGGGATCTGTGGTTCAAAGTACCACGGACCATAGAGGAGGGGAGGAGGTGGACCAGTGAAGTTGGGTAGCAGGCTTGTTGAATGCTTCCAAAGAAGGGAAAGCAATTCCTATAATGAGGAGGTAGCCCTCCCAAAAAACTTTTGTCCTGGAACATGGCTGTACTAGGAAACTCCAGCTCTAAGGAAAACGCCTTAATGCAACATGATCCAATGATAATCTGTCTACAGGAAACATGGTGCTGCAAAGATTTTAATTTTGAGATCTTCTTTGTATTCTGCTGTGCAGTAAAACACTCAGTAAAGGGTCACGCAAGCTGTGGTTTAGTTATTTTCCTTAATTGCAGGATAAATTAGAACCCCCTGGTTTTCTACCATCCGTCTAATCTCTGCATGGCCATGAAACTTAAGCTGGGTAATGGGAGTCTTCGTCAGCACCCGTCCTTGTTACGGGTAAATGTATATATTCCTCCTGGGAGGGCGACTGATTCTCTGGTTGAATCGATTTTTTCTTTTATCCATAAAATTAGTATTTCAGAAGAATGCACAATGATTTTGGTGGTGGGAGATTTTAATGCAAAAATCTCTAACTGTTCCCCTGGTTTGCCATAACCAGGAACTGGAGGATGTGTGAACCATCCCTGAGCAAATGTTGCCCGACAATATTAGGTCAGATAAGCGAAGATTGAATTTTTCGCACTGTTTGAGAATGAATGATCTAGTTATTTTAAATGGAAGATTCCTATAGGATTCCCCAGTCTCCCTTACTTTCCACGCCTCTTGGGGGCAGTCACTTATTGATTATATGGTAGTATCTTACCAGCTTTTTGGTGCCTGTTCCCACTTTAAGGTATTAGGGACAAACTTGAATGACCATAGTATTTTATCAGTGAACGTCAGAGTAGAGGTCACATCTTTGGAGCCCTGGAAATCTAGAGATGATAGTATTACGTGTAATGAAACAAATGGTTGCACTTTGGAGGCTGGTTGAAAATGTGAGCTGTGGTCCTATACAGGAAAATCCCATTTCCTGGTTTGAAAAAAACCTTCTCTTATTTGGATCCTGCGGAAGGAAAAATCGGGCCAGAAGATCTAAGCAACCTGCGGTTAGTTCAGGGGGAGTAAAAAAGTTAAATGATTGGATAAATGCCTTAGTAAGGGAACAATTTAGGCAATCTTCTTTGATTAGGCACAGGAAATTAGTAGATTAAAGCAGATAAAAAAGAGAATCCAGGCATCTGAACGCAGAAAGGTGGAGGACTCAAACTGTATTAAACTAAGAGAGGTCGCTCAGTCTGGTGGCCTGCGCGAATACTGAGCCCAAATAGCTAAATATTGTGACAGAGTTAAGGCAAAAGCCATTTTAATATTTGATGCAGAATTGACCCAATACATCTCACAGTTATATGCTCCAAATATAATGGCCAGGTCCAAGTTAGAGGTATTTAAGGAGATCCACGTGGGGAGTGACTACGGTTCCCCTTCTTGTAAAGAAATAGAGAGCTTCATTAAAGAGGCAAGGTATTCAGGTGCGATGAGCCCTGATGATTTTCCAATAGCTGTAATCAAACAAGATAACTCCGCATGGGCTCAATTTCTTTGTCCGGTATTCTGTTATTGCTATACATATGAGATTATCCCATCTTCTTGGACAGGAAGTATTGTGGTTCCATTATATAAAAAGGGTCCCAGAACGTTCCCTGCCAACTTTAGGCAAATCACACTGTTAGATGCGACCGGAAAATTGTTTGCTAAAAGCATCCTTCTCCATCTCCAGGATTGGGCTTTGGAAATAATTTTGTCCCGGCAGAGCAAGCAGGATTTCGTAAGCATAGCTGCACTTTAGATAATATTACCGACTTGCATACCCTGATTGAAAAATACCCAATGGGTAAGGGAATGTAATATACAACTTACTAGCGGTGAGGGCTTTAACAGTGTGCACACCGGTGTGTATTCTGAGCAATTTGTCACTTCGTTCAAACCACGCTCAACTTTCTGTGGTCCCACAGCCACTGGGCCACTTACAACAAAGATACAACCTAGACAAAAAGGAGCACACAATTAATTGATTTGTCACAAGCAAGATGCTTATCTATAGTCCATTTAACATTGTTTATTCACAAAAAGTCTGAAGGGAGCCTTTGTATAGTTCCAATATCCTTGTTTATTATTAGATCCATTATTTCATCCAGAACAAATCATTGCAATCAATCCAGCCAATGCGTTTCGTCCAATGTGGACATCATCAGGGCTCAGTAATTCACAAAGATCACATGTACTACGGTATTAATTTGTCTCTGGCCTTTGAGTCCTGTATTGAGGTACTCATCTGCAACCTCCTCATTCCCAGAAAACGCGTCTCCGGCCAATCCGCCTATTCCTGCTGTCAATGGATAAAATAATAAACAAGGAAATTGGAAATATACAAAGACTCCTTTCGGACTTTCTTTGGGTAATGGACTGGCCCTGTATACTGCCTTTATAGATTTCTCCACAGTTTTCGACCGGATAGACCGGGGGACGCTGTGGAGGAAATTGGATGCAATGGGGATCTCTATGCATTTGCTGAGATTGATTATAGCGTTGCACTCCTCAACTTGGACTCAGGTTTTGATGGGGGGTAATCAGGGCCTGTCGAATAAAGTAGAGACTCATAATGGGTTGAAAGCAAGGGTGCCAGTTAGCCCCTCTCCTCTTTTCTCTTTAAATCAATTACTTGCAGAGTAGGGTGGGCCTGTGAAAAGGTGACCCCCAAAATTTAGGAACAATAAAAACTGAGTTGTCTGCTTAATGCGGATGATGCCATCCTGGTGGATCTAACCCCAATAGGACTTCAAAGGCGCCTTAATGAGTTGGCACACTATGCTGATGATCATTTCTGAAAAATAAATATAGCAAAAATTAAAATTATGATTTTTAGATAGCGGGGTGTAGAGTCAGGAAAAATATTCACTGGTTCCTGGGGAAAGGCAAAATAGATGTTGTGAAGTTGTCCCCCCAGTCCTGGTAGTGCGGGGTAGGTTGACGGGCGACACGGACTCGGCGTGTCAAACGCAAGGAACTCCTTGCGTAGCCTACCAGGGACTGCAGTGGTTTATCCTATGGAGTATATAGGGTAGACCGAGCCGCAGGTAACAATACCAGCTGTATATATGAATGCTTATTGTCTATCATACAACCCATTCGGTATATACTTGTAGATAGAATTTTTTTAGGTCCTGACGAATCACTTGAGCACACCTCAGTTATAGTGAGAAACATGTTGACCATGACCATGACGAGGCAGTGTAGACAACCCAGAACATAGACCTGAGTTACTAACACTTTACCTCATATTTTTAATTAGGTGAGGAGACATCATAATAAAATTGTTGAGATAGTACTTCCTCCCCTATTTTTAATATTCATCTACATTATCATCGAGCCCCACATTTCCATTTGAACTATCGGCTATCTTGGATATAAAAGATCTCCACAAGAGCGCTCTCTAAACAAGAGCCCGTCGGGTATTGCACCAGCCGACTCGACGTAGGAGCAGCCCGATGATGTTACATTACATCCTGAAGGGTATGTGATTCACAATATCCTGATGGCTGTGTGAGGGCTCCAATATCCATAACAGACTTCTCTTTACATGGTACGTCCTCTTCCCATCTCCCCTAGGAACAGCTTTGTCACTTTCATATTGTATACTTTGGGCACACTTAGCTGGACCTTTCCAAAAGCCTATTTGCCCCCCCCCCCTTTGTTGAATAAAGTAGAGACTCATAATGGGTTGAAAGCAAGGGTGCCAGTTAGCCCCTCTCCTCTTTTCTCTTTATATCAATTACTTGCAGAGTAGGGTGGGCCTGTGAAAAGGTGACCCCCAAAATTTAGGAACAATAAAAACTGAGTTGTCTGCTTAATGCGGATGATGCCATCCTGGTGGATCTAACCCCAATAGGACTTCAAAGGCGCCTTAATGAGTTGGCACACTATGCTGATGATCATTTCTGAAAAATAAATATAGCAAAAATTAAAATTATGATTTTTAGATAGCGGGGTGTAGAGTCAGGAAAAATATTCACTGGTTCCTGGGGAAAGGCAAAATAGATGTTGTGAAGTTGTCCCCATATCTGGGAAGACTTTTTACAAGCAGATGTTCGAGCAGTGATCATGTTGACCAATGCTGAAGAAAGGAAATATCTCAGGCATGCGCAATTGGTAGATTCTACAAATGTTGCCGACAAAGACACTTTGAACACGTTTTATCATTATATAAAGTTAAAATCCCGCCAGTTTGAGTTATGCTGAGTTATGCCTGTGAACTAGTGGACGAACAGCAGTGGGTTTATTTTGAGAAGGTTGAGGGATGTATTTGGCACCAGATCTGTAATCTGAATAGAGCAGCCCCCATAGCGGCGATCAGGCTTGAATTTCGTCTCCTCTCGACCTGGCTGCATGTTTGAGATGGAGTAATGCCTTACTGAACAGCGCTGAAAACCCTTTAGGGGCAGCGTTAAGAGAGGAAATAATTGCAAGCCTGAAGGGGAAAAGCGTTCCTGTTAGGAATCATGTGAAAGCTGCACTTTTATTTGACTTGGGCATAGTAACGTAGGCTTCTTACCAAAACAAGCTATGAAAATGCGAATTAAGATGACCATTTATGAAGTCAGTCGTAAAAGAGATACTGCTTTTTGCTTGGATCATTCTAGCAATGATACAATAGCTGGGAGTATAATTTATAAACAACCTCAACCGTATGTTGTATGGAATCTCCCTCACAGAGTGCGCAGAACTATCCCGTTGTTAAGGATGAATCTGCTGCCCCTACGAATTATAACAGGAACATGGGAGGGATTAGCCAGGCAGGACAGACTTTGCCATCTATGTGGAAGCTGAGTACAGGATATAAATCATGTCTTATTTGTCTGGCCCTATTACAACCATTACGACGTCATTTTCTGAGGCCATTGTATTTCAAATATAACATCACCACAGCTGAGGAGGCCCCACATTTTTTTTGCCCCCCCCCCCCCCCGTGAACAAGTGTGTTTTACATTTTTTATCTTTTTTAAACAATTTTTAAATATATTTTATATAAGAACTGATGTGAAGAAGTAGGCTGTGTTATGCTGAAGAGTTTTCTTGGTGGACAATATTCACTGCATATTATAATTAGAATTGCAGGGTCCTCGTATTATATATTTGATGATGTCATGGTACAATTTGATTTACACCTCACCAGTTAGTTGGATCAAAGGATTAATGGAATTGGTATAGCACTTAAGGACTTGCACTTTGCTGCTACGTAAACTGCATTGTATATTGAATGCATTTTGCTTCTCTTAGGCTACTGTTTATATTTTACCCCTGGGGTCCGTTTGAGCTCCATTTACTATTAATTTTAAAAGAAATTGTTGCAGGGTGTTGTCGCATTTGCACTCTCAATTATCTTTTGCGCCCTTATGGATTTAGTATGTACAATGAAAACTGTGACCGTTAGGTCTCTGTATAAACCTTGTACCTATACTATATATAGAATTTTAAGTTGCTGTATAATGAAGTTAAAGTTTTTAGAGTATTGAAGGGTACGGTTTGACCCAAACTGTTTTATCAGTATTCCCTCACAACAGTGAAACTGGTCTAATATCTGCTTACATGCACATTTAGTTGAAGCAAGCTGCTAGTATCTCATATTGCTCAATAAAATTGATGAATTTATGGTTTTAAATGCATTTTAATTTGTTACTGTTATTATAGCTCTGGATGATTTTTTAAACCAGAGCATCATTTATATATTTTTTATGTGGAACTCTTAGGAGCTCCAAATCATGATAAATTGAAATGAAGTGAATTGAATTGGATTGTATGCATCCCAGAGATTCAACATCCACATGAAATGCCTTTTGAACAATAGTGGAATTACTCTCTGTTATGTCTCAATTTTGAAGGGTACGGTTCGGACAAACTTGTTGAGTGTCTTAAGATCGAAAACCATGCAAAATCCCCCTGTTGACTTCTCCAATAGAAGGACGATCGAATAAAATCCCTTGACCCTCTCTGCAAGAAGAACCTCTGAAATTGCTGCGTTCTGGAAAAGGGCCCTGATCCCCTGACAGACGGCCTGCCTCTTCAACTCCTTGGAAAGCAATGGGGCTAGTCTTACTCCTGAGTTCTAAAGAGTAATAGAAACTCTATACTGTATACTACTTCGATTATGGGATGAATCCATTTGTCTGAAGTAGACCCCTCCCACTCCTTCATAAAGTGCTGGATCCTGCCTCTGACCACACACTTCAGGCCAACTGCCATATAGTCAGGACCTCGGTTTTGTAGGGGACTTGGCCTTATTGTCACCACTTCTCCTAGACTGGAACTGAGAAAGCTGTAGTTATCTATGGGAGGGCTGACGAAAAGGAAATGTAGGTTTCTGCTTATCGGTGCTCAGCTGGCTCTGTTTATCAGAAGAAGGTTGTTTTAGGACGAAGAATGTTTATTCTCTTTAAAAAGCTTGTGGAGCTTATCTTCCAGCTCACCCCCAAACAATTAACAGGCACATTTACAAGACCCTTGCGACACTTTTGCGCTGCTGGTGCATCACTTTTATGACGCAACGGCGGCGTAAAATATGTGGCAAATTTACAACGTGACGCATCTAGGGAGTTGCGTCATGTTGTTAAGCCCTACGTGACATTCTACCTGCGTCAGGTATAATGTATGCAGGGTAGGTGTTCCCACGCAGGAAAGCCTCGTAAAAGTGACCCAGTGAAATTTACAAGATTTCAGTGCATCACTTTTAGGACGCTACTGCGTCAAAACCTTACGCCTGCTTGAAGCAGGCATAAGGAGTGATGCAGTGTATTGGGAATCGGCTGCATCATGCATTGCTGGAGTTGCGTTGTGCTTGCGACACAATTCCAGCAATGTGTGACTTTTCCGCCAACAGATGTGTCAGAATTTCTGACGCATCTGTCAATCCTTGCGCCATAGGGCGCCGTATTGTAAATACGGCGCATCTATGGTGGTGCAAGGGTTTTTAAATTGGAAATCTAAGTACTTTTAAAAGGCAGGCAGAGAGCCAAAGCTTTCTGAGATGAATCTGTGCATCAGTCCTTAAGAGCCATTATGCATGCACCTCCAGATAGGCCTGTAGCTCACCACATTAAAGGCAATATCTTACATATATTCAACCTGTCATTCAATATGCTCCAGCAGTCTAGAAGAATCATCCAAAGAATGAAACAGCTGCTTAATGTCAGAGATCAACGACTGAGCGACATATGTTCCATGAAGGCCAGTTCAAAGGACTAAGTTAGAACATGAATAGACTTTCTTCAAGGCCGAGTCAATCTTTTTATCAGTGGAGTCCGTAATAATAGCATCCTCAATCAGGGAAGTTCTCCCCACAAGGCTGGCCACAAAGAAGTCAATAGGTATGGTGTTAGGTAAATTCTGCTCCATGTTGTGAAGAGGATAGAGTTCAGCCATGAAACATGGTCAGATTTTCTCATCGGATGTCCTTCCACTCTCTCTAAGGACCTCCATGATGTAGTGATGCACTTGGAAATCCAAGGGTGCAGAATTCTGGAACTGCCTTACTAGCAAACTAGAGGAAGTTTCAGGTACCTCCTCCTCTGTATAGCCCATGTTTCTTTTGACATGTGGATTAACTCCAGCAACGTATCCTTTAGGATGTATTTCCCCATATGTTCTACTACCACAAGACTGTCCTCCCCCGAGTCAGAAGCCTCAGAAGACAGCACCAATTGTTTCACACACACTTGAACTTTAACTAGGGCAAGATCAAACAAGGTCTCTATATTCAGGTGCTTCATTCCGTCATCTTTACTCTTCAGATGCTTTTTGGGTGGAGGGGGAGAACCAGAAGACTCCATGAAGGAGGACGAAATGACATGCCTCCATTTTCTCGAGTATTACCCCATAATGGCAGCAACTGCTGAAACACTCCTGCCAAGGGAATCAAACTGCCACACATATGTTGCCCAAATATTTTAAAAAAACAACAGCTATGTGGACTTACCTAAGCCGGTCATCTATCACACCCGTTTCCTATCATCTGAGGGAGGAGAGACCAGCTGACGCATGCGCTCATGCCCACTTGTCCACACATGTGTCATCTGAAAGCAGGAAGTAGTAATCCTCCTACCGTGCCAAACATTGCTGTTCCCATGCACTACTACAAGCTGCATCTCCCTCCAAGTCCAGCAAGTAGGGCGACGTGCAGAACACCGGCCAACATGTCCGCCCTGCTAAATGAGGGCCGAGTCACGAACCACCTGGCAGCCTGAACCCAGCAGGATCCCCTTTGGGCCAACAGGGGGTGCAGCACAGACCACAGACTAGCTTGTTGGTGTGAAAAAAGCCGCTTTATTGGAGACAGGCGCACCTTACATCCAAAACCCCCTGGCCTGTGCCGTACAAAACTAATCCTCACTAAATATTGTCCTTCTACTTTTCCCCCACCCCCTCCCCTAAAACAATTCTAACCTCAAAACCTGAAATTTCCTAATCTTTCATCACCTATCTAACTATGTACACTTCCTATGGTCTTCCCCTTCCTGCAAGCTCCAAGAGTGACATTCCCACCAATAAACTGTAACAGTACTCTGCGGTACCACAATGACCCAGGAAAAAACGCCACTCGAAAAGTCCGTACCCCTGACTTTTCGACCCCCCAACTAGGCCTCCTGTTGCCTCAGGTATCTGCATATGCCTATCGACCTGTCTAAAGCCTCCTTAAGCTGAACTATGTACAATTCCATAACATAGCGAGACAGATGAACCCCATCTTTCCGAAAGAAGTACACCGCCGCATACCGCAACTCTGGATGTTCCATCCTTCCCAAACCTTCGTTGTCGCAAAAAATTCTCATATCCCTATTAATCTTCCTACGAGCCCTATCTATGGCCGCTGGCCGCTCTGCCCCCCTCCAACATCTCCTGGATATAAATTCGGACCATATGATGTGACACCCTGACCACTGCCGCTGAATCTCCATCAAATCCTGCTTCATCTGTTTCAACAAAGCCAAACCCTTGCATTGCACAAGATCATTCGCTCCCAAATGTATGACCATCACGTCAAATTCGACCCCTAACTAACTTGTTCAACGCCGGGAACAATTCGTGCCACCTCATCCCCCCTTTTCCCTGCCACTGACAATGAAACAACCTAGGATCCAGTTCTAAATTTAAACTTTGGTGCTTGTCCCATTCGTAACGTTCCACTCATTTCAAAACAAATGTCCTATGATGATGACGGACAGTCCGTCCACTTCCGGCCCCGCCACCGCACCAGATAAAGACACATATGTGAGAAAATGGAAGTAAATTCAGGCCTCCTCCTCCCCCGAGTCCCGCATCCTGACGTATGTTTTATAACAGTCCGATTTCCATCGCCCCAGGCGCATAAGATCCTCCCTCCCCCATCCCTTCTTCGCCGCATGCGTGGTCGCACCTATGCAAAAAGAGTGCGTCCCAAAATGTCATGGGTTCTCACCCATGCCTTGAAGTGCTCACCGCAAAACCCAAAGTAGTTGGGATGCTGTCATCCCACTGCCGTCATTCTTGTGAAAAACCTCCCCGACATCAAGGCCCGCCCTCACCGCTAAGGTCCTACCCCATATTGCGGGGCATATCGACCTCTCAGCTACAGGTCCCATGACAACCCACTTCCCGGCACCCCGTTGGTCTGTCTTCGAGCGTTTCAGTAGCACCGCCACCTCCCCGACCCGCAGTTCCACCTCCCCCCATTGTACCCCCCGCCTACCCTTTGCCCCCAGGAGCTATGACACCTGAAAAGCCCCAAAATACATCCACGACATTAATGTGGCATACAAAACAGCTTCCTCGCAGTTGCGGCATATCTGCGGCATAAGCCGTATCAAGCCGACCAGAATACCCGCCGTGATGGGCCGGCGCTGCTGAACATTGGTACCTTGTTCCCGTGCCCATTCTTCCATTAAGCGCGAGCCTAATTTACCCGCCGACAGCGCATAGCCCCCCCACAGTTTCTCCATAAAGGCTATGCCTGCTATTGTCACTTTGGACATTCCTTTACTCATTATAGCCAGAATAAATTGTACCACGTGTTCGCCCCTCACCCAGGGACTGTCATGTCGCACCGCACCACCGTCCAAGAACTACCGCCAAGCCTGCTCGTATGCCTTCCAGGTGGAAGTGGCCACTTACCTCTTACCAGTTGCACGACCCTTTCTCTCCTACTGACCACATCCCCGCTGGCACCGGCGTCTGCAGTCAGCCGCCTCCGTGGCTAGCCCATGGAACCTCTGCCACTGTGAACAAGACAAAGCATCCGCAATGTCATTGTCCACCCCCGGCACATGCCTGGCTTGAAATTGAATATCATGTTGCAAACATTGCAGCACAAACACTCTCAACAGCTTGAGCATCTGCGTGTCCCTGGCTGACTGCCTGTTCACGACTTGTTCCACAGACATATTATCCACCTTCAAAATCACCTTCTTGTGCGCCAACTCCCGTGCCCACACGGTTACTGCCACCACCAGAGGAAATAGCTCTAAAAATGCAATGCTCCTCCCCCGTTCTCCCACTGTGGTGGCCACTCCTCAGCGCACCACCTCCCCTGCCAGTACAGTCCAAAACCTCCCGCCCCTGCCGCATCCGAGGAGATGGTCACGTTCCCTTCCCACTCTTCCGGTGGGGCCATGGGAATACCGTTAAAGTGCTCCTAAAAAGCCTGCCACATGCTCAGGTCTTCCTTCGTACATGCCGACAAGCGCATATGATGGTGTGGTAGCGTCAAACCGTACAGGGACAAGCCCAGTCTTCTGCAAAAGGTTTGCCCTGCCCGTACCACCTGGCACGCGAAATTCAAGTGCCCTAAGAGAACCTGGACCTCCCGCACCGTCACCTTCTGTTTCACCAACATGGTATCGATCAACATCAGCATGTGCACCTTCTTATCACCCGGCAAGCGGGCCTCCATTGCCAACGAGTCCAGCTCGATACCCATAAATGACAGTACCGTGCTGGGACCTTGCGTTTTCTCTGGTGCCAGGGGCACACCCAGGTAGCCCATGAGCTCTGTAAAACTGTCCAGCTGCTGCTGGCAGTCCACGGAACCGGGCCGTCCCACCAGCAGGAAAAAGTCATCCAGGTAGTGTGTCACCGTCTCCTGGCCAGTGTTCCATGAAAAAACACACTGCAAGAAGGTGCTAAAACACTCAAACAGTGCGCAAGATATGGAACACCCCATGGGCAATGCTTTGTCTACAAAGATGGACCCCTCAAACTGTATGCCCAACAGTTGATAGTCCTCCGGATGTACCGGGAGCAGCCAGAAAGCTGACTTAATGTTGCATTTTTCCATGAGGGCCCCCGTCCCCACCGTCGTGACTAACCGCCGTGCCACATCCATGGAGGAGTACGATACCGATGACAGCTCCGCCGCTATGAAATCGTTGACCGACGTCCCTTCCGGCCATGACATATGCTGTATCAGCCGATATTGTCCGGGTTCCTTTTTCGGCACTACTCCGATAGGGGAGATGATCAGGTCCCAAATAGGGCTCTCCTGAAAGGGGCCAGCCATCCGTCCTTCCTGGACTTCCTTGCCCAACTTGTCCCGCACCACTGCCCCGTGTGTCTTGGCGGATTTTAAATTCTCGGCCCACCTGGCGGCCCTCGGACCGTCGTACCCCAGCTGGAATCCCTCCCGAAAGCCCTGTCGCAGCAGTCCTGCGTCGTCAGTCTGTGGATAAGACATCAAGAAAGTTTCCAGCCGGTCCTGCTTAATTGGTGTATGAGCCCTTTCCCATATGCCCCTGTACTCCCCTACACCCTCTACTCCCCGGCTGCTGGCCTGCCGCCACGGGCTGTTGAGCCTGACCACCGCCTCCCATCCCCCAGCATTGCACGACTGGGTGTCGCCCTGCGCATTTGGAGCATTCGTACCGAAACTTACAATATTGCCTTGCGCAGCTGCCCTTGTTGAAATTCCAGCACGCTCCCAGTGTGCTCCCGGCAGTGATCCCTCCTTGCCCCACCCCCCCACAGGTGGGGTGGGTCAGAAAGGGGCGGGACGCGAGCAGTTGCCCCTGGCCGTATATATAGTTTTTCCGAACTTGGCCCCGCCCATGGCCTGCTGGTATAAGTCCGAGTTGATTTCCCCCCACTTTGCCACCGGGTCCCCAGCCAGCCGTGCCTGAAACTCCTCATCATAGTGGGACCAAGCGTATCCCCCGTAAGTGACCTGCACCCGCCTGATCACCTCCATGTATTTAAACAGCACGACGGACTGGTCCGGGTACTTTTCACAGTACACGCTGGCGAATATCAAAAACACTGCAGACCAATTCTCAATATTCATGGTCACCCACGGCCTCCTATTCAGCTCCCGTTCCTCCTCCTTGGACCCTTCTTTTGCCGTCAGCTCGCGATGTAGGAGCTTTAAGATATCCACGTACTCGCCCTTCCATATCTTTTCTTTGGTGGCCAACAACAAGTGGGCCCCCAAGGGCTTTGTGATGCTCATAAATGGCAACTTTTGCACCGGGATGTCATGGCTCTCCTTACCCTCCTTAACCTCTTTGCCCTCCTCGGGTGCCCCCCTGCTTCTTTTCCTCCCCCTCCCGCCCCGCTCTGGGCGGCCATCCTCCGACCCCACCCCTGTGTCCCAGATGTATGTACCTCTGCTCAAATGCACCTCCCTGTCCTCCCCCCTCCTCGCATCAGTACCCACCGAGACCCCATCTTGCAGAGCCCCGCCTGCCAGCCCTGTGTCCACCCTGTGGCGTGTCTTACCTGGCACCAAGGTCGACGTCCGCACAGGATCCCACCGCCTAACCAGTCGTGCAGGTGGGGCCGTCACTCTCTTCGCGTTGATCCCCTTGGTCGCACTTCCCTGTAAAAGACTAGGCACAGCATTACTCTGAGCACCCCCCATCCTGCCTCTCCCCTGCCCCTGCTCCACGATTTCCCCCTCCTCCACACTTTCTTCATCGTAATCCAACTGTAAGGGACCGTCCTCATCAGACTACAGCCCCATCCCCTATCAGGCAGCTGACCCGGTCCCCCGGCGGCTGCATCGACCCATTGGGGTGGAGCCACCGGGGACCTATCACCCCGCCGCTCATTTGGTGCACTTGTCAGGTCCCTCTTGGGAGTGCGGCCTCCCGCATAAGGCAGAGCTGGCCCATCCTCTCGGTGGATTGGAGCCGCATGCTGCTCTCCCGAGCACCTCGCCATCCCGTCCTGCCAAAAAAAGTGGAGTCCGACATGCCGGGGTTACTCCTGCCCCCTAAACCGCCACACCCCCAATCCTCCCCACGGGGTCCCCCCATCCCCGCCCCGCCCCCCCGCCCCAGAAGAATGGCCCCCCTGCCACGATGGGGTAGACCGCAAGACCCCAAGCCCACCTCCCCCATTCCGGGTGCCCCACACCCCCTCCCTTAGGCTGCCCTCCTACCCCTCACTCCATTCCAGTGACTTCAACATCCGGCGACCCGCGCTGCCCCCCGATCCCCTCCCAGGCCCCCCGAGCACCCCCCTATGCCCGCCCGCTCCGAAGGCTCCCCCAAACCCCCCGTCCGCCCACCGATTGCGCAGGCCCTCCGGGTCCCTCTCCAGCCAACCCCGAGGTTCAAAAGACGGCCTAGACCCCCAGCGCAGAAGATCCCTGCCCACCATTGGGGTGGAGCCACCGGGGACCTATCACCCCGCCTCTCATTTGGTGCACTTGTCAGGTCCCTCTTGGGAGCGCGGTCTCCCGCATAAGGCAGAGCCGGCCCATCCTCTCGGTGGATTGGAGCCTCATGCTGCTCTCCCAAGCACCTCGCCATCCCATCATGCCAAAAAAAGTGGAGTCCGACATGCCGGGGTTACTCCTGCCCCCTAAGCCGCCACACCCCCAATCCACCCCACGGGGTCCCCCCCATCCCTGACCTGCCCCCCCGCCCCAGAAGAATGGCCCCCCTGCCACGATGGGGTAGACCGCCAGACCCCAAGCCCACCTCCCCCATTCCGGGTGCCCCACACCCCCTCCCTTAGGCCGCCCTCCTCCACCTCACTCCATTCCAGCGACTGCAACTCCCGGCCACCCGCGCTGCCCCCCCGATCCCCTCCCAGGCCCCCTGAGCACCCCCCTATGCCGCCCGCTCCGAGGGCTCCCCCAAACCCCCCGTCCGTCCACCGATTGCGCAGGCCCTCCGGGACCCTCTCCAGCCAACCCTGAGGTTCCAAAGATGGCCTAGACCCCAGCGCAGAAGATCCCTGCCCACCACCCCCTGCCCCCCACCCTTAACCTCCCTCCCCCTGTACCTACTGGGCGACCCCCGCGCTCCCCGGTTCTCCCCCCCTCGCCCCTGCCTCCCCCCTCCGCAACCCGAGCTCCCCCGGGCCATACTCCTGTACCACGCCCTCCCTGTCCCCACCCCTTCCTCATCACTGTCAAGCAGCAATGGGGAGGACCAACCGCTGTTCTCCAGCGTGGAGGCATCACCCCCACCCCCTTGTCCCTGCCCTCGGGCCTCCATCCCAATTGCCTTCTGACTGCCCTGGAGCTTCTTCTGGCCTGCCCCCCCCACGGCCTTCGTTGCATCCTGTGGCCTCCACACCTCCCTGGGGCACACCACCCCTTCAGCCCCATCTTTAAAAGACAAAGAAGCCCGCGTAGCCGTGCCCGGCGAACGCTTGGCATGCGCGGCCTTGCAAGCAGTGTGGCCGCGCCCCTACCCCTCCGCCTGCACACGCTTCCGAGCGTGCGGCGGCCAACACGCAATCACCGCCGCCGCGAATCCGCTAGATGCCCGCCTGGGGGGGCCTTACCTTGACGTCGGGCGGCAGCATGTCCATGCGGCCCGCGTCTTCCAACAGTCGGAGGGCCTCCACAACCCCAGGGGTCCTCAATCCGTGCCATCCAGACCGGCCGCGACGATCTCTGGGGAAAGCCGGTAAGAGCCGCAACTTGCAATGCTTCAAACCACGAAGTCCGCCGGCCGCACAACGCCACAAACCAAAGGCTGCCCTGGGCAAACCGTCCCCCACAAATCACTGAACCAGGGCTCACAAAAACTAACTCCCCTACAACCCACCCAGCCGGCTGTTGTGTCACAGTCCACCAAATGGTGGCCCGTGACCTAAGATGGCCGGCTATATAATAACCCAGCTCAAAAGTAGCCCAGCCCCAGCCCAATCCAGCACAAAATCGCCCAGGGGAGCCCAACCAGCCCACTGGGGTCCGGCTGCCCCCCGGCCCAAAAAACCCCGGGGGCAGGCCTCCCGCTGGTTGGCCGCCCCCCCAAAGCCCTAATCTCCTTGCTTTTGTCATTGGTGAAATAGTAAAAAGAACAGGACGAATGTTGGGTAAGTATTGGCTAATTAGGCCCCAGGCTTATGGGGAGGGGCAGTAACTACTAGCATTCTCCGGTTCTTTTTTCTGTCTGTCGGGGTGAATTCACGTCTCTTGTAATGAAAAGGGCGAGGACAAGGGGGACATGGGGGTAATGTTTAGGATGTAGACATAAGGAGACATAAGTAAAGGTAATTTCAAAGTTCTGGAAGGGTGAGTGAAATAAAAGTATCGAAGTTAAAGGAGATGAAGCAAAGGTGTGGGGAAGTAAAGGATGTGGACGCAAGCACATGCAACCATTAAAAGTGGATGCTTAAGTGCTTTACCTTCAAATTCTACAGGCACAAATTTTGTTTGCCTCTGATTCCTCGATAAACACTTAGGTCCTTACTTTAAGTAGGCCAGTAAAGAGTCAGGTATATATTACACTTTGTTAACACCATTACCCTGGGGTGAGGTATTTAGCAGGTGAGGTAAATTCATCCTATTCCAAGTATTAGGCCCTGACTGTGAGTGCTTCAGAAGGTGGTGGGTTTCTAATGGCATCCAATTAAATCCAATTATCGAGGATTCTATTTTATTGGGTGATCAAAATAGCACCTATTATATGTTTCCCCTAACATGCATTCCACACCAAAATGTGCATGTCCCAATGTTTAGTAGGCCTTTGACACCTGTTAAGTTTTGACAGGTTTGATTGGGAAAAGTCTTGGGGGAGCGGATTTTTATCACACTCAATAATTACCAGGTGAAATAAACTCTGCACCTCTTCTAATTGCGACCTGTGCACAAACTGGGGTTAGGCACAGGCATGGACGTCATTTAGGGGTCCACAGGGGTTGCAGCTGCGACCCTTGACTTGCCCCTTGCATCCCCTGACCATGCCTTTGCAACCCCTGGCCTCAGAGGTGGCAAACCCAGTACCAGGAACACAGGGACAAGTTATTCTCATGGACATTGGTTGGAGCTACACTTTCCTTGTTATCTGATTTTTTTTTATTACACTAATAGTGAATAATATGATATTATTCACTATTACTGTAATAAGAAATGGAGTACAGTTAGCTGTGATATGTTCCTCTATGGCACCTGAGGTAAGAAAAAATGCTTTTAAATGTATGTTGTGTGCGTGCTTGTGGTGAGAATGTTTTTATGAGTGAGACAGTGTGTGTATGTGTAAATGTGTGTGTATTGGTAAGTGTGTGAGTGAAAGTAAAGGTCAAATGGCGTGTGAAGTTGCTTCCACTACCCCAGGCATTTTGATGAATTGATGTCCATATGCTCAGGGGTCAAACAATAAGATAAGGTCAAAGATTTAGAAACACAACTGGGGGGCGTTTCTACAATTTCATTGACAACAGACACACAAGCTTGCTGTCACATCAAACTGTACTGGGAATGCCAGCCCTCCCTCGGAACACCCTGCCCTTTCCAATTTACTGCAGCCTGTACAGCATGTGCATACACACTTGCAAACTGCTTTACATTTTTTGTGGTAAAAGGGCAAGTCTAAACATTCTTCAATAGCATAGCGCACCACGGGGGCCCTCAACTCAGGCGTATGACTCTTGTCTGTCATTCTGACAACATTGGAGTAGAACTACTTACCACCAGGCTCTTCAACAAACAGAACTGTGAATGCAGAGTGTAAAATACTTTACTGTAGACATAACACAGTCACTTACCCAGAAGGGCATTCCTTACGGTTGATGTCTTCTATCACATACTATGGACCGTGGGTGTCTCTTCGGGGCAGGCAAGTATTTCCTGCTCTGCACTTTGGATGTGATTCATTATGAAATTAATTTTAACAAGGTAGTGCAATTAAATAAGAAACAGAAGTGAATTACAAATATCATATGGAATGCAAAAATATGCATGCCAATTAAATTGATCCTAAGTAATTTTAAGTTGAAATAGAATTTGAATATATCCTGTATAAACCTGATTCAAAACCTAGGTTTGATTTAAAGAATGAAGGGTCAAACATCGACATTGATGGAGTTTAATTCAGTGATATGGGAGAAAATATAATTAAGCACTTCCTGAAGCGGGCCCTCACAATATATTCAAATTAATATTAATGATAATTGCATGTTTTTACGCACTGATTCATTCCTCACTTTCAATTTGAAAACACTGAAAATAATGGATATCACTGTATAACCAATGCACCGACCTTAGAGGGAGACTGAGTCCGCCTCGCCGGTATTCAAAAACACATGTCATCCAGGTAATTGCAAATCTATGAGGTGAGTGGCAGCTCGAGGCCCATCCTGACGTCATTATGTGACTCCGCGGTCCTTCAGCTTTGGTCCTGTGCTCCAGGCTCTTACATCTTGCCTCGTGGTAACAGCTGTCTTAATCGCTCTCTAGTTTGCGGTTGGTGGGTGTTATCACCCCCACAAGCATATAACAGAACCTCCAATCGGCAATAATTGACAGTTTTTCCTTGTCAAAGTCAGCTGAGAAGTAAACACATTGAGTAGGCATGAAATATGTGTCAGAGGTTGCACGTGACCGGCGTTTAATTTGTAAAAGAAAGAGTAGGAATGTCAGAAGTTCTGTTCAGAAGCTGCAGGCCGGCGCAATTAAACATCGTTAGGCCGAATACCAAGGATATTAGTCTTAAATCGTGCAGGTAAGCGCCGTGTGGCATGGGTGGGTGAAAGTGAGAAATGACAGCACAGGGAAAGTAAAATAAATAAATAAAACCACTTACCTTGTGTAATGCAGCGAGAGCAAGTGGTTTTATTTATTTATTTATTTTGCGTTCCCTATCCCGCCGTTTGTTGCTTTTAAGCCTTCCCCCACCCCACGGTGCTCACCTGCACGGGCCTCTACTGTCCATTCGGCCGTATGCCGGAGTTTACTACACCCCACCCTGCCCCCCCCCCCCATCCCCCCCCCCCCCCCCCCCCAATCCTCCAGGAGCTGCTACTGCAGTTGGGGACCTCGAACACTTCTATTTGACGACAGGAGCTTATGCTTCTGCATCAGATATGTACCGAGAACGAGAGGGAAAAACACCTAAATCGGAACGACGGAGGACGAGAAAAATGAGAAACCGTCACTACGAATGGAGGTAAGCAAATAAATAAATAAATAAAACAAATTACATTGTGCACGCTGCATTTGGCGTTGCAGCGTGCGCAATGCAATTTGTTTTATTTATTTATTTATTTATATACTTACCTCCGTTCAGCCGTATACCAGAGTTAACTACCACTCACCCTGCCCCTTCCCAGCCCCACCGCCCCACAGCACTCCCTCCAGGAGCCACTACTGCCCAACTGCAACCTTCTGCTCAAATTAAGTACTCCATCCATTAAGTACTGAAGATGACAGATCAAGTCAATCTACCTGCAGAAGCCCTAATGGATTTATGCATAATTTCAAATGTAATGGTAGGTTTATGGAAAAAGAATTGGAGTTTAATGTCAAATGCTCTTTTAGAGAACCACCTATAAACCAAGAAATGGACCCATAAAAGTGATTTTTTTTGTCATGACCAAATATAATTTACCTATGTGACACTGTATATGCACAATATGCATATACAATGTCGTCAGCAGTGCTGGCAGGGGCAGTGGGTGGTGCAAGCTATAGTTGCCTCCTGAAAAGGGCCCTGGCACTTACCTTTTTACAAATTAAGCATTGCTGATGAGTATCCTTCGTTTGTGTAATTGTAGCCCACCAGCTCCAACAAATAATATACCAGCTATTAATTTCTAACACTATGATGGGAAAATGGTAACTATTGTGGGCAAACTAAAATATGATAGAGAGATTCGGTGACAATTGCCCCACGAAATCTGAAACAAATATTCAGGATTATTTTACTCTTTGCAAGTGACCCAAATAGTATAAGTAGTTAGATTGGCATCTACGAAAGAAAACATATGTTTTGTTGTATTGGTCTTACAATACATCATGATAGACTGAGAACTTGAAACTGAAAGCAATGGAGGGAAGTTAGTTAAAATGTCTAGGATGCTTCTGAAAGTTGGGAAGGAAGACGCATGGAAAAGGAGAGTTGCAACGGATATCCTGGGAGAAATGCGAACGGTATTGTCTGTGAACGCTTATATTTAATATCACAGATATTACAATGATGTTCAATGTTTCCTTCCCAAACACTTTTGGCAAACTATCTGAGCAAAATGCTACTGGTATTCAGACATACTTGGGAAGTGGCTGATGCAGCCTCAGCCCTTCTTGCCAAATTCTGCACCACCCAGCAACCTTTGTGTGCCCACCCTAAGGGGGCAGAGTAGAACTGCAAAAAACAGGGATACCTAAGATTAGCATTGCATGAGGATTAGGCTCCTTAAGATATGGCACATATCCATAACTCTGCATGCCAAAAATCACAGTCATTAAGTATACTGATATCCAGGTCTCTAGGTATCTTTTCCTGTTGCTAAGGAATATCTATTATCCCAAGTCTAGGCAGTGAAGCTGCTTCGCGGATATCATCATCAGGGCAAGCAAGGAACGAGTGGAGAACACATCATCCCGACTAACACTAACCTGTATCTTGGCACATCATCAAAACACCGTACATTTTCACAAATTACGGGCCCGATTCACAAAAGTAATCTGAGACAAAATCCTAACTTTACAACTTTCGGACTTTCGGTATTCACAGAAGGCATTTAGGAGTACTAAAGTTAGGATTTTGTCTCAGTTAAACTTAAGTTTTGGTCTTAAGTTAAAATTAAGACAAACTTAAGTTTAAATGAGACAAAATCCTTGTCATAGAGTGAGGATTTTGTCTCAGTTAAACTTAAGTTTGTCTTAAATTTAACTTAAGACCAAAATCTAAGATTAACTGAGACAAAATCCTAACTTTAGTACTCCAAAATGCCTTCTTTGAATACCAAAAGTTGTAAAGTTAGGATTTTGTCTCAGATTACTTTTGTGAATCGGGCCCAAAATTCTTCCACTGAGAGAGAGTAATACGTGCATACTATGCTGGCACACACATAGAAAATAAGTAAGTAGTATGAATTGGTTATATCATACAATCGTTGGCCAAACACTAACACAGGGAAAACTAATTAAGATACTTCTAGAACTCACCATAAGTGAACATGGCTGCATACCTGGGCCAATGTAACTATTTAATTATTCCAGAGTTCTACTTCTTTTACTGACAACTTCAGCACAAACCATTCATTCTTGAGAACGTAGTTGATTATGAAATATGGATGCATTTGCTTTAACCTGCTTTAACCTGCCATAGAGAACTCTACTGCATTTTTTACTAGGAATCAATGAGCCATCCTTAAGCAGTCAACACACTGCATTCTGCAAAGGGCTAATCCCTACCTGTTCCTATCACACCAGAAAATATTAAAAAGAACAGGATCATTGAAAAAAACGGAGGATTTCACATTCAGGTCAAACTACCCTTGAACTCATGACGAGTCATACATATAGTTACAATGTTAATATAGTGCACATCATTCATGGAGCATTTAATCTCCATTTTTCTACCTCTTGCTTTGCAACTTGTTTCCAGCTTCTTTTCAAACTTGTAACATTGATTTGAATCATTTTCCTATTAAAGTCTATAAGGCTGTGGATAGTGCAAACAGAAGGTGTCTGTTTCCGAAAGGATGTTCTCATGGTCCTCAGACACATCATGGAGATACAATAGCATATTGTCTGCATGTTTAGAGATTCAATGCATGTATCCATACAGTGTGATACCACTGTTGATTCTTTCCTTTCTGATCAACGCAGCCAGCACTTCCACTGCTAATGCAAACAAGACCGGGAACAGAGAACAACCCTGACGTTGCCCCTCTGTACTCACCAGGCACCCAAGATGACTTGCCCATTTAGAATATTTCGAATTCTAGCTGCAGGGTTTGTATATTAGAGTTTATCCCAGTTCACTATTTCTACCTCGAGTCTTATTTTGATAATAACCGGAAATAAGTAGTCCCAGCTCAAGCACTCAAAAGCTTTCTCATTAGCAATAGATAATACTGCTGACAGTGGGGTCGTAGCCAATGGGTTGGCGAGAAGATGAAACACTTTGCTAATATTAGCTGAGTAGATTATATTTGGTAAAACCCCATGCTGCTTCTGGTGTACCATGCATGACATCACACCAGATATTTCCTAGCACTAGCTTCTCCACTATATTTTATTCAAAATTTAGCATAGGTAGCGGATGGTATGCCACCATATGAAGCGAATTTTTGCCCAGTTATGGAATGGCAACCACAATTGCTTCCTTTGTAGAAGGGGCAGGTAACCGCATTCTTTTATGACCAGGTAGATATCCAACTAACATGGTACTAACAGGTCTTGTCATGTGTCAAAACTGCAACAGCATTCCATTTCTGCCTGGTGTTTGCCCATAGGCCAGGCGCCTGTTTGCATTTTAATTTCCTGTTTCATGTGTGGGATATCTAGTTCTTCTGCCTGTATTAATTTGCTTACTCATGCTAATCTTACATGTACTTGCATCAAGGAATTCAGTACCCCAGTACTGAGTTTTAAATAATATTCCATGAATGTATCTGTAAGGGAAACAGCGTTTACAACACTGGTAATACCACGCGGGTAGATAACAACGCGGACGTTACATCGTCCACGTTGTTACCACGCATGGCATTACATCGCAAGTCGTTTCAACGACTTGCGCTAGATGGTGCCCAACACCATGGAATGTGTTGGATTTTAAATCCAACACCTTCCCTGCTGTTGCGCTAACTGGAGTAGGAATAGTAATTTATACTATTCCTAAATCCAGCGCGCCATCTAGCGCAAGTCGTTGAAACGACTTGCGATGTAATGCCATGCGTGGTTACAACGCGGACGATGTAACAACCGAGTTGTTACCTACTGCGTGGTAACACCACGCATTGTAACATCATATATTCTATCTTTAATCCCCACTTGTGAGTACTCTTCAATGCCCTTAGGAGTTAAGAGGGCTGTTACAGGGACAGGCACCTGCCTATCACCTTCCCCTTGAGGTCGAACTGTAAACTCCTGATTGTCATGCAATCTCAGTCTCTGTAACACCTTTAAATATTTCACTCTCAATTTCACTAGTTTGGTTTTATCTCCCTGTTGCATTAAAAGCATGCACATGTGCTTCTTTATGTACTTCTCTATGGTTTAAATGTCCCTGTTCAGGACTTCCGAAACCTGTATAAGGCTTATATCATGCACCATTACCTTAACTGCCTCTCAATCTGGAAGTATACCTCTTGTGTTTCCAGCATTCTCTAAAAAATAATTTATAGTCACCTCTCTCATACTGCCCTTGAAAGGCCATCTGCGATAGATTCCATAGGCATTCACCGGGATGAGATACTTGTTCTACATCTGCCACTCTGCCACATGTTATACATTTTCTAGAGGGTTACTATATATTGGAGGTTCCCTAAATACCCAGCTTTGTCTTTCTATCCTTAAAGATGCATGGGGCAAAGTGCCCTTGAAGATACACCAAGCATGGGAACAAATTGAGAATGGTGTGGAGGTTGTGGACTTGGAAATGAAAAGAAAAATCCCTTTCAGTCAGGTGAATGGATCTCAGTGCATCCTAAATGTTCTAATTGTAGATCCATGTGTTACATTGACCTAATAGCAATCTTGATGGCCTGGGTAAGGAGGGGAATAATCTGGATAGGTCAATACACCCTCCAAAAAAAAAAAAACCACTGGTATGTGTAAGAGTATAGTGAATTGGTTTTCTTGTTGGTCACTAAATCCACCAGCATTTTGTTTGGGTCTTAAAAATAAACCAACATTCACCAGTGCCCATCCAGGCTCCGTCAACTACAGGATATCTCACCTCAGGGTCAGCTTGTTATCTGATCATCCAATGGGGTATTCTGGCCTTACCACCGTATTGTCCCCTGGCATACGAGGAACAGGAAGTGTTGACTAAAAGGCTTTTACAGCATTTGTAGAGTCTAACCCCCTCACTCACTGTTATTATGTGTATGAACTCCAGTGGTGCTATAGATACCGTACGTTGGTGTACATAAGGATATACCTTATGGCATTTAGCAGAGTTTCCCATTAATTATGCATTCCATGAGAGTAATTTATATTTTATCAAACAAGTCATTTATGGGTTGTGCGGAAGTCCCTCATTTCTGTTCCCTGAGTAGAGGTTCTATATTTGCCTCAGTCCCATCTTCCATGGCACCATTATCCACCTCTCCCCATCTTAGGTGACCAGGGTTCCTTTAGATTAGGATGTTTGTTTATTCAATTTGTTGTGCTCCATTATACCTCTATCTTCATAGGCTGCTTCTCATGCCACCAATGAGGTTGTAAAGGTTACTGTCAGTCTGTGTCAAATATACTCCAGCAATGTGAATTGATGATCATTTTTATTCCTTTGCATGAAGTTGCAGGTCCCAACTCATATCCTCAAAATGTGAGTAGTTTTCAGTTGTGCTAGGTTGGATAACGCCATTATAATAAATGGGCTAACCCAGTAGAAAGTCAAAGGACCTGGGTGTCGATCGATATAAAAAACAGTGGTCCTAGACAATCCTTAACTATACTCAATTTCTATTTCTGTAAACAATTCATAGACGCTGGATGCACATTCATAAAGATAAAGAAATCATCAGATCATAAATCGGAGGCCACTGAAGATTAGTTAAATTGCAAGCATCAATTTATTTGTGCTGAGTATTCATTCAAATGAACCATATATATAAAGGCATAATATGCAGCATATGATATTGACACGGTTATTGTCAAAGGGAGAAAGAAAAAGTGTGAAAGTAAATGCTCATGTGGAGAATAGAAAATGAAGATGAAAATCATCAAAAAGGCATAAGGTAACAATTCAAATATGTTATGGCAAAAGGGGATCCGGAACAAAATGTGTGACAGGACCGGTATCCCTACAGTATCGGGCCTACCCCTCCACACAATTTCAATTTCCGTTAACTTTTCAAAGATTCTTGTCACAGTGTAACTTCATCTGTGGTTGGGGCATACAGATTTCAAGTTTAGGTTGATATCATTCACTGTGATTTCTGGGTGAGGGTAGAACCTGTGACGCACCAAGATTTGTAACCAATTCCCCGCATCCTATACATTGGTCTGTGCAGAGGTATGTAGCTTCCTTGAGATATCTTGAATCACCTCACAGGGGACTCTTACTCATTTTAACGTAAATAAAATGCAGAACCTCCTTAAATGTCAACTGTTTCTTACTTTGTTCATCCTTTGCCTCATTTTCTGTTTCACTATACAAACGCAGGACTCTATGTCCCTACATTCTCTCTTTTCAGATATATTCCTTGCATATTGCTGTTTTTCTCTTATTGTTTTCTTCTTACATCCACCGCTGTTCCAATTCTGAGTGTTGTATCTCCTTCAATCTTTTTCTAGTAACATTTTTGTTGTTTTTCATCTTTTCCCTATGGTCCCAACTTCCCTTCCCTCGTTTAAATGGTAATCAGCTGATTATGTTTAGGATTTTCAGTCTTTTCTTTCTCTTTACACCTTCAACGCCTTCTTACTCAGCCCCAAATCCGGTTCATTCCTGTTTTCTCCATTTGCCACTGTTTCCCTATATTTCTCTTCATCTTTCCACCTTCCTTTTCTGTATTTCCTTCTCTTGCTCTAGGCCAAAGTCAGATGAAGAAAACTAAGTCACAGTGCCTTGAACTGAGTGTCTGTGCCCACCACCTCAAACCACCAGCACAAATTGAGCAACAGTGTTTTGAAGGAAAGAATTGAAAGAAGGGGTCTGATGAGAAGGGGCCGGCACCAGGTTAGGTTGGCTCTTGTCGTTAATCCACTTGAGGTTTCAGCTTCACTAAGACAAGTGGATAAACTGACTAGCACTAAATGCCTTTTTATGAAAGACACAGTTTTCGTTGATGATGCCTTCCCAGAGTTACCAATACCTGGGGTATTGGTAACTCCGTGGAGTGAGAATGGAATAAGAAGGGGTTATTTATGTATATGGATTTTAAATAGCGCAATGCTAGAGGAAAGACAGCGGAGGGACACCTAGTTGTACCAAGAGGGCACCCTGAGAAATTAATAATTAATGGAGAACTAGTAATTCCTTACCCAATTCCCCCAGTAACTTCTAATTTCCCAGGGGATTACTGGTGAAACCAGGCTCAGTCCCTGGGTGAGAAACACAAGGTCAGCAGACAATTCTCTGGTTCATTTATGCGGTTATTAGCTTGGGTTACCAGCCCTGCAGTAACCCAAAGAGTCCCTTAGTTGTAATTGATTGTGGCCACCCTTTGAATCAGTTTGGTATCGTCTTTGCATATGCTAACGTCATGTAAAGAGCATACACTTTTCTGCAGGGACAACCTAGTAAGAGGGGTTTATATAGCTGCATGTTTTGTTTTTTGGCAATCTTCAAGAAATTATATGGTAGTCTTTGCAAACGTCATTAAGTTATGAAGTGTTTGCCTTTCCCACATTTACATGAAAATTTTGACTTATGTAACCACCTATTTCATCAGAGGTAAATCGCCACACATAAATGTTGCAGATGTTTGCCTTTGTGCATTAAAAAACGACTGTACAAGGGTACATTTGCAGAGGACATTTGCGCAACTTGGTTAGATTTCCTTAAAGTGAGTGAATATGATCATGCATTGTGGTGAAAATGATTTTGTAGTGGGCAAGAAACATCCCTGGTGAAGGCCACCTTAAACTGGAAAATTGTGATAACCTCATCAGGTAATTGGGCAAAATTTTGATGAAGTAATAACTTGCTTGAACAGTCCTACCCATCATAATGAGCAAATGGGTTCATTCAATAACAGTCAATAAATTGCTGTATATTTCGTCAAAAACTGCAATTCTGGTAAAAACAGTGCAAGCAGTGCTGTACCATAAAATGATAGGGCACAGTATGTGAAAAGGCCTCTGAGTCTCCCTTTTTTTACACATATGCATTGGTCTTGGCTGAAATGGGGTCCTTCTGAAAGGTTTGGGGGCCTCTGAAGGTTTGGACTCACTTAGCATAGCAGGAGCTGCCAGGGCCCGTGTTACGCTCTTGGTGGAAAGGCTGCGGCAAAAATACCATGTACCGGTGGCGCTAAACTGGGGGTCCAGGAGGTGCAGCATCCCCATAAAACTTAAAAACGATTAGCTAGAGAACAATAAAGGGGCCACTCAAATGCTTTTCTTTGAGCATTAATTGTTTTGCTTTCAAATAGAGTGTGATATATATACAATGCCTTTAGTGTGGTGACGTTACGGGTCAGCACCCCCATTCTAAAAATGGTTCCAATTGCACTGCACGGCAGCCATATCTAGTGGATAGTTTACTCTGCCCGGTAATTTGCACAATAACCAACAGAAAAATTGTTTTTGTCGGTATGTCTGCTTTCTTCAACTAGAAACAACGCATGCAAGAGACTCTCGTAGAATTACTTGAGATGTACAGTATTACCAGCATAGCCTTCGGTATTAGCAGTGCATCTTTAAGTAATTCCGTCAGTGTCTTTATAATGGCCCGAGCTTAACAAATGTCCATTCACCCAAGGTTGCCAGGTATTTTTCTGCTAGAATTGGGAAAACAAAAGTCATTGATTAATACATTTGTAAAAATGTCTGTGCCTACTACTTGTCCCAATGTTATGTTATGTGTGGTGAGTTAGCGTTTCAGCTCCTAGTGCTGGCACACGCGCCAGAAATGTCGGCTCCAGCGCTCGTGCAGGAAGGCGGTCAGCATAGAAAAATATCTGCTCTTCAAACACCTCTCCGCCACCGGACCCCCAGAGGACAAAGCAGCTGCGGTGGCTGTATTGAACGCACATTTTGACCCGCAACAGAATCCTGATTTCGAACATTGTAAGTTGAGGCAAGCGAGGCAAAGGGAAGGAGAATCAGTGGACTCTTTTCACGCACGGATGAGGGAGCTTGCTAGCACTCACCTCATAGGGGACAGGGCCGCAGAAGAAATCAGGGCACAACTGATTCTGGGGATCCGCAGTAAAATCCTGCGAGGCCTCATCCCAAGGCAGCCGAACATACCAATGAACAGCATACTGGTGTTGGCACAGTCCCATGATCTTTCAGCCACGCGTGCAGAAGAAATGGACCTTGCGCTCATGCGCAATACAGAAAAGGGCATCGCAGTCAAGATCGAACGTGCCGATGCCGTCAGGATGCAGGACAGGACCAAGAAACCAAGAGATCGCGCACTGCCAACCCCAAAAGGCCAATGTGGATACTGTGGTTATGAGGAACATACCCCGCAGTCATGACCAGCACAAGGGAAAACATACACCAAGTATGAAATTGTGAACCATTTCGCCTCGGTGTGCAGAAAGAAAGCACCACAAAAAGAAGGCAAAAGACCCAAGCCTATGCGGAGACTGGTCTGTCAACCATCGAGCGTCTCGCTATCGTCCTCACCAGGAAGAAAGACGACGGGCACAACCGTCTACCAAGCAGACAACACCTCGTCAGATGAGGAAGGAGAGACGTACCTAGTATCTTTCACCCAAGCCCTGAAAAGACGGAGACATCCCCAACCCCAGTGCACGGAGCAAATAGCAGGGTCAGAAGTCAATGCAGTGATAAACACGGGAGCGTCGGTTACCGTCATGGGAATTCAAAAATACAACAAATTGAAGCCCAAGCCAGAGCTGCGACCCTCAAAGACAAAGATCTTCGCCTATGGGAGTGATTTGCCATTACCCCTCCGAGGCAAAATGAGCGTGCCTGTGCGTTCAGAAGACAACGAAATCACGGTTGACATCCATGTCATCAACCAAGAGGCAGACACACTGCTGAGCAGCCACGCAGCAGAAGACCTGGAGCTAGTGAAGTTCGCCAGAAGCGTGCAAGGTGACCAGACCACAGAACTACTCAGTCAATTTAAGGATCTGTTCGAGGGGCTGGGACGGATAAAAAAAGCTCCAATCAAACTGCACAAAGACCCAACCATCATGCCGACGGCACTGAGGCACAGGAGGATTCCCTTCCACCTCCGACCGCTGGTGGAAGAAGAGCTGCAGAAGCTAGAAAACCAAGGGGTCATAGAGAAGGTCTCAGGGCCCACACCATGGGTGTCCCCCATGGTGATTGTTGAAAAGCCTCGCCAACCAGGGAAAATAAGACTCTGCATTGACATGCTCCTTCCCAACAAGGCCATTCAGCGCAAACGCCACATTACGCCGACCATGGACAACATTGTGGCGGACCTGAATGGGTCCAGGTGGTTTTCTAAATTAGACCTGAATGCAGGCTAACACCAGCTGGCACATGCAAAAGGAAGCTGGTACATAACCACCTTCAGCATGCACCTAGGACTCAGAAGAACCTGAATTTCGGCATATCTTCAGCCACCGAAATCTTCCAGAATGCAGTCAAAGAGATCCTGGTCGGGCTGCCGGGCGTACTAAACGTGAGTGACTACATCCTCATCCACTCACAGACAGCTGAGGAACACTTCTGGCACCTGAGAGCCACGCTGCAAAGGCTCCAGGACCATGGGGTCACCTTACATCGGGAGAAGTGTCTGTTGTTCCAACAACGAATAGAATTCTTCGGCTACAAGTTCACGCAGGATGGAATCCAGGTCGACCCCCAGAAATCCCAGGCCATCAAAAATGCAGCTGCACCCCTCACAGTAGCTGAAGTTCGCACCTTCCTTGGGATGGCCACATACTGTGGCCGCTTCATCCCGGACCTAGCCACCATTGCGGAGCCACTCCGAAATCTCACACGAGCAGATGCCATGTGGCAATAAGGCCCGGCAGAAGAAGCAGCATTTCAAGCAGTCAAGAGTGCTCTCCTCGACCACACCACGCTGGTGTATTTCAACCCCACTAAACTGACTGAAATACTAGTAGATTCCAGCCCCGTAGGCCTAGGGGCCATCCTTACCCAGAGCAAGAGCCGGGACAGTGGGCTACCCTAGCATACGCCAGCAAAGCGTTCTCCCTGACCAAGAAACGATATGCCCAGATTGAGAGGGAAGCCCTAGCCATCCGCTGGGCGTGCCGGCATTTTCATTTGTACACATGTGGGCACCCATTCAAGATCATTACGGACCATCAACCTCTAGTACCGTTGTTTAAAGGATCGGCGCCTCACCCCCTGCCATGCATCGAACGATGGGCCATTGGACTCCAGCAGTACGAGATTGACGTGGCATACCGGCCGGGCGCCAAAACCCTGCTGATTTCCTCTTGAGACACCCGGGGCCAGCAGAGGACGGATGTGAAGAACAGGGCACTGACCCCACGGAGGCCCACTTGCACATGATCTCAGCACTCACGTGCCCTCGAGCGCTGACCGTTGAGGAGGTGGCAGCTGCTGCAGAAGCAGACCCAGTTATTGCCAAGGTCCGAGCAGCCGTCCAAGGAGGGCACTGGCATCAGTTCCCACAATCAGCCAACTCATGGGCAGGCCCAGAGAAGCAGAATCTAATACACATGTGGAGGGTCAGGAATGAACTGAGCGTTACCCAACAAGGATTCCTGCTGAGAGGCTCTCGGATTGTGATCCCAGCGTCACTCCAGTCACGAGCGACTCAACTCGCCCACGGAGGACACCAAGGGGTAGAGAAGATGAAGGCCCGCATGCAAGAGAAAGTCTGGTTCCTGGGTATGGATGACCGTGTTGACGAGACAGTTCAGAGGTGTCCCTCCTGTCAGGTGACAAGTGGCCCTGAAAGACCCGTGCTGCACATCCACACCGAAGAGCACTGGAAGAATCCATGGAAGAAGCTGGGTGTGGACTTCGGGAGCTTCCCGGATGGCAGAGTTACTCTGGCTCTGATCGACAGCTACTCGAAGTACCCAATCGTGGAGGTTGTCCCCTCAATCAATCAATCAATCAATCAATCATGGAATTTATATCGCGCACTACTCACCCGGAAGGGTCTCAAGGCGCTAGGGAGAGGGGGTCTGCTACTGCTCGAACAGCCAGGTCTTGAGCTGTTTCCTGAAGGCGAGGTGGTCCTGGGTTAGCCGCAGGCGGACGGGCAGGGAGTTCCATGTCTTAGCCGCCAGGTAGGAGAAGGATCTTCCTCCGGCGGTGGCTCTCTGGATGCGAGGGACGACGGCGAGGGCGAGTTTCGCGGATCGTAGCAGGCGGGTGGGCGTGTAGAAGGTCAGGCGGTCGTTGAGGTACTTTGGGCCTAGGTCGTGGAGGGATTTGTGTGCGTGGGTGAGGAGTCTGAACGTGATCCTCTTGTTGACAGGGAGCCAGTGCAGGTCTCTCAGGTGGCTCGAGATGTGGCTGCGACGGGGGACGTCCAGGATGAGTCGGGCGGAGGCGTTCTGGATACGCTGAAGTCTTTTCTGTAGCTTGGCTGTTGTACCGGCATAGAGGGTGTTTCCGTAGTCTAGTCTGCTGGTGACGAGGGCCTGGGTGACAGTCTTCCTGGTCTCGGTCGGGATCCATCGGAAGATCTTGCGGAGCATGCGGAGGTTGTGGAAGCAGGATGAGGAGACGGCGTTGACTTGTCTAGTCATCGAAAGGGAGGAGTCCAGGATGACGCCCAAGTTGCGTGCGTGGTACGTTGGCTTGGGTGCGGTGCCTAGGGCCGGGGGCCACCAGGAGTCGTCCCATGCGGAGGGCGACGGTCCCAGGATGAGGACTTCTGTCTTGTCCATGTTCAACTTCAGGCGGCTGATGTTCATCCACTCGGCGACGTCTTTCATCCCTTCGTGTAGGCTGGCTTTGGCGGTGTCGGGGTCTCTGGTGAGGGAGAGAATCAACTGGGTGTCATCGGCGTAGGAAATGATGTTGAGGTTGTGTTGGCATGCGATGGCAGCGAGGGGTTTCATGTAGATGTTGAATAGAGTAGGGCTGAGCGACGATCCTTGCGGGACGCCGCAGATGACTTTGGTGGCCTCAGATCGGAACGGGGGGAGGCGTACTCTCTGTGTTCTGCCGGAAAGGTATGAGATGATCCATTCCAGAGCCTTCCCCTGGATGCCGGTGTCGTTGAGGCGTTGGACTAGGGTGCGGTGGCAGACAGTGTCAAATGCTGCGGAGAGGTTAAGGAGGATGAGTGCCGCTGTTTCACCGTTGTCGAGCAGGGCTCGGATGTCGTCGGTGGCTGCAATGAGGGCGGTCTCGGTGCTGTGGTTGGCTCTGAATCCGGACTGCGATGGGTCGAGGGCTCCGTTCGTCTCGAGGAAGGCGGCCAGTTGCTTGTTGACGATCTTCTCGATGACTTTGGCAGGGAAGGGAAGGAGCGAGATGGGGCGGAAGTTCTTGAGGTCGGTCGGGTCCGCTGTTGGTTTCTTCAGTAGTGCGCTGAGCTCGGCGTGCTTCCAGCTCTCCGGGAAGGTGGCTGTGTCGAAGGAGGTGTTGATGATGTCTCGGAGGTGGGGAGTGATGGTAGAGGCGGCCTTGTTAAAGACATGGTGGGGGCATGGGTCGGTCGGAGATCCGGAGAGGATGGTGTTCATCATGCGTGTCGTGTCTTCGGGGGTCACTTCGGTCCATGTCTGGGGGATGGCGGCGGGGTGTGTAGCTTCGGTCGATGGGTGCGGGGGTGGAACGCCAAAGCTGTTGTGGATGTCGGCGATCTTGCGGTGGAAGTACGAGGCGAGGGAGTCGCAGAAGTCCTGCGAGGGAGTGATGTCGTTGTTGCCGGTGCTGGGGTTGGAGAACTCCTTGACGATGTTGAAGAGCTCCTTGCTGTCATGGGCGTTCTTGTCCAGTCGTTCCTTCAGAGATTTCTTCTTGGTGGTGCGGATGAGCTGGTGATGTCTGCGGGTGGCGAGTTTGAGGGCGGTCATGTTGTTGGTGGTCTTGTCGAGGAGCCAGGCCTTCTCGAGGGTGCAGCAGGCCTTCTTGGAGTCCTTGAGTTCGTTGGTGAACCAGGGGGCCTTCTTGCTTCTGGGCCTGGTGAGTGGGTTCTTCAGTGGGGCGAGGTCGTCGGCACAGGAGGTCAGCCATTGCGTGAGGTCGAGGGCTGCTGTGTTAGGGTCCGTTGTCCTGATAGGTGGGTTCTGGCTGAGGGAGGTGGTGAGCTGGTCGACGGTGATCTTGCTCCAGTTTCTGTGGGGAACCTGCTTCGGGTGGTGGTGGACCGTGTTCTTTTTGAAGCTGAAGTGGACGCAGCTGTGGTCAGTCCAGTGGAGTCCGGTGCAGTGGCTGAAGGTGACGTGCTTGCTGGATGAGAAGAGAGGGTCGAGCGTGTGGCCGGCGTAGTGGGTGGGGGAGTAGACCAGTTGCTTGAGTCCGAGGTTGGCGAGGTTGTCCAGCAGGGCGGTGGTGTTGCGATCGTTGTTGTTCTCCAGGTGGAAGTTGAGGTCCCCGAGGAGGATGTAGTCGGTGGAGGGGAGGGCGTGAGGGCTGATGAAGTCTGTGATGTCTTCGCTGAACTGTGCGCGTGGTCCCGGGGGTCTGTAGATGAGGGTGCCTCTGAGGGTAGTCTTGGGGTCGGTGTGGATCTGGAAGTGCAGGTATTCGGCGGCGTTGAATGCGTCGATGCAATCAGTCGAGATGCTAATGGTGCTTTTGTGAACGATGGCGATGCCCCCTCCGGTCTGGTTGATGCGATCCTTCCTGATGATCTTGTAGCCGTCCGGGATGGCTATGGCGATGTCGGGGGCTGAGGAGGCGTTCATCCAGGTTTCTGTGAGGAAGGCGACGTCTGGAGATGCGGTGTCGAGGAGGTTCCAGAGTTCCACGGCGTGTCTGTGGACGGAGCGGGTGTTGACCAGGATGCACTTGAGGTGGTTGCTGTTGTCCGTCTTGGTGGGCGTAGTGCCTGTTCGGAGGCAGGAGAAGTTGCAGGATCGGCAGACGAAGGGTCCATGGGTGCGTCGCGGGGACGCTTGGTAGCATCCAGGTGCTCGGGCGGTGTTGAGTGCGATGAGCGTGGCGAAGTCGTAGGTCCTGCGGGGGGGCTGGCGGGCGCAGGGACCAGGGGGTCTGGCGCTGGGCGCGGTCCAGGCGCGGACGGGCGCAGACAGGCTTACCTTTGGCGCACCTTCGGCGCTCAATCGGCGCTCCCGCTGCGCGCGTCCGCTGCGCGGTCGCTGAGGGGGCGTCATAAGTAGGAGCCGGGAGGGAGGGTCAGCCGGGAGGCGGGAGGACCAATGGGAGAGGAGGGGAGGCGGAGCTACGGGTCAGCGGCGGCGGGAAGCACGGAGGTGACCGGGGCAGCGGGGCCGGTGAG
Source organism: Triturus cristatus (assembly GCF_964204655.1). Taxonomy (NCBI): domain Eukaryota; kingdom Metazoa; phylum Chordata; class Amphibia; order Caudata; family Salamandridae; genus Triturus; species Triturus cristatus. The sequence continues at coordinate 805,652,238 of NC_140594.1, read as the reverse complement.
GAGCGGGGGCAGAGGCAGCAGGCTGCGGGCAGAAGGCGAACCTGAGGAAGATGCGGAGGGCAGCGGCGTAGAGGAGGTGAGCGGAGGTCTTCAGCAATCAGGGAGCGGCCAGGCAGCAGGTAAGTCAGCAGGCAGGCAGGCGAGCGGCAGAGCAGCGTGGAGGGAGCGACCGCCTGCGAGGGCACAGGGGTCACCTTCTCCCACGTCGGCCCCGTGCTGGAAAAGATATTCAACATGTTTGGATGCTCAAAAGAACTCCGAAGTGACAACGGAGCCCCGTTCCAAGGGCATGAGTTACAGGAGTTCATGCAACGCACAGACGCATCACCCCGCAATGGCCCCAAGCTAACGGTGAGATCTAATGATTTATGAGGACAATCAACAAAGCCCTATGCATCGCCGTTACTGAGGATGCCGATCCGGAACAGCACCTACAGAAGTTCCTGCTGGAATACCAGAGCACCCCTCAAAGCTCCATGCGTCAGGCACCATGGGCGCTAGTGTTCAATGGGTTCCGCCGCGATGGCCTTCCTATCGCCCCAGGGTGGATACCCCCTCCCTTTGATGAAGAAGGCGCCCTCCAGAGGAGGAGACAATGCAACATCACAGCCAGAGAAACCCAAAGAGCCGTGCCTCGTCAGCTGCAACGACGGGACACCGTCATCATGAGGGACCGGAGTCCCGGAGGGAAGTTCCGAACCCGCTATGAACATGGCTACTGGACTGTGACCGACGTGAAAGGAACCATGGTGACAGTTAACAAGGAAGGAGAAGTAACCCACAACATCTCATGGATCAAACAGGTGGTCAACCCCGAACACTGTCCTGGAGCAACCAGCAATCCTGGAGAGCCGAGGGCGACCCACGTGGAGCCAGGAGAGGCAGAGAACTACAATTCAGAGCCTGCATCCCCACCGAGAGCCCCTGAAGCGACCCAAGGGCCCCCAGAGACACCGCCACAGCCCAACGAATCAGCCATGGAACCCAGGTCCAGCCGTGGCCAGCACAGGTATGCTTTGAGGAGCAATCCCCAGCCGAGCACTCGCCTGAAGGACTTTGCCTGCCAAGTAAGTGAGCTATGAGGCACTTGACATCCAGTCAAGGACTGAGTTGAGATGGGATATGGTGAGTTAGCGTTCCAGCTCCGAGTGCTGGCGCACGCTCCGGAAATGTCCGGCCCCAGCAGTTGCGCCGGAAGGCGGAGCACGTAGATAAATAACGAGGGTCATGACCGCATTAGGCAGTCTGCTGCGAACACAAGGCTGAGTGTGAGCGTCAGTTTTATATCTGCGGCGCGTCTGCATAGTGCGCCAGGCCTCACGCGGCCCCGGGCTAGACACATCACATTATGCAACGGCCCGCCACTACCTTCATCCCTATATCTTAATAATTGTATGGGGGGTAGGGGTGGGGGGCATGAGGGTATAAAACACTGCTTAATTTGAATCAGTTGATGCAGGTGGGACCCACCGTCACTCATTTTTGGGGACTGGCACTTCTTTTTCCTCATTAGACTTTCACCAAGAGCAAGAGAGAGAGAAACACAGAGGAAAGAAGGTGGAAGAGAAAGACGTGAAAAAAGTAACAAAGATAGAAAGCAGGAAGGAAAAAGAACCTGAAAGAGTGATTTAAACTGGCATGGAGTGTGTGGTGGTGGATGAAAGAGGCGCGAGAAGGAACCGAGAATCCATGACCTCGGTGTCCATAACCCCGACAATCCATAGCACCAGCCCAAGGCTTCTGAGCGAAACCTTGGCACTTACTTGCACTCACTCTTTTACAAATTAAGCCCTGGTATGAAATATTCATAACCTGCTGGTGACCCCCCTTCTCGGAGAAGCAGACCATGTGTTGAACTGCAGGAAACCATGGCAAACCCTGAACAGATTAGGAGGTTGCAGCCTTTTGGAACTGTGAACCTCAGCTGGAACTTCCTGCTGCCCGCCTTCTTGGGTTCGGGGGCTTCAGGTCTCGTTGAGCCCGGCGCTGCCTCGCGCGCCGATGATCACTTGTGACAGACAGCTTTGAAGGCGTCGCGCGGCTGATGAGCCACTCACGAGCTGCATGCGGGTCTTGTAAAGTGTTCCTGAACTCTGCAAGCACAGGCCTGTGGAAAGCACCAAATCGGTGCAACCTGCGTTTCATTTCGTACGATAATCTACAATGGCAGGTTTTAAGATCTGCTAATTCAAGGCGGGGGGAATGTAACGGATCGCAGTACTTCAACCATCTGTTGACCTAATTTCGTCAAGACTTTTGAAAGGGCCCCCAAGAGGGGCTCCTGTTGACGTCTCTTTAGAGAGGAAAGGAGGGGGTGGGGGACATGGTGCCGTGTACTTGGTACGGGTTCTCTGCTTCACGCGCTCTGGGTGGCTCCGTGCGTGTGTCAGGAGAGTGAGCTAACATATCGCACAATGAGGCCTAAGTTACCCCTCTCACTTGGTAGGTCCTGCCTATTGAACCGGAAGTGGGGCAAAAATTGAAAAGTAGGTTCTTTGCCCGTGCTAATGGTAAGAAAGGAGGTTGCTTTTGCACACAGCCTGGATGTTTTGTACTACCCCTCAGCATTCTGTTCAGCTTTTCCGTGATTATCACCCAGGTTCACACTTTTTCAGTTCCACTGCATCCATAGGTAGACGAACTCATAACGGAAGGGACAGAGAACCTGATAAATAAACCAACAAGGGCACTCTCTGATAGACATGTTGAGACGCCAACACTGAGAGACACTAGGAAAAATGTGGACACGGGCTCAGGAAAATGTGGTCACAGGGTGAGGACAGACACCGGGAAATACATGCACGGAGAGGCCCCATGAGGCACGGGACACATCATCGACAAGGGGAGACACAGACACAGGAAGACTGTGACACTGGGACATAAAGTCCAAATTGAAGGTTTTTTTCTGGGCATGAAACACTATTAATGTTCATTATTCTGGATTTCCACTCACCGGACTTTTTGCTGCTACTGTACCTTTTAAGAAGGCAGTAGAAATGTTCTGGTTATAGTTGGAAGGAAACCTTAGTTAGTACAATTGTTCGTATATTACTCTTTCTGTAATCCGTTATTTCTGCTCAAGTGTGCTCTACACTTAATTTCCGAACAGAATTATGTAATTACAGATGGAGCTTTTGCGAGCTCTCGACCGGCCAATCGAAAGCTGATTACAAAAAGCTTAGAACATGATCGGTCATTTGATGTTCAGACTGTGAAAAAATCAACGTGGTTTCACTTTCTACCAAGGAGAGCCACTGGCTAATTGTACCCCTGCTGGACTGGCAGTGTGTGGCACAAGGAAACCCCGATCTGGGTTGCGGGACAGTGATCTGCTAATGCTATGAGGGCTGGGAAATGCTTGGGCCAGCCCGTTCTGAAATCAGCCCAGAGGAAGTGTAAGCCATGTTCTTCTAGCCACCTTGACGATGTGCTGCTTCCATACTCTTATCACATTCACTATTATGTGAGTTCCACTTAATTTTTTCCCCAACATTTTAAAAAAGATTTCTTCAAGCAAAAATCCCACTTTCTCTTCTAAAGAGGTACAGACTAATTAGGCTAGACTTGTTGCAACAGCAGGTAGTAATCCCTATCATTTTCCACAGCTGCTTCTAGATTCATGTCAAGCTCTGAGCTGTCCTTCTCATTTGGGTGACCTAGGTGCTGCTCTTGCTTAATAGATGTCTCTAGTGATTACTGTCTAATTATTTGGAACAAACGGAGTGTTCAAAAGCATCTGGGCCTTTGGGGTACACCCAGGGCTTTAAGTGGGCCGGGTCTCACCGGTGCCGAGCAGCAGGGAGTTTTTTAAAGGAGGCCTCGAAACGGGTCCCTATCGGGCTCTGTTTTGTGCCCTTACCGGACTGCAGTGAGTGCATGCACATCGATGTGCGCGTGCTCACACTGCTCACTTCTCACTAGTGGAGAAGTTACGTCATGACGTCATGCAAGGTGAGCGTTGTAGAGGAAGGGAAGTCTTTTAACCCCTTCGCTGCGGCGCGAATTCCGCCGCAGCACTGGGAGGGTGAGGGGTGAGCGCGGCGCCGCCATGCTCATGACGGAACCACGTCGTCATGAGTCACGGGCGAGCTGTGCTCATGACGGCGTGGTTCCGTCACAACTCCGCCCACTCTCTAATTCGCCCGCACAGGCGGGGAATTAGAGCCGCGTGGGAGGAGCGGCCGCCAACGGCCGCAGCATGACGGAACCACGCCGTCATGAGCACACGCCGCCCGTGGCTCATGACGGCGTGGTTCCGTCATGAGCGCACAAGGGGTTAAAGAGTCATTTTCTCTCTGGATTTCCCTTCTCTTTTTGAAACTCAGGGGCAGCAACATTGTCGTGGTGTCACCAGGGCTTTAAGTGGAAGCTTTATCAATATTATATACAAGCCATATTTGCTGCTACTTTATCTTAGGCAGCTAACAACCATTGACAAAAACAATAATCCTGACTTGTTGTAGGTATGATGTTCCTTGCTTTATGGTATATCCGGATGCAATGACAAACAGCTAAATACAAGTCGGGCGGCACACTATGCTGAGTGCAGAATTTTAGCATACGTGTTTTAAGCCACGCCCTAATTACACTGGCTACGCCCCTTTGAGAGACCCCCCCTGGGAGAGATTGTAACTAGCAATACAGGGAACCCAGGGCCTATTTTAATTAAAAAGTTGCCATTTGTGCTGCCGAGCTAGACACGAAAACATTCTTCTCGCATTGGGTCTTAAATTTGTACAGTGAAGAGATAGATACATTTTCTGTACTGACTGTAGGGTCATAGAATGAACACCTATTCGTTTTCCCAATGCTTTTCTTGTTGATTACTAGCAGATTATTAGTTCAAAGTTATAGGTAGTAAAAGTATGTTACTTGATATTGTGCTAACAATCAGTTCCAAACATGAGCATCAAGGAAAAACCTTATTATGTGCTGGAGATATTGAAGTGTTTTACCTGTTTTTAAAGCCTGGGTTAGGGTACGTATTCCCCAAATGACCAAATTAAAACCTTGCAAAAGTATCCCATTCCCAAAACAAGTATAGTCAGTGCTTAATATTTCCAAAACAAATATAAGTGGTTGCGGGTGGTGGGCACTGTCGGGACCGCCCAGGTAGGCCTGTGTAAGCGTCGCGCTATACTGGCAGGCGCGACGGCACTATAATGAACAGACATGCACACATTGCTGCTGGGTACCAGCCGGAAGTCACGAGCGATCCCAGCCCCTTTATTTAAGCTCTCTGGCCACGCCTGGCCAGAGAGTGATACATAGTGTGCATATGTTTCCAGGGTACGGGCCACGCTGGGAGGTGATGCCAGGATAAGCTAGACCGCTACATCCCATCCCAAATCAGTTCTTTTAATCAGCAAAACTTAAAACAATTAACACACACAATCAGCAAGTCTTTGGTTTGGTCGAGGGTTAGGCCTGAGTACGTATCGATGTTGGTGACCACTCTGGCACTTTGTGGGGCTTGCCATTTCTCCTCCGCCAGCCGCCGTCTTGGGGCTGTGTTCGGCAACTGGTGTTGACGCTGCCGGACTCCGGGCTAGGTCATCAGTGGAGCTGGGTTCCATCTCTCCATACATGGCATCTCCACTCGTTGTTTGTTCGGAGTTCTGCCCCTTGATGTCCGCCACAGGTACCCTCTTGAACCATGATATGTTTCGGGTTATTACTTCTCCGTTCCGCTCGGCAGTGATAGCTTTCCCTCGAACTGCCCTCACAGTCCACAACACTGCCTCGTAAGGAGTGCAGAATTTTCCTCCGCTCCTGCAGTTTTTTATTAGGACAGCACATATCGGCATCAGTGTTCGGGTTCATGCTCTTCTTTGGTGACTTGCCTTCTCGTTGTTCACCAATCTCCTAGCTTGGGTGCTTGCAGGGTCATATGGCTCTTGCTCCCAGTTATCAGCCATGGGAAGAGTGTCACGTCGGGGTCCTGCCAGCATCAGGGACCACGGAGACCTCTGCGTTGTGCAGTGGGGGGTGCTGCGGTACTCCCGTAGAAATTTCTGGAGCGTTACCTCCGGATCTGTTTGTTCAGCTCCCGCTATGCGTAGAATCTTGTTCACTGTCCGCATGAATCGTTCTACTTAACCATTGGCTTGTGGCCACTGCGGAGTGATACAGTGATGTTTTATCCCTAGCCGAGTTAAGAAGTCCTTGAACTCACTGGCCTGGAATGGGGGACTGTTGTCCGTTTTGATTACGTGTGGTAATCCAAATAGTGCAAATGCTTTTTCCAACACTGGCTGCAGGTAGTTAAACGCAGTGGATGGCAGGACTTCTACGAAGGGATACATTGTGTAACTATCAACCAAGACAGCCGTGACTCTTCTATCTGGGAAGCTCCCAAAATTGAGGCTCACCCATGTCCAGGGCGACGGAGCAGGGTCTTTGGTTATTAAGGGTGCTGGTGCTTCTGGATTCCCGGTCAGTTGACAGGCTCTACAATTTCGCACAACAGTGTCTATTGCTTCTTCTAACCCAGGGAACCACACCTTTTCCCTCATTCTGGACTTCATCCATCCTGTGCCCTGATGGCCTTCATGTGCCAATATGGTCACTCGCTCTTGGAGGCTTGGTGGAATGACGATGCGTGATCCTCTCAGTATTATACCACACTCAGTGATGCTGAGATCATCTCGGATTCTCTAGACTTTTCCCAGCCGGGTCCGGTCATGATCGTTCCATCCATGAACGTCCTGGAGAAAACCTTCCCACGATCCTTTCTGCATAGCGTCCGTTAGTCTTTCGAGAACCATGTCGGTGTCCATGTGGGTCATAATCTCTTCTATGGAGAGCGCTCGTGGGCACGACCATTGGGAAATCATATTGACGAACTCTTCGGTCCTCATCTCTTGGTCAGAGTTCATTTCTGCGGGATGTGCGGGATGACACGACAGGAAGTCAGCTGGCTTCTTCGCACCTGGCCTGTACACCAGCTCTAGCTGATAATGTTGAAGTTGGATCACCCACCGCTCGATTCAGGGTGGTGGGTGAGGTGCAGTCTCCTTGAATAGCGGGAGCAGCGGTTGATGGTCTGTTACCACAGTGAATGGATGTCCACTGCCATACAGATGTAAGTGGTTACATGTCCATTTAATAGCAAGTGCCTCCCGTTCAATTTGAGAGTAGCGGGTTTCAGTTGCAGTCAGTGCTTTGCTCGCAAATGCCAGTGGAACCCAGGTCCCTGGTTCGGTTTCTTGAGTTAGCGGGGCCCCCAGCCCCACCGGACTGGCATCCACTATCAGTTCTGTTGGCCGAGTCTTGTTGAAATATGCCATGGTCATGCTTTCCAGCAGCGCCGACTTCACTTTGCGGAATGCTTCTTCCTTTTCCCGAGTCCATCGCCAGACGGACTCCTTCTTGGTCAGGTTTCGCAGTGGCTCTGCGATGGGGCAAGGTTCGTAATGAATCTCTGCAATATGTCGCCATGCCCAAGAAGCTCCTGACTTCTGATGCAGTTGTGGGAACAGGGGCGAGCTGGCTCGCTTGCGACTTTCTGGGGTCTACCTTTACCCCATCCTGACTGAACACGTATCCCAAAAACTCCATGGTTTTCTTGGAAAAGTGGCATTTTCTTTTGTGGAGAGTCACTCCATGCTCTGCTAGATGCTTTAAGGTGGCTCTGAGCCGACGGGGATGGTCCTCAATGGTTGCCAAATGTATTAAAATGTCCTCACTGAAATTAATGACCCCTTGAAGCCAGACATGATTTCTTTTACAGCATTCTGGAATATCTCTGCTCCTGATGATATTCCAAAGTTTAATCTCTTGTAGCGTTGAAGCCCTAAATGTGTTGAAAACGTGGTAATGTACCTGCTTTCTTTCGCCAGTTTCAACTGGTGGTAGCCAGCATTTAAGTCCAGTTTTGAAAACCACTGGGAACCGTTGAGGTTGGCCAGAATGTCGTCGACTGTCGGTGTCAGATGCCTCTCTCTCCTAATTGCTTGATTGGGCATTCTCATATCAATGCAGATCCTGATTTTCCATGGTTGCTTTGACTTTACGGCGATGACCATGGGGGATACCCAGGGAGTCGGTCCTGTCACTTTCTCTATTACTCCCTGCTGCTCAAGCTTCAGAAGTTCCTGTTCCACTAGATGAAATGGTATTCGTCGATGTCGTAGAGCGACTGGCTTCACCGCTGTGTCGATATGCAGTTTTACTGGCGGCCTCTTCATGCTCCCTAGGCCTTCAAATAACTGTGGGAACAGATCCAGGATGTCCTCTGTTTGAAGTGACTTCACTGCATTTGCAAATGTGAACAGGTTCAGATCTTCAGTGGTGTGACTTCCGACTAATATATCTGCTTCCCTGTCAACCACATGGAATGTAGTCGTAACCTCGTGATTTTCCGACTCGACTTGTACGGACAAGTTTCTTTTCAGGGGAAGTGGTGTCTGACTTCCGTATGTGAGGATTTTGACTTTGGACGGCATGAGCGCTGGTTTTGGATTTAGCTTCTTGTGGTGTTGGCACCCCATAACGTTCACCGACACCCCAGTATCGATAAGGGCTGTTACGGGTGATCTGGCGATTTCGATGGCGCATGTCGGTTGTGGACGTCGTCTTCTTTTGAGGTTGTTCACAAAAGATATGAGGTGGCACTCCTCTTCTTCATCTGAGGATGAATCTTCCAGACACTGTCGGTGGTGCTCCGCTACCATCAGTGTCCTTGAGGTGGCAGGTTCATCCAGCGTGAGGTGCCTCAACGCTCTGTCCTGGAGTCCCTTTGTTTCGCGTTCCTCCTCGGCATACGCTCGCAAAGTGGTTGGGAATTCCACATTTCGCACAGGTCTTGCCTCTTGCTGGGCAGTTGTCTTGGGGTGTTCTTCTTTCCCACAGTACACGCACTGTGGCCGTCGCAAGCTTCTATTGGGCCATCTCCCTCAGCCACCGCGAGTCATAATATGAACGGCATCCACTCTCTCCGTTTTGACTGTCACTGCCTGTTCGGTCGTTGGTTGAGTGCAGCTTCCATGGCAGTAGCTCGGACATCCGATAGTTCATGTGATCGTGCTAGAATCAGTATGTCTTCTAGAGAGATATGTGGCTGTCAAAGAATGAGGGTCCGCAGGTTTTTTTTGCGGCATCCTCGGATGGCCTGCACCCTTACTTTCTTGGCCTGGTCGTCTTCGGTACACGTGCCGGCCAATTCTCGTAGGCATGCGTGAAACGTGTCCATGGATTCCCCCTCTCTCTGACGGGCTTGTCAGAGTCTGAAGCGTTCATAATCGAGGTTGAGTTGAGGGTCAAAATGGGCGTTTAGGGCTCTGACCGCTGCATCGTAGTCCGTTTTTGCTCCTGGGTTTGGGAGGTGCACGAATAACTTGTATATTTCATCTCCTGCGAAATGTAACAACAGTGACCTTTTGACAGCACCATCTGTTTCCCCCGTTGCTATAAAATAGTTGTCGAGATGGCCAATCCACACTTTCCACCTGGGTGATGCAGTGTCAGGATCAATTAGTTCGCTAAAAGGTTGAAGTGTGCTGACTTGGGAATGCAGGTGAGGTGGCGGTGCTGCAGGGGCTACCGGTTGCTGTGCTGCTGCCTGGTCAGCCATGGTCAGTAGCTACCTCATGGCCCTCTTCAAATGCAGCTTCTACTTGCTGTCAATTATTAAGGGTGATGGATGTTGCTGCCAGTGCTTGTTGTCCCTTACTGCTCTGGTACTTGGATTTGCCAATGCTTGTTGTCCCTTTACTGCTATGGCACTTGGATTTGCCAATGCTTGTTGTGGTGTCGTTTCTATGTGGGCTGCAGCTGACTGTGGCAGTTCTGAGTGGATTGGCAGGGCGCTGGCAGCGCGCTCCTGCTACTGCGTTTGCTGGGCCTGGTGGCAGCAGGGTGTCATTGCGCATGCACGCATCTCCCACACTAACACGGGCTCAACCGGAGTCTTGAGCCGGGAGCACCAACCCATTAGAGGCTAAGCGTGCAGGCGGGCGCTGGGATCTCCGCTTGCATCCACTCACCAGCTGATGACCATGGATGTCTTTCCGCTCAGCGGGCCCGCAGTCAACACGGGTCCTCCGTTGCGCGCTGACGCGCTGGCCGCACTGCACGGCTCTGGGGTTTCTTTTCTGTAGGCAGGCTGACCCAGGTCAGAGATAGTTCCTTTCTTTGTGGGGACGTTGACATCCCACCCTCGTCGCCAGTGTCGGGACCGCCCAGGTAGGCCCGTGTATGTGTTGCGTTATACTGGCAGGCACGGCGGCACTATAATGAACAGACACGCACACATTGCTGCTGGGTACCAGCCGGAAGTCACAAGTAACCCCGGCCCCTTTATTTAAGCTTTCTGGCCACGCCTGGCCAGAGAGTGATACATAGTGTGCATATGTCTACGGGGTACGGGCCACGCTGAGAGGTGATGCCGGGATAAGCTAGACCGCTACAGGCACCAGGGCTCATTTGTGGGTTCTGGGACTTATTTGTCATCGGATCTTGTACTAGAGCAATGGAGAGAAAGGTGTAAAAGAGAGAAAGAAGGGGGTATGGGAGTGTCAAAGGTATGAAAAAAAACCTTCCAAAGACAGAAAAATCAGCATGAAATGTAGAATGGAGAAGAAAGTGGCATGTAATGGAATCAAAGCTAACCACAACTTCGATATTCATCAACCCAGGCCGACTTCTAAGAAAAGCACTGGGGCCAGAACTTTTTAAAACAAATTTAGCACTGATATATTGCTTCTAAAGTTTAAATAAAATTTCTCTCTTCAGTTTTCCCTGAACTAGCCTTCTTCATGTCCTGTTAATTTTGTTCCATCTGTAAGCACTACACAGAAGGCTCCCTAGGAGATGTCTTTTTTTTTTTTTACAAACTTTTTGCCAATGGGCAGAACACATGCAAACAAAAACACTTCAAAACAAAATTATTGAGAAATGTGAGGCAACAAGCAACAATTACACAAAAGTCAAATAAAAGAAATAATGGAGTTCCTGTGATTTGTCATAGAACATTCTGTATGAAGTAATTTATTGTGATCTGCATCACTGCTCGTCGTTTTTGGAATGGAATCTTTGTTATTGTTATAGATGGGGTATTCGTGCACATGCAATAGGGTTCTTGTCAAACATATGTACAATATGAGCATACAACTTGAGTCTAAAAAAGTGAAATCTATACCTTAAGGCTTCCGGCTTTGCCGGGGTGCAGATATACAATGTTTTTTACTTGTTTGGAAAACTGCAAGAGGGCTTCCATGTATATACTTGGAAAATGTTAGTGAATACCATTTTGCATGCAAAAAAAATATGAGTATATTTTCACATGCAAAGCAAATCAGAGGAAGTGCCAATTAAGTTGATGACTGTTATTCTTTTTTCTTCTATAATACTATTTTCCATAGAGAAAGTCTGGTTCATGGAATAAGAACTTGCAGAATGGCCTTGGACTTGTGCTTCACTAACAACTCCCCAATGATCCTAGCAAGTCTCAGGAAATTTACTGACGTAATCCGATCAACACCACAATCGTCACAGGCGGGTGCTACTGGACTAGATTCTATCTGTGTCACGCACAGCCCCCATTTAATGTCAATGTCAATGTCAGAAGTGTTTGTATAGCGCACATATCACCAGACGGTCTCATGGCGCTTTGCAGCCAAAGACAAAAGGAGGGTACAGTGACTCCTAAGCTAAGCCTGAAATTGAAGGGCAAAAAGCCAAGTTTTAAGTTTTCTACGGAAAAGTAAATGATCGGATATGGACGTTAGTTCCACAGGAAGTTTGTTCCACAGTAACGGGGCAAGATATGAGAAAGAGCGGCCACCGTTACGTACCGTCCGGATACGAGGCTGAGCAAGAAGGAATCTAGAGTTGGAATGGTGAATTCCTTCAAAATCTTGAACAATTCTTTACTCGAGTGGGCCGCCTTATTGATGCGCTGTGTAAGGTAAGCCTATTTTGCGGATTTAATATTGTTGATATAAATTGAATGGAGCTGTTTATACTTCCTGCGATGTTCATCAGATTTGGACTTCCTCCACTGACGTTTGGCTGCCCGACTTTGTTGTTTATACTTTTTTAATGAGGCAGAAAACCAAGGTGAGGCATTGTTTTTTATTTGCACCTTGGTAAGTGGAAGGGCTATATCCAAGGCTTTTAATATAGAAGACTCCAACTTGACAGCAGCGGATTCCACCGCATCGGCCTTCTCGCCAAGTAATGAGAGCTCGAAATGGGAAGAAAAGGAGTCTATAGAAAGTTTACGCCAAGGCCGAATCCAAATACTCCCTTTAGGGCTCATTTTGCTGAATGTCTTTACAGGCATGCTGAATTTAAGAATAGAGGGGTCAGTCCATAGAACAGGACAGGGGGATTCAATGTTCACATGCAGAGAGTTAGTAAATACTAAGTCTAAAGTATGGCCCGCTAAGTGAGTTAAGCAACTCCTTTTAAGCCCAAAGACTCTGACCATCTCCAGCCTGCCAGAACTCCGCATTAGCACTTTTCATCAGGGGTCCACATCCTACATTCTTAAGAACTCATGTAATGACATTTTGGAATCTGCTGCCCACTGAGACATTCCAACACAACAGCACTTTGAGATGCCACACTTTCCATCTTTTAAGTATTTTTAACTCTAGCAGTTTTTATAACTCTGATTTTATACCTCTACCTTGGTATTCAGAAAATACTGTGTATGCTGTTTCATGTAATAATTTTGAGTAATTGACTATGAATAAATTCATTCATTCATTCATTCATCGAAAACGTCCTGATGCTTCACCTCTACCTTTTTCTGAGTTGTTCTTCTCACCTGCCCATCGATGAAAGAGATTTACCCTGTAATTGACAGGAGTAAATATCCAACCTTTATTAGGGAGAGAAGTGGGTGAAAGTGAGGTTTATTGATAGATTAGGATGTTCAAAAACATATAGGGCGTTCTCATTCTGTAATGTCCACTCCTCACCCATCCTTTGCTACTGCATGGAGATTTACTCACACAAAAATCTTTGTGTTAGGCAACTCTTTTACAAGTCAAAACCAACATTTGGTAATAGCAAAAGTGGTTTTGCACTTGTGAAAAAGCCTGTTTGCAGAATGATGGAGGAAGCAAAAGTTATGAAAACAAAGACATAGGTAGAGGTAGAAATCAGGGATGACAAATAAATTGAAAGAGTGAGAAAAAGAGAGGGGAAGTATAGGATGATGAAAGAGACAGCTGCGGCCGGCGCAGGTAAATGCTGTGGGGTGGGGCAGGGTGGGAGGGTTGGAAGTCGACAGACAACGGAATAGGTATAATTAAATACATAAATAATACCTATTCTGTCGTCTGTGAGCTTCCCCCCTGCTGCGCCCTGCTCCGCCTCACAGCGCTTAACTGTGCTGACCGCAGCTGGTAAGAAAGAGACAAGAGTCGCAATCAAGACTAGACTGCCTTGGTATTCTGCAACCTTTACATTTGGTAATGGTGGAGGTGAGCTCCTAAGAACAGCTTTTGGCATTTGCACTTATATTTGGTTCAAACCAGTGCTTTAAATGGGACGTTACTGGCCGGTACGGAGTACCGGGGCACTTTTTTTTCTGGGAGGGAGTGTACCGGAAGTTCTCAAGAGAAATGCTATACTGTTAATTGGAGAGTACCGGCACTTCTCAGAAACAAGCAGGTACTCTGCTACAAAGTAACTGCACTTCTATTTTTCCATTTCAAGCACTGGTTCAAACTAAGCACTACCTGCAAGATTATTTCTCATTATTGCTAGAAAATTTGATTCTACCCTTGTTTTGTCTGGAAAAGAAGAAAATGGCTTCTTTCTAAACAGTGGCATCATTTAGAGGTAGCTGTAGGGGCCAATTGCAACCCTGATGTTGCTACTTGATACATGTAGACTGCTTTATGCCCATGTGATTTCAACAAATTTAAAAATAACGTATTCTTTTAGCTCTTGCAAGTTTTAAAGCTTGTTGTTGAATCAACTTTTTTTTAATAATCTTTCCCCGGAACTGAGTTTTCATTAAAGACTGTCATGTCCTTTACTATGATGTTATACCAAGCTCAACTATGTGTGAAGTTACATCCATTTTCCTGTGGTTTTAGTGAGATGACCCAACTAAGGGCCTCATATGAGTGACCCTGACTGGATCGCGGTAAGTCTCCCCCATACCTATACCATTGATACTCGTAACTTCAGGGGTGTGACGTTACCTCGGATTACAAGGCTCTATTAGGAAATAATCAATTACCAGGGGAATTAGGAATATTGCGCCTGATTCCACTGGTAACTCCTCATTCCTTCCAGTAGTTTCACTCAGATAACTCTGAATTTCGATGGGGTCAGTAACTTCATTTACTGGCACCATAGGAAACGAATACTTAAATTTGTATAGTTAGATCGATAATAACAAAACAGTGCACTTTTCAGCCAAACAAGTACCATTGCCTTATGAAACTAGTGGTAATAGTTCAGGTAGCTTATCAATGCAGCACCCATTTTCTCTATCCGAGGATCTTAGTGAAATGTTTTAAAAACAATAAAAAGATATTGCACACAGCCATGTGGTCCAGCATGGTGACATGCAGGACATCAGAGGTGTGGTGGACTCAGATGCAAAGCCCCAGCAGGGCAGTGATTGCCATTAGGACACAACAGCAGTTTCAGAGAGAAGCAACCCCCAACAGTTCATGCAAGAATGTTGCAGCTAAGTTGTCATTTTGAACGATTTCTTCTTGCCAATGTTGAGGGTGATTGATTGGCTGAATGACGGACTGATAATGGAAAAAAGCTGAACCGCTGACCCAACATGTTTAATGTGTGATTAACCAGAAATACAGGTTAAGCAGGAGATTGACCGAAATTCCAGAGACGTATTACTGAAATAGGGGAGTCTGCAAAGGCTTCCAGAATATGCCCCCCTTTCCAAAAACAAACCAGAACCAATGCTCCAAAAATATTTCCAAGTAAAATGAAAAGAAACATTGCCAACGAGAATGCTCAAAATATATTCAGACTGGGCAAACGGAGGGAAAATTCCTTAGGATTTGAGGTCCAATCCAGATCTTCATTGCATTATACAGAAATATAAATTAACGCACGTAGATCCATGCAGCCATTTTATGTCTTAATCCTAGTATCATAAATGCTATCTAGAAATAAATTCCTCACAAGCCTAGTTTTAAATATTTGATGAGGAGCTATCTACTTTGTGTCAGTCATCTAAGACACAATATAAATCATGGCATTAGTAGGATGGAATATCATTCCTTAGCTGCATTTAGCTATATTTATTTGTATGACATTGATTCCGCATTTTATTTGTAATAGTGATGGAGTACCTAGCTGTCCTGTCCTGGGGAATATTAGTGCGTGGCACTTCACACTATTGCATTACATGCAAACAATATATTGTTATAATTCAGGCTCTTGACACAAACTTTTCCTTAAGTCAGGAGAGCTCTTGGGCCAACAGAAGTACTCTAGAAAATCAGACCTGATTTGATTCACTGCAGTGGACATATAAAGTGCTATTTTAGGGTTCTTCCTCCTCTGGATAATAGAAGGCATTTTTAATTTAAAGTTAATAAGTATGGGCAAAGAGTGTACCATGACTATCCGCTATTTCCTGGCCAAACTACGAATTTAAACATTTTTTTGCCCTGCTGTGCCAATTAATCTTTCTTGTCCTACTGCCATTTTTATGAATTTTCAAACAGTTCTTATATTTATTTCAAATTATTTGAGGAGCAGTTTTTCCTAACTGAGAGATCTAGTGGCTCTCATGAATAACAATCACTGGCAAAGCCAATAGGTTTGTAGTGGAACATTAAAGAAAAGTCAGCTTCAGAGAACAAAACTAACAATTGCTTTCTGTATACAAAGCACCTCTGATTTAAAGAATTTATTGTGCGATGATTCAGTGTACATCTGAGCTGTAAAAGTGTCCATCCATGGAAGGCGGTATGAGACACAAAACAGTCAGTTACATGAGATGAGAGAGTAATACTGTTCTAAGCGGATTCAAAGCGCACTACGTTTATTTTTAAGAATAGATTGAAATAGGTCTACCAGACAGCTATGCTGTGCACACCTAAGAAATGATATTATTGTGGCGGGCACTGTCTGCCATTTTTTTCAGTTCCACCGTATTCATGGTCAGACCCAACCTATGGCGTGCTGGGTTAACACCTCCAAACATCTCCCCCTTGTACAGAGGGAAGGGTCACCTGTGGTAACAGTGGATGTCCTAAGCGTTAGGCAGATTTAGCATACACTTTATTGTAATCTGCTAAATATTACTGTGGAATTTCACTCTTGGAGACCACCTAGTCATAAATGCCTTTAAGATTGTTTGGGACATTTGGTCCAAACCAGGCTTGCATTTAAACTTCTGTTCCCTACTGCAATATGACTTTGTTTTGAACAGTTCTGAGGAATTCTACTGGCGTTGCCTTTAAGGAGTCTGGACTGCAAGCTGTGCAATGAGCTGCGGCCCCTTAGCCACCTTAATGTTATGCTTGTTGAATAAAATTAAATGGGATCCCAGCCTGACAGCTGTCAGACAACTAGTTGCAGGAGAAGGGTGTAATAACTAAATCAATGCATGTGTCTAACAGGCTGAAACGTATACACTACCTCTTTCTCACCCGCGAGAATGGCACTGTGTAAACTCCAGAGTTTGTTTCCAAACTTTTCTTTCTTGAGTAGGTGTGACTTACTCCTTACAATTCAGGAGTAGGACAGAAGTCATTCAAGACTAAGTCACCCCGACTGACAGAAATATCATTATGAGTGTAGGTGTTAGGTGGAGAGGGGATTTCAGCTTTTTGCCCCGAACGTGTGCTGAAGTAACTAACACACCAAAGCAAATAATCACACTTCATTTCAACGTCACCTATTATATTTGATTATGAAAAAACTGTGGCCACTAGGCGAGCTGGTTGTGCACTAGCTAAGCTATGTAAAGTTTTAAAGATGGCTGTGAACACTCTCAAATTTTTAGGCAATGGATCTGGCACAGTGCAGTCAGGTAAAATAAACCAGACCTAGACATAAAATACTCACATTTAAATAAGGGACGTGCTTCTAGTGTTTCTTCAATAACACAAAAATGGCCCAGATATGCACGTGGCACAGGCAGCAATATGCGTGGGTGGAAGAGTATAGATTAAAACACACATTGCAGGTGGGTTTTTTAAGCAGCGTGGTGCCTGGTGTAAAACACTCCAATGTCTTGTCAAGGGTGATAGATGCTGTATAAATGAAAATATAGCTCTTTACAATGAATGCGTTGTTCACGCATTCCTTTACAACGCTGTTATTACACCAACCGCGTTGTTACCATGTGAATCTAGAAGAAGACCACCTATCGAGAGAAAGGAGGTCAGTAAGGACAGTGAAACACCTTCTACATCAAGTACCCTTTCTTCAGAAACAGACACTAATGTTCCTTTTTTAGCAACAGGCTCAACCCCATTAGGAGAACCAGGAGAAGACGTACAAAAGCCAAAATCACAACCAGACATTGTGGCGAAGAACACGAGGAGTCCAAAAATTTAGTCATCATCATTTCTAACCAAGAAATAACCAATTTCCAGTCTAAGGTTTTACAAAAAGGTACGTCATATGTATCTACTTACCATTCAAATCTGCTGGAAACACAGGTGTGTGCTTACAAATTTCTTCCATCCTTAACATTAAGATATTTCTTTACTAATATAGTAGAGAAAACCAAGGAACAACCAAAAGACACATTATTGGGATTATGAAATAAAAGTAAATTCACACCACCGATCAGCCACAAAGTATTGGATGCATTTGAAAAGGTCATTTCTAAAGATATTGAAAAGATTTTCAAACAGCCGAAATCGAAAACCACTAATCTCACCCAAAAGGAACAACAAGCTTTAAAACAACTGGCAAACAATCCAAATATAACCATCCGCCAAGCGGATAAAGTAGGTGCAATAGTAATTATGGATACCGTATTCTATTTGGCAAATGTAAATGAACATGTCAATGACACCAGCACTTACACCAGAATCAACACGGATCCCACCAAAGAATTTACCAAGATTATAAACATCATCATAGAAAATGCAATAACAAGAGGCACCATTGGAAATAAAGAAAAATTATTTTTAATCAAAAACAATCCAGCACAGCCCTTTATATACATGATTCCCAAGATCCATAAGCACCCTACCAGACCCCCATGCAGACCCATAGTTTCAACTATCAATACAATACACAAACCTATCGGGAAATATTTGGACAAACATCTACAGCCGATTTTTCAAACCATGTCAACATATATCAAGGATAGAATGTATTTCTTAAATATCCTAGAAGAATTCAAACCAAAATATACAAAAGATATGATTTTATGGAAGATGGCGGCCGGCAGAGCTTGCTGAGCGGTCGCGGTCTCTCACCGCTCTCGCTGGATGGGAACAAGCCTCCTGAAACTGATGGTGCCGGCATTATTTCAGTACTTCTTGGTTAAAAAAAAAAACCTACCGGGTCTCTTCGTTTTCTTTTTTCTTCCGCTACCCGAGTGGCGGTCCTGTCTGTGTGCGTCCCGCTCCCCCATTCCTCGTCGGATTGGATTCCTGGCGAGGCTTGACGAGGCTTCCGCAGTGGCTGCGACGTTGAATGTCGGAGCTATCGAGCCGCCTCTTCGAGGCGGGATTTGGGTAGAGGCGGCGCTGCAGGTTTCCAGAGGTCGGCGCGCGGCTGCTAGAATCGGCTTCCCCGCTGGGGGAAGCCCTATTTGAGTGTTAATCTCAACAGCAGCGGCGAGTCGGCAGAAGCCCAGTACGGTAGGAAATGACAGTCTGACGCGGATGTCTCCGGTAAGGAGGAAAAAGAAGGAGGTGTGGGGGTTTTCACTAGAAGGCAGTAATATTAAGGCTGAGTCTTGTGTGAGCAAGTCAAGTGCTGATATACCCCTTCAGTCAATACATCTATTGAGGGGGCCTGAGTCTGAATCCATGGTTGGTAAGGGGGGAGACAGCAACCCCGTCTAATATTGGTATCAATAGATATACTCTTCGTAGCAAAGACATTTGGGGGCAGGAGCCGCCACTCACGGGCCATATCTCATTGGAAAGCACACAAGTGGAGAAAGTGTCTGTCCGACGCCATCTAGTAGGGAAAAAAGTTACAAAAGATAAAAGTAAAAAAGTCAACTCCACTAATTCAGTAAGCTCCCGCGTCACCCCTTCCTTACGTACTTACTTTAAAATACAAGCCTCAACTCAAGCCATCATTACGCAGAATAATCAAATTTCCGAGGCACCGGAGGGGCTAAATATCAGGGTCCCAGGATTTAGGGGGGAGCCAAGAGACCCAGAGAAAAGAAACAATATGACTACGAAGAATAGCTTTTCATGTTTAGCAGGAATGACGGATGCAGTTACTGCACTACCAGATAACCCCACTCAACAAGATTCAGGGCGGCAAAATGTTGTAGCTACTACCTCGCTTTCTAACTCTACTCCTGGAATTGGCTTCACCCCGGATAATCTTCTGACACAGCCTGTTAATCAGGGAGAGGTAGAGGGTCTAGGCGACCAGGCGATGGCTAGCCACACCACAGAGAATTTGCTCCTAAACCTGATTACAGAAATGAGAGAAAAATTCTCAATTTCAGAAAATAACCAGCAAAGGATACAAGGGACTTGTGAGCTATTGGAGGTAAAATTAAACGATATAGTGGGTCGAGTGGAGGCAGTAGAAGCTTCAATAGAAGATCTCTCAAGGCAAGTTACAGAGAGTTCTGCAGAGATCAAGAGACTGAAAATGAAGGACAGAATAGTGGCGGACAAACTGGAGAGTTTGGAAAATAGCACCAGAAGAAATAATATTCGAATCTTGAATATTCCGGAAGATCTTGAGGGAGGCAATATTAAATCCTTTGTAATAGATCTCTTAAAAGATCTCCATCCAGAGATTGAGAAATCGTCCCTTGAAAATGATATCCAAAGAGTTCACCGAGACCCTTTTAACAGACGACCAGGAAAGAAAACCTCAAGGAAAATCCTAGTATATTTCAAAACATATTGCATAAAAGAAGTTGTTCTAGTACAAGGATTAAAAAGTGGGACATACAATAAAGGGGACTGGTCGTTTCGTATCAGGTCTGACATTTCACGTACCACCCAGGATAGGCAGTGGGAATTAGGAAAACAGATACAGGAGCTGGAAAGCTTAGGGGCCACTGCAAAACTCCAATTCCCTGCCTCCCTGAAGGTTATGTGGAAGAATAAAATGTTTAACTTTAGAGACCCGGAAGAGCTCAGCCTGTGGATTCAACAGACTAAAGGCACATCAAATTAGCGTTAAAAAAAGAATTACAATTATTGTTCCCATTCGCCTAGAGAGGGTGAGAGCCCAAAGAATAGAGGCATTCCAGCTTGCCTCTAGAGATGAGGGAGGATTCCCCAGGGAGGAAAGGAGATGGGGGGAAGGGAGAGGGACTAAGTTTATTAAAAATGTAGAAGTAAAAAGTTTAAATCACAAGGTGGGGGAGCATTGGGGGGAAAAAAAATGTCCTCATTTACAAAATGCAGCTTTAGAAATGAAGCCACGATGGTATAAAAGTATCCACAATAAATGTGGCCTGGTACACAACTATGGCTAGTTCACTGGTCTTAAAAGTTTTATCTTGGAACGTGAACAGACTTAGGTTTCCTGCCAGAAGGAAGAAGATCTTAGAATATCTTTATCTTACAAGTTATGATATTATACTCATCCAAGAAGACTGGGAAGAAATTTAAAAAAACTATAAGTGGATAGAACATTGTTTTTGTTCAACACAGACAGTCCCTACAAAAGGTGTGGCAATTATTTTTAGGAGGAACAGTTGAACAGTTATCGAGAATGTGCTGGCAGATACCCATGGTAGATGGGTATTGGTCAGGGCAAAAATCAACTCAACGTGGGTCACCTTTGTCAGCTACTATGGCCCGAATATTGATGACCCGTCCCATCTCCAATCTCTTTTCCTGCAGATCGAAAATGTAAATGACCAAATAATATTAGGAGGAGATTTTAATATAGTCTTAAATCCTAATCATGACTCTTGCTCTAACAAAGCCATGGGAGCTACCCAAAAATCTCGAAAAACTTTGAAACAGCTTATGATAAACAACGGTCTTCTGGATATATGGGCAGAGAAAAAGCGAGGCCTGGGGTCAGCAGGGGGAAATTTTACCTATCATAATAAGAAACACAATCACCGTTCAAAGATTGATTTCTTCCTGGTGGACCGCAGGACTAGTAAAAACACGCTCCAAATTACCCATTTACCAGAGCATCTTTCTGATCACTCTGCTGTTCTTTTAGAAATAAATCTTCCTCACTGTTCCACTCCGCGAAGATGGACTTTGAGTCGTGTAATACTCCTTGAGTCCACAAATATCGATAAATTAAAAAAAGCTACAAAATAATTTTTCTTGTTTAATTTAAATTTAGCAGCCCACCATATTGTATGGGACTCTTATAAGGCCTTTTTAAGAGACCTATTAACTTCCCTCTCCATAGCACAAAATAAGAAAGCAAAGGAAGACATTATGCACTGGAAACAATAATTGCTCAAAAATCTATAGTGCTAGAACAGTCACCTACGGATCCTATTAGTATACAACAAATTAATTTAGCTAAAAATAATTTAATAGATCATTTAGAGGCAATAAGTAAAAAAAAATGGGTTGCAAGTAGACTTGCCCATCATGACTATGGAGAGAGTTGTGGAAAATTCCTAGCATGGAAGACTAAGTCTGATCACGTTAGAAACACTGTGAAGAATCTTAAATGTCCAAATACAGGAAGGACTATTGAGGAAGACTCAGAGATCGAAGAAGCCTTTGTTCATTTTTTCTCAGACTTATATTCTGAAGATCTAATTCCATCTAAGGAAAACACAGAGGCTTTCTTCCAAGTTCTCCAACTCCCTACACTATCAGTAGATGACAGAGATAATCTGAGCGATTATATCAAAATAGAGGAGATATTACAAGCCATTAAAACACCGAAAAAAGGGAAAGCCGCTGGCCCGGATGCCATCCCAAATTAAATATATACTATCCTGAAGGATGAATTAGCTCCATTCTTACTCCAACTTTTTAACTCTGTCTATATTTTTGCCCAGGAAGTACCAGTATCCTGGAATGAGGCCACAATCACTATAATTTTGAAGCCAAATAAAGACCCCTGTAATTGTGAGTCAAATAGGCCTATCTCGCTTTTAAACAGCGACCATAAACTTTATACTCAAATTCTCACCAAAAGATTAGACAAAGTAATTGGCACTATAATACACCCTGACCAGAAAGGATTTATGAAAGGGAGGCAACTGAAGGAATTGACTCACGATCTCATTGGAGCTATGGATTTGGCAAACCTCTATCACGTTCCATTAGCGGTTTTAACATTCGACGCTGCTAAAGCCTTCGATAGGGTTAATTGGTCTTTTTTAATAGAAGTAATCCAACGCTTTAATCTGGGAGAAACATTTCTGGAGGCAGTTATGGCTTTATATAAAAACCCCTCTTCTAGGATCCTTGTTAGCGGGAACTTAACATGACAACTTAAAATTTCACGTGGGACTCGGCTGCCCCCTCTCGCCCCTTCTTTTCAATTTATATATTGAGCCTCTTGCATGTAAGCTAAGATTGTGCCAGACTATTTCCCCTTTTAAATGTCTGGGCTGGGAGAAAAAAATCGGCCTATATGCTGACGACCTTATGATTCTGAGATCTAGAACAGGCACTCCCAGAGATCTGGCTACAGTTGGAGAATTTTGGGAAAATATCAGGTTATTCTATAAACCAGCAGAAAACTGAGCTGATGTCATGGAATTCTCCTTATAAAAACGATCTTGAAAAACAGCAAAGAAGATATCTGGGGGTTCAAATTACCAAGATTATAGACATGATAGCCAAGCTGAACTTTGATAAGACCCTGGTCAGTGTTCGTCAGCAACTACAAGCCTGGGATTTTATCCCTCTATCCATTATAGGTAGATCTAATCTGTTAAAAATGTGCATTCTACCCAAATTCACTTTTCTTTTTGACACCATTCCTTTGGAATTTTCTACAATTTGGTCTTCATTTATCTGGGGCAAAAAAATCCTAGAATTTCTCAGAAAAAACTTAGGAGGAGAAAACCTAATGGGGGCATAGCTACTCCGGATCTCTATCTTTAATATTTTGCTTTCCATCTTAAAAAGTTTCGACAACTCTTAAACAATAGACAGGCATATTCGCCTCTTTTTAATGCCTTAACCCAGATACATAAAACACAAGCTGACTTTTTCCTTCTTAAGTTTGGCCACCCCAAATTCTTTGAAAAGATAAGGCTGAAGATTCTCATAGCGGCCGCCAGAGTTTGGGTTCAAGTGAGGCTTATATTAAGCATACCCTTTTATAATGAAGAAACGCCAATTTGGGACTCTCCGGGTACTCCACCATGTCTACAAGATGCCCTATCTCTACCATTACTTAGAGCTGGGATAGTAAGATGGGGAGAGTTAATAGTAGAAAATGAGTTAATTCCCTGGCAATCCTTCTATGCTCTAGCTAACAATTCGATATCAAAATTTAAATATCTACAAATCCTCAGTTGGACCAACTCAATTAATCATGTTGGAAATGGAGATGTGGTAAAAGCAATCTTTATAAGATCATCATCAAAGGAAGTAGCAGCATGGTATTGGCAAATGATCGAGGTTGGAGACAAAAAATCGAATATATTTGCTGATAACTGGAAGAAGGATATGCCGGGTGTTGATCTCGAAATTCTCGGACGAGCATCAATGTCTACCCTCTGGTCGTATGTGAAAGCGGCCCCCCTAAAAAGAAACCACCTTTTCACTGTACATAAGGCGTATTGGACACCATTGAAACTTTCCAAATTAGGGAATGGAGTGACAAAGTGACAAAGAAATGTCCGAAATGTATAGATATCAACGTAAATGAACTACATATGTTCTGGCAGGTTCCCTCAATTAAGCTTTTTTGGGATCATGTGACTGATATCACGGCTGAAATCTTATGCAGTAGGGTTGAGCTTACACCATCTATAGCCATTTTTGGAACTCCTGTAAGTGAAATAGCTAATTCAGTTCTTACAAGAAATCAAAAGACACTTCTTTTTGTTTTGATTCTTTTGGCACAAAGAGAGATCTGTATTAAATGGATTACACCCGTCCCACCCACCAAATCAGAATGGATAAATTCAGTCCAACGTATTTCAACCCTTGATCGAGTAAGCAAAAGGGGCAGAAAAACTAAATTTTGGGACTTATGGGACAGCTGGTTTTCAGCTTTTGCTTCGAGTCTCCCAGTGCCAAATTAGTTTAGACTGGTGTTTTTTTATTTTTTATTTATTTATTTATTTATTTATTTTCAGTGGTCCAATGATTATAAATATGCTCACTTGGTCGAAATGATAAGAAAGCAGCTATGGTTAGTTGTGAATCGACCATTGAAGAGATTGTGCTCTGGTTATTTCCGATAAGCCTGTTTGGAGGCACTGTCTGGAGGTCTCATCTACCTTTTATTCAATGAGAAGAGACGGACTTCTTTCATTTTCTTTCATACTGGGCTATATCTTGTGGTTTGACCAGCTTCATTTTCTTTGAACTAAGGGCATATTTTGTAAAATGAGGACTGAAAAAAAAAAAAAAGATATGATTTTATGTACCATCGACGTGAAGTCGTTATACACGCCCATCCCACACGATCTTGGATTAGAAGCAGTAGAATCCTTTTTGAAGTTGACAGATAAAGATCATGATTTGAATATTTTTTTGATGGACCTTCTTCACTTCACACTGTACCATAGTTACTTTAGATGGCAGAATGAATATTTCATCCAAGCATCTGGTACTTCAATCGGAAATTGTGCAGCTCCTGCATATGCAAATCTTTTCATGTACAGATTTGAACTGGACAATATTTTAAATCAGCCGGAATGGATTGAAAATTTGATTATGTACAAAAGGTACATCCATGATATCTTTATTCTATGGAAAGTATCAGAACCATCTTTAATTTCGGCCATTGAGAAATTAAATGAAGTAAATGACAGAATCGGTTTCACCCATACCATACACTATCAGGAAATAGCCTTTTTGGATGTCATGGTACATAATTCAGATGGAATATTGGATACCACGGTTTATACTAAAACAACAGACAGGAATAACCTTTTACATTTCAAGAGCTTTCATCAATCATCACTGAAGAAACACCTACTGTTTTCTCAACTACTACGTCTTAAAAGAATCTCATCAACAAATGAATCATTTACGGACAGCATGATCACCACAGTTAACAAATTTCGAGAGAGCGGGTACCCTGCCAACATTCTAGATGAAGCAGTAAAAATCGACCCAAAAAAATTGCTTCAACAGGTACCTAAACCACAAGAAGAAGACAGAATGATATTTGTTTCCAAATTTTCTACCAAAAGTCACAGCATAAAGAGAGGCATACTGAAACACTGGCCATTGTTGACCTTGGAGGAAGATTTTAATGGAATTTACTCAAGACCACCTAGATTTGCGTATCTACGCAAAAGGAATATCAAAGAAATATTGAATCAAACGGATGATCAAAAAAACAGAGTGCACAAGGGCACACTACCATGTCACAACTGTGGCAATTGCAATGCCATAATTAAAGGCAATCAATTTCCTCACCCCAACAAGGGGACGCCAATCAGGTTTAAAGTTACAGCCACCTGTGACAGTAGCAATCTCATCTATATGATAAAGTGTCCATGTGGACTAGCCTATGTAGGCAAGACGGAACGAAAAATAAAAACACACATCATTGAACACAAGAGCAATATTCGCACAAAGAATCTAAAATCTACCATAGCTACGCATTTCAATTCATACAATCACAATCCAAATCAATTACGATTTCTGGTACTGAAACAAACCCAACTTCTTCCAGGAAGAGATAATACACAGCATTTATTACGAAGAGAAATACATTGGATTAACTTTCTAAATACAGTATATCCGAAGGAACTTAACGAACGTGTAGACTTTAATTATTTTCTTTAAATTCATGTCCCCAACAATGGGACATGGACACCATATTTTACACCAGATTTCAGTTATTGAATCATTGACAAACGATAATAATAAAAATGAATGTGTTAGAATGTCATAATTCTTTCGATATGTATAGCAGTTGTCATAAGATTGACTAACTTTCATTTACTGTTCATGTTTTTCAATGAGAATGGGGGACCTTTATGTGCACACACAAGCAAACATACACTGAGTTTTTTCAATCTACATCACAGTGTAGAATTACCTAAAATATCTTCCCACACAATTTTTTATATTTTTCATTTATATTTTTCACTTCTATTATTCACTTCTTATTTATTCTTTATTAATTCTTGATGATATTTGTCGGGTACTTGACATCTTTCATCCTTGACTACAAATCGGGAGTCTTTCTTCCCGTAGTGATCTTATTTTCGCGTCATAGTCTATTCGCTGTTTTTATACTGTCACATGAGGAGACCCCGTGGAGGTTTAAACCAGTACTCGTTAATGGTAGAATACCATCTTCGCAGGACCCGAGGAGACTTGCTTTCAAACAACTCGGGGTAAGCACTTCAAGGTTTCTTGTATTACACGGCACGTAGACCTAAAAGCTAGAGGGATTATTCACCTCTAATAAAATCTTTTTCCATTTTGACAGCTGACACAGTGTCAAACATGTAAAGTTCGGGCCACAACGAGCCACAGAATATCGTACCGTAAGTCTTTTTTTAGAAACTTTATTAATAGGACACAAGATTCATATTGAACCGGTGGTATTTTCACGTTTTCATAGCAGTTTTCTTATAACTTTAACGGGTTTTACATTGTCAAGTTTGGAAACTAAATTTCCCATGACATTCATGGATTAGTGACAAAAAGTGTAAGTAACCACTGGTTGAGGATTCGGTAATTTATTGTTGGAGACGCTTTTGATCGCTTTTTTGATAACATCACGATACACCACATATATACCTTTTGAATTGATTTTAAGTTGGCCTCATGTTATCCTTGTAGTTCTTCACCCGTTTGCCACCGAATATCGTTCGTCACCTATCCCGCTTTTCAAGCTACACTGTTCTATATCAGGTTACTTTCTTGCATGCTTCATTTTCTGAAATCTCATTTCACGCTTACTTTAGCTCCCTTTATTTCTAAGAAAACCTCATCCAGTCACATAACACGATCATTTAAACCCAAGAACCACTAAGAGGGACTCTGCACGTTGGGGCTATAAGGTATCTACCAGTAATTGAATGATGAGCTTCTTGCATATTATATAATGATGTATCGGCACACAAAATAAAAAGCTGATGCTGTATGTTTACCTATTACAGAAAATAAGTGCGCTGAAGAAGGGCACGGCCCTAAATGCATTGGGCATATTATTTGAAACATTTGATGAATACAATCATTGTTGAAAAGAAAAGAAATTGAATAAATGAAACAAAGAGAGCTCAAGAAACATTTGTTTGAACTTTATTGAAATTATTCCTTTGAGTGCATCCTGGGGACGTATTCCACTGGAAGGGATAACGCAAGTCTTGCACCATGTGAACCATTATTGCTGTAGGGGGCGCGCTGGACTTAGGAATAGTATTATTTACTATTCCTACTCCAGTTTGTGCAACAGCAGGGAAGGTGTTGGATTATACATCCAACACTAGTGTGCCCCCTACAGGGAGTCATTGAAACAACTTGCGATGTAATGGTACGCGTGGTAACAACGCGGTCGTTGTAACGACCGCATTGTAAAGGAACCGTGTTGTGGAGACAGCGTTGTAAACCCTGTTTCCCATAAATGAAATTGCAATACAATACAATACAATCAATACAACGGGGATTACAGTGTTTTACATTACAAACATGATGTAGTATTTGGTCTGCTAGTTCAATTATTGTCCTGAAAAAGGATGTAATGCAAAGCGATGCAATCCAGATTCCAACATTTCTTGAGGTATTTAATTGCACAGACAATATAAGAAGATTGCTTTTTTTCCTCTATATATTGCTTTGCTTTAGAGTTTTGGCAAATGTAGCAAAACTCTGAATGGAGATTTGTTGCAAATGGTCAACTAAAGCCCTCATTACAAAAGACATTGAGCTTTATCCGAGGGAGCATAGCTCTGGGCCTTTATAAATTATCAGGTTTCCCTGGGTCCAGAATTACCAGGTCAGAAAACTCTGGACCTCGTAATTCCAGGACTGTGGACAGTGGACCTAGACGTATATGCTGTGCTTTGGGGGCGGTCAGCTGCTGTGCTGCCGCCAGCCCACCAGTGCTCCTGCAAAAAATGGAGAGCTGCTGATGCAACGCCCCAAAGTCTCCCCTTACTGACTTTGCCCACCCCCATCAATGCCTGACATTCATTTTAGTAGGCAGCTGGCTCCTTACATCATGCAAGGAGTCCAGGGGTTCCCTTATGAGTGGTTGGTGCTTGCTCTGGCAATCCCAAGTTATATATTTAGGCACCAGAATCAATACAAATTAGGACATTTTTCAATAGAAATATTTTGCATTTAAAAAGTCGACACTGCATGTTTCAATCAATCAGTCAATCAATCAATCAATCAATCAATCAAGAGTTTATATAGAGTGGCTACTCAAGGTGCTGAGGGGGGGAGGCTGCTGATCCGTCTAGGTGTGGATGTTCAGTCAGAGGGCCAGGACTTGAGATCCTTCCTGAATTGGGTCAACAACAGGGATTGCCTGAGGTGGAGGGGCAGGGTGTTCCAGGTCTTGGGGGCAAGGTAGGAGGAGGTTCTTCCTCCAGGTCTGGTCCTGTGATTCTGTGGGATGGTGGCCAGGGCAAGTTGGGTAGAGCAAAGCTGTCTGGTGGGTATGTGGAATGAGAGGTGGCCGTTCACATATGCTGGTCTTGCGTTGTGGAGAGCCTTGTAGGCATGTGTGAGGATCTTGAAGGTGATTCTCATGTTGACTGGAAGCCAGTGGAGTTGTTGGAGGTGTTGAGGAAAAGTCTGTCTGTTGTGTTTTGAATGTTCTGTAGTGTCCTAAGCTATTTCTGGGTGACGCTGGTGTAGAATGTGTTGCTGTGGTTGAGTCTGCTGGTGATAAGTGCGTGGGAATTCTGTGGGATCCATGTGAATTTCTTTCAAAGAAGGCAGAGGTGTGGAAGCAGGTTGGGGTTACGGTGTTGATCTGGTGGTTCATTGTTAGCGAGGAGTCCAGTAAGTGCGTGCTCTGTGGGGGTGGAGGGGTTTCCCAGTGTGGCGCGCCACCAGTAGTCATCCCATGCTAAGGGGGTGGGTCCCAGGATAAGTACTTCTGTCTTGTCCGAGTTCAGCTTGAGACAGCTATCGTTCATCCAGGTGGCCATAGCCTTCATCCTGCTGTGAAAGTTGGTTCTGGCGGCTGTGGGTTCATTGGCGAGGGAGAGGATTTGGCTGTTGTCGGCATAGGAGATGATGTTGAGTCCATGGTTTCTGACGATTTCCGCGAGGGGGACCATTTAGATGTTGAAGAGGGTGGGGCTTCGGGAGGAGCCCTGGGTCACTCCGCAGCTGATCTCTGTAGGTTCTGAAAGGAACTGAGGTAGTCTGACTTGCTGTGTTCAACCGGTAAGGAAGGAGTGGATCCAGTCATGGAGTCTGATGATTAGGGTGCAGTAGGAGACAGTATCAAAGATGGTCGAGAGTTCCGGTAGGATGAGGGCTGCAGTTTCGCCGAGGAGGGAGAGGATGTCATCAGTGGGGGCCAGGAGTGCGGTGTTGGTGCTGTGTTTACATCTGAAGCAGGATCGAGAGTTCTCCAGGACGTGGTTCTCCTTGATAACCTCAGAGATCTGGGCGGTGATGGCGTTCTCGATGACCTTGGCTGGGAAGGTGAAGTACTGGGTTTTTCGGAACCAACCCAGCGGTGCCAGGGAACACACCCGAAGACTTCGAGTTCTTCCTGTTTCAGACTACAGAAACACAGAGTCTTCTAGATGAAGTCAAAGATCGTATTTATTGGCTGCAGACCAATCACAGGTATCCGAGAAGTACAGCACAGTGTATGTTCTCAGGAGACTGCCCCGAACCAAAACCCAGTCTTTTCTTATATACAGAATATTACGCTCTGGGCAACACCTCCCCTATTTTACAAGTGGTCATTCACATATTTTCGCTTCAAAGAAAGAGCAAAGTCATGATGATAATCCCACATTTCAGCTCGGTCAACCCATAATTATTTACCCAGCGAGGCTCAGAACCCTCATCAGATATCAGCAGACCCCAATAAAACGGACACCTTCTCCTCGTAAAACAAGCCATAAAGTAGGAAACAGAGTCAGGTGTGAAAGAGATTAGTCATTAGTCAGGGTTTGTGTGGGATGCACGACTTTATGATGTGTCGGGCCCTGATGCTAATCCCATTTGGCTGCAGTAAAAGGAACCGGTCGGAGAGGACTGACCTCGGGCAGCGGAGTCAGTTTGCACAGGTCACAAAGAAGTCACAGAAAGATTGCGTGTCCTTTAGGCCTAGGCATGGCCTTAGTGTCCAGCCTATGTGAGGACAACCACAAAATGGTTACCGTTTTAAAATGGAACCCTAGGGTTTAATATGTAGCATTGCATACACGGTGAGCACATCGGGGAAACGTGACACAAACACTCATACATACCGCATTAGTCATTTTCGGTCCGCTGATACCAAAATCGGCATGGTAGGGCCATGCTACCAACATGGTTCCGAAATTTACAGTACCACAGACCCTCCTTTTGCCCTTACATAGGCAATAACTATACTCATACTAATCTGAGTCCAGGTCCATATTCATAAAGTCATGAAGATGTTGCTGTACCATCATCCTATTGCTTAGTTCGTCCCTTGATACAGGGTTCCTTATGCATGATGCAACACAGAGGCTACACATTGCAGGAGCACACTGTATACATAGACAGAACAGGAAAAGGATGGCTAAGATCGTCCCAGTGACTATTAGAATCTTCCATCCCCAAG
Organism: Triturus cristatus; assembly: GCF_964204655.1. Lineage (NCBI taxonomy): Eukaryota > Metazoa > Chordata > Amphibia > Caudata > Salamandridae > Triturus > Triturus cristatus. The sequence continues at coordinate 805,621,251 of NC_140594.1, read as the reverse complement.
CTGATATCAGTCCCCAGAACCACCCCGTCATCGACCAATCTCCTTTATCCACATGAATGGATTCGGAAATCTTATGCAGTTTGGAAATGGCCTGATAGACTGTCGGAGCGGTATCTGGTATGAAAATACAGCAGCTTGATTGGATAAACTTACATACCCCACCGCGGTCTGCAAGTATGACATCTAGAACTATACGGTTCTGCAACGTCATGAGGCGATCCGCTTGGAGCTCAGCTGTCAAGTTACCAAGGGCACCAGCCGTTACATTAACAGTGGTTTCAACTACACAAGTCAGTTGTCTCAGGTTCCTACTATTGACCATTGGTCCCCAAAATGGCAGGAAACCCAGGAAAAAGTCTCCCGCTTCCTGACCGGCAGTATCCTCCTTATTAACAACGCCTCTCACAACTCTGGTCTTGTGATAATCAGAGGCGGCAGTAAATGTTGGCGGTAGCAAATTCGCAACATAACACGTGCCTGAGAAATCGGGGGGCAACCATGTATATGCTCGGTCATTACAAACGAAGTATGTACCCTTGGCAGCCAAAAACGCAGGGGAAAACTGTGATGGAAAAATGTACGTTTCAGCACAGTCACTCTTCCCAAATTGAGCTCTTGGATTCTGACCATTACCTTGTAAACAGAACCGACCTATGTGGGGTACGACCCAAATCGGAGATGAACTTTTACGCTGTTTCTCGCCCAGACTAATGCTATACCCCGTTGCGTTCCAACCCACATAAGCTTGCAACTCATCCTTGGGAATAGATGTATATGCATCGATGTCTCTACTCATATCAGCAACTCCTCTCATCAAGGCTTTATTGTTCGTGCTAGGTCTAGGGGAACGCGGTGGTCGTGGGGAATAGGTCTCCAGTGCAAAAAGAAATGTAGTCTGGAATGCCCATGATGACCCATTATAGCTAAACGGCAGCACTAGATACGGGATACCCTTATCAATGGTATGCGGCATCAAACCACACACCCAGCAATTTGTTGTGTTCATAACTAGTTGGTGCTGGTGCAGTTGAATAAACGAATTTTTTACGAACTCAGAACGTATAGCTTGTTCGTGTTCAGGCAGAGGGTGGAAAGAGTGTGAGGGAACAGTAGGAGGAGGTATAGGCTGTATAGTGGTTGCAAACGGCACTTGAAAAGACAATAATACACAACCTACAGAAAACATCATCATGCTAAATAGTACAAACAGACATAATATTACAAAACGTTTGCTATTCATCACTTTACATATTCTGCTTTTAAAATTTATTTCCTCAGTGGGTCCCTCCATCTTGAAAAACTCCATCCTCTAATCGTACTGTTCGCGGCGGATGAGTATCTTCTGCTAAGGAGTACACCTGTCAGTCCAGGGAACGCCCTAGACCAACCAGACCGTTGACCTAACGTCTCCGGCTTGTACCCCAAAGTCTTGGCACCGCGACCCTACAGTTGAACCCGGATGGCGGTTCGAAAAAAATACCAAAAATAAGCAAGTTTTTCAGATGGAAGAGAGAGCTGCACTTCTCAAAAATATCAAAGAATTTTATTTTTTATTTGTCCATAGTTCTCGGCCTCAGATTGTACCGGCTTCTTGTAGGTACTGTTTGGTCTTGAAACAAGAGTTCAGGCTCTGTAGTGTCCAATCGAATTGACGGTGGCACAGCTTCTTGCAAAATGTCATTGCTTTCCTTCTCAGAAAGCGTTCCTTTTACTCGTGCATCGCTAAACGGCAGAAAACGAGGCACAGTCTCAGTCTCTGAGTCAGCGATCCCTTCCTGGACCCACTGGTCGTAAGGCAAAGGCAAAGGGACCCTCTTGCAGTGAACGCCGTGTATCCAGTTCTTTTTCCCTTTCACTCGGACAGCTGATCTCGTCGAGAGAAGGACGAGATGGGGGCCGGTCCAACGGGGCTCATCATTTTTCGTCCGCTGAAAGTTTTTGACCAGCACCCATGATCCAGGATTGATAGGATGTCCTGGAGCTTCAGAGACCTGAGGCAGAGTATCATGCACCTGTTGGTGTAAAACACGCAATTTAGCCGTCAATTCATACAGGTAATCAAGCAGTACTGGATGTTCAATCTCGCTGAATTTTGTCGGTCTTGGCACACCCCATATATTGGCCGGACGGCCAAACACAATCTCGTACGGACTAAGTCCCACTCGTGAATGCACAGTCATTCTTGTTGATAGGAGTGCTAAGGGCAGAGCATCAGGCCATTTAAGACCGGAACTCGCCTGAATCTTAGCCAACTTAAGTTTCAAAGTGCCATTGTAACACTCTACTAGTCCAGCTGATTGGGGGTGATTTGCAGCGTGGAATTTCTGCTTAATACCTAGTCCCTCACATACATTCTTCATCACTCGACCCACAAATTCACTCCCATTATCACTCCATACCATTCTCGGCATTCCAAACCTAGGGAAAAATTCCTTGACAAGGGCTTTAGCTGTGGATAAGGCAGTATTGTCTTTTAGGGGATAGGCTTCTATCCACCTTGAAAAAGCGCAGACAACAACAAGTACATATTTCAAATTGTTGCACCTTTCCATGTGGATGAAATCTAGCTGCAAAACCTCAAACGGATACGTTGGAGGCGCAAAATGACCAGCTGGAGTTGGGGTTCCTCTACCAGGATTGTATTTCAAACATACCATGCAATTTTTGACCACATTCTCCGCACACTTGGGAATTCCAGCATTCTGCCATACTGGAGCTAACAACTTACAAATCCCTTTCACACTGATATGCGCCATTCCATGTGCCATCGTGACCACTGGAAGCACATATGCATCAGGTAACAACCATCGCCGGTGTTCTGACAAATCAACCCAACAACCATTTTCATCCAATTTACCCTTACTTTCTCTCCACATACTCAATTCTTTCTCTGTGACTTCAGCTTGAAGGGACTTCACACCCTCTATCGTGTCTTCACACATTCCAACATCACCAACCCATCTTGCAGGGCCTGCAACATACTTTCGAGTTGTAACATCTTTTGCTGTTTCTTTCGCAACTTCGTCAGCAAATGCATTACCACGACCGACATCATCGGTAACTTTCTTGTGTGCGCTGCATTTCACAATCACAACTTGTAATGGCAAGGTCAACGACTCAAGGAGATCATTCACCAACTGACCATTCTGAATCTTAGTTCCATGCGAAGTCAAGAACCCACGTTCCTTCCACAAGCGCCCAAAACTATGGGCCACGCCAAAGGCATACTGACTGTCAGTATATATGTTCACTTTCATTCCTTTCGACAACACGCATGCTCTTGTAAGTGCAATTAATTCTGCTGCTTGAGCCGAATTATGAGGTGTACGTGCAGTTTCAACAATCGTGTGCAAAGTCGTGATAGCATATGCAGCAGTCGTTTCACCATTCGGAAGCTTGAAGCACGAGCCATCCACCCATAAGGTACCATCACACTCAACCAAGGCAGTATCTTTAAGATCCACTCTCCCTTTTGTTTCTTCTTCTGTTCTGAACAGACAATCATGCTGTTCAATCTCATCTGTGTCTGCTGAAATCGGCAATAATGTAGCTGGATTCAACGTGTTGCACCTCTTTATGTACACATGACTTGCTAATAGTGTTAACTCATAACCTGACAATCGAGCACTATTTAAGTGCTGTGTCTTGGTCCTGTTTAATAACGTGTCCACTGCGTGTGGAACCATCACAATCAACGTGTTGTTCATTACTAACCCAGCAGACTGTCGAATAGAAACAGCTGCTGCCGCTGTGGCTCTCAAACAACTTGGCAATGCCTTGGCTACCGGATCCAAAATGGACCAAAAAACCCGCACGGACGCTGTTTGTCTCCAAAAGACTGTGTCAGCACTGACAATGCACAACCTTCTTTCTCGTAAACATACAACGTAAAGGGCTTACTGTAGTCGGGGGTACCCAACACAGGAGCTGAACATAATGCATTACGCAATTCCGAAAAACTTTTCTGACACTCTTCAGACCACGGGACGGGATTCGGGATATCTTTACATGTTAATGCTATCAAAGGTTCTGCCAGCAAAGAAAAACTCGGGATCCACTGCCTACAGTATGAAGTAATACCCAAGAAAGCACGCACTTCTCTCTGTGTTCTTGGCACGCTCAATTGTGCAATGGCCTGAATTCTTTCTGGGGTCAGTTTCCTTCCCTCTTTTAATAAGAGATGACCTAAGTAGGTCACTTCTTGTCGACAATATTGCAGTTTTGAGAGAGACACTTTGTGATGGAAAGTAGACAAATGACGCAACAACGACAATGTAGCTTCTTTACAAATCTCCTCAGTATCCGCGGCGATTAGTAAATCGTCAACATACTGAATAAGGGTAGCACCACTAGGTAAAACAATAGTATCAAGCTGTGCTTTTAAAGCCTGACTGTATATTGATGGACTTTCACAGTAGCCCTGTGGAGCCCGTTTAAAACGGAAGCTTCGACCTCCTAGACTAAAACCAAAAATATCCCTGCTTTCCTCTGCAATCGGGACGCTAAAGAAAGCATTCTTCAAATCGATCACCGAGAACCAAGCAGCGGAAGCCGGAATCATAGTTAACAAGGCAGTTATGTCAGGGACAACTGGAAACTGTGGCACAACTATCTTATTGACCTCTCTAAGATCGATCACAAATCTGTAAACAGGTGGCTGAGAAGGGTCAGTACGTTTTAAAACCGGCAGAACCGGACTGTTGCAAACGTTGCCTCTTGTCTCTTCAATTACATCCTTTTCAATCAAGCCATAGATTATCGCTAACAACGCTTTCTCACCTTCATTAGAAATCTTGTACTGGGGAATGCGTGGCAATTTAACATTGGCTTTCAAAGTGACCACGTATGGCGGTATTTCTAAGAGACCCACATCATTAAGACCAGAAGCCCAAAGGACATCTGGAAGAGACGACAATTCAGCTGGCAGCTTATTCTTCGACAAATACATTGGAGAAATCACTTCCTACCCAGTGTAAGTTGTACCCCCGAGGGGGAACAATATAATGTCGCATGTAATCTCTTTAACAAATCCAATCCTAACAGGTTTTCACCACATCCTGTCGTTAGGATGAGGGGTGCTTTCAGCTCACAAGGTCCAACAGAAAGGGGCATAGGACTAGAGATCGGGTTCCTAACCGGGGCGCCAGAAAAACCTACTGAAACATTCATTTCGCCAGACAAAGGCGCACCAGGGAGTTTTGAGTGCATAATAGAACTCTTTGCAGCACCAGTATCCAATAGAAAAGGTTCTGATACACCCGCTGTAGTCACCTTGACATACGGTCCACTCTGATCCACTGGCACTGAAACAACTCCCTCTCTCTGTCTATGGTTGTCCTAGTAATCATTACCTTCCGCATTTTCATCTTCTGCATAATAGTCGTTATTATAGTACTGAGCCGTATGGGTTGCATTGGCTTGCTGATCAAAACTATTCATCGTATTTTGAGGCGGAAGAGGACGCGCGTTCTGGGGAACATTTCCACGCCCTCTACCTCTAGGAGCTTGCTGGCCACCTCTACCTCTCATGCCATAAGCATTATTCGTAAGCTGCAACAATATAGGACAACTATACTTAAAATGACCTTCTTCTTTACAATACGAACATTGATTGGGACCTACAGGAACACGCTGTTGGGAATATTCGAACCTTTGCATGTTTCTTTGAAACTGCTGAGGTTGCTGATAGTTACTCTGACTTCCGCGTGGTGGGTAGGCCTGCTGTAACAGAACCTTCGTCTTTAATTCTTTTGTTTTCTTGTCTGCTCTATCCTTCTCATCTTTATCCCTATTTTCGTAATACTGTGCAGTACCCAGTATTTGCGCTGAAGAGGAAACAGCCCAAGAACTCTCTGAATCTTTTAATTTCTTGCACAACTCGGGAAGCAAATTATGCACGAATTTATCAACATATAACCGTTGACCACCTTCCGTACTTATATCTTGCCCACTATGGTCGATAAATGTTTCTTCGAACCTGGTAAAGAAATCGGACACTAACTCATCTTTCTTCTGCTTGCATGCCAATAATTTTTCCCAATTCACACGCATCGCGGGCATTAAAGGTTTCATGTAGGTAATAATTCTAGCAGGGAGGTGTGCTACTAAGGGCTCAGGTTTCGCACCACCAACTTGTCTAGTGTCTGCAGCAATGATATTAGCCCATGTGTCACCTAGTTCTGCAGCATGATCTGCATTACGAATCGATCCCCATAAAGGCTGCGGAACAACATTCCCGAACAACATATCTATGTCAGCTAAATTCATAACACACGACTCTGCGGTCTGTGATAACTCCTTATAATATCCTGCAGGGTTTTTACGGGGGTCAGGCAAGGTCTGCTTAAGGGCTAAAACTTCAGATCGCTTCCAAGGAACATGTACCCAAACACGCTGAAAATGAGCTGGCACAGCAACAATACCTCGAGCGGCATCAGCTGCAACAGCGTCCTTCCATACCGGAGGGACTTCTCTCATCGGGTATTGTTTAACCTTTTTATCAGAGGAGTCATGTTCAAACAGCGACTGAGAAGGACCCTCTATCCGGAGAGACAATAAAGTCGCAACTGCTTTCTCAACATCAGGACCCACAATCATACCTTTTTCAAAATCAAATCGTACACGACACAACTCCTGCGGGCTTGAGTCTAAACCACGATCTTCCAATTCCTCACAGAGGAATTCACACATTTTCTCGAAAACATATCTCTGTTTGGGTGCTTCCCATTGATGAAAAACATTTACAACAGATTCCACATCATATCTTGAAGGATAAACAATCCATTTATGTGCCATGCGGTCTAATACTTCTTTCTCTTCAGAACCAGGCAGCTGACTACGCAACTGCTTACGTTGTGAACCAGGGGTCGTACTAGATGACCCGAAGAGAGGAGATATAAAACTAGTGACCGCACTAGCTATTCGTTGTCGTGAAGAAGGTGAAGTTGAGGCAAGAACAGGGGGAAAGACAGAGGGAAGAAAAATGGGTGCAGATACAGGTACAGGGGTCATATCAGGAAGAGCGCCGAGAGAGGGAGCTGATGTACTAGGTAGAGTCGCAGGAAGCGCAGAAGAGATAGATAGCGAAAACGGCGCCGTAGGGATAGGAGCCGGCTGAGGAGGAGCTGGCGGCTGCGGGAAGGCTTGTGGCAAATTAGCTAAAGGCTGTACATTTAAGGGTTGCGGAGGTGCTGTAGCACTCTGCGCATACGGGGGTGGCGAACTCAGCAAATGTGACATTAGGGAATCTTTCTCCTTTTCTTTTGGTGCATCTTGCTGAAGGGGCGGCAAAACTGGGTAACATTTATCAATTACTAGTTTACGTTGCCTTCGCAACTGCTCATTCATTTGCTCTTCTTCAGTATCTGTAAACTGTAAGGCTGCTTGCATTATCGACATTCCTTTCTCTCTTTTATTTTTCTTCGCTAATTTGATTTCTTTCTGTTTGGCTTCCTTTCGCCATAGGCGGAAAGAATCAAATATCGCCGGCCGGGCTTTCTTTTTAAATAATTTAACCTCTAGATTATCCAGAATCTCTGTGTCGAAACTACCATATTGGGGCCATTTTAAATCACCATCTTTCCTGGTGTATCGGATCCATACTTCATTGTACGTAATGGGGCCCACGCCATGTTTCACATAAAGCTCATAAGTTGGAGTTCCAATTGGAGGAACCGGACACGAATCCTCTAATCGGGAGTCCTTATTACAACCCAGACAAAACAAATTTCCAAATATACTAGAACCAGGCATCTTCGCTCACTAGTCTAGTTTCAAACTTCAAAGGATTATCAAATACGATAGTCTCATGAATACACGAGTCCTTCGGCTTTGGCACTTGCAAGTTCCAAATCAAAGCAATTCCCAGAGGGATACCAAACTAAGAACGAAACTAAGGACTGGGAGACGCTCCACTTATACTTAACTGAGGTATCGATGACGTCACCAGAAGACTCGTTAAATCGTTTCGCTCTACCAAATCATCAAGGGTCCAAAACAGGGCGATAGTCAGGGCAGCAGTCCTTTGTAGCCGTCGGGACGCGGAGAACCTCGCAGTAAAGACTTTCGGACCACGTCGACATGCAGGGGTCGATGAAGTGGCGGCCTTCCTCCAGAATTTTCACACGAAGCTCCTCACGAACCTCTGGCTTGGACCGGTACCGCTGATATCGCCCTACGTTGGGCGCCAACTGAAGTACTGGGTTTTTCGGAACCAACCCAGCGGTGCCAGGGAACACACCCGAAGACTTCGAGTTCTTCCTGTTTCAGACTACAGAAACACAGAGTCTTCTAGATGAAGTCAAAGATCGTATTTATTGGCTGCAGACCAATCACAGGTATCCGAGAAGTACAGCACAGTGTATGTTCTCAGGAGACTGCCCCGAACCAAAACCCAGTCTTTTCTTATATACAGAATATTACGCTCTGGGCAACACCGCCCCTATTTTACAAGTGGTCATTCACATATTTTCGCTTCAAAGAAAGAGCAAAGTCATGATGATAATCCCACATTTCAGCTCGGTCAACCCATAATTATTTACCCAGCGAGGCTCAGAACCCTCATCAGATATCAACAGACCCCAATAAAATGGACACCTCCTCCTCGTAAAACAAGCCATAAAGTAGGAAACAGAGTCAGGTGTGAAAGAGATTAGTCAGGGTTTGTGTGGGATGCACGACTTTATGATGTGTCGGGCCCTGATGCTAATCCCATTTGGCTGCAGTAAAAGGAACCGGTCGGACAGGACTGACCTCGGGCAGCGGAGTCAGTTTGCACAGGTCACAAAGAAGTCACAGAAAGATTGCGTGTCCTTTAGGCCTAGGCATGGCCTTAGTGTCCAGCCTATGTGAGGGCAACCACAAAATGGTTACCGTTTTAAAATGGAACCCGAGGGTTTAATATGTAGCATTGCATACACGGTGAGCACATCGGGGAAACGTGACACAAACTCTCATACATACCGCATTAGTCATTTTCGGTCCGCTGATACCAAAATCGGCATGGTAGGGCCATGCTACCAACATGGTTCCGAAATGTACAGTACCACAAAGGGAAGGAGGGAGATGTGTCTGAACTTCTTGAGGTCTGTTGGGTCGGCCAATGGCTTCTTCAGCAGGGGGTTGATCTCAACGTGTTTCCAGTCATCAGGGAAGGTGGCTGTTTCGATGGACCAGTTGATGATGGGGCGAAGCTCTGGGGTGATGGCGGTGGCTGCTCTATGGAAGATGTGATACGGGAAAGCGTCCGATGGGGCTCCTGGAGTGGATGCTCTTCATGGTCTTGAGTGTGTCATCTGTGGTAGGCGGAGTCCAGTTGAGCAGGATCTGTTAGGGTACAGCATGGCTGCGTACGGTGGTGACAGGCGTTGCGGCAAGGTCTTGGGTGTCAGAAGCTGCAATGATATCCTATGGGATGAAAAACAAGTTTAGCGTTCAGGTACAGTTCAGCAACTTACGAGACCAATCTATGGGACTTACAGTGAGTGGAGTGCAAGGTCCAAGGCTACACCAGCCAGACACCACCAGTGGCACTAGGGCAGTCGAGTGCAGGGGTGAAAAACAGCACACAATGGAAATGAATGGGGATCAGTCTACACAAAAATAAACTGCAGGCTTTGAACTGGGAGGCCAGTTGGGCTGAACCAAGAGGGCACTTAGGCCTCACGATGCTCTGGGAAGTTGGGACACCTTTGTTCTTCTTTTCGCCGGGTCAGGTGAGACAGGTGCAGAGGTGTCCTTAGGTTTTTGGTTTTCCTTACCAGGGGCATTTGCTGTAGAGAGGGGCCTGCAAACAGAGGCTGCAGGTGTTGTAGAGGAGTCCACACTGGGGAAACCCAAGGTGGGCCTTGGGTCTGGAGGGTCTGGGGACCATGCTGCCACCATTGGCCCACTTCAGGTTGGGCTAGGTGGCTTGGATGCAGTGGTGCTTTCCGGCGTCAGGTTTCTGCGGTCTTGGAGCCTCACAGTTGAGTCTTTGGTGTCTTCGGGATGCAGGGAGACAAGTCTGCTGTCCCATGGGAGTTCTTGGTTAGTAGGTGAAGTACTGGTGGGTCTCACAGGATTTGGAGACACAGCAGCTGCAGGACAAGTCAGCTTTTGGTGCAATTCTCAAAGTCAGCAGGCAGGCCGGCACGGTTGGCGCCAATTCAGTTGCTGTATCTTCTGTTCTTGCTCTTTGCAACTCTTCACGGCCGTCTTCTTGTTTCAGGCCAGCAGGATATGATCCTCTAGTGCCAGGGGCTTACCTAAATACTGAATTCAGGGGAGTTAGGGAAGTGTGTGGTAGGAGCCAATATTCAATCTACCCTTGGGATCATTTTGTCCCCTATACGACCGCTTCCTGTGGGAAGTGGGCACAACCCTGTCCCAGAATTCCTAAGTTTGGCATCTTCAAGGTGGCCAACTCTGAAGATTTGTGTCCACTTCATGTAGCCCACCTTAGGGGTGGTACTAGCCTGGGGGTGGGTACGCCTCCCTGACTAGCTAATTTTTCAAGGGGGCAAAGGGCTCTGGACAAAGGAGTCAGCTTCCTCTCCTGTGAGGGGAGCCAGATTCACATTTCCAAGGCAGTTGTTTCTTTGAAGCTCCCCTGCATTTGAATGCTCATCAGCAGGTCATCATGTCGGAGGGGGTGTGAACAACTTCTTCCCAAGCAGGCTTTGTTTATCACCTCCTGAGAGCAACGGCCCTAACCTTTGGGGGTCAGAAACTTGTCTCTGGTGGCAGGGTGGCAAGAACCAGTCAGTCAACACACCAGAGGCGGGTAGATTTTTCAGGTGGCACCTCTATGGTGCCCTCTATGTGCATGTATTAATGAATCCAACACTGGCATCAATGGGGGTTCATTTATATGAGATGTTTGATATCAAACATCCCTATTTTCAGTTAAGCACAGGGGAATATTTGGTCATGTAGTTATGCCCTCACATGTAGTATAGTGCACCCTGTCTTAGGGCTGTAAGGCCTACAATAGGGGTGACTTACCTATACTCCATGCAGTGTCTGTGGGCATTTCGTATTTTCACTTTTGTCTGCACCAAGACATGCAGCCTGCAGTGGCAATCTATAGGTGTTTGGTGAGGGGACCTTTAGGGTGGCACAATTTGTGCTGAATGCATTAAGGACCCTCTATGGCCTCTTTGCCCTAGGTACCAGGGGTGTCACTTACTAGGGAGTTACAGGGAGTGTCAAAAGCCATTGCCAATTGGGGTACAATGGTCCAATTTTTGGGAAAGAGATCTGGGACTGGGGGCCCGGTTAACAGGGACCCAGTGAACTTCCAGTAGAAATCACAACAAATACCAGGCAAAAAGTGGGGGTGCGCTTGTCAAAAAGGTACACTTTCCTACAATTTTTTGCACTTGCTCCAAGCAGGTACTAAATGAATTTGGATTTGGATTTAGGACCTCCCTATTTTGCTACCCATCGCATTCTTTGAATATTTTTACAGTTCCCTGGAATTGGTAAAAGCTCATTGAATTACACAGCATTCCCAGGTCTAATTGTTATTCTCCTTTCTGGGACAATTACTCATTATCCCTGTGTGCTGGTGCATGAATACAGGCCAAAACAGTGAATCCAGCCTCTGTCATATGCAAAACAAAACACAGAAAATCTGCAATGAGGTCCTGAGAAATTAAAGTGATTGAAGATGTATGGATGGCAGTTGCACTGGTTACTTATATACGTCTAGAGAAAACTAATAATGAAGTCAATCAGAGGTTTCAGTTCTTCCGAGGAGTAGTGAAGGGGTGTTGTAGGAGAGGAGCTTAGGCAGACCACATGTCAAATACCCAAGAAAAGCTGCCCTGGTAAATCGGTGCAGGAAAGCACAGACAGCATTCAATTTGACAAGAGTTTATTAAATACAGACCACACAAGAAAAATGCAAAATGAGTAAATTCAAGTGACACAAAAGGCATATATTTGTGGCAGTAAAGCAATTATCATCTTCATTTTTTGGCCTTACTGTAGTGCTAATTGTAGGTGTCTGTCAGCAACCTGGAGATAATCACTTGGCTTCGGACTGCCCTGAAACAGGAAGTAAAGGTGCTGAAAGGCATGGTGGCAGGACTGAAATGCCACCCATGCATATGGAGGAATATGGCACTTAACCCCGCTGACATTAACAAAGTGTGCCATTGCCCTGCATTTTTACTCTGCAAAATCTTTTACAACGCAGGGCATTACAACGCAATCCATTACAACACAAGGTCCACTACAATGCAATTTACTATTCTAACTCCACCGAGGCGTTGCAATGGGAAGGCGTTATAATGGTTTGCGGTGTAAAGCCCTGTATTGTGAAAAATTTTGCAGAGTAAAAAATGCAGGGTAATGACATGCATTGTAACGCAGTCATTGTAAAGGATGTATACCATATGGAGGAGTGCTTAGAAAACACTGAAGGGTGTTTATGGCGGAACAATATACACCTGCTGGGCTTCCCAGAGTATGCAGAGTGCCCCTCGATGGAACTCTTTCTAGAGAACTGGATCATAAAAAATCTAAAGCCTCTGCAGCTTTCTAAGGCACAGAGGGCGTTGGTTGTGATGCCACGCACGGGAGCACCTCCCAGGGCTCTCATAGCTCGCATGTTCAACTACCATGACTGGAACACCATCCTCCAAAACATCCCCTCGCATAGCCCTCCCAGATTTGAAGAGAAGCAATTATTTATTTACCCTGACTATACTAGTTGGGTCCAGAACTAAACGCAACAACTTCCTGGCTTTGAAGAAAAAGTTGAGTGACCGCAACATTGTGTATACACTATTGTTCCTTGCCAAGTTACACATTCAACATGATGGGCAAGTACACTTTTACGCATCCCCACAGGATGTCTTGGATTGGCTTAATGCCCTGGGGCAGAAGACCTCTACGGACCCACCCGGGTGGAAGGAGATTCGTGCCCGGCTGATTCGACAATCCAGCAGGAAGAGGAGGACACTGGTGGGAACCAAGAAAGGACCAGAGACTCATAATGTAAATCGTACCCTGGTGTGCCAGATGGGGCCTTGAGATCAGAAGTGCCAGGGTCATTGGACCAAAGTGCTTTATCTTAAAACCAACTGGTGCCAGTCACACTGAGTGAGAGTACGGATGCTGGCTAGGTACCCTGGACTCTGGTGAGGGGACGGGTACAGTACTAAGAGGCTGAAAGTAGACGTCTGTTCCATGCTGATGGAGACTGCGGAGAGCAGACTTGATTATGGGTATACACGTGACGTTTACCCTAACACCTGGACAGACAATAAAACTCGGTATGATAAGGAGGGTGGTAGAGGTCCACTCTAAAGTTGAAAAGTTGGAACGCTGCATAACTATATTTTTGCCTAAAGAATGCCTATATTATGCGCCTCAGTGGGGAGAGAGGCACATTATTGGCAAATTGCTGAAGTTTGTTAACAAATATATAATCGGTAGAACAATTTTATGTTCCATGGTGGGAGATGGCGTAGGGCCCGTCCCCTTGTGGTCCACTGTGTACCTCATTTGGTCTTGCGACTCAGGGGAGACACAGCTCCTTGGCCTGTACTGCATTTGTTAGTTGCTCTGGTTGGAGGTTGGGAGGGAAGAGTGTGGGGCATTGACTAGTACCCTTCTGGCCATCGGTTCAGCTGGAAGGTATTCTGCACATTCTTCCTAGGGGAGGGAGGTTGGAAAGGTTGTTATAAGGAATGTTAAAAGTTGCTGATGTATTTAGGGGAAGTACTCTTTATGTCCGTTGGAACCTTGATATGCTGCGGTGGATAGAAAAGCCTAGTAGGAGGGCCTAACACTCTAATACCCCGGGCCATGCAGGGTACACGGAGCAAATATAAATTCCTCACATGGAAGGTACAATGTTAGAAATGGGGTCTCTGGTTGTCAGTGTCTGCACACTATACAGGCAGCAACCACCACTCTAGATGAGGTAAGCTAGATACACATTGAAAGATAACTTGTTCTCACCCTCTGGTAGCTTGGCACAGAGAAGTCAGCCTTATCTGAAGAGGCAACGTGTAAAGTATTTGTGAAACACACACGATAATACAATGAATACACCACAAAAATACTCCACACAAAAATACTCCACACAGGGCAGGAAAAAGAGAAATTTTTATGAATAAAACAAAACCAAGCAAAACCAAAGGAAATGATGGACGGAGTGTTGAACATTGCAAGCACTCACCCCCAGTCAACTGATCTGGGTTTAATCCACCACCGTTCTTTAGCCCACTCTGCCACCCCAGTTCAGACATGGCCATATGCAAATCAGTCTGACCCTGTGCCTCATGGGAACAGTCCAGCCCGAACTGCCAAGCCATGTCTTCCCTGGACCGGAAACAAGCTTCCTAGGACCGGTTTCTGGCATTTCAGCCGTCTTCAGCCAGGCTTGCTTGAATCCAGTGGCAAAGTGAGCAAGGGACTCACGTCTGAGCATACCATGCCAACTTATGGCGAACAAAGCAAAATCAAAGGAAATGATGGACGGAGTGTTGAACATTGCAAGCACTCACCCCCAGTCAACTGATCTGGGTTTAATCCACCACCGTTCTTTGGCCCACTCTGCCACCCCAGTTCAGACATGGCCATATGCAAATCAGTCTGACCCTGTGCCTCATGGGAACAGTCCAGCCCGAACTGCCAAGCCATGTCTTCCCTGGACCGGAAATAAGCTTCCTAGGACAGGTTTCTGGCATTTCAGCCGTCTTCAGCCAGGCTTGCTTGAATCCAGTGGCAAAGTGAGCAAGGGACTCACGTCTGAGCATACCCTGCCAACTTAAGGGGAACAAAGCAAAACCAAAGGAAATGATGGACGGAGTGTTGAACATTGCAAGCACTCACCCCCAGTCAACTGATCTGGGTTTAATCCACCACCGTTCTTTAGCCCACTCTGCCACCCCAGTTCAGACATGGCCATATGCAAATCAGTCTGACCCTGTGCCTCATGGGAACAGTCCAGCCCGAACTGCCAAGCCATGTCTTCCCTGGACCGGAAACAAGCTTCCTAGGACCGGTTTCTGGCATTTCAGCCGTCTTCAGCCAGGCTTGCTTGAATCCAGAGGCAAAGTGAGCAAGGGACTCACGTCTGAGCATACCCTGCCAACTTATGGCGAACAAAGTAAAAACCAAAGGAAATGATGGACGGAGTGTTGAACATTGCAAGCACTCACCCCCAGTCAACTGATCTGGGTTTAATCCACCACCGTTCTTTAGCCCACTCTGCCACCCCAGCTCAGACATGGCCATATGCAAATCAGTCTGACCCTGTGCCTCATGGGAACAGTCCAGCCCGAACTGCCAAGCCATGTCTTCCCTGGACCGGAAACAAGCTTCCTAGGACTGGTTTCTGGCATTTCAGCCATCTTCAGCCAGGCTTGCTTGAATCCAGTGGCAAAGTGAGCAAGGGACTCACGTCTGAGCATACCCTGCCAACTTATGGCGAACAAAGCAAAACCAAAGGAAATGATGGACGGAGTGTTGAACATTGCAAGCACTCACCCCCAGTCAACTGATCTGGGTTTAATCCACCACCGTTCTTTAGCCCACTCTGCCACCCCAGTTCAGACATGGCCATATGCAAATCAGTGTGACCCTGTGCCTCATGGGAACAGTCCAGCCCGAACTGCAAAGCCATGTCTTCCCTGGACCGGAAACAAGCTTCCTAGGACCGGTTTCTGGCATTTCAGCCGTCTTCAGCCAGGCTTGCTTGAATCCAGTGGCAAAGTGAGCAAGGGACTCACGTCTGAGCATACCCTGCCAACTTATGGCGAACAAAGCAAAACCAAAGGAAATGATGGACGGAGTGTTGAACATTGCAAGCACTCACCCCCAGTCAACTGATCTGGGTTTAATCCACCACCGTTCTTTAGCCCACTCTGCCACCCCAGCTCAGACATGGCCATATGCAAATCAGTCAGACCCTGTGCCTCATGGGAACAGTCCAGCCCGAACAGCCAAGCCATGTCTTCCCTGGACCGGAAACAAGCTTCCTAGGACCGGTTTCTGGCATTTCAGCCGTCTTCAGCCAGGCTTGCTTGAATCCAGTGGCAAAGTGAGCAAGGGACTCACGTCTGAGCATACCCTGCCAACTTATGGCGAACAAAGCAAAACCAAAGGAAATGATGGACGAAGTGTTGAACATTGCAAGCACTCACCCCCAGTCAACTGATCTGGGTTTAATCCACCACCGTTCTTTAGCCCACTCTGCCACCCCAGTTCAGACATGGCCATATGCAAATCAGTGTGACCCTGTGCCTCATGGGAACAGTCCAGCCCGAACTGCAAAGCCATGTCTTCCCTGGACCGGAAACAAGCTTCCTAGGACCGGTTTCTGGCATTTCAGCCGTCTTCAGCCAGGCTTGCTTGAATCCAGTGGCAAAGTGAGCAAGAGACTTACGTCTGAGCATACCCTGCCAACTTATGGCGAACAAAGCAAAACCAAAGGAAATGATGGACGGAGTGTTGAACATTGCAAGCACTCACCCCCAGTCAACTGATCTGGGTTTAATCCACCACCGTTCTTTAGCCCACTCTGCCACCCCAGTTCAGACAAAACCAAAACAACAAAAACCCAATAAGTAGAACTGCAGTTGTGAATTTTTAAAGACTACATGAAGATGTAGTGCTTAGAAGCAAATAGTGCTTAGGTTGTTACTTTAGTTTGCGCTGGATCGGGGAGTCTAGAAGAGTGGCAATCCTTGTAGCACCACCCCGGTTCCTGGCGGTCTGGGTAGGTCGTCTGACTTAGCGTGAATCCACGTTGGACCCAATCGGTTTCCTTTTTAGCCGCCAGTACCGTTGCTAACCTTCACCTCCTGCTGCATCTTCTTACACTAGGCCCCTCACCCCCATGCACCTATCGGCAGGAACAAAAGATCCCCGATAAAGATCCCCGATTTCGGGAGCCCGTCAAGGATTGCAGCGTCGTCTTGACGAGGGGCAGTGCTCATATGATGAAGCATGACACCTAGCTTGCTGGGTGTGTGAGAGCTCTAGTTCCACCAAGGGAATTCCCCTGTGTCTTCCCTTGGTTGCTTTCTGATAACCAGTGGTTGGTTGAGATCCCTTCTCCACCACCTTCATTTTCTCTTCGTAACTGTACATGAGGAACTTTGTACCCTTTTTTGGTGCTAATCCTTGTAGCACAGCAGTCTTTACTCCTGGCAGAGTTCTTCTCAGGTCCAGAAGTACACTGTCTTGGTAGGGTCAGATGTACAGTACTTATACCCAGTTGTGCCTTTGATGTGGGGGTGAATTCAAAGTAGGCCCTTGAAGTACACAGGTCCCCCTTTCTACCCAGCCCTGGCTCCAGACTATCAGTAAGGGTAATTCCACCCTTTGTGTGGTGAAACAGGACACTGCCCAGTCAGGTGTAAGTGTCAGCTCCCCCTCCTCTTCCTGCCCAGAACGCAGCATCAGAATGCAAATGAATGCAGATGAAGTCTCCGTCATAGTCACCCTTCCTATGTGTGTGACTATATAGATGGAATGCACAAAGTGTAGCTGTCACCCACCCCTGATGTGTATTGGAGACAGGCTGCAAGACGCGCAGAGCAGTCAAAGCAGATAAATGTCCACTTTCTAAAAGTGGCATTTCTAAAACAGTAGTGTTGAGTCCAACTTTACCCATACATATGATTTATCATTATCATTCCAAAGATATGAAACATGATGCAGTTACTCCTTTCCAATCAGGAAGTACTGCTTTAAAGTGTTTTAAGGAATTTCCAATGTTATCCTATGAGAGGAGTAGGCCTCACAGTAGTGAAAAGCAAATTCAGCTGTTTATCACTACTAGGACATGGAAAACATATCAGTACATGTCTTACCTGTTACTTACACAGCACCCTGCCCTTAGGGTTACCTAGGGCCTACCTTAGGTATGACTTAAGTGTAATAAAAAGGAGCTTACGGCTTAGCATGTGTTTATAAATGCCAAGCTGAAGTGACAGTAAACTGCTAACGTAGATCTTGCAGTGGCAGGCCTGAGACAGTTTTGAAAGGCTACTTGTGAGGATGGCACAATCAGTGCTGCAGTCCCATCAGTAGGATTTAATTTACAGGCCCTGGGTATGTAGTATACCACTTTACAAGAGACTTACAAATAAATTAAATATGTCAATTGAGTATACACCAATGTTACCATGTTTAGGGGAGAAGCACATGCACTTTAGCACTGGTCAGCAGTGGTAAAGTGCTCAGAGTCCTAGAGCCAACAAAAGATACAGCAAAAAGAGGAGGTAAGCAAGCAAAAGATTTGGGGGAGACCACACTAAGGATGACAGGTCTAACATACGGCAACTAAATAAGCCAGACATGGGTCACAGAATACATACTTACTTGAAATGTTTTGTATATCGATAGCGTTCTTCCAAAAAATGCCTTTATGGTATGATTGTGTTGCTGGCCCACGGAAAAACTGGAGGGGACATCTATGACACTTCTTATCCCGGATTTGCATGAGGAGCATTTATATGAGCAGCCCCTGGGTTCCCAAATTGAACATTGTAGATGTGTGCAGACGTGGAAGGGAGGTACATTATCCTGTATTTGACCCTACACGGCAACACAAACAAGCCACAATGGGCCAGAATTGTAACAGGGGAGTGCAGGGGAGTCCCTTTTATAGGAATAATTCCCTCACCCACCCATAGGTGGCATGTTTCATCATCGTGAACCTCCTCGCACAGCGAACCTAGTCAGAGTGCAGGATAAAACCCCCTCACGGTGAGAGAGGAGCTCAGGGATGATTTATTTGTGATAGTGGGGAGGAATGCTAAAACCTTCAGATGAACAGGGCGAGGAGGGAGTGTGTGAAGATAGTGAAGGTGAAGTTGGAACTAACTACCGGGTATGTTAAAAATACATTTTAATCGGACACCCATGGGTCAGGAATAAAAGAGAAATGTGGGCCATGACAGGAAGATTCAACCTAGCATGGTCTCTGCGTGGTCAAATGGTCGACATGTTTCAGCCTAAATGCCCTCCACAGAGGTGACGTGGCTTTCTTCAGGACCAGGTGAAATGTGAAACAATGTAAGTTAGTGAATTTTGCCACCATACCAAGTCTGGTCAATGGGACAAAAGGACACAGTTAACTATTGGGTTGTTGCATCAATTGTAAGAGTCTGCTGGTCAGCATCGTCCCTATGAAGAGACAAGTGTTTAAAACAGAGATTTTATACACATTTCCACATGCACTCCTTAGTTGTCGTGCTACAGGTATATAATATGTTATAAGTCTTAAATGTGGCTACAATGATGATGATAATTTTTTCTTCAGTGCTTACCCTTCTTGTCGGGTAAGCTAGTGGCAACTCATCCTCGACGCGCGCACTCGAAGTGGCTTCCAAGACCTTAATTAGGAAAGGAGGCAATTTTGACTGTAATGTACAGTCATACAAATACGTAACATAAAGTTGACTTTGCATGCTAAGGGTGGAAAAGCAGATGTCCGTAATATGCTCAATTACAAACCCATGTCCACGCAGTTATACATGGAGAAATGGAAAGGCAATAGCCACAGTGCAAAAAGGCATTTAAAATTGTTCAAAGGGACAATGTATTGCTCCCTGGGTATAAGGTGGCAATACTCAATGTTAATATTAAGTCAAATGGCCTCCATCTCAGGCTGTCCTCAGTAGTGATGAACAATAGAGACAATTACAAAGATTACATGCACATATCCAAGGAGATACAGAATGGCAAAAAACTATTCGCTTGTGGGGTTGTACCCAGAAAAAAGTGAAACACCAAAATGATGGTGATAACACTGGATAGTAGGTCAAGAAGCTATGGTAAAACTCCACCTTCATCTCACTCTTGTGAAAACTCTTTCCTGGATGCTGGGCAGGGAGCGAGGCCAACCAGTCAGGCAATCTTGACACGACAAAGGTCAGGGACGCCAACCGATCTGGCGACCTAAGGAAAAAGCTGGTCAGAGGCTACATCCGCTAAACACAGGGAGTGCACACAGTGAGGGCTAGCCTCATGTGAAAGCTCCCCATCAGTGACAATGATCTAAATTAGAGTCACTGGCATGAATTGCATGAAACACACTCTGTGTCTCGGCAGAACACCAAAGGGGGGCGGGAATGAGAAAACTAGCCCTCATGTCCCTCTAGGAGGGAGACTATCTTTACTAAACTGAAGGTGAATGAAAGAGGTACCACCTACCTCGGGGTGAGATCCTTCTGGCCGGTACATGCGCCCGGGACGGGGAATGGAACTCAGGCAGGGACACACAATATATTGAGTCTGTATGAGCTGGAGCTCCACCTACCTAAGAATGGAAAAAGATAAAGACTACAGGGCACGGGAGAGATGTGGAAACAAATAAAGGGCTCCAAATACATCCTATTGGTAATGATAGGAGCTTGGCAGCCATCTTAGCAGCATATAAATACTGGTAATGGTGCCCCACAGGGAGTAATGGGGGACTGGGGGTAACACCCCAAAGATATGATATCTCTAAACTGAACCTAATAGAGGTAAAGTAATAGTTGGAGATGTTCTGCAAAAAATAAGATTAAATGGAATTCAATGAGAACATTTGCGCATTTGGTATTGATGCTCATTGGCTGCTATAGCTCAACAAGGGTGACTGAAATCAAATGTAACATGGACAGCGTAGGTAGGGAACAGAATGCTGTCAACTGAGAAAAACGTTTTGAAGTGGTTATGGCAGCTTCCAACTATATTGTGGAAACAATTGGTGGTAACAGTCTAAAATGGCCTGATAATTGTTCTGCTTAAACATGAAACAAAATATTGAAAGGGACACATGAAAGGTATCACCTAAAGTGGTGTATACAAGGTGCAAGAATGACTGGCTGGTGAAAGAACAAAGCACATTGAACCAATTATGAGTGAAACAGGCTGAACCAAGGAATTTCATCATATAAACCATCGGTATCAGTGTGCAGCCTCAAGACCCAATGTTGTTCTTTTCTAAATAAAAACTGTGTCATGTTGGCAATGGGCTGGGTGTTGTTAGGTTTATGTAGAACAAGCCACAGAAAATCATTGTCATCATGTCCCATTTCCAAGAAATGTATACTAAGCTTGCTTATCAGTTTTTTGCAGCGTATTGTACTCTTAGGTTCAAGAATGCGTGTTTTGACCTTCCTTGTGGTCATTCTCACGTATCTGTTAGGACGAATGTTTCATCCGTGGTTTGATGTGGTCCCTGAGGTTGGCGCTGTGTTTAACAGCAAATATAGGTTTGGTTAGACTACGGCTGCCTTTGCTCAAGATGTTCAAATTCTTATTTACGCTTTTTTGCAGGAGGCTTGACTTGCTGCTAAAGGTACTGACACAGATCAATCTCTCTGTGGTTTCTTTTGCAGGATGCAGCTCTAGGAGAGTTTCAGGATGATTGTTTTGCACTGTTTTCATAGACTTATTAATGAGTAAATGAGGGTATTGTCGGTCTAGAAGTTGTCCTGCCAGGGTTGACGCATGCTTTTTGTATTTCCCCACATCAGTACAATTGTGTTGAATCCTCAAAAATTGACCAAAGGGTCAATTCTACCGTAAGGATTTGGGATGGTAGCTAGCATATGAAAGGAGGAAATTCTTAGCCATAGGTGTTTTGAATTCACAGGTAAAATTAAGGAATTAATTACAAGAATTGAGCCAGTTGTGGAGATGCTCAATACCTTCAACAGTGCCTCACCATTTCACAATAATGTTGTCGCTATAACGTTTACATAGGCAAATGTTAGACGTCACGATGGTTTCAGACTCTCTCGAATGGACACACAAATTCGCCAGACTGGGGCGAATGTACTGTACACCGAAGTACCTGAGGTTTGAAGGAACAGTGTTTCCTGATTTCTCTTTTTTTTCCTCCCTGTCCAGAGTTGCACATGTCATGATGAATGACACAGAAGTAATGGTGTCCAATTCAGTGTCGTTGAGTAACGTCTCCACTGTGCACAATGTCTGATCCTGTGGTATACAGGTATACAACAATTCTATGTGTGTCTCTATTGCACTCCAGACCTTTGCAGTACATGAATGACATCTTTGGTGTCCTGTTGGTATGTCAGCATTTTCTTTACGAGTGGTCTGAGGAAGACGTCGACAAACTGGGAGAGTGGTTCCAATAAGGAACCAATCCCTGAAAAAATGGGTTGTCCAGGTGGCGGTCTTTGTGGTTTGTGAATTTTTGGAAGCGTATAAAAATACGGAATCACGGGATTCAAATTTACCAAAAAGTCAACATCTTTTGCAGTGATCCAGCCTTCTTCCTTAGCCTCATCTACCAGATCAACTATGGTGTTAAGGAATCTCTTCGTGGGATCCATCTTGAGTGGCCTGTATGCACTGGAAATCGTCAGTTGTTTGAAGCACTTCTCCCGATAACAGGAAGTATCCATCAGGACGATGCTGCCTCCCTTATCGGCGGGCTTGATAGTTATAGGTTCATCCTTGTTCATCTTTTTCAGTGCTTCTTGTTCTAATTTAGAGAGGTTCCTGAAAAGAGAATATTGGTTAGCTAAGCTCTCGTTGAGGTCTTTATTTAGAAATTAATTTGATTGGTTGTGAGGTCTAACAGGGCTGGAATTCGATTGGTTAAGAACGGCAGCGGACCACAGAGAAAACCATATGAATAGCTAATATGGAGGCTTGAGAATAAATTAATTTGATTGGTTGTGAGGACGAACATGGCTGGAATTTGATTGGTGGAGCCTTCCTTTAAAAGAAAGTGTTAGCAGGAGCTTCTGAGACGGTGGGATTTATTGAACCGGCTGCTCACAGGAATGATGTAGAGAAGGTGAGAAAAATATGTGCTGGGGGCTTGATTTTGGATAATGAAGGAAGGAAAAGGAGAAATATAGATTTGGAGTGAGGTTTAACTGATTATGGCTTAATCTATAGTGGTGATATGAGTTGATGGTGGATATTAATTTTGTTTATAATTAAGAATTCTGACTTTAGACCACTATGTTGGGTATATGTATGTAGGGTGGGGCAGAGGTAGCTCGCTGATTAGAACAAAAATGCATTAATTATGCAGATTGTCATGACAGGATGACATTGGTGTAAATAAATTTTATGCAGAATGCAGCACTTGTGATTGTGAAACAGAGGACTGCAGAATATGGAATAAGGAAGATCGTGAGTACTGAGCAAAAACTGTTGAAGTGAAACAAGGTACGGTGTATCTATAAATATAAACTAAAATAGATAACAGTTTAAGGGGAGTTTAAATATAGACAGCATTAATTGTAGGTGTAGCACCCTGATTGGGAAATAAGCATTATCTATGCTTTTTGTCAGTTGATTGGCGCTAGAGTACAATATTGGTTTAAATATATTTTCATACAGAACACAGTATTTGTGAATGAGACAGTGTGAAAATCAGGATGTTGATTATGGATTGATCGTGAAGAATGTATAAGAAACTGGTTACATGAAATAAAGGTATGTCGTTTTTCTAAAAAAAGAACAATAGTTGAAGGGATACATTTTACAATCAAAGTGGTAATTACAGATGTTGTTTGAACTTTCACAGAGGTTATTCATGGGAGCGCTTAAAAATATTCCCATTTGACATGTGATATTAATAAAGGTCCAACAAGAATTGAACAAGGTACTTTTTTCAAAGGTTATTTAAGGGTAATAGAAAGGTGCATAAATAGGCTTAGAAATGACACAGTAGGCCTCTGGGTAAACTTAGATTTTTTTGGGAGAATTTCTGACTCTTCCTTAATGAGCAGTGAATGATAGTTAATAAGGGCTTATAATAATGCAAAGTAAGAGAACAGGGATGTCCCTGGTATTTACAAGAGAAACGATGAGGCAATGGAGTTTTTCTTAGGTAAATAACCTGGGTATTTGAATGTCATCATCATGTCGAATGCGCAAGAATGTAAAAATGAGGTTAACAGTGTTAATGAATATGAAGAGAGTCTTTTGATAATTTTAAAGATTTGCTAATGAAGAGTAATTATTAATGACAATTGGACTGACTGAAATCCCGTCCTGGGTGTATGTTTGTTAGACTGGAGATAGGCAGGCATCTAAAAGTTTATGTAGTATTGTGGGTTTGAATTGATTTTTGTGAGTAGTGCTTTTGTATCATTATAATGTATAACATAATAATGAATCACATTGTATGGAATTGATTGGTGTATATATTCTTTTTTTCAGTCCTGATGAAGTCCGGGTTTGGACGAAACACATAGGCTGAAAAGATTTGGTGAAATTTTCAGAAAATATTTGATGAAATTGAATGAATGACATTATATGATGTTCTTTCTTTAATAAAATTGGAACAAAAATTCTTTGGAACTGAAAAAATGGCCTTTGGACTGCACTTTCTTTGAGAAATTCAATAATTGATTGATAACATTGAAAGAAGGGGATACGCTCCTTTCCTATTGGTATTGTTCCATATTTTTATACACTTCCAAAAATTCAGAAGCCACAAAGACCGCCACCTGGAGGACCCAATATTTCAGGGATTGGTTCCTTATTGGAACCACTCTCCCAGCTTGTCGACTTCTTCCTCAGATCACTTGTAAAGAAAATGTCTGAACCAACAGGACACCAAAGATGTCCTTCGTGTATTGGAAGGTCTGGAGTTCAATGGAGACACCGATTTTATATATTTTTTTAATTTAATTTCAAATGATTTTTATTAAGCATTTTAAAAATTAAACAGGATATAATACTTGAAAGTTTGTAAATTGGTGCCGTTGTGCATCAATAACAGAGTCCTAGGATATGATCCAATGCTCGCACTTAAATTTTAGGGGAGCATTAACAAACAGACAGCAAATTAAATACAAATCATACAAAACAGTATAAATCAATATAGAACTGATAAAGAAATAGATTAATACAAAGCAAATAATGGATGGCCTGCATTTCTGTGAATCAGACACCGGTTATTTAGTCTTGTTTTTCGTAGAATCGTTGTATACCTGTATAACTCAGGATCAAACATTATGCACAGTGGAGACGTTACTCAACAACACCAAATTAAACACCATTACTCCCGTGTCATTCATCATGACATGTGCCACTCTGGCCAAGAAGGAAAGTTTTTTCCAATTTGAGGAAACACTGTTCCTTCAGACCTCAGGGACTTCGATTGTCAGTACATTCTCCCCCAGTCTGGCAAATTTATACGTCCATTCGATAGAAGCTAAAACCATCTTGACGTCGAATAACTCTTTCCAGTCTAACATTCGCCTATGGAAACGTTATATCAACGACATTATTGTGATATAGCGAGGCAATGTTGAAGATATTGAGCATTTCCACAACTGGCTCAATTTTTGTAATGAATTTGCCTAGGTTTACCTGTGAATTCAGTAAAGAGAAACTCCCATTCCTGGACATCTTGATTTACAAAACCGAGGGTAGTCTGCTTTCAGAATTGTACAAAAAACCTGTGGCTAAGAATTCGCTGCTTTTATATGCAAGCTACCATCCCATTTTTGAGGGTTCGGCGCAATTATACTGATGTGGGGAAATACAAAAAGCATGCGTCAACCCTGGCAGGACAACTTATAGACTGACAATACCCTCATTTACTCATTAATGAGTCTATGAAAAGAGTGAATCACAGTCATTGTGAAACTCTCCTAGAGCCACATCCTGCAAAAGAAACCACAGAGAGGTTAATCTGTGTCAGTACCTTTAGCAGCAAATCAAACCTCCCGCAAAAAAAGCTTAAATAAGAATTGGAACATCTTGAACAAAAGCAGCCATAATCTAACCCAACCTATGTTTGCCTTTAAACGCAGTGCCAACCTCAGGGACCAGTTAGTCCACACGAGACCATGGACGAAACAGTCGTCCCAACAGAATACACTTTGGAACTTTCCACCGATTAAAGGGCATTTCCCTTGTGGGAACTGTAGCGTGTGTAAAGACCTCCCATACAACCTCCATAGATATAGGTACGGGTCGCCCATGGGAGTTGAGACAACATACTAACTGTAACTCAGAGGGCTTAATATATCTCATCACCTGCCCCTGTGGACTTAGGTATGTGGGAATGACCACAAGGAAGGTCAAAACAGGCTTGCTTGAACATAAGAGTATAATATGCTGCAGAAAACAGATTAACAAGCTTACCACTCATTTCCTGGAAATGGGACATGATGCCAATGATTTTCTGTGGGTTGTTCTAGATAAACCTAACACCTAGCCCATTGCCAACATGACCCATTTCTTATTTAGAAAAGAACAACGTTGGGTCTTCAGGCTGCCTACTGATACCAATGGTTTAAATGATTAAATTAATCGATTCAGCCTTATTCACTCATAATTGGTTCAATGTGCTTTGTTTTTCACCGACCAGTCATTCTTGCACCTTGTATACACCACTTTGGGTGATACTTTTCAAGTGTCCCTTTCATTATTTTTATTTTTTTGTTGAAGCAGAACAATTATCAGGCCTTTTTAGCCTGTTACCACTTATTGTTTCCACAATATAGTTGGAAGCTGCCATAACCGCTTCAAAACGTTTTTCTGGGTTGACAGCGTTCTGTTCCCTACCTACACTGTCCATTACATTTGTTTTCACTCACCCTTGTTGAGCTATAGCAGTCAATGCGCATCAATACCAAATGCACATATGTTCTCATTGAATTCCATCTAACCTTATTTTTGGCCAAACATCTCCAACTATTACTTTACGTCTATTAGGCTCAGTTCTGAGATATCATATCTTTGGGGTGTTACCCCCGGTCCCTCAGGCGTTCATACCTGCAGAAATGATTATAGCACATGATTGCAACTGCGTACTTGACAAAGATATGGACAGGTCCCCCCCATGTCACGGCACAAACCCTAGCATGACCAAAGCCCTCAAACAGATGATGCTGGGAGAGGGGCTGGTAGATATTTGGCCGGCCTAGCACCCACAGACACATACTTATTCCTGTTATACACTGGCGCTACACACTTACAGCAGATTAGATTATTTCCTAACACTGGTGGGTGTGACACTAAGGGTGAGAGACACAACATATTTCTCCAGGCACATGTCTTACCACTCACCCCTGCTTTTGACTTACTCCTTGGCTGGGGAAATACTACTGGTCTCGCTATGGCAAATAAAAGCAGAAGCCCTCACTGACCCGGTTTACAAGGGAGTTATCGCAGATGTCCTGACAGATTATTTTTCATGCAACGGGGAGAGCACTCAACTCACAGTGACAGAATGGGATGGAAGGAAAGTGGTGCTCAGACAACCCCCTCAGGCATCTGCCAAACATTGAAAAGCAATCTGACACTGCAGGAAGTAAAGCTAGCTGTTAGACCTGGCACCTTGGCGTGAGTCTCCCTTCCACTTTTTGTTGCTGTGCCTCATGTGTTTTGCTGGTGTTAGCTGCTCAGAGCACTGTGCCACTGCCAACCAGTGCCACAGTGCAAGAGCTCCCTATTTAAAATGTATATGTTGGTTGGATTCCACGATTGGCTTATTTGGTTTACTGTTAGACCCCAGTAAAGTGCACCAGGAGTGCCAGGGCTTGTAAATACAAATGCTGCGGGTGGGCTTGCAGCACTGGTTGTGCCAGCCACAGAAGCAGCCTGGTAAAATGTATCTAAGGTCTGCCATTGCAGAGCCTGCGTGCAGTCTGGTACTGTCATGCTGACTGGGTAAGTGCACACACTTGCCAGTCCCTAAACCTTCCCTTAACTTCATATCAGTCACCCCTATGGTAGGCCCAAGGGCAGGGTGCATTGTAAGCATAAGGTAGGACAAGCCCTGATGTGTGTGGCATGTCCTAATAGTGAATTACAGCCATTTTCGTTTTTCACTATTGTAAGGCTACCTGTTCTTCATAGGCCAGAATGGGCTGTTAGAATTGTTACATTCTATGATCCTAACAGACCCAGGGAACATGGTAGAAATTCGAGTTTAGTATGCCTGAACTCAGAATAATAAAATACATCTTTTAGCAAAGTTTATTTTAATATTCTGTGTTTGCAAATACCACTTTTAGAAAGTTGGTATTTGCTTGCTTGACCATTTCAGCCCGCCTCTGCTATGATGTGTATCTGCCTGTCTGGTTGTGTGAGTGACAGGGCTGGGGAAACCCAGAGGGGCAGGGCTAGGTAGTCTGGTGGTGAATAGGAAGATTGGCAGTCAGATGGGTGGGAGGAGTACACCTGGGCTCTGAATAGGGTTGTGCTCTGCTACCACAATGCTGGCTCCACCTGCTGCGGAGCGGCTGATGTCTCTGCCCTGCACCCTGAATAGAAAGGCAGAGTCATGTCAACAGAGTGCTCAAGAACTGGTTTGGACTGGGCAAAGGCCCCTCTACCCCAGAGGAACAAAGGAATTAGGGGTATAAGTATTGGGACCCTGCTCCCAAGAAATTAGATCCTGCTGAAACCTCTGCCAGTGGAGAAGGAACTGGGAAAGCTGTAGGAGGAGTAACTGTCCCTGACCTGGGGGATTGGCCTGCAGTGGTTGCCTTGCTGCTGAAGGAGAGGAGAAAGACTGCTAAATACTTTACTTCAACTTGTGCTTTGAAAAGATCTCCAAGGGCTTGAACTGAGCTTGCCCCCTGAACGAAGTCCCAGGACCAGTGGACTTCACCCCCAGGTCCGCAGAGTCTTTTGGAAGTGCCTGCTGCTGTCGTTGGGCCTTCTGAGGGACTGCATGTCGCAAGGAGCTGGAAGCGCGACGCAAGGAAGAGAAGCGCGCCGCCGACGGAGCCGTCGTCGCATCTCGCATCTCGCAGAGAGTGTCGCCGATGCAGCATCGCATCGAGCGGAAGCGTCTCGCATCATTCTGGAAGTGTCTCGCAACGCCGAAGAAGCGTGTCACCATCGCAGCCATCGTAGCTGTCGCATTGCACCGCATCGAGAGAAGAGTCTCGCATTGAGGAGGAAGCGTGTCGCCATCGCAGCCATCGTAGTTGTCGCATTGCACCGCAACCAGAAAAGCGCCTCGCATCCACGGAGAAGCGTGCCGCCGTCGGAGCCGCTGTCGTTGCATCTCGCAGAAGGGGTGTCGCCGCTGCAGCATCGCATCGAGCGGAAGCGTCTTGCAACGTCAGAGAAGAGTGCCGCTGCCAAGGCCACTGTCGTCGCATCTCGCCAAAGGTGACGTCGCTGTAGGTGACGCATCGAGTAGAGCCTTCTCCCAACATCGGAGAAGTGTAACGCATTTGGAAGATCCCGTCTTTATTTCTTTTGCACCAAGAACTTCAACCCATCCGCATCGCTGCAACACTTTCGTTGCCCTGCGTGTCGCATCTAAGGTACATTGACTTAAAGTGTCGCATTTAAGAACTTAAGAGAATCTAAGCAATCTTCTACCAACTAAGCAACCGTATTGTGTATTTTTAATCGTTTAATGGTCTTGTGATAATCCTATATAAAGAATCCATATTTTTAATATAAATACCTGTGTGGTGTCCATTTGTAGTGTTGTCACTTGGTTACTGTATGTGTTCACAAATGCTTAACCTATAACGCTCTGAGATAAGCCTTGTCTGCTCGCGCCAAGCTACCTAGAGGGTGAGCAGGGGTTATTTTAGGAGTGTAACCCCTTACCCTGACTAGAGGAAAGGTTCCCTGCTTGTCACAAGTACCTACCTGTGCCAACCAGAGAACCCGGATTCTAACACTAGCAAACCTAGAAGTGGCCCTTCCTCATGATCAGGAGGTACACCGGAAGTGGGGCAATAATAAGAAGCAAGTTCACTCCTTGGGGGATAGGCTAGAGAAACATGTACAACTCTCTTACAGATGTCCTTTGTACATGGAGGGAAATAGGGCGGGACGCATGCAGGCCAGAATGATCAAACAAGAGCAGGTCAATGAACCCATATGAGCTATTATGGACTGCTGGGGCAGAGTGTGCACAAGCAAAAGGGCAATAACGAACATCTCCAAAGTGTGTACACATCTCCATGTTGTGCCCCGGACCATCTTGTTGCGGCCTGCTTTTGTACCAACGTTTTCACCTGTAACTTCTTCTAAGTATGACAGATTTCTGGAAGCAATATACCATTCATCTGCTAGACTCTTCAGGTTGTGGGGATATATAGGACTTGTAGGTTCACCATCAACCAGAGGAAGCCAGAGCCAATAACTGAGCTGCATCATGCAATGGTTTTTCGTTGTGTACTGGGTATATCGCAATTCATTTGGTAAAATATAGATCCAAAAAAATAGTTACCAAGGAAACCAATATATTTCCAAAATGGGAACATAATATAGAGTTTATAAGCAGTGGTTTCTAGCACATCTCCAAAATTGTGGGTACCTATACAAATGTGTAAATCAGTCATTTTTCAAAATGACTTCTTTTTTTACAAATTGTCTTACATTTGGAAGGCTGAAATGCAAAGAAAGTCAATTGGTAATAACACATATTCTACTATTCTGTGTTCCCTTTTGTCTCCTGATAAAAACGCTACCTCACTTGTGTGGGTAGATCTAGTGTCCGCAACAGGAAACAGCCCAAAATGCAACATGGACACATCAAATTCTTCCTGTGAAAACAGACCCTTTTTTGCAAATTGCCGAGCTGTGGATTTTGAACCCTAGCTCTGCCGGCACCAAGAGAAACCTAGTAAACCTATACATTTTTGAAAACTAGTCACCAAAGGGAATCCAAGATTGGGTGACTTGTGTGGCTCTCACCAGGTTCTGTTACCCAGAATGTCTTGCAAATCTCAAACTTTGTAAAACACATTTTCCATGGAGAGTTCTAGAATCTGTGTGGATCCACAAACTTCCACCCACCCCGCATTGTCCAAAGTCTCCAGATACTAATGGTACCTTACTTGTGTGGGTGGGCCAGGTGCCTGTGGCAGGGAAGAGCCCAAAATGTATTGTGGAGATTTCAAAATTACTTATCACAAAACAGCCTGGTTTTTCAAGGGGAAAACCTACCAAACCCAGACATTTCTGAAAACTAGACACCCAGGGGAGTCCACGGAGGTGTGGCTTGCATGGATCTCCCAACATTTTTCTATGCAGAACTCCCTGCAAACCTCAAATTTAGACAGGCAAGGGCCCAAAACTTATTCTGGAGAAATCAAAATTAACCTCTCCCAAAATGACCTGGTTTTGCAAGGGGGGTCACCTGGGTTTTGGACCCGGGCTCGGAAGCCACCTAAGGAAACCTACCAAACCCACACATTTCTGAAAACTAGACACCCAGGGGAGTCCAGGGATGTATGGTTGCATGGACCCCCAACAGTTTCCTACCCAGAATCCCCTGCAAACCTCAAATTTAGCTGAAGAATTAACATTTTTCTCAAATTTCTGTGTGGGAAACTTGTGGGATCACCAGGCTGACACAAATTTCCAACCACCCAGCATTCCCTAGGTGTCCCGATACAAATGTTACTTCACTCGTGTGGGTGGGCCAAGTACCTGTGACAGGCAAGGGCCCAAAACGTATTGTGGAGACATCAAAATTACCAATTACAAAACCAACCCTGTTTTGCAAGGGGGGCACCTGCGTTTTTGGCCCCCGGCTCAGCGGCCATCTAGGGAAACCTACCAAACCCACACATTTCTGAAAACTAGACATCCGGGGAAATTCAGTGAGGTATGGCTTGCATGGATCCCCCAACATTTTCCTACCCGTAATCATCTGCAAACCTCAAATTTAGTTGAAAAGAAAATCAGTATTCACATATTTCTGCGTTTGATCACCATGCCGGCACAAGTTTCCTACCATACAGCATTCTCCTCAGTCTCCAGAGTAAAAAGATACCTCACTTGTGTGGGTGGGGCAAGGGCCTGTGACTGGGAAGGGCCAAAAACATAGGGATTAAGGGTATAGCACCACGAATTCTAAGCACTACATTTCTAAAAAAATGTTTTTAGCCAATTCTGCATCAGACACCCACACAAGTGAGATCATTTTACTCGAGATCAAGGGGAACGCTGGGTGGTAGAATATTTGTGCTGGCATGGTGATCCCACACAGAAATGTGAGGAAAATTAGATTTTTTCAGCTAAATTTGATAGCCAAAATGTGTGCCTAAAAAAAGGAGCGACACTTGCCTATGGGGCTATTCACTGGCATGCCCAGAAACATATTCCTGACCCCTAGTGGGCAGATAAGGTGATATTGCACCATTTGCCTCCCGGGGGGGGGGGGGGGCAGGCAGAAAGACTGTGGCATTTGGTTTGGGGGATGGGGGCAGTGGCATCCCCATTTTGTCCAGCCTCCACCCCTAAATATATAAAAAAAAACAATTCCTGGTGCCTAGTAGTCTTTCTTCCCCTCCGGGGGGCACAGTGCCTCTGGAGTTTTTTGCGGGGGCATTGACATACCCATTTTGGGCAGCCCCCACACCTATATACATTAAAATAAATCCCTGGTGCCTAGTGTGCTTTCAACCCCCCTCAGATGGGCAGAAAGACTGTGGACTTTTACTGGAATGGGGGCATTGGCATGCCCATCTCAGGCAGCCCCCACCCCTAAATACAATAAAAAAATAAATCCCTGGCATCTAGTGGGTTTTCTGCCCCCGGGGGCAGAATGGGGGCTACTGCCCCCATCTTTCTCCCAGGGGGGACAAAAAGACTGTAAAATACTGTGGGGTGGGAACCTACCTGGGCACCCACCCCTAAATACAATAAAAAACAATAATCCCTTGTATCTAGTGGGCTTCCAGCCCCCTCGAGAGGGCAGAAAGACTGTGGAATTTTGTGGGGTAGGGCCATTGGCATGCCCCTCTTGGACAGTCCCCACCCCTAAATCCAATTAAAAAAAGAATCCCTGGCATCTAGAAGGCTTTCTGCCCCGGCAGGGCAGAAACATTGAATCACCCCAAAAATAATTGGGGGGAGCAAAGGTCCAAGGGGCCTCTCCCCCTCCCTGGTGTCCAGTGTGTGGATCCCTGCATGGGGATCGCCCTCCTGGGGCGATCCCCAAGCAGGGATCCACTAGGAAGTCCCCTTGAAAGGGGAGATTCTCCCCTTTCCAGTGATACCTCTCCTGTCTTTCTCCGTACTCAGGGGACTGAGATAGTTCCCTCAGCACGTACAAAGTGAAACTGAAATGAGCCTGCTCATTTCAGTTTTGGTTTCACTGAAATTACGTGAGTGTGACATGCACGCTGATCGTCATTTAAGGGAAAGCAACTAAACAGCCGTGGGAGCTGGGGAAGTTCTTCCCCAGCTCCGGAGGCTGTTTAGGGGGGAAATGGAATCCCTCTGGTGCTATTTGCCTTTTGTACATGGTAAAAAGCACTTTTGCGGTTGCAAAAGGCCCGATTCTGTGAATCAGGCCGTTTGTGATCGCAACAGCACTTTGTACATCTAGCGCCATGTGAGGAATTTAAATTAGCGAACTCGGTGTCTAGATGTTGCATTTCATGCAACTTTAATCAAAGTCCTTTACACTCTTCACACAAGAAAGCTCTGAACCTGCAACAATATCAGGGTTAATTTTCTATCATGTGTGTTTCATTTGATGCTAGTGGACAGAAGTATAAGAAAAGCTCATAGAAGTTATGTTATTTGCACTTGTAGCGCACACAGATACTCTGAGGAGTGTCCTGGCGAGAGTCTGGAGAAAGGAAAGGCGAACACAGACACCTGAAGATTAGTTTAAATAAAAAGATGTCTTCATTTTTTTTTTTTTTAAATTGACAGAACTCTTGAATGCTGCGATGAGCCAAAGGGAGTGAATTCCAGGCTGAGGTAGCTCTGACAGCGAGTGAGCTGCCTCACACTCTGGTAAGATGGAAGCGAGGAGTATGAGCCAGGAACTGAGAAGTTGACCGAAGATGTCTGGCAGGGATTTAGAACTGGAACCTCTTTTGAAGATAGGAGGGGCCACAGTCATGCAATGTTCGATGAGCCAGGGCTTTAAACTTAACTCAATTAGCCACAGGTAGCCAGTGAAGTGATCGCAAATGCTGTCTAATGCTGCTTCTCATCAGGATTTTAAAGACAAGTCTAACAGCGGCATTTTGAACAACCTGTAATTTATTAAGAAGATAACCCGGTAGGCCGGCATACAAAGTATTGGCGTAATCGAGCCATGAAAGAATCAAGGCCCTGGTCACTGTTTCCTTAGCTGCTCTGGGGAGAAGAGGGAGGAATTATCTAAGGGATTTAAGTAGCCCAAAGCAGTTCCCCACTAGCTTCTTAATCTGGGTGGAAAAGGAAAGATTCTCCTCGAACCAGACTCCCAGTTTTTTCACGGGTTGCCCCATTGCAGCTGGCAAAGGACAATCTGCTGTCCATAGAGTTTCTCTGAACTGGGGGGGGAAGGTCCCATAGAGAAGAATTTCAGACTTACTCTCATTACATTTGAGCTGTGCTGAGGAAAGCCATTGAAAGACTGCTGCGAGGCAATTTTTGGGCAGTAGCAGGGAGTAGTCAGATTTTCCCCAGGTAGACAGCAGCTGAGTGTCGTCAGCATAAGCTATCATTTTGACTCCCAGCTCTTCAGCTAAATAGATCAGAGGAGTGACGTATGAATTAAAGAGAAGGGGGCTCAGGGAGGACCCCTGTGGCACCCCCATGGTCACCTCCTGAGGTGAGGAGGAGAACGGAGGGAGCCAAACTTGTTGGGTACATCCTTCCAGGAAGGATTTAAGCCAGCTCATGACAGCACCCGAAATCCCCATGTGCTGAAGGGGGGTGAGCAACAAAGAATGGGGGACAGTATCAAATGCCCCCCAGAGATCCAATAAAATAAGAGCTGCCCTCCCTCCCGCATCCAAACATTCCCGAATGGCCTCCGAAACCTCCACCAAGGCTGACTCAGTGCTGTAGGAGGCTCTGAATCCGGATTGAGCTGGATGAAGTTGGCCAGCACCCTCGACGAAGTCTGTTAGTTGTTTGTTAACCACCTTTTCACAGGCTTTTGCCATGATAGGAATGAGGGAGATGGGGCGATAGTTAGCTGGGAGCAGCGGATCCAATGTTGGTTTCTTTATGAGGGGCAGAATCTTAGCCTGCTTCCATACCAAAGGAATACGGGCCTCCTGAATGGACAGATAAGTCTATTGACTTCAGGGTTCACTATCTCCGTGACCGAGGCAAGGAGTCTGGCTGCACAGGGATCAGTAGGGGAGCCTGACTTCAAGAACTTATCTTTAAGGAAAACGGGTTGCATTTAAAAAATACAATCTGCTTTATTTAAAAAGCAGTCACTGACATGGTGGTTTGCTGACCCCAGCAGGCCACTATCCCTGGGAGTGCTAGCCATTACCAATGGGTCACAAATTGCGACCTGCCTCATGAATATTAATGAGGCAGGCAATTTGCGACCCCATTAGGAATCACAAACAGTGTCTGAGACACTGTTATAAATTCCATTTTGCGAGTCGCAAAGCAATGCAATTTGTGGGTCGCAAAATGGATGGGTCGTACATCTGGCCCCTAGTCTCAAAAAATGGTTGCAAATTTCACAGCAGCCTTTTGAGATTCGTAGTGTTGTGATGTGAGCTATGTGCTAATAAGTCACATTGCAAAATCTCCCACTGTAGGGCATCACAGACCATCCTACCTAATGAACATTTATTTGGCAGTTCCGTATTTGTGACACCTTCTGATTGGCTACCTGCACAGGGATGGTGGTCTGCAGACCACAATCCCATTGTTTGCATTACCAAATGTGAACCCCCTTTTTTTTATCTGCCTGTATTTCTTAAAGGAACTTGTGCTGCTTCAAAAATAAAAAGGTTTCCCATTTGGTAACACATTGAAAGGAGCACTGCCTGCTCAACACAAGGTCATCTGTGAAGAACCCCACACGTTTTCCAGCAGGCCTTGTCCTATTTTTAAATGCATTGCTACCTTCTTTGAGGAGAAGGTAACTATTTAGTTGTTTGCGACTGCATTGATGCATACCATTTCGCATTATAATCAGTGGCGGCTGCACGGGATCCAAACCAGTGGGGCAGGTGGGTGTTGTGGGACAGACAAAATATAAGAAATATAGAACTTACCTGCCACATTGGTTCTCTCCTGATCCTGATGCTGGTCTGGTCCCGATCTGATCACACTGCGCAGGATCCCATATGCCAATTCCTGACACTGCTCTCATGCTGGGAATGCTATTCCCAGCAGAGAGTAGCACTAGGATTGGTCTGGGCGCCCTGGTTCGGGTCTCAGACAGGAACTGGGAGCCTGTGGCTTTTCTCCACCCAGCTGTACAACACAAATGCTAAGTGCGCATGACAGTTTGGCCGGCAAAACTGTGATGAGCACTTAGTAGTGCCCATCGTCCCTCCTCCCCATTGCTGTTACACAGAGTGCATGACCCCACCCTATGATGTGCTCGCTGGCAGAAGCAGGTAAGAAGAAGTCTACAATGATATTAAAATTGGTTGATTATCAAATTATTTTTCAAGTGTTTAACTCTACTGCTACCAACTGGGGCGACGGTCCTCCGCAAAAACGGAGGACCCGCTCCTGATTACAATTAGGAGGAAATACCCCTTTCATGCTCCTTTCCTAATTGTGATTTGGTGTGGATCAGTAAATCCATTTTGCAAGTCAGAAATGCTCTATTGGCTAACAAAATGTGTTCAACACATACTAAAAAGCTTTTTTGAAGTTGCAAATGCTGTGAGTTTGCTAATTGCTGAATTTGCTACCGCAAACGGGCTTTGTGCATCTGACCACACTACTCCCATAGACAACAGCCACCATGCCTACAAATAACTTTTTAAAATGCTGTTGATACCTTAAATGATACATTGCTGATTAAATTCTGTCAACATATTGCTTTGTGGACAAGAGACATCCCACAGGTGCTTTAGCTAACGCATGCAGCTTGTAGTTGGTTTTTAAGACTAAAGTACTGACTTTGGCTGCCAAACAGATATTAAGAAACTGATAACCCGGCGCTGCATTCCTAAAGTGTGACTGCAGAGGCTTCAGTACTTTTAAAAGGGGAACATACCGGCAAGCAAGAGTGAACTAAAATGGGAGTGAGGAATGCGAGCAGGCATACTTTTAGCTGATTGGCCAAAACTCATATTCATGAGCACAAACTTACGTTTTGTATTTATATAAAGATGAGTTGCACTTCTAAATGAATTTGCTTTCTAGTAATTTTACAAGGATATTTTGTATTGTTCCATTTCCATCTTCCATTTGAGCACGTCTGATCCGACGGGGGTGGTGTTCTGAGCATTGTGTGCATTATTGCCTGTGTAGATGTACACCTACTAACCTGAGAGCTTTTGGGCATTCACAAACTGTTGGCAGGCACATTTCCAGCATAGATAGAGATCGACTTTTACTCCTGTAAAGGGTGAGAAAAGGGTGAGACTAAATCCCTAGTCATAATGGCAATGGGGGAGAAAATCCCCAGACCTGGTGGGAGTGTAGTGAAAGGGGTTTTTCCACACAGAACATATTTTGGCTATGGAAGTGGAAAGATAAAGGGCAGAAAAAGTATTTAATTTTTGATCTGAGTTAAAATAATATCTCTCATTAAAGCAATGGAGAGTGCAGCTTCAAACATCTCTTGTGCAAAAACAGAAATAGACTTAGAGAGAAGGTTGGGATATAGTCATTGTGTTGTTTACATTATGTTTTCATGAGCTGCCCACAGGTTTTTATTCTTTTTTTTAGCAAAAGCTAAGAATTTCACTTTTGCAAATAATTTACTCTTGTATAACTGCACCCCTGCTACAAAATGTTTTCATATGTGAATAAATTCTACATTTTCAAAGAATTACTTCTGGGACTGCACACCTTTTACACTTTCCCAAAAGTACTCCAATAAGTTGTGCGTTTACTCCACAGCTTGACATAAGACCGCAAGAGTACTTGTCTTTTTATTTTTTAGGATTGGGCCCGGAGAGATACCGAGAGATATAAGTAGAAAGAGAGATGGTTAATGAGTGTATGTTTACTGTTTGTTTTATTGGTAGTAATATCAGTAGTATTATTGCTGGTAGCAGTAGTATTAATAATAGCATAAGAAGTAATACTACTAATAGTAGGAGTAGCAATAGCAGGAATAGTAGTAGTAATAGCAGTAATAATATTAGTGCTAATACCACTAGTAGCAATATTAGGAACAGTAGTAGTAGTAGAAGTAGCAGTAATTGTAGTATTACCAATAGTAATAGCAATATTAACAATAGTTGCTAATGTTCTTAAGTGGGGAATTCCATTGTGTTTGAGTTATTTTTCATACTGGTCTAGACGCAACAGCTAGTGTACCTTGACAATCCGGCATTTTTTGTGTTTTCTTTGTCAGGGTTTGGGTGAAAAGACTGACTTTGTGAGATCAGTGATTGCAAACATCTTGCTATATCGATGTGCCCTATTACTCTGGTCCAATGGCAAAGCTATTTCTGATTGAAACCCTCATTTGCTACTTTGGTCCAGCAGTTCCTGCTCCCCAAATTCCATTGAATATTCTATATTCCAGGAACTCAAACTCTCTCTCAAGCTCAACATTCTGACTTTAAGTGATTCTTAGGACTCTTAGCATCCTGAAGTGTTCCTCGGTACAAACTGCATCTGTCTTCGAAGGTTATGTCAAGAGCCACAGGTGTTTTACTTGAGTTTGAAAATCCTCTTTTTGAGAGGTGGTCTGTGGTTTCCTGCCTTGGCACACAGACTCTTTCAGAATTAGAAGCCTGTATTCAGACAAAAGCTCCAGGCTGCCTGATGCGATTCATCTTGCAGTTGCCAACCTGAAGCCCTGTGAGTAGTTATATGATGAAGTATGTAAGAAAGAATTGACACATCCTATGTTCATTGCCAACTATAGTGTTTTGGAGAATATAACTACAAAACGACTGAGCTTTTAGTACTGAAAATTCCTTTATGGATCCAGCAAAATACTTAACCTTGGCCATGAGAACAC
Source organism: Triturus cristatus (assembly GCF_964204655.1). Lineage (NCBI taxonomy): Eukaryota > Metazoa > Chordata > Amphibia > Caudata > Salamandridae > Triturus > Triturus cristatus. Next base: position 805,582,463 of record NC_140594.1, on the reverse strand, counting down.
TGGTCCTCCATCATACCTCAATCAATCAATCCGGAAGTTCTTATACAGCGTGACTTGTCAACCCAGGGGTCTCGAGGCGCTGGAGTTCTACTGCTCTTAGTCAAAGAGTCAGATCTTGAGCCTTCTACTGAAAGCAGGTAGGGACTGGCAGGCGCACAGGTGGAAGTTCCACAACTTGGCGGCAATGTAGGAGAAGGAAAGACCTCACTCTCCCATTTATTATGTGTCTGTTCCACCCTGATTGCTGCCCAAAGAGGGTGGCTAAGTACTGACTTTGGGCAGAAGGACGTTTACAACCTGTGATGGAGCTGTCCAACTCTGCTTATGTTGAATGGCAATACACATGTTTTGGGTCTCATTTTTTTGGTTTGGGAGGGAGGTTGTCTCCCTATTAATGGTAACTTGTACTTAGTTTTGAGAATTCCACTTTGTTTTTCTCTGTATTTGAAAGCAGGGAAGAAGCAAATTACAAAATATTTATTTGAAAGCTCCAACAGCTCCCAGATTGACCATGTTTTTAGCTTTTGTGTTTTAAGTGCTTTTCGTCTGTTGAAGGTATTTTACCTGTTATTGATCATCTATTGACATGGTTTAAATTAATGATCAATTAAAAACCTATAGTGTTTAGGAGGTCCATTTAGATTGCTAACTTATCCTGCTGCTCACTGGGTAGTAGAGACAAACGGATTCAAGGCTTAAACTGTACAAAGTGGCGTCAGACTGGCCCAACCTTGCAGCCAATTTTCTTTTGGTGCCTCTGGTTTAGATTTCTTCTAAGCAACAATTCACTGGACCCAGCACTCATGTACTCATAAGCCTTCATACAAAGGTTTGCTCAGTGAGGGATCCTCCATATGTCTTCTCTACCTACTATCTTGAGTGGAAGTCCCCTGTAGGATGGGCCTCCTGATCTTTCAGTGACATTACTCTACAAGGAAGTATGAAGGAAAGTGGACTTCAACAAAGCAAACTTCCACTGGTAGTCAGGCAAAGGAATAATTTATTTCAAACTGAACCCATGGACCAGTCCTGTGAAGCCTTTACATACATGAAAAATACCTGAACTCAAATTCTTTTCAATACATCTTACATGTTTCAAACAAACTTTACACATTTCATACTATTTTTGGCAGACCTACTGTCTTCTCAGAGCAGCTAGATCCTTAGTGGCTTTTCAGTGTATTTTACCTTCCAATTAATGTTTTATTTAATTTTATTTAATTATGTTGAGCCTTATACCACTTTTTCTTGTCTGTGCTTTATTGTATTGTTTATGATTCCAAATGCTGATGTGAGTGAGAATAAACCATCTGCTTTGCCTAATCCCTCACATTTAGTTGCTTAATAAAGTTCAGAAGAACATTCTCAACTATTATGTTCCAGGCCTGAAACTGCTTTGAATTTGATTTCTTTTCAAAGTTGACTCAAAGTTCCACATGGTTTACAGTGGGAGAAAAGTCCAGTTCAAAAACGCTTTTTAATATTTTTAATCAACACTGTCGGAATCCTGTAGAAACAGTATTTCTATCACTGAAGTTGGTGACTGGAATATACCTATCTGACCATGAAGACGTCCACTCTTCTGGCAGGCGTAGGTCCATTCATTTTGAGGGCCTTGGTAATTCTGATTTGGGTGGTAACTGGAGCTCCCACCCTAATTGTCATTACATGAAATATGGTAATACTGAACCCTCGAGGTTTTCAATGTATACATTTCACCAGTCAAAACCAAAGGGAAAATGTCTGCAGAAAAGTGCCTTGAATGTGAAAGTAACATAATGTATTCAGTGTGGAAACACTGATTTCCATGGTAATTCCCGATTCCTCACAGTAAAACCAACAGTGGACACTGTTATGCCCTAACTCATAATTACTGTACCCAATGCTATTGGCAATTTCAAATGTGGCATTACCAAACAATGGTTTCCAGGAATCATACAAAGAGGACCAAAATGTTATGTGTACCTAGAGCCCTGTCATGTCAGTTTCCTTTGTATAACAAGCATTGAGAAGTCCAACAGGCTTGATACTGGCACTAAAGCGCTGACAAATGCAATAAAAATGCAGTGAAAAACAATTAATAAATGATTGATATGTGTAAGCAATGCATCGATGGCATAATGAGTTAAATGGATTGCATAAAGAATGAAATGTTTGACGACAGAATGTACTTTTCAGAAATAAAACGGCCCCTCGTATTCAAATGGAAGCAGAAAAATTCACCTGAACAGCCAATTTTAAATGTGCCTGTGGGCCGAGCCATCAATCAATCAATCAATCAGGTGTTAGTTAAGCGCAACTACTCACCCGTAAGGGTCTCAAGGCGCTGGGGGGGGGGGGGCGCAGCCAAGATGTCTCACTCCATTGGCTGAAGGTCGCTGAGTCAAAGAAGTTAATAATGAAAGGATTCAGAAGATGTTCACCATGAACTGAGTGAGCATCAAACACACTGAATTAAAATTCTGCCCGAGTATGGAGACCACCGCACAACTGCAGGTCACGCCAAGTGTGCAGAGGCCCTTTGTGAATCAGGCCCTGAATGCTTTAAAGACCGATTTTAAAATGTTTCCAATGACTTCTCAAAGATTCCACCACGAGTGCGTAGACTACCCCACTACTGCAACGCCTCCGCCACAAGTGCGGAGGCCCTCTGTGAATCAGGTCATCAGTATCAAAGAAATTCAAAGCTTTCATAAAGTGCTGAAGTGTGATCTAATCCAAATAATCAGCTAAATATATTGTACATATATGTTGTACTCATTAGCCTGCAAAAAAGTAATTAAAACCTTGCCAAACATTGTGCGACCAAAACATTAGTCACCGAGGAAGAGGTAGCCGAGCTCCAAGCATTCCCCAGCTTGATTTGCCACACCAACTGAATGACTCTGTAGCTCAAGACAACTCATGCCTTGATGAGAGACTTCTTACATTTTTAGAAAGCGAGACGTTAGCTGCACAGTCACCCTTTAGGCATGCATCCACTGCCATTTTACAGGATCGAATATTCAGACATCTGAAAACTGATAATAGCCAATATTGACATGGCTCAGCTAAACTGGGGCAGATGCGGATAATGTGAATCAATGATTCTGTTGGTGACCCGCATAAACGACATGAGCAGTGTAAGGAAACGACCATTAGTTGTGTGGCGTGTAGAAGTAATGGGTCCACAATCCCACCTCACTGGAAACCAAACATCCAATTTATATTACTGGACTCTTTCAGGGTAGCAAAGCAGAGCAGTCCAAGGCCTACTGAAGGCAGGTGGTGTGGGTTCATTATCACCATTCGCTGGCATGCAATGATAACACTCCATAAACGATTGGTCAGTCTGTGCTTTTTTCTTTGGAACAGGAAAAGTACATTTATTACCCACTCACTGCTTAATACTACACAGTAATTAACAAATATACATAAAGCTGATAAAAATACCTTTGGCGACATTACATTTGACCCCTAAAGGGTGATGGCCCCAAACATCACAGTACTCCTCCTCCATGTACAGTACAGCACAACACCAAATAGCAGGTGTCACTTTACATCAGGTCAATGTTACCACACTTGGGGCCATATGTAGGTAGCAACACATTTACCGATTCATAAATACCGAATTTTACCGATTCGGTATTTATGAATCGGTAAATGTGATGTAGGTAATGATTCGGTAAATTTTACCGAATCGGACAAATTCGGTAAATATGAATCGGTATTTACCGATTCGGTAATGGGGCATACCTTCCCATTGATTCCTATGGGCCTGGAGGCCCATAGGAATCAATGGGAAGCCAGTCACCATTACCGATTCGGTAAATACCGATTCGGTAATGGGGGGAGCATATACAAGGGTGGCAGGGTGTCACATTGACACCCTGTTGCACCCCTGATTCTTGCATGTGTGCACATGTGGCGCACATACATGCCCTAAGGGCATGTATGTCTGCCACATGGCACTCTTACATCTGCAAAATATTGCATTTTGCACGGTATTCGTTATTTATCACCAACCTGTATTTGGTGGTAAATAACGAATTCTTAATTCTAATTTGCACTCTTTAGAGTGCTCCCTACATTCAGGATTCGGTATTTACCGAATCGGTATTTACCGATTCGGTATTTTACCGATTCGGTAATTTACCGAATCCTGAATTATGCCTCCTACATCCCAAATAGCTAAATACCGGTCGGTAACGGGATATTTACCGAATTTCGGCCGTTACCGACCGGTATTTAGCTACCTACATGAGGCCCTTAAGGACCAGATTCATATGTACTACAACCTCTTTCCATCACTAACTTCAGTAACCATAATCCATATGCAATCATTATAAGTAATAAAGCATTGCAACCGTGTGCACACATTAAAGTGAATAAAACATTGCAGCCTTGCAGGAATAATCATTATTGTGAGCAATAAATGACAACACCTTTAAATAAAGCAATGTCAATAACATGTTTAAATGAAGCATTTTTGTAAAACATTGTACACAGTACCTTTGAATAAAGCCTTGTACAAACATGAACCATGACTCTGTATCTATTTTTAAAACCCTCAGCCACATAAACTGCAGCCAAAGAACTAGTCCCTAGAGGGCACATCACTCCCAGCAGTAGAGCAAAAGCTCCAGTCCTTGGAAGTGCTTGATACTGAAGGTGAATCCTAGGGTGGTCATCCTTTCTTGGACCCTGAAAACATAGGGTTAGTGGTAAAGGGAAATTTCCTTGGGGAAGCTGCTGCACTTCTGCAGCTCCCCACACTCTCATTCTGTCGGTGGGGCCACTGCCGTCCCTGGACCACCACAGCAGCAGAAAACATGGGCATCAGAAGAGCTCCAAAGGGCATTATGGTAGACTCCCTCGTGGGAGTTTGCATGTTTCATGAGTGGCTCCTTTTTGTAAGGACAGCTGTGGATCACACCCCAGACTCCCCACCTGGCCAACTGTTTTTTTTGCTGCCAGCGTGGAAGCCAGCAGCACTCTTTTTCCCTGCCAGCAGGGAGTTTCTTTGTGGTGGCTGTCCTGCACTTCCCCTGCTCCCACGGTGTTAGGGCCTGGAAATGGGGTATCCAAGGGGAGGTTGACCCCACTCTTACCACCTTCAGCAATGTCAGTGTCCTGGAGATGGGATCCTGGAACCTTTCTTGCTTCTTGGGGGAGGGCCCAATGGTGCTTACCCATTCCTCTTGCTAGTGTGGCCCGGAGATTGGGTCCTGGGCACCTTTGTTCTTCTTCTTTGGGGGTGGTGTGATGGCAATATCCTGATTTCTTAGTGGCTGGGGCCTGGAGATGAGGTCCCCTGCTCCCAGAATTTAAACCAATCCAGGGGTTGGGATCCCAGGGCCTCCAGAGCTCTGTGTGGCAGCACCACACAAGCCCCCTACCATGGTTATTTTTTTAAAAGGCTCCTTGCATTGTCCCCCAGGCATTGGCCCATCCCGGGGTGTTTCAAAGGCTCAGCAGTGGAGCACCGTGCTCTATGATCCTTGGATGTGGGGTCATAGGTGAAATCATTTCTCTTCACATATATCGGAACCTATTGGGCCATTTTGCTTGGTCTAGGGCTAATTTTTCTTCAGGTGATACGTTCTAGCCACCTGGAGCTCTTTCCTTAGGCCAAACTTGCAGGGAACAGCTCCCACTGGCTCCCTGCACCAGCCTTTCTCCTATTCTCCTCTGCTGCTTCTCTTTTCCTGGCTGCAGAAGTTCAGTTCTTCCCCCAAACTAGTCCTTAGGGGGTGTAAGGTGGCCTGCCTCCCTGGTTCTGGGGTCAACTGTAGACAGAGTCATTGGTCCATGTGGGCATCAGGGGGTTCCTCCTTTCAGTTGTCCATACCTGCTGCTGTTTAGTCCCAGTGTCCAGCTCCAACAAAAAGAAATCTAACCCCCTTGAGCAAGATTTTTTAGGTGGGGTGCAATGTTCTAAAAGTCAGGCACCTCTGACCAATCCTAGTGTGCCACATCACCTCTCCACCACTGTCCCAACACTCCTGGTCAGCATGTTGGGACAATTTAAGATGACGCCACCCAGGAGCCACTGGTCACATCTCCTCTAGAGGCCTTAGCTCAGTCCCTGGCTAATCTAACTGCCTGGTCCTTTCCCACCAAAACGTCAAAGAGAAGCCCCCTCCTGTGTTGGCTCGAGAGGTATGGGCTCCCTCCATTGTTCCGTGGGCCTGGGATGTCCAAACCCCGGTACAGTGTGGCAGCCAACTAATGGATGCATATTTTCTTCCCTACACCTTCCTCCTCAGGAGTTGAGTGAAACATTGTTAATTGCCCTCTTTGTGTGTGGAGGCCTTTTTTCCTGCTGCTGAAGAGCCAGGTAATTAACTTACTCAAGAAGGTGACAAACGGCCTTGGCTTAAACAAAACTGCACTCTAAGGCCAATTTCCCCCTATGTATATCATAAAGTGTCGTTGCACACAAGACAGTTAACCACATTGACTTTCCCAATGGGTCTTCACTAATATTTTAAGACCAACCTCAGGTCAATATCTAACCCTGCAGATTCCCAGCTGAGCCAGGCTACCTGAGCATGGTTACCAAGATGCCCACTATGATAGTCTCATATGTACAGCCCTCATATGTGTGCACAGATGTGCATAGGCATGTGCACATGCTCACGTATAACTAGCCAAGTACCGCTTACTCTTATTTTAAAATGTAGACACTGGCAGTAAACATGTGCAGTTCTTTTATAACATGATTTCGGCAATGGCGGCTCCTCCGCCAAGGCAGAGGAGCGTCGCCTCACTGCCTTCAAGCAGGAAAGAAAGGAAAAAATAAAATGATAATAACATATGTTATAATCATTTTATTTTGTCCTCCTGCAATACAGCCTGCATGGAGAACATGCCCACCCCTCCAACCCCTGGCTGAGTGCCATCTCAGACCAATCACAACGCTGCATCACAGCATTGTGATTGGTCAGCGGAGCCTGTGTGCTGGGTGCTTCCTGTTCCTGGAAGACGGGAGCAGGAGCAGAGAAGATGCGGGACCAGGCAGGAATGTAAGTGGTTTTTTTTATTGTAACCTGCGCACCCACAACTCACCTCGCACCCGACACTCATGGGCTGCGCTGGCCGCCACTGGATTACCGTGGGTGAGAGATCATTTGTGAGGCTCACCCACAGTAAAAAAAGTCCAAAACTAGGTGATTTAAATGTAAAAAATTCAGGCGATTACACAGGCAGAACCCAATTTTTTATAAGCATTCAGGCCATTTCCCACTCTGCAATACCAAAAGTCTCTTAGTGGTAAGAGGCTAAAGCAATATCTAATCAGTTCTCTTTCCACTCTAATGGCCAAGGTTGCTTCAAGTTGTGTTGCGCGGTTGGATGGTCAGAAAGTGCATGTGAATTCTTAGCATGAGATTCTTTCCTCAAGTCTTCCAAATCCAAAATAGAAGATATCAATTTTGCCTGTTTATTCAAAATCTTGGTAAAAGATTTGTCTTACTCCAGAGATCTACAGCATCTAAGAGTGGTAAAGATTTTTCCATACATGCTGTCCACCTGGAGCTAACTTTCTTTATGGTCACCCACAAAAGATATTATAAAGTATTGGGCTCTCTCCTTCTGAGTTTATTACAATACGAAAGGAATCTGTCTTGAAGCAGTGATTCAATCAATCAATCAGTCTTTATTCGATTTAAAAAACAATCATAAAAGACACAAACATAGTACCTAAAACATACATTTCAATAAATACATTAAAATACCTATTAAAAAACCTTGTTAAAAAAACATTAAACACTTCATTGGACTGACATATAGTAAAAAAGATTTTGGAATTAAAATTGTCCCTAACACAGCATAAAAATAGGGGAAACCCAGACACAGAATTCATTAGAGGCCATCAAGGGTACGCTTGATTGATTTTCTCCGCAATGCCCATGCCCAGCCCAGATATTTTGCCAATGCGACAGAGACTAATGCCAAGGAGCTAGTGCGCAAAATGCGTAATGCTACAGCGCAGCTCCTTGTGCCGAGAGATTTACACATTGGAGTAAGCCAAACACGTCTAGGAATGGAAAATGCCGGGCAAACAAACAAAAAGTGGGGAGATGTTTCAATCGCAGCCCCACATGCAGGGCACTGCAGTTCAGAATTCCTGGCCCACCTTCCAGTCAAAGATCTAAGGGGCAAAGAACCAGCTCTGAACTGGAAGTAAAGTTTTCTGTCACCCACATTAGTCACCACATCCCAGTATTGTTCCAGGCTGGGGAAGTCTTTGAACTCCAAAAAGTTCCCGGACATCCCTGATGCTCTACTCAAAACCTGGGAATCAATTCTTTCCCAGTATGCTATTTTGAGAGAGCTTTTTGATGGAAACTGGGCAGTAGCTGGGTCAGACCACATCCCTTCCATACCCATGTCTTTTAAAGACTCATGCAAGTTCTTTAGCCACTCGATTTTATGAAAGACATCAGATTTTATAATGTCCTTGAGGCCATTGGCATAATGAGAAAGTTCCGGAGTAGTCCAAAGCCTCCGCCAGTATAAAACCGGACGGAGCCTTGCAATATCCTTGATGGACCTCCTGCCCAGATCATACCTAAGTGGGATCAGAGGGGTGCTCTGAGGAAGACCAGTTATACTACGTAGGAATTTGTGCTCCACACTTGTCAAAGTCGCTAGCTGTTCAAAACCCCAGAGCTCCGCCCCGTAGAGGACAGAGTTTAGGGCCTTTGCTTCATAAACTTGCAAAACCGGGCTTATTGGTTTAGTGAATGACCTGCTAAATTCCCTGCTCAGGACACCAGTTATCTGCTTAAATCGCAGGGAGGCCATTTCAAGATGCCGGCGCCAATTATTACTATTTGAAATTTGCAATCCAAGATACGTAAAATTGGTTACTAATTCCAAGGGTTGCCCATTCATGAACACTCTTTTCCCTTGGAAGCTGCTGTGAGGGTTAAAGGCCATAGACTTCGTTTTTGCCACATTAACCTCTAGACCATGGTCAAGGCAAAACTCATCAAACATGCGAAGGGCTTTTTGCAGACCATTAGATGTTCTAGATACGATTAGCGTATCGTCTGCAAACAATAGTATGGGGATGGAAACACCAGCCAACCTTGGAGCGTCCGTATTAACAGAAAGCATGAGTTCAACTATCCCATTGATATAAAGTGAGAAGAGCGTGGGTGCCATAGTACAACCTTGCCTCACACCACGCTCGACCGGGAACTCTGATGTGACCTCTCCCGCCCCACCCCACTGAATCCTAGCATAGTTAGACTCATGGAGACGCATCACCATTGTCAAAATTTCTTTGGGGATACCTAGTCTCTCAAGGACTGCCCACAACCGATGGCGTGGAACAAGATCGAAGGCAGCCCTTAAGTCTACAAAAGCTACATAAAGACTGCCGTTCCCCAATGTCACCACCTTCCAAAGGAGCTGGACAAAGTAAAAGACTTGGTCCACCGTGCTGGTTAATTTCCGAAAACCAGCTTGGAAGGGTGACAAAATGTTATTATCATCGATCCAATCTTGCATTTGGTTCAGGACCATCCTCCCTACCACCTTCTGAATGGAGTCGATGAGGCTAATTGGCCTATAGTTTCCCGGGAGCGTCCTGTCGCCTTTCTTATATACAGGTATAATAACTGCCCCCCTCCATGATTTTGGGACTGGCGCGCCTACAGCCACAGCGTTAGCCAATAGGGTTATATACTTGCTCCAGTTATCCTTATTGTGAAGAAAAACGTCCGAAGGAACCCTGTCCTGGCCAGGGGCGCGTCCACTGGTAACTGAGCGTAGGGCTCTATTGGCATCTTGGATGCAAAAGGGACCCTGAGAGAAGAAGACATAATTTGGCACCCATGCAAAATTAAACAAGATGTTACAAGCATATTGAGGTTTGAAATATTGAACCCACTCTGCCTGTGAAACGTAATTAGAGGGACTATCAGGCCGCCCACCACTGCCCCACTTAAGAATGTTCCAAAATAACCGGGAATCTCGGGTATGGCAGGCGCTTTTTAAATCAAGCCAGCGTTGCTCATCCCAGTTTTTTTTGGCCGTTCTTACAGCTTTTTTATACGCTAGTCTGGCGAAACGGATACACTCCTGTCCACCATTAGACAGAGCTTTCACCAGGTTGGTCCTAGCTTCTCTACAAGCTCCATCATACCATCTATTTTTCTTAATTGGGGCCTTATTCATGTTCCTCAAGGGCTTCATAAAATAGGAACCTATTTCAGCAAACAACTTGTCATGACATGCAGTGACTTCAATGTTGCCGGGGTCACGGATTAGCATACCCTCAAGCTCAACAATAGAATCAACTAATTTGCTATCTATATCGGTAATGGCCAGGATGTTATGCTCGAGCTCCCCCCACTTAAGTCTACGCATATTAGTAGATAGAGTTACCTCAGACAGGCACGGGACCATTTCACTAGCTATTAAACGATTACTAGACCACCATCTGTGAGCTACACAGATAGGGTTATGGTCACTCTCAATTCTAACCTCAACAACCATGTCTAAAACTGGTTGCCATAGTTGGAATCTACATAAAACATAATCAATCCTGCTAGAATGTCGACCATTGTCAAATGTCTTCGCCCCTTGTTTGTCACCTGGCGTTCTCCCATTCAAGGCCCTCAAACCGTACTCAAAACAAAGAGCGTTAGCCTGGACAATAGTCTCAGTCCACCTTTTAATTGGACTGAGATCAAGCACAGGTACTCCCCATAATTGGTCTTCCATAGCTTCATCGCCCCACCCAGAGTCAGGGTCTAGGAGCGGTTCGAAGGTGATATTAAAATCCCCTGCTACAACTATTTGCCTCCCACCTGAGTGCTGTTCAATAAGGGAAACTAAGTAAGCCAAAACCTGGGAGCCTGTCCTATTAGGGTCTCTCAGATACAGATTGTAGATATCCAAGTTACCCTGGATCCCAAGTGACACCCTAACTAATTGGATATCATCGGACCCAGTAGGTATTGCAAAAGCCTCAGGAAATATGTCCTGACGAACCCAAATTGCCAATCCTCCCTTTGGGCGTCCCCTTAGACCCGAAATTGCGGGGACATAAAAGTTCAGAAATCCCTGTAGGAACTGAGGCTCACAGGACCAAGTTTCCTGGAAGAGGCAGACATCAAAGTTGCCTATATAGGCTAACCATTCCGGTGAGTCCATTTTTGATTTTAAGCCTGCAATATTCCAGGATACCATAGACCCCCCCTCCCTTCCTCGGCCTTGGACGTGAGCAGAGTGCGCACACGACTGGTCGTGTCTACACTGTAATTCCGCAGACAGATCAGGGGTTATTGCAACTACATCTGCTATCTCGTCCGCCCTGGTAACAGGGGAGTAACATAGATGTTGGTTAAGCTTAAGCCCTCCCACTGGGATACTTAGATTAAGAGGCGTAATAAGTGACTGCGTCCCAAGTGCCGGTCAGGCAAAAGCTACAGAGGAACACAGATCATTTGCTTCCCAATTTTCCAAAGCTGGACTAAATCCTACAGGAATATTGGGGTTAGCATTATAAAAAAACCCTAAATCATGTACTCCAATTTTTGACTGGTCGCAAGCCAGTGGGGAGTCGCAAATATAATGCACTATACGACTATCTCCAAAGTTGACAATAATGGAGTCCCCAGGGACGTCTTTGGGTCTTGGGCCTACCCAACTAACCCTTCTAGTAAAGAGGATCTTTCCATCCAAATGATTTGGAAGCGGTCTGTTCCTATTTAACCAGAACGTAACTTTGTTTTTTAGTTGTTGATATGATTCCAGAACACCTTCCTTTAGTTCCGGGACTCCAGTCAGAACAGCTACATAAGGAGTACAGGCAGGGGGCAGATGAATATGAGCCCTAGGCGATATACTGTTTTTAGCCCCAGGTTCCAAAGACCTTCCTTTATTAACAGACTTTTTCCCAGCATTAATACTTGACACACTCGGAAGGTTGTCTCCCACGTCATCAGCACATTGATTAATAAAATTATCAGTAACCTGTGCCTTAGGGAGAACAACCTCGGGTGTGACCCCGGGCGCTACTTCATTAGCAGAGGATACCAGCGGGAGGATAGGGAGAGTAGAGGGCACCCCTACAGGATTGTCCCTTGCCTTGGTAGCTAGTTTAATAACATTTTTAAGTGAGCAAAAATTGTCCAAAACAGTTTGTTCTAATCTATCTACCTTCTCACTAACTAGCTTAATCCTTTCCAACACAGGAAGTATTAGAGAACGGACCATTTTTTCTAATTCGAGAATCATATTACTCGATTGAGACTGGTCTAAATGGCAAGTAACATTCCCACTCGGAGATAAGGGAACTTCGCCCTGCATTGCCCCCATTGGAGATTTTCCCATAACATTAGGGTGTTTAGCCTTTCTCCCTCCCTGGGACACCCCTACTCGTTTCCTCTTAGCATTGGGAGGATTTACAATTCTTTTACTAGCCCTTGTCTGCGGATGGATTAAAGCAGATTTATTGGAAATGGGGGGGCTGCGGGTTGTTATAACAATGTCGCCAGAGTCACCAGGAACATCACACACAATACTACAGGACTGCGATGTAGAAGGACTGGCCCCAACATTCTCACGTAAAACTAGATCGCCCCCATCCTGGCCCCCTTTCCTCGAAGGAGATTTGGCCACTGCCAAAATTCCCAAGGATGAGCGTCTAGCTTGCGCTAGCTCTACAGACAAGCGTCGCTCCGTTATAGCAAGTTCGTGCTCTAGACATGATACAGCTCTTGTAATGAAATGGTCAAGAGTACCGGTCACAGACCCACCCCCACCGGTGCGTTTACCTTTGGATGCCATTTATACTAAGCATACAAAACTAGAGCCACTATAGTCGTTAACCAAAGGACAAAAGGTCAATTAAAAGATTATAAATTACTCCACCAGAACAAAATACTAGCAGTGCAAGATAAGCGGCTATAAGAAGATGCAACAAACACTTTCAAGTCCAAACAAAGTAAGTGCACCCTTCTACCTTGGGTATAGTGCCACAACAGCAGCGTTAGAGATGTGGCCCAGTCCAGTCAGGGGGTTTATGAGCAGCCCGGGCGCTGCCTGATGACGTCAGCGGCAAGCGCCCGGAGCTGAGGATGCTGGGGCTTGTAGTCTTGGGGCCGTTTACCTCACGGCGGCGTCCCAGTGCACAAGAAGAGCGTCTCTCCCCTCAAGAAGCCGTTCCCCTCACGGCGAGCCTTCGTGGAGCAGGTATGAAAAAGTTCAAAAAGCGCGTCCCGCGCTGCGTGATGCCTTGGGGGTTTATGAGCAGCCCGGGCGCTGCCTGATGACGTCAGCGGCAAGCGCCCGGAGCTGAGGATGCTGGGGCTTGTAGTCTTGGGGCCGTTTACCTCACGGCGGCGTCCCAGTGCACAAGAAGAGCGTCTCTCCCCTCAAGAAGCCGTTCCCCTCACGGCGAGCCTTCGTGGAGCAGGTATGAAAAAGTTCAAAAAGCGCGTCCCGCGCTGCGTGATGCCTTGGGGGTTTATGAGCAGCCCGGGCGCTGCCTGATGACATCAGCGGCAAGCGCCCGGAGCTGAGGATGCTGGGGCTTGTAGTCTTGGGGCCGTTTACCTCACGGCGGCGTCCCAGTGCACAAGAAGAGCGTCTCTCCCCTCAAGAAGCCGTTCCCCTCACGGCGAGCCTTCGTGGAGCAGGTATGAAAAAGTTCAAAAAGCGCGCCCCGCGCTGCGTGATGCCTTGGGGGTTTATGAGCAGCCCGGGCGCTGCCTGATGACGTCAGCGGCAAGCGCCCGGAGCTGAGGATGCTGGGGCTTGTAGTCTTGGGGCCGTTTACCTCACGGCGGCGTCCCAGTGCACAAGAAGAGCGTCTCTCCCCTCAAGAAGCCGTTCCCCTCACGGCGAGCCTTCGTGGAGCAGGTATGAAAAAGTTCAAAAAGCGCGTCAGTGATTCACAGTTTACCATGTTGAACTCTAATCGTAGCTGTGAATGAAAAGTGGCATTCAGCAGTCGAAATGCAAAGCGTATTTTGTATACATGTTAAGGCTGGATAGAGAAGGCAGGCCAGGAGGGGGGATCACAGTTGTTTTTAAAGATACTGTTAAAATGTCACTATTGGACTCTTTTATCTCTGATTGGATAGAGATCTGCGTTTTCAAATTTGAGCTTTCCCCCAATGAATATGGGCGTGGGGCCTTAATTTATCGGGCGCCAGCCCAGAAAAAAACTCCAGTCATCAGCTTATGGAGTTTATTGCCCCCCCATGTTCTCTCTTCCCAGCAGTTTTTACTGCTGGGTGATTTTAATTATCGTGGGTAAAATCTTCAAGATTCAGAGGTTTGCAGCTTATGGCTGATTTTGCCACTATTGGCTTTACGGAAAAAATAATCAGTGGCCCTACTCGTACTGCTGGGCATAACTTGGATTTGATTTTTACCAACTCTACTTTGTTGAAGTGTGACAGTCCACAACAGCTTCTCTGGTCAAATCATGCCAATATTCATTTTCAGATTCTATACTTAGAAAGGCCCAATATTGTAAATTGCACTGAGTCAAAAATAACTGGGCAATCGAGGAAGATTTTGCCTAATTGAATACGGAAGTGTGCAAGCCTCCCTCATTGGTTAAGGTAACTGACATTGAAGTAGGGCTGCCTGTTAATGAGAGTGCTTTAATGCTTGCTATAGCTAAATTAGCACCTTTTAAAATCTGTGAAAAAAGACCAGTGGCACATTAGAATTGCACACAGAGAAAACACTATGTAAACAGCAGGAAAGGCGGTGGCATCAAACTAAAAACCCAGCTTCCAAAGAACGGTATAGGACGGCTTTGAGCAGCTAGAACCGTAATTTAAAAAGAGAAAGAAAGCTGCAATTATTAGATCTATTTACTACTGCTGGCAATTCCTTAAAATATATATTTTTTTATTTTAAAGTCCTCATAAACCGTCACTCATCCATAGAGTTATTGACACACCTAGCTAGTCATGTAAAGAATCAATAACACTGCCATTTACTCACCTATACAGTTATAAATTCACTATCTAACCTATTCATACAGATACTAACATATACTTACTCTTTTATACAATCACTTACACAAGCACACACTCATTTATACAGCCACTCTCACAATTACTCACTCTTACATATATTGATTTATATACTCCAACACTCACATATACTGCCTTTCACATTTGTAGTTACTCACACATATACCAGTGAGACATACATTCACTCACCTGTGGAAATATGGATTTTTCTGATCAGTTATGTCCCCTATCTTGGACCCCAACGGTTCCATGTATGAATCACAAGTACATGTATGTCCCCTCCAGTTCCAGTTATGAAGACGCAAACACATGTGCGTCCACCGTCAACATGTCCTCTGTCAGATCCGCCATGAATAGGCCGGATATTCTATTCCTAAGTATGAAAGGCCACCGACTTTATATGGCTCAGTTACTCCATTTTGCAGTCCAGGCAAGTAGGCCCTGATTCTGTCATCGAACTCTTCTTGCCTTCTGCCTCTGAAAGCTCCAGTTTGAACCTGCATCTGTAACCATGAACTTTGTCTCATTCTCTGCGCGGCTCACGAAGCCTGACATCAGCCCGCTGCCTGCCAAAAACTGTATTTCACCTTCGAGTTATCTGCTTCGTTCCCTGCCCGATGCATTCCTGTCTAGCAGTTTAAGTAAACATTCTTCCAGCTACCGAGCAAAGGCCCGGCTTCTCTGTCTTTATGAAAGTAATTCATAGCCCTATTGCTAGGGAAGATTTCCGCCCTCGCATCTAGTGTAGACACTTAGACGCTTGTACACGCACTAACAGTCAGTATAGTCAGTATAGAATAAGATTCTACTCGAAGAGACCTCTCTTTTGGATAACATAGTTCTTTAAACATAGGATGTTAGATATGATTTGGGATTAGGTTGACTTGACCCCCCAGACTTCTTGTCTCCACATGTAGAGCTAAATGTCAAGTCCCCTTCACCCCCTAGTTGCACGTCAATCACACGTCATACTGCTGCGCGCGCAACTATGCCAAGTATAATCTTATAGATCCACCTATATATGACATCATAACCAATTATGTTTCTGTTTTACTCCTCATTACGCCCATTTTTGGTTACGCAGGTGAATCGTCATTTTCCTTATCAATTGTTACGCCTACTGCATCTGCTTCATTGTAATGTATGTTCTATAAAAGTCATTTCTTGTCAATAATGTATGTACTTCACTTCCTGAACCCCCGTGGTGATGGAACTTGGAGCAACCGATTATAATCGATCATTGGAATAAAGCCCATTCCGAATCTCTAATACCACGGATTCTGCCTCTTATTTACTGAGCTATTTTATTATGTTTCCGTATCAAATTAAGTCCCGGTAAAGGAATTTTATTTACCACATGAATGGCGCCCGAACAGGGACACTTTCTCATCTCACGCGCCGGCGGTGAGTTGCAGGCCCGGTCTCCTGCCACAGCTGGACGGACAATTACGCGTACCAGCAGGATTTCCTGTATCTCCCTCCGGTCAAGCGGGGGCGACTGAGGCTGCGATCAACACCCAGACGAGGCGGTGAGAAGTGCGAAGTATCCCGACCAGAGCCTAGCTGAGAGAGCAAGATCCGAGGTATACAGAGGCCCACCAGTTCGAAGTCGAGTCCAGTTTCCGACGAGTCGAGTCGAGTCCAGTCCGGTCCAAGTTCAGTTGCCGAGGCCTTCCGTTTCCGAAGCTACCCGGTGAGTACCATTACTGGGGAGGCTTTCTGACGTGCACATAGGTTGTGCCGGTCAAGACGGGTTTGGGTACACAAATCCGGTCTGCACTGTTTCAGCAGTGTATCTGTACTGTTTAGTAGTATATCTAGTATATCAAGTATATAAATTCAGAATAATTCAGTTAATGTCGAGTATTATGTTTAGTGATTAAGTTTTCCTTAGACCGTCATTGTTATTGATTGTTCAGGTAAATGTTAAATGTTAAATGTTTCAAGTACGTTCTGCATATTGTGGTATGAATGACTGTTCATTATCGTGTTTACTGTATTAAGTCTGTTCAAAATCAAGTATCAGGTCAGTTGGTCAAAATCAAGTATAAGGTCAGTTCTCAATATGCCGCTCTTTTCGAAACTAAGACAGATCACAACAAGAAAAGGGGTACTCGAAGAAGCCGTTCCTATTCCTCCTAGGGACACTCCAGGGTACTTCATGTATCATAAACATGGCTTAGACGCTATATTATTTCTTGATTTATGGGTAGACTACACCAAGGAATTACCAGAAAGTCAGAGGTGGCCCACAGCGGGAACCTGGGATGCAGAGTGCAGCATGAAAGTAGAGGAAGAGTTATGGAAAAGGAAAGTCAGACAGTCACAGAAAGACGCCGTTGAGTTATGGCGTAAAGAATCTCATAGACGTACAGAAAAAGCCCTCCGACAGGAAGAGAGAAATAGAGAGAATTCAAATAAAGTACGAGAAAACCTATTAATTGAAGAAGGTACAAGAGTAAAATCAGAACAAGTAGACAGACAAAGAAATGCCCTTATGAATGGTATGTATCCCCTTCTGGCCGAAGGATTACCTAAGGCTACTCCGGAGATACCGAAAGACTTGCCACCCCCATTATTCCCAATAAAGGTACATTCTAAGGGGCATCCTAGAACCGCAGAAGATGTTTTTCTTTCTTCATATTTAGATGACGCAGCTCCCGAGTATGCTAATTCCGCCCCACATAGACCGCCTGCCAGGGAGTTCCAACGCCAAGATCCAGTACCCGTATCTCTACAGCAACAAGTCCTGACACAAGTTCCGGCAAGCACATCTGTTTCTACATCTGTTCCTATAACCACTTCTATAGCTGTGTCCACACCTATAGTTGCTGTATCGCGTTCAACGAATCCTTTCACGCCCGATACCCCAGATGGGGCTACGGGAGGTGCTACCAACATTTTCTCTACGCCACCCAGAATAAATAAACTTACCTTTCAGGAGTCAGCACATTCACGTACCCCCAAACTCATAAACGCCCGTACGCTTAAGGAACTTCTTGTAGATTGTAGATATGACCCTGTGCCCGGCAAAGAGGACAAAATGATCATGGCATCATTACGTATCAGAAGAGCCGCGGTGTATTTAGGGAAGTTACCAGGAATGACTACGCATCTAGACAATATATATCATTTTGTTCAAACAGGGCGAGATTCTGAATGTATTAACAGAGCTATGGAATACCAGAAAGTGGAGATACAGGGGGAACTGTTACGTTTCCTCATAAATTGTGTGATCAGAAATCAAGACCGACCAGGGGTAGACCCGGAAGCAATGCAAATTCTTACCAGATGGAGTCAGAATATATCAGAAGGAAGACATGATAAGCAAAATTGTATAATAGCAATGTGCCGAAAGATCCGTAAAGAAATAGAACGCCTGCACGAAGAAAGATTAACGGTAGACCAGTTCGAACTAAACGAAGAAGAAGGATCAGGACTGCCCACAGGACAGTCAGACACCATAGCCTATGTAGGAAGAGGAAGATCTTGTAATAGTAATAGATGTCTTATTGACCCGATACGTCCGATATGTCCAGATAATAACAGGAATTTCCCAACACCCATAGTTCATATAAGGTCTAACGAGCATTCATTCCAAGCCGCTGACAAATTACTCCGAGAACGAAGGGGTTATCATTTCCTCGATTCTATGGATGAACAAGAATTAGCCAGGTCAGCCGTTCATTGGGTTGACAGTCCCGGAAAGTATGGTGATGATACAGTAGCACACACGTTTTTGAATCTCACCCCAGATGAACAGCGTTTAGCTGGGATTTATATGATTCAACAACTCCTTATACTATATCAGAGTCAACATTCGGACCCTGGTCCCTTACCTGATATATTGACTGAATTACTCATGAATAGATGGAGAGGTTCAGGTACTAAATTAATTAAAGAAATACTAGAATCAAGAAAGCAGTATATTCTTTCTGTATGTCCAGAACACGTCTCACTACCCATTAAGGAAAGAACCACGTATTACATGGACAGACAGAATCCTTTACGAGAAGTACACCCAATAAAGGGCGAGGACAATGAGTTTAAACGCGTATTTGTATACACGCCCATATCGAAAATAGAATTGTTAGAAATGAAGAAAGTGGTACCCAGTCATGACAAAGACCCAGCGGGTTTTCACCGAGAAATTAAAGACATGTTACTCATGGGAGAGTATACCTATCCCGACATTATGACAATACTGAAGGTATTGATGCCTGCTGGCATTTACGAAAAACTCAGGGAAAAAGAGTGGGAGGTAGGAGACCAAAAGATAGAATGGTCAGCATTAGAAGCAGAAGAAAGGGCCCGAACTGCAGGAGCAGGACTTGGGGATAAAACTAAAGCACTACCAGGTTTATTAGTACAGGTACTGCCACGTTTATTAACTACGAAAAAGGAAGATTGGGGTACAATTTCAGCCTGTAAGCAGAAGCAAGATGAAGACACTAGTGATTACTATGCCCGATTTGAAAAATGTTTTGGTATAAATAGTGGCATAAAAGCAAGTAGCGAATCATACCCACATCTGTTTGTGACAAAATTAGTGGAAAATGCCTTGCCTCAAGTAAAGAACAGAGTATTAAAATTCGAGAGTACCTGGCAAAGTAACACCCCATCACAAATGTTACAAATGTTACAGTACCATCACAATAGAATTAGGGAGGAACAAGAACATGAACACAGACGCATGAAAGACACGAAAATGAAAATGCTAGTTTCTCAGACAGTTCCAGCTGAAGGACATAAAAAGGGTATGACACATTCCGGTGATTCAACAGGACCTGTAAAAGGGACATGCAATTATTGTAAAAAGCCAGGTCATTACGTACACGATTGTCCAGTTTTGAAACATAATATCGCCATAGGTAATACAAAAGAAAGACCACGGCCACCCAGACAGGATCAGAATGAACAAGGAGCTCCGCAGCATGCACAGTCCATGCCGGCTCCACCACAGTCTATACAGTTTGTGCCAGCTGCACCAGCGCTGCCTGTTGCTGCCACCCAAACCACGACACGACAACTGTACCAGACCGCACAGTATGACTATCCTGATTATCAACGATACACATGAACTAGCCTAGAGAGGGAAGTTGACTTACCCCTTATCGAGGTCCCTGTAGACCAAGAAGGACCTTATGTACATAGTAAATTATTAGGCCAAGATAGAAAATTTTTACTCGATACAGGGGCAAGTCGAACAACTATAAAACGTAGTGAAGTTCCAGGGGCACCCCTCTCAGGCTCACAGAATATTTCCCTTGGTTTTTCAGGAAAACCTATTGTTAATGAAGTGTCACAACCTCTGCCACTTACGATAGGACCTTTGACCCGAACTACAGATTTATTGCTTACTAAATCATGTCCAGAAAACTTGTTAGGGTTAAAAACACTGAAAGCTCTAGGAGCTATAATATGTTGTTCTCCGGAAGGAGTAAGATTGTTTTTGCGTGATTTTAAAGGTCACTATGTATCTAGAGACATGGATCCCCGACTGCAGACTTTACCTACACATCTATGGGCACAAGGCCCTACTGATGTTGGTTGCATGAATATTACACCATATCGAGTCACATTTAAGGCAGGAGTGGTGCTACCACGAATGCGACAATACAAGTTACCACCAGATGCTGTAGTGGCTTTGCTGCAAATCATTGACGAGCTCATTGCCCAAGGAGTAGTTGTGGAAACAGACTCCAATGTATGTAATTCACCGATAATTCCGATTCTTAAACGAACAGATCCGAAGGTCCCGCCAGTATATCGATTGGTTATTGATCTGCGCGAATTAAACAAGTGCATTGTGCCACAATTCCCTGTGGTCCCAGATATCTCGTCATTACTGACAGCCATTGATTCCGAAGCAACATTCTTTACTGTAATTGATCTCAAGAATGCTTTTTTCAGCGTCCCAATAGATCCGGAAAGCCAATATTTGTTCGGATTTAGTTTAAATGGACGTAGCTTTAAATTCTCACGCGCACCTCAAGGATTTACAGAAAGTCCCAGCATCTATAGCCAAGCACTGAAACGAGAACTTGACAGTATCCACATGCCAGTTAACACTGCCTTGCTTCAATATGTCGATGATCTGCTGATCACCGCGAGAAGCGAACCCGAATGTGAGAAAGCATCACTGACAGTTTTACAATTTCTAGCCGAAAAGGGGCACAAGGTGTCCCCTTCTAAGCTGCAATTCTGTGTCCAGCGAGTTGTTTATCTTGGACACTCGCTGTCCAAGGAGGGAAGGCAGCTTACACCCGACCGCATTCAGTTAATAGCTAACATGCCAATACCCAAGACCCAAAAGGAAGTACGAGCTTTCATAGGTCTCACTTCATACTGTAGGCAGTGGATGACTCAGTATGCATTTCTAGCAAAATCACTCATTCAGTTGACAACACAGGAGGCAGCCACATCGACTGTTCTCCCTTGGACTCAGGAACATACACAAGCTTTTGAAAGCTTAAAGAAAGCTTTATGTCAAGCACCTGTTTTAGCAACGCCATGTTACAGAAAACAGTTTACACTCTTTGTTACAGAACGCGAAGGTACTGCCTTGTCAGTACTCATACAGGAACAAGCAGGGGCACACAAACCATGTGCTTATTTTTCTAGTACATTAGATCCCGTAGCTCAGGCTTTGCCTGCATGCCTAAAATCAGTAGCAGCGACAGCTTTAGCAATCAGACAAAGCGATGCCATAGTGTTAGGACATCCTTTGACAGTTCAAGTGCCACACGCAGTAGAGGTTCTTGTAAATAGAACGCAAACACAACACTTGACTATAGCGCGACTTACAGGGTACGAACTTACATTGTTCCAGCCACATATAGAAATCAGACGCTGTAACACATTGAATCCTGCCACACTTTTGCCAGTAATCGGAACAGACCCACTAGCTCATGACTGTATTGAAGTTATTACAATCACGACGAAACCCAGACAAGACTTGACAGATGTTCCATTGTCAGATCCAGACCTGACGTTGTATGTAGATGGTTCATGTATGAGAACAAGTACAGGAGAATTAGTGGCCGCTTATGCAGTCACAACAGATACTGAAATCATTGAAACAAATCGCATAAATACCTTGTCAGCTCAAGCCGCAGAGCTCATCGCTCTGACACAAGCCTGTATTCAAGCCACAAATAAAAAAGTCAACATATACACTGATTCACGTTATGCGTTCGGAGTTGTACATGACTTCGGCGTGCTGTGGCGAGAGAGAGGTTATTTAACTTCCCACGGTGCCCACATTCAGCACGGACCCCTCATTCATGCCTTATTAGATGCGATACATTTACCCACGGCAATATCAATTATGAAATGTAAAGCTCATACGAAAGTTACTGATATCATTTCTCAAGGCAATGATCTAGCCGACAGAACAGCTAAACAGACTGCTCAAACACAAACATCCGACATGACAAAGACAATAGTCCCGATGCCGACACATTGTATGACAGTTAAAGATCCTACTCTTGACGTAATTGATATACAGACACATGCTACACCAGACGAAATAAAGAAATGGACTGAATTAGGAGGGATTCAAACGGATCAAGGATGGATGATGAAGGAAAAATCTGTGTGGTTCCTTCCTGATTCAATGGTCCAAGTTATAATTAACAGTATACATAGTCCAGCGCATCTAGGAGAAAAAGCTATGCTAGACAGCATTCAACACATTTGGTTCAATAAACATTTACGAGCAGCAGCCAAACAAAAAGTCCGTACCTGTATGATCTGTTGCCAGTTCAACCCAGGAAAAAGCGTTCCCGTAGAACAGGGTGGATTTCAGCCTCCTGATCACCCTTTTGAAGTCCTCCAGATGGATTATATCCAGATGGAACGATGTCGAGGATTCAAATATGTTCTCGTAGTTGTATGTGCTCTTGCCCGGTGGACAGAGGCATACCCGGTTTCAGATTACACTGCCCCGACTACTGCCAAACAGTTGGTTCGAGAATTCTTCCCACGATACGGTTTACCACGTGTTGTCTACTCAGATAACGGCCAGCCGTTCTCATCCGAATTAATGAAACACGTTTCACTTTTGTTAGGTTATCAGTGGAGATTCCACTGTGTCCGACACCCCGAGGCAGCAGGTCTCGTAGAAAGACATAATCAGATCCTGAAAATCAGATTGTCCAAAATATGCAGAGAAAAAGGCGTCGACTGGGTAGTAGCATTACCAGTTGCACTCTTTTACATGAGAATGGTAGCACACTCTCGAACAGGGCTATCCCCGTATGAAGTGATCTTTGGCAGACCACCAAATATGTGGGGGACGCCCATACCACGCAAAATAACTGATATTGACTGTAATATGCTGACAGATTACTTGGCTTCCTTGATGTCTGCACTACAATCTTGTCGTTCACAGGTAGCTGCAGCTTTTCCTGACAACACTGAGGTGAAACCACATGACGTAGTCCCGGGGGACTTGGTCCTCGTAAGGAACTTTGACCGAAAGACTCAGCTGGAACCTAGGTGGAGGTCACCTCAGCTGGTGCTGCTAACCACAAGAACAGCCGTGAAGATCGAGGGCAGAAAGGGATGGATTCATTCAAGTCATATCAAGAAATTTCATGGACTACCAGCCGATGTAAACAGCCCACCTCGTGTGTCTTCTTCACCCATTGACTCAAAACTTCCTTTTGTTGAACAGAGTGACTCTGAACACTATAAACTAAAGCTTAGGTCCAACCAGTCGAGCAATTTGATTGTTTAAGTCCTCTCCAAGGTGAAGCGGTTGAATTGTCTCTGACATGTATCCCTTGGACCTAAATAGAGAAAGCACCCGGAAAATGTTGAAACAACAGGCGTACTGTAAATCACTGCGTAGCCATTGCATAATGACGTTATTAATTTTGTTTTTCTTGAGTCTTTTAATAATTACTGCAAGTTTATTGTTGCACATATATTATCCTATTTCTAGACATGTTTACAATGTTACTGCTGAACATTCTTTTAGTGAATTACCTCCGCTTGAGTTGTCTTATAGATTTGCGCTGCGCAATAACACGTTTATCAGTATGTTACATCATTTCCATCAGGTTAGCAATGCTACAAATTGTTGGATATGTGGCCGACTCCCTCCCTATCAGAATTATAAAGGAATTTTACCTCTCTTTCCATACCCGTTCACACACAACGGCTCCTGTGGAGCATGGTTTAGTTTAATTAATTCTCTAGATTCGAATTCTGCAGTTTATCAAGATAACTGGGTATGGGGAAATTTGAACTTAGTTTTGCTTGAGGTCTGCTACCCTAACAAGGAGGGACTTCCCCAGAGAACAGGAACTGATCTAGAAAATGAAGTGTATGGATTAGGTAATTTTACGCTTAATCTTATGATCCTAAATGTCGAATCCGAAGCTACTCCAATTTTGCCCGCTATGTCAATATTCCCAGTAAAGGGTGAACTGTGTGTAAGGAAAAATGGTTCCATACATATGGGCCATAGTAAATGCACCACTGTAGTAGAATTTAGTGATCAAGGCAAGTCCACATTTAGAGCTTCCCGCCATTCCTATTTCATATGTGGTCAGACGGCATATGTACGTTTGCCTCTAGATTGGGATGGTACTTGCTATATTGGATTCCTTTTGCCACCTGTTTTTCTAGCTCCACCTGATTATCACAGAAACACTCATTTAGTACATAATAGAGTAAGGAGAGACCTCCCGATAGTCGATTACACTGAAACAGCATGGGAAAAATACACAGATTTCAATAAAGGTCTTTTTCCCTATATAGGTACCGTTACTAATAGTAAGCTGATTCGTAGGTTAACTAGAACCCTTGAAGCAGTAGTGAATGAAACTATTTCCGCTTTAGGCAATTTAACAGAAGAGCAGTCTGCTATGCGGATTGTTGTGCTTCAAAATCGTCTTGTCCTTGACGTCATCCTGGCTGATAGGGGCGGAGCTTGTAGGGTCATCGGATCAAGCTGTTGCATTTTCATACCAGAAAATTCGCCATCAGTATATAAAGCCATAACTCGCCTTCATAAGATTGTAAGCCAGATACACCAGAATCCAGGTACCTGGACTTGGTCCGGTTGGTTTTGGAGTGTATTATCTACCTTTGGATGGAAGGTCCTATCTTTCCTAGGTATTGGCCTTCTCATACTATTCAGTTGCTGTCTATGTCTACAATGTGGACCAGCGATCTGTGGTCTGTGTGCCACATCGTGTATTCCACCACCAAGATTTCATTCATCACGGAAGAAGAAAGAAGAACAAATGATGCTATATGAACAAATCAATGAATTGATGAAGATTGATATCTCTTAACGGGCAAGTAGGGGACAAGGAGGGAATGTGGAAATATGGATTTTTCTGATCAGTTATGTCCCCTATCTTGGACCCCAACGGTTCCATGTATGAATCACAAGTACATGTATGTCCCCTCCAGTTCCAGTTATGAAGACGCAAACACATGTGCGTCCACCGTCAACATGTCCTCTGTCAGATCCGCCATGAATAGGCCGGATATTCTATTCCTAAGTATGAAAGGCCACCGACTTTATATGGCTCAGTTACTCCATTTTGCAGTCCAGGCAAGTAGGCCCTGATTCTGTCATCGAACTCTTCTTGCCTTCTGCCTCTGAAAGCTCCAGTTTGAACCTGCATCTGTAACCATGAACTTTGTCTCATTCTCTGCGCGGCTCACGAAGCCTGACATCAGCCCGCTGCCTGCCAAAAACTGTATTTCACCTTCGAGTTATCTGCTTCGTTCCCTGCCCGATGCATTCCTGTCTAGCAGTTTAAGTAAACATTCTTCCAGCTACCGAGCAAAGGCCCGGCTTCTCTGTCTTTATGAAAGTAATTCATAGCCCTATTGCTAGGGAAGATTTCCGCCCTCGCATCTAGTGTAGACACTTAGACGCTTGTACACGCACTAACAGTCAGTATAGTCAGTATAGAATAAGATTCTACTCGAAGAGACCTCTCTTTTGGATAACATAGTTCTTTAAACATAGGATGTTAAATATGATTTGGGATTAGGTTGACTTGACCCCCCAGACTTCTTGTCTCCACATGTAGAGCTAAATGTCAAGTCCCCTTCACCCCCTAGTTGCACGTCAATCACACGTCATACTGCTGCGCGCGCAACTATGCCAAGTATAATCTTATAGATCCACCTATATATGACATCATAACCAATTATGTTTCTGTTTTACTCCTCATTACGCCCATTTTTGGTTACGCAGGTGAATCGTCATTTTCCTTATCAATTGTTACGCCTACTGCATCTGCTTCATTGTAATGTATGTTCTATAAAAGTCATTTCTTGTCAATAATGTATGTACTTCACTTCCTGAACCCCCGTGGTGATGGAACTTGGAGCAACCGATTATAATCGATCATTGGAATAAAGCCCATTCCGAATCTCTAATACCACGGATTCTGCCTCTTATTTACTGAGCTATTTTATTATGTTTCCGTATCAAATTAAGTCCCGGTAAAGGAATTTTATTTACCACACACCAACACACTGATACACACACTTACTCACCTATACAGCTATTTCCACATGCACTATTGAACCCATACACCCAGTAAATTATCCACTCACACATGTAAGCAGAAAATCACACACCGCCCACCCACCCACACGCACAAACACTGAGGCACCCATACAGATACTCATGCAAACAATAAGTAACCCGTATAGACAGTCATGTACCTAATCATCAACCCATGCAGCAGCTTACACAACAACTGAGAGACTGATACAGACCTTCACACAGTTTAGTCACTACCCCATGCATTCAGTAAGACACATTCAATCACTAACTTATACAGTCAGTCACACACCTATTAAATCCTCCACCCACACACGTATACACCAACTCATTCTTCAATACACCTTGGCATTAACATATAAAATATATTTAATCTTTACAGAAACACACATTCACTGGATGATGTGATCAATGATGTCATTTGAGATGTCATCAGTGATGTCATCAGTGATCGCACTGACCATGTCTATAACGTCCTTGAAACCTATGTTTTTTTTCAATTACTTTCAAAGGTTTTTTAAATGCTAATTTCTAATTATAATGTTCATTAAACCTATAGTTTTTTCAGGGATTTTAAATTATCATTTCATTCTCAACCTGGTGAAAACAGCCAATATCGCCAGTTTTCCAGCAATAGCTTCCATTCCAGAAAAAACAAATCACCACAAATGAGAGCAACAACTAACGCTAATAATATGCAGAGTAGGCCTTCCTATTCAAAAATAACACGAAAACACCACTTTCTGACATTTTCAATGAGCAGCCAAATCTGCGGTGCGATCCAAAAACAGACGATAAGCTGCGTTAGCAGTAGGAATGTAACATCTGCCTTTTACTGGTGTAAAGTAGGATGACTACCTACAGTGTGAAAGGGAGCCCAGCCCAGAATCACATCTGAAGACCAACACATGTCATAGAGCTACTGATCATGCACCTCCCACACCCAAGAAGGCCACAAAACCCACTGCCACTACCCTCAGGACCTCCCGCCGGACCACCCCCTCCCCCTACTACCACCGAGGCAGCGCACAACAGGACTGCGGACCTTCCAAAAATGGCATGGCCCCTCAGCCACACAGTAGCTGAATGTTGCAAGATGTGGCAACCGAACATGTGTGAAGGACGCAAGTCACCCACCAATAATAATGCACACAATACCAAGTGTAGCGGTGATGTGCTGGACAGACCTCACTACGCAGAGCACAAACCTCTCCATGTGTACATATAATGCTGGTGCTTGTAGTGTTGTGGACAGTGGACGCAACCATGTTATCTCAGGCAGTGGGGAAGATCTCGGTCATGTACCTGTTTCGCCGTCCCCTGTAAGCGGAAGCGCAGTTGGCTGGTCCAACATATGCCACTCCAGCGTAGAAGTGTGAATAAATAGGCCAGGGCTCTGGCCGTGGTTCACTTGTGTGAAGGCCAACGCGTCTGCCAGAGCGGCGGCCCTTACCCTGCCATAGGGCTGCCGCCATGACTGCATGCCTCCTTGACACAGGCTCCCTGCGAAGACAGCGGCACAGCACCGCAGAGTTATGTCTGTACACACTACTGCCTTCGATCTACACTGTGGACAGCAGGGCTCACAATTCAGATGGCATCGCGATTGCAGATGACGCAGTCCAGTAGGCAAGAGACATTGCTCCCAGTGCGGCCCGCCCGGACCACGCAGTATCTCAGGCTGCATACACTCTGAGCGCCAGAGACTAACTCAGTGCACCACATGTCATCGCCACGTGGCCTTACTGAGGCAGAATTCATTAGAAAAAAGACATTGCTACCAGTGCGGCCCGCCCGGACCGGGCATCATCGCAGGGTGCACACACGCTGGTTGCTTCAGGTGCCACTAACTCACTGCACCACAAGTCATCGCCACCTAGCCTTATTAAGGCAGAATTCATTAGACAAAAGACATTGCTACTAGTGCGGCCTGCCCGGGCCACGCAACATTGCAGGCTCCGCACACGCTGAATACTTCTGATGCCACTAACTGTGCAGCACAACTCAACACCACGTGGCTGTGGGACCTTACTGACCGCTGCCTCTAGCCCACACTGTGGTCAGCACGGCTCACAATTAAAATTGAGTCTTGATTTATTAATTACAGAGTCCAGTAGGCAACTAACTACAACGTCCCTGAAACCTACACAATATCCTTTTAGTATCCTTGCTTCAAGAACTTTTTTGATATCCATTATAGCTTTAGTGCAATGACCAAATTCATCTTCCAAGTCCAAAGGAACACTGAATGGCAGTCTACACTGCGGCCAGTAGAGCTCACAGTTCGAACTCAGTCTTGATACATTAATTTCAGAGTCCAGTAGGCAACTAACTATAACGTTCCCGAAACCTACACATTTTCACAATGTATTCCATACATATTTCATCTTTTGTTACCTACACTGCGGTCAGCAGAGCTCACAATTTACATTGAGGCATGATTTATTAATTGTAGACATAATTGTACTCTATGCCCTCAGATTTTGTCAAGAGGATGTGACAAAAAGCATTCCTCAATGTCTGTACTGACTACTGCCTTCCATCTACATTGCGGACTACAGGGCTCACAGTTCAGATCGGGTTGCGATTGCAGATGACGCAGTCCAGTAGGCAACAGACATTGCTACCAGTGCTGCACTCCTGGACCACGCATTATCGCTAGCTGTGCACATGCGGAATGCTTCTGCTGCCCCTACCTCAGTGCACCACAGCTCATGGACCCTTTATGATAGAATCTTTTGTGTATAATTTCATATCTGGGGCCCCTAACTTAGTGCAGCACAAGTCATGGACCCTTTATGATTGAATCTCTGTGTGTGATCTGATGATTACTGCTGTGCTTGTTGCCAGCACCAACCATTCCCTGAGGGCTGGCTTACACTCACCCCACACGCATCCAGCACAGAAGTCACTGGACATGTGACCCTGGTAATAAAAAGGGGTCGAGCGCACGTGCCAGTTCCACTATCTATCTAATTGTGTCTGTGTGTTCATTATGTATGCATGATGCTGCCCCTGGGCCCTACCACATTACATTCTGCTGTAAACAGCGCTCACAACCATGTTACCTCTGGCAGTGGGGAAAACTTGGGTTATGTAACTTTGTCTCGGTCATTGTATAAGTACATAGGTAGAGACTGGATCATTAGAGTACTGCAAGGAGAGTGTATAGTGAATTTATAAGTGCTTTGGAATTGGCGGAGTCAGAGACGTTTTAATGCATGGGCAAAGGGGGCTCTGGCCCAGGGCCCCAGCCTTTCAGGGGGCCCCCTGACAGTCAGATCCATTCTCCAGAGTTTTGCCCTAATGACCTTGAATATTTCCTAAACAGTTTGTTTTAAATTCTGTTTTCATTTCATTTATTTCTTATGTACCTGATGTGTGAGAGTCTAGTACAGCCATTTTGCAGAGACATTTTGTGTTTATGTTTCATGCAATATACATAAAAAACGTTTATTTTTGATCAAAACAAGGCCTAACATATAAGAAATGGGAGGGCAACACAGAGATTATTTGCAGTAATATTGGTGAGCTGCTGCTGTGTTACAATAATGAAAACACACATAACTATCCCTGAATATTAAATGTAAACACATTCAGGGCCTTATTTATGAGAAGTGATGCATCGCTGTGTGAAAACAGGGATGTGTCACTTCTTAGTGCGCCCTCGTTGCGACATGATGGATGTGTCATATTTGCTGTATGACGCATCATGTCGCAAGGAGTTACAGATATGTCAGTATTTCTGACAAATCTGTATGCGCAAAAGTGATGCATTGCTGGGGTGTGTCTGAAAATAGACTCAACTCCAGCAATGTGTCCTTTCACATGGGGCAAGCGTCAATATCTTATTGACGCAATGGCGTCCTAGAAGTGACGCACTGAGTTCTCATAGATTTCAATGCGCCACTTCTACGAGGCATTTTGCGGGGCAACACCCACCCTGCATACATTATGCCTGGCGCAGGTATAATGCGGTGCAGGGGTTTACAAAGTGAAGCATCTGCCTAGATGCGTCACTTTGTAAATAGGGCGTAACATTGCACATATTTTACGCTGCCGGTGCGTCACAAAAAGTGACGCACAAGCTGCATAAAAGGGAAGCAAGGCCTCATAAATAAGGCGCTTAGAATTTGGACGAGTGTTCCTTTGCACTGTCAGGGACCTAAAGAAATTAAATTGTGTATTTAATAAAGCGCGCAGCTACTCAGACTAGAGTGTCCTGGCGCATGACAGTGGGAGGAAAACATGCGTAAAAGACCCATCAGTTATCAAAAAGCCAGGTTTTAAAGTTCTTTCATGAAAGAGAGTAGGTCTGTGGTTAGTCTCAGAGACTCAGGGAGGCTATTCCACAATTTTGGGCCTAGAAAGCCGTGGGATCTGCCTCCAATGCGGGCACTGCATATTTTAGGCATGATGGCCAGGTTCACATTGGAAGAATTTAGGGGTCTAGATGTTGTGTAGCGATTAACGCGCTTATTTATGTAGCCGGCTCCTAAGCCATGGAAAGCTTTAAAGAAGATGGTCATCGCTTTGAAGTCGATCCGTTCTTTTATGCGGAGAGACTTAAGAATAGGGGTCATACTAGATCTGGGTTTAGGTCTCAGGATGGCTCTGGCCGCCGCGTATTGTACCACTTGTAGGCGCTGGATAAAGGATTTGGGAAGACAGAGGTACAAGCTGTTGACAAGTCAAACTTTGATGTCACCAGAGTCTGCACCACGATCTTTCTGCTCTCAAGCGGTAACAGTGACAGGAGTTTTTTTTAGCATCCAGAGTATGCCAAAGCAAGTGCCATTTAGATTTTGAATTTGAAAGCACATGGAGAGTGTCTTGTCTATGACAATTCCTACGTTTTTGACTTTCTCCTTTTCAGCGGGCGGGGGCGGCAGATCTTTTGGCCACCAAGCGCTCCAGTCAGGCGTTTATGGATTACCAAAGAAAACAACTTCAGTTTTGTCAGGATTGCACTTCAGCTGATTGATCTTAACCAGTTAAAAACCTTTGTGAGGCAAAACCTAATCATTGCCTCGACAAAGTCGGTTCCTTTTTCACACGTAAAAATCAGCTGAGTGTCATCAGCATAGGAAACAATTTTGGCGCCCTCTTCCTCTACCAGAAATGCAAGGGGGATAGATATATATTAAAAAGGGTAGGACTGAGAATGGAGCCCTGAGGGACACCTACATTCATGGCCGGAACTGGTGATGAGAAAGGGGGGAGCCAGATGTCCTGAGATCTATTTGCCAAGAAGGATGACATCCATGTTAAGGCGGTCCCCCCCCAGACCGATGTTAGCAAGTCTCTCCAGGAGCCTCTCATGTGGGACCATATCGAAGGCCGCCGACGTATCGAGCAGTATCAGAACAGTCTTGTCTCCCTGGTCCAGCTTACCCTTGAGAAATTCAGTCACTTCCAGCAGAGCAGACTCCGTACTGTAGTTAGCCCTAAAACCGGATTGGGACTCATGAAGGAGCTTCCCATCTTCAATGTGTTTTTGGAGGGCCTTGTTTAAATGCTTCTCTAGTACTCTGGAGAGGGTCGGAAGAAGGGAGATTGGCCTGTAGTTGGCAGGGTCCGTCGGTTTGGCGTTAACCTTTTTTATCAGTTGAAGAATCTTAGCATTCTTCCATATTTCTGCATGTTGCCTGAGGAGAGAGAAGCATTAAAGAGCTGGTTTACTGTGGGGTTTATGGTGGGAGCTAATCGGTTCAAGATATTCCCTGGACATGGGTCAGTAGGAGAGTCAGACTTAATGCTTTGGAGAGGGGTCAGTGACTCTTCAGGCTGAAACTCAGGGAAAGCTAGTAAAGATGGAGGATCCAAGAAATTTGCTATTAGAACTAAGGTAGAAGGTCAGTTCTTCCTCTGAGATGTTAGTGAAGGCTTGTTGGATCATGGAGATCTTTTTGTGGAAGAATTCAACTATTTACTTAGACCATTCTTCAGTGCATGGCCCTTCCTTTGTGCCGGCTTTCAGGACAGTAAAGGATTTAACTATGCTGAAGATTTCCTTACTCTTATTTTGGGCATTTTCTATCTTGGTTTGAAAGAGGTTTTTCTTGGATGCCTTCACGAGAATGTAATGAGCTTTTAAGGTGTCTTTATACACCTTCCTGTCCTCAGGTAGATAGGATTTACGCCATTTCCGTTCAATTGTTCCACAATTTCTGTTGCGAGAGCTAAGGGAATTGTTAAACCATGGAGCTGGTGGGGCTGACCTCTTTGAGGAGCAGCAAACAACAAGTACCACTGCATCAATGTTCGTTCGGAGCCATGAATCTATTGAGAGGGCGTCCGAGTCGGGGCAGCCAGACAGCTCTGGTGAGGAACGACCGAGGGCGTCTGCTAACATCGGGATGGATATTTTATGGAACGTCCTGTAATTAGAGACCCTCTGCCCTGTGTTAGCTCAAGGGGCTGTGGCAGAGTTGGGAATGATGAATTTTAATAGGAGGTGGTCAGACCAGGTAATGGGAAGAGGTAGGCTTACTGATATGTCAAAGTTGTGAACGATTTGGTCTAGGGTATGGCCCTTCTCATGGGCGGCCAAAGAAACAGATGGAAACATGTTGCAGGCCTGCAGCACCTCCAACAAGGAAATTGTTTGAGGGTCTTTTCCATTGTCCATATGTATATTGAAATATCCCAGAATGAGGCAGTTGTTGTATTTTAAGGCCAGGGAGGTGGTGGCTGTATTAAGCGTAGTAATAACATTTCCAATAGCACTGGGAGGTCTGTAAATCAGAAATCCAGCTATGCTATGATGGGGGGATAAGGTACAGCAGAAGCCTTAGCAGTCTAGTTTTTTATTGTAAATCATGGCAGCACCTCCCTCCTGAAATAATGGTAGCCGCCTAAGGCTAAGCAGTTTTTCCCTATTGCAATATAGTGGAAGAAACTCACCGGAGGGAAACTGGGCAGCATGGCCGGTGCCGAACGCCTCCGGGCGCAGACAGGCTTGCCTTCGGCGCCAGCAGTGCGCCCGCTGTGCACGTCCACTTAGCGCGTCTGTTTGCATCGGGAATATATAGGCTAATGCCTATGATGCAAAGTGGATCGCCAACGCAGCTGAGGAAGCGGAAACTGCATAGGTATAAGTGAGGAGCCCAATAGTAGCCCCAACCCTCCGCACAATCAGCGTATCAGCCGCGGCGGACCAGGACTGGAGGAAAAGCGAGATGCGAATCGAAGCAGCTAAGGAGGTGTAGGCAAGCAGAATCAAGTAAAGTGCAAGTGCGCATAGGTAGGAGAAATTGTTAAAAAGCACAGAGTAATTCAGCCAGACTTATACAATTTAAAAAGTAATAAAAACCTAGTAGCAAGGCAGGAAACACTAAATCCTACAGCTATCAGCTGCGCGCATCCGTTTGCATCAGGAATATATAGGCTGATGCCTATGATACAAACTGGATCGCTAGCACAGCTGAGGAAGTGGAAACTGCGTGGGCGGAAGTGAGTAGCCCGATAGTAGCCCCAGCCCTCCACACAATCGGCGTATCAGCAGCAGCGGACCAGGACTGGAGGAAAACCGAAATGCGAATCGGAGCAGCTAAGGAGGTGTTGGCAAGCAGAATCAAGTAAAGTGCAAGGGCGCATAGGTAGGAGAAATTGTTAAAAAGCACTGAGTAATTCAGCCACACATATACAATTTAAAAAGTATTAAAAACGTAGTATCAGGGCAGGAAACCCTGAATCCTACACCTGTAAGCTGCACGTGTCCATTTACATCGGGAATATATAGGCTAATGCCTATGATGCAAACTGGATCGCTAGCGCAGCTGAGGAAGCGGAAACTGCGTGGGAAACAGGGGCTCAAATTAGATCCTAAATTCAAAGGTGTCCTGAATAGGGGCCCCCAAAATATGTTTGGCCCAGGGCCCCCCAAATCCTTAAGATGTCCCTGGGCGGAGTGATTGGATAAGTAGATATGTTGGCGGATCCTAACCCCGAGCACAAGCTTGGCTCTAATTGGCTGCTCTCCATGTCCCGAAAACGGAAATTTAAGCTTTGCATGGCCCTGTATTGCTACAGCTGCAATACTCCACTGATCTCCACGATCTTTCATGTGTGGAAATATGGATGAATGTAGGGTCAGTGATTCCCCCTACCTTCCATGTTGGCCATGTTTTAGGACTTGGGTCACAGGGTAACACATTGGCGCTTGCGGCCCGTGTGGCAGCAGCACTACAACATGGACACTAGCATCAGTTGATTCCTCATACAGCCCAGGATGGAACCACGCCCAGAGCTCTGGAGTCATTGTTCACAGACTGATGCAGGACTGGCATACGCCAGGCCAGCCCAATCCGCTTACGCATATAGGGAGGGACAACAACACTACATAGCCCAGATTTTCATTGTAGTGATCTGCTGCTCTCATGTCTAGTTGTCAGTATGCCACAGCCACTCCCTGATGGCAGGTTTATACCCATTCCACACTCATCAAGCACAGGCGTCACAGGACAGGTGACCCTGCCAATAAAAAGGACCGGGCACACGTGCTCCACGCCATTTCCATTTCAGACTTGGTGCACCGGATGCACTGCGGCCGGCACAGGCACACCACCATGGGATGGTGACTTGCGGTGCACTGAGGTAGGGGCACTGTAAGTGCTGAGAGGGTGTGCAACCTGCGATGATGTCCCATCTCGGTGTTTCGGACAGGTCAGGTTTTGAGTGCCCTGCTGGACCGCAGTGTAGGGCTGAGCCATCGACCAATGGGGGCCTACCGCCACGTGGAGTGGCCTCACTGGTCACAGAGTTAGTGGCACCGCAAGGGCTGAGCCGGTGTGCAACCTGCGATGATGGCGGGTGCACTGGTATGTCCTCTGCCATGGTAAAATCAAGACGCAGCACCAAATGTGAGACCAGGTGGCCTGTGGAGAGGGGCTGCAGCATGTGCATTTTGTCACTCTTTCTCTCTCTTCCTCTCTCTCACTCTTTCTCTCTCTCTTTCTCTCTCTCACTCTTCCTCTGTTTCTCTCTTTCTCACACTGTTTCTCTCTTTCTCTCCCTCTTCCTCTCTCTCACTGTTTCTCTCTCTCTTCCTCTCTCTCTCACTCTCTCTCACTCTTTCTTTATCTCTGTCTTCCTCTCACTCTTTCTTTCTTTCTCTCTCTCTCTTGCTCTCTCTCACTCTTTCTCTCTCTCTCTCTCTCCTTGCATGACGCACAATCTTATCTTGCTTTTTGTGCCGGGGATGCCTGGTTTCACCTTGGAGATACCCAGGAGGGACCATCTCACAGGGATAGCCAGGACGGGTTCCCCAGCGGTCTACAGCGCCACGACGCCTCAGGGCAGCAGTGCGCTTTACAAGACACATACATTTACATTTACATTTACATTTAATGGCAGACCTGCCATGATGCGTGACCATCCTGCAATCAACACCCTCTCTGAATTGTGAGCTTGGCTTGACTGCATGTAAGCAACGGCTGAGGAGGTTGCCTCGGCACGTGGTGGACCCTCTTACACAAACGCCGGTGGCGGAAGGTGAGCAGAGAGGCTTGCTTCTGCAGCAGCAGGCAGTCACCTCTGGGCGGTGGGAGTGGGTAGTGTGCAGCAGCCTGGGTGAACAAGAGCAGGCAGAAACCTCCGAGTAGTGGGAGTGGATGGGGTGCAGCAGCCTGGGTGCACAGCAGTGGGCAGACACCTCTGGGCAGTGGGAATGGATGGGGTAGAGCAGCCTGGGTGCGCAGAGGCAGGCAGACACCTCTGGGTGGCAGGAATCGATGGGGTGCAGCAGCTTGAGTGTGCAGGGCGGACAGATACCTCTGGGCAGCAGGAGTCGATAGGGTGAAGCAGCCTGGGTGCGCAGGGGCGAAACAGAGAATTATGCATGTGCAGTTGTACGTACGAGCTAATGGGCTGGGTTGCAGACGAAGAGCTTCAAGCCAACTGGCTGGCTCATAGAGGGAGAGCTGCGGCCCATCAGCTCGCAGAGGGAGAGCTGTGGGCCAGCTCGCAGAGGAACAGCTGCGGGCTGACTGGTATAGGGAAAGGTGCGGGCCATCGGCTTGCAAAGCGATAGCTGCGGGATAGTGATGTGGGGAGAGGATGCATGAAGGGGGTATCTCGCAGAGAGAGAGCTGCGGTATATTTCCAGTCTTGGCTTCAGAGATACAACTGCAGGCCCGAGAACTCACACACGAAGAGCTGTGAGCCGACCGGTGGTTCGCAGAGGGAGAGTTGTGGGCCCGAGAAGGTTGTTGGGGGCTATGCTTCAGAGAGCTATGGTCTAACTCACACAGAGAGAGCAACGGGCCGATGGGCCTGCCAGCAGACACACAGCTACGAGCTAATGGGCTGGCTAGCAGAGGTAGAGCAGCGGACCCGACGGCTCGCAGACGCAGAGCTGCGAGGTGACGGACTAGCTTCTAAAGGCATAGCTGCTAGCTGGTGATGTGGGGACAGGAAGCATGAAAGGGGTATCTTGCACCAACAGAGCTCCAGTATGTTTTCAGAGTTGCCTCGCAGAGGTAGAATTACGGACTCGATGTCTTGTAGACGCAGGATGCGAGCTGACGTGGACTGAATCACAAAATGGCTGCCAACAGTTCCAAGTTTCAACAGTTCACACCCAGGCTCGCAGAGGGAGTGCTACGGCCCGTGGGCTCAACTCGGAGAGGGAGAGCTACGGGCTGTCCTCTCGCAAAGGGACAGCAGCGTACTGGCTCGTAGAGGTAGAGAGCTGCGAGCAGACGCAGCAGCGTACTGGCTCGCAGAGGTAGAGAGCTGCGAGCCGACAGACTGGCTTCTAAAGGCATTGCTGCGAGCTGGTGATGTAGGGAGAGGGAGCGTGAAAGGGGTATCTCACACAGACAGAGCTCCGGTATATTAAATTGCCCCCGGGACCTTTGTTTTATTTTCACTCAATGCAAGGCACAAGATGGCGGCTAACACTTCCTGGTTTGAAGTGTTAGCAGCCAATCAGAGGCAAGCTCGTGCTCGGGAGTTAGGCTCCACCGAGATATCTATATATATTTTTTTCCTTTAATATCTCAATGACTACTGAACGGATTTACACCATTTCAACAAAAGCATGCTTTCTGAACCAAGACCTTGCTCCCTGCCAAATGTGGCATAATTCCGTTCAGCAGTTTGACCTGTAGCCTTGTCTTAAGTTTCCTATGGTAATTGCATGGAGAAAACACGTTTTGGAACCCCCCTTTTGTCTCAGCCCCCCCTTGACGAATCACCCCCAAACTTCCAAGATAGGAGCTGATCTGAAAAGAGGATCTTTTGGGACGTAAAGAGTCGTCAAACTATGCCAAGGTTATAAGCACATCAAAATGCTTTTCCTATGGAAACTAGGTTCTAACTATAACTATGTACTGGCGACCGCCAGTAGATAATATATATATATATACATATATATATATATATATTCACTGAAAAAACCATAGTCATTTGAGATGTCATCAGTGATGTCACTGACCATGTCATGAGTGATGTAATATGTGACGTCATCAGCAGTGCATTGCGGGGGCGCGAGTTATAGCTAGCTGAACTAACTATAACAGGGGAATTTCTAGGGTTTTGTACGAGGGAAATGTCCAGCTAACTATAACGCCCCTGAAACCTATGGTTTTTTCAGTGAATTTCTAAGGTTTTTTAAATGCTAATTCCTAACTATAACGTGCATGAAACCTATGGTTTTTCAGTGAATTTCAAAGGTTTTTTAAATGCTAATTCCTATCTATAACTTATCTCTAAAGATATTATGAAAAGCATTCTTTTTTAAAAGTAGGGTGCACATTAGTTTTGTGGAAAAGCATCTTTGTGATTGGTTAAGAAAAAGCAGTTTCAACGTGGTGTACATATCATAGAATAAAAT
This sequence comes from Triturus cristatus, assembly GCF_964204655.1. NCBI lineage: Eukaryota > Metazoa > Chordata > Amphibia > Caudata > Salamandridae > Triturus > Triturus cristatus. The sequence continues at coordinate 805,544,083 of NC_140594.1, read as the reverse complement.
TTGCTCAGTTCAACCACACCTGCTACTTGCATTTGGAAGGCACTGTTGGAACTTAAAACAATTGTGAACTTTTAACCTGCACGTGTCGTTAAATGTTAAATAAAATGTTGCAAAAAAATATCGTTAAGTTTTAAAAAATTGATGAACTTTTAACCTGCACGTGTTGTAGGATGTTCTAGAAAGTGTGTTGATAGAATACGTTGCACTTCTGACCTCTATGTGTTGTTGAATATTAAAAAAAAGGTTCATATGGAAAATTAAAAATAAACCAATAGAGACGTTTTGAAACCTAAAAGAATCAAGGAACTATTCTAATTTATTCTTTACATGTATTTATGTGTGCAGCAACAAAATTATAGACACAACAGCACTAGGAAGAGGAAGAAGCAGGGAGTGGGGGGAGGGGGAGATGGGCAGAATGGTACACATGCACAATTAAGTACAACACACATATAGACTAACAATGGCCAAAATGAAACACACCAACAAGGAGCACAAGTCACACAACCCACCAACATCACACCAGTAAACGAGCATAGAAGTGAAAACCACGCTGCATTCATACAGGATGTGTACAAAGGCCAGTCGTTGGTGTTGTGGAATGTCTGCGACCGTGGTCATCATGGATGAGATGCCCAGCATGTGGCACATGGTCGAGTTCACTGTGTGTTATGTTGCCAAACGGCTGCTCCTCCCTCCCACGAGCCCCCACACTTTTGTACGGTGCGCTGTTGTATCTCGTGCACTCGTACAACACACCATTGTAATGCCTATTTGCGCATGTCCTGCTACATTCCAACTACACCATCACAGTGCCGTTTGGAGGTGGTGCATGCCACTTTACAACATCGACTGCTGCGGCTCTTGTAGCAGGCCACACCAGAACACAGAGACACACTTACCGCACTTCCTGTACACGGACATGTCCGAGACACCCCGTTCCCCTTGCCGGATAGGCACACCCCTGCACTGACCTGTGAACCCCAGACCAGCACACGCCAGTTGTGCATGCAGGAGGATGCGTGAGTAGCTACACATCCAGGCTCACTGCCAACGCTGAGGTGACAGCACACTGTGATGTTGCAGGGCTTGTGCCTATCATGCTAAGACAATGACCACAGGGACACACTTACTAAGATGTGGGTTAGGGGGGCATTGGCGGTCCTGGAGTTGTTGAGATGAGTCTTCTGGCCCTCATGGGTATCCCTGTATCATGCTCATTGACTCTATGGCACCTGTGGGTGTTCTGGTGTGGCTCTTGGCTGTGTTCCCTTTCATGGTGCAGGTAGTTGTCCTGCTTAACACCAGCAGAAAGCAGGTGTAAAATCCCTGGTGCTAACGTGTCTTATCGCCGGAATTTGTTTCGCATTGCAATTGGTGTGAAAGTTGTGATGTGATTTTTTTTGTGTGCAGAACAATATACGAACTGAGCAGTGTATCTCGTCAAGATCCAGCACCTGACGCACTATTCCCAATCGATATAAATACAATGAGATTTCTTTATAGATTTTGTGTGTACACTGTAAGTGCAGCCAATACCTCACTGCAATTCAATACAGGATTTTAGTATTTAGAATAAATTGGAAAGGTGCACCTCGTGTCTTTTTGCACGAGAACGGCTAGTCTCCATTTCCTTATCAGCACTTTAACGGAAGTAAAGTTGAGATAAATCTAACACACTATTCAGAAGTTGGTGCAAACTGCAGATATCACCAGTATTCCAGCGATAAGTGCCCCAAAATTTAACACCATGGTGGACTCCATCAAATAACAGTAATAAGAACAAGAAAGAGTCACACAGCAGTTAAGAGAACAACCAAAAACGTTATTATTTTTTTTTCAAACTTTATTTTTTATAATCATAAATATGTAAACGATAAACTATTTTCAAACTTTATTTTTTTATTAACATATATATGAACGATAAACTAATAAACAAAATGTAACAACAATAATACAAAACAACAAGGCGGAACACTCCTGTGGAGACCATGGATGTCGACGACAGACCTGGAAAATCAGAAAGATTGTTAAAAAAAAAACAACATGGTATTCTCAACAAAATACCACAAGAAACAAATCACAGATATATAAAATGCATACAGCTAACAAAATTTTATAAGTTTAACTTACAAAAACTGTAAAGGTTGCCGCTTTAAAATATTTACCGAATCTGTGGAATTTTTTTTGCAGAAGGCACCACGCCCACAATGTATTTCTTCAGTGGTGAGGACATTTTTTACTTTTCCCAAGGGGCAAACAAAGACCAATGCCACCTTGATCATGCACAAGATTTTCAAAAGAGTTCTGTTACGAGGGGATCCTAACAAAAAATACTCATGCGGCACAGCAAGTATGATGAAACACCTAAGGACCCTTCATCCGAACAATCTTGCACGAGAAGAGTGCAAACAGATGAGAAACACTCCTATTCTGTATCTGTAAAATAGAATCACAAATAAATTTATATTAATAACTTTCAAAATTATACTATTCCATTACTGTACAAACACATTTTATATAAATACTGACTAAGAAACTATGTCCCTGAACCACAAGTGTGACGATGGTTAAAACACTACATGCATAGTGCATACTACTTTGAAGCAGTTCATGCCCTAAAGCCTACCTCACTAAAACTCTACATGCTAACTGACTAAATGATTACAGTACTATAAGGAGACACACTGGGTACAGCAAGGAGAGTGCCTAGGTGAATTTATAAGTGCTAGGCTTTTCGCACAGGGAATGGATTAGTACTTGGAACGGAATGGGTCACTAGAGGAGTGCAAAGGCAGTGACAAGTGCTGGACTGTATGGATACTGACTAGGAAATTGAAAGTGTGAAAGACAAGTGTCTAGGTGGTTAGAAGAATGCATGCATAGTGCATAGGGGTTTAAAGCAGTCCATGTGCTAAGGCCTGGCTCAGTGCATGAATACTTAGGCACTGAGTGAATGATTAGAGTACTGCAAAGATGGTATCTTGGTGAATTTATAAGTGTTTGGGTTTTAGCACAGTGAATGGATTAGTACATGGGGCTGAATGGGTCACTAGAGGACTGCAAAGGTAGTGACAGGGTGTTTCCTGGAAGTGTATGGATACTGACTAGGGAATTGAAGGTGTGAAAGACAAGTGTGTAGGTGGTTAGAGGACTGCATGCATAGTGGATAGGGGTTTGAAGAAGTCCATATAATAAGGCCAGGGTCACTGGATCAGTACTTGGGTACTGACTGAATGATTAGAGTATTGCAAGGAGTGTGCCTGGGTGAATTTATAAGTGGTTGGGTTTTGACGCAGTGAATGGATTAGTACATGATGCTGAATGGGTCACTAGAGGAGTGCAACGGGAGTGACAGGGTGTTTGCTGGAAGTGAATGGATACTGACTGGGGAATTGAAGGTGTGAAAGACAAGTGTGTAGGTGGTTAGAGGACTGCATGCATAGTGGATAGGGGTTTGAAGAAGTCCATGTGCTAAGACCTGGCTCAGTGCATGAATACTTAGGCAGTGACTGAATCATTAGAGTACTGGAAAGAGAGTGTCTTTGTGAATTTATAAGTGTTTGGGTTTTGGCACAGTGAATGGATTAGTACATGCTGTTGAATGGGTCTCTAGAGGACTGCAAAGGAAGTGACAGGGTGTTTCCTGGAAGTGTATGGATACTGACTAGGGAATTGAAGGTGTAAAAGACAAGTATATAGTATGTTAGAACACTACATGCATACTGCATAGACATTTGAAGCAATCTATTTGGTACTTAGAAACTTACTAAATAATCAGACTACTTCTAGGACAGTGCTTAGGTAAAACTTTTAAATTTTCAGTTCTGCCACAGTGAACAGAATAGTACATGGTACTGCACCTTAGTGTCAACCCCTGACTCATTTTATCAATGCATAAGCAAAGACTACCTTCTAATGCTACTAAAACTTGACAACGTGACAGGTTTTAAAAGAGTTATCTGCTAAAAAATACATGATGTTACCAAATGCTTCTCTCACAGTGCTTCCCAAATGCACACAGACTCACAGTGTGATTCTAGACAACAACCCCTATACATAGGAGTTTACCAAAAATCATTCACTACTGTGGAAGTGGTAAGGGAACTGCACACAATCTTCATATTTCAGGACTGCACTTTTATGTCAAAGCCTGACTCATTTAATCAAAGCATAAGCAAAGACTGGCTTCTAATGCTACTAAAACTTGACAAAATGACCTGTTTTAAAACAGTTATCTGTCAGCAAATACACGATGTTACCAAATGCTTCTCTCACAATCCTTACCCAAATGCACACAGACTCACAGTGTGATTTTAGACAAGCAACACTATCCTAGGAGTTTACCAAAACTCATTCACTAGTCTGGAAGAGTTAATGGTACTGCACACAATCTACATATTTAAGTACAGCACATCAGTGTCAAAGCATGACTCATTTAATCAACGCATAAGCAAAGACTGGATTCTAATGCTACTAAAACTTCACAACATGACAGGTTTTAAAACAGTTATCTGTCAGCAAATACATGATGTTACCAAATGCTTCTCTCACAGTGGTTCCCAAATGCACACAGACTCACAGTGTGATTCTAGACAAGCACCACTATCCCTAGGAGTTTACCAAAACTCATTCACTACAGTGCAAGTGGTAAGGGAACTGCACACAATCTACATATTTCACGACTGCAATTTACTGTCAATGCCTGACTCATTTAATGAAAGCATAAGCCATAACTATCTTCTAATGCTACTAAAACTTGACAACATAACATGTTTTAAAACAGTTATCTGTCAGCAAATACAAGATTTTCCAAACATTTCTCTCACAGTGGTTCCCAAATGCACACAGACTCACAGTGTGATTCTAGACAAACAACACTATCCCTAGCAGCTTACCAAAACTCATTACCTACAGTGGAAGTGGTAAGGGAACGGCACACAATCTACATATTTCACGACTGCACTTTAGTGTCACTGCCTGACTCATTTAATCAATGCATAAGCAATGACTGGCTTCTAATGCTACTAAAACTTGACAACATGACAGGTTTTAAAATAGTTATCTGTCAGCAAATACACGATGTTACCAAATGCTTCTCTCACAGAGGTTCCCAAATGCACACAGACTCACAGTGTGGTTCTAGACAACAACCACTATACCTAGGAGTTTGCAAAAAATCATTCACTACTGTAGAAGTGGTAAGGGAACTGCACACAATCTTCATATTTCAAGACTGCACTTTTGTGTCAAAGCCTCACTAATTTAATCAAAGAATAAGCAAAGACTGGCTTCTAATGCTACTAAAACTTGACAACATGACCGGTTTTAAAACAGTTATCTGTCAGCAAATACATGATGTCACCAAATGCTTCTCTCACACTGATCCCAAATACACACTAACTCACACTGTGATTCTAGACAAGCACCACTATCCCTAGGAGTTTACCAAAACTCATTCACTATAGTGCAACTGGTAACGGAACTGCACACAATCTACATATTTCAGGACTGCACTTTTCTGTCAAAGCCTGACTCATTTAATCAAATCATAAGCCATAACTCTCTTCTAATACTACTAAAGCTTCACAACATGACAAGTTAAAACAGTTTTCTGTCAGCAAATACACGATGTTACCAAATGCTTCTCGCACAGTGGTTCCCAAATGCACACAGACTCACTGTGTGATTCTAGACAAACAACACTATCCCTTGCACTATACCAAAACACATTTCTTCATCTAGAAGTAGTACCACATTTTAGTATAGAAACATAACATAACTCATTTCACAAATTCATAAACAATGACTGGTTTCTAATTCTACCAAAATATAAATACAACACAGTTATCTGTCTGCAAACACAGGAAAAACACAAATGCTTATCACAAAATGGTTTCTACATGCACACACACTGTCAATAAGATTGTAGAGAAAAAAGTACCCCCTACAATTTAGCAGGAGAAATACATTAGTCTGATTAAAATCAAAATAGTCTACATACATCCCCTCACAATTAAATAACTCATCTTTCAAGTTCTTTTGTAGAGTAAGAAGTATATCAGTCGCTCACCATATTTTCTTTTACAGAATCTCTGCACTGTGCACCTCTCAGCAAAAACAAAGAATGGAAAAGTTTCCCTTTCATTTTCCACACATATACATGTAAACATCAAATCACAATCCTTCACACATAAACTCAAAAGCAAACACACATTTCTATTGGTTAAACATTTCAACCCTTTCCAACTGAAATACATTTCAACCCTTCCCCCAATCTGCCTTCTGCCTGTTACCATAGAAACAGCTCATGGAACACTGCACTGAGCTCACAGGTCACAAGTTCAGCACACAATCTTACTAAACAAGACAGGAAATGTGCTCGACTTTTCAACATATGATCTAATCATATATAATGTTCCTTACAATCTGCTTTTGTTAACCAATAAGAATCATACCTTTAAAAAACAGAAATATACACCTTACCTTTCAGTGTAGAAAGTAGTCATACAACCAATGATTTCTTGTCTTTTTAAAAAAAACATTGCCGTGGATCCACGCACCCAACGCGTGAGAATCCGTGCACCCAACGTGGTAGGATGCGCGCACCGTGCGTGCATTTCGCCGTTTTTTTTTTTTTTTTTTAAAAGGGGCCCCAGGGGCTCCTTCTGGGACCCCCTAAGCACCTCTAGAGGGTCAGAGTATTTCCACTCTGCCCCCTTTATATGTTTTACACACTTATTCCCCTTGCTTCTTCAGCCTCGCTTCTACCGAGGCAGAAAATGGCCGCCAACAGTTCCTGGTTTCGAATGTAGAGAGACACTCGACAGCCAATTAGCATTCAGCACGCGATCGGGAGGGTGCGCGCTCGGTTCGGGGAGGGTGTGCATACAGTGCGTGTACGGTCCGCGGATCCTCCGCGGCCATAGATATTTATGAACTTTTAACTCTAATTTTCTCAGGAACTACTGCACGGATTCACACCGAGGTGCCGATTACGATCCGGTAAAAACCCGGTACAAACCGTGGGTCGGAGCTTTTTCTCCGTCCGACTCGTACCGGGTTGTAAAACTTTACAAACATGCAATTACGATTCGTACGGAAACACCATTCCCGTACGATTCGGAAAAAAGACCAACCGACAGAAAAATACATACAAATGTGATCCGGGACACCGCGGACGTGACTTCCGGACGGAGTTAGGCATGTTTTTACGTACCAGCAATTACGATTCGCACCGACTGCAGTCCGGATGGGAAAATTTTTACGGCACCTAAAAAGTGCCGGAAAAGCTAAGTACGCAGCGATGCGAGCTGATTAGGGGGCCCGGTACGCGCCGTACCCCCCCCGCCCCCGTATATATGGAGCGTACCCCCGTACCCACCCCGCCCCCGTATGTACGGAGCGTACCCCCGTACCCCCCAGCCCCCCGTATGTATGGAGCGTACCCCCGTACCCCCCCGCCCCCCGTATGTACGGAGCGTACCCCCGTACCCCCCAGCCCCCCGTATGTACGGAGCGTACCCCCATACCCCCCAGCCCCCCGTATGTACGGAGCGTACCCCCACCCCCGTATGGGGGTCCGCACCGTACATATGGGGCTGGGGGGTACGCTCCGTACATACGGGGGGCTGGGGGGTACGGGGGTATGCTCCGTACATACGGGGGGCGGGGGGGTACGGGGGTACGCTCCGTACATACCGGGGGCGGGGGGTACGGGGGTACGCTCCATACATACAGGGGGCTGGGGGGTACGGGGGTACGCTCCGTATATACGGGGGGCTGGGGTGTACGGGGGTACGCTCTGTACATACGGGGGGCTGGGGGTACGGTGCGCCCATCCGCGGGGGGGCTGGGGGTACGGCACGAACATACGGGGGGGGGGTACGGCGCGTACCAGGCACTTGTTTGGACATCTCCATGGTTGCTATGGGAGTTCGCTCCGGACGGTCTTTTTTCCATACAGTTGTACAATCGGACGGATGGGACGGATCGTAATTGCGCATTGGGACTTCAGTTTTCCCATTTGTACGTAAAAATGTCCGGGGACGTGTCGGAGACTTTTCCCGACCCGAGGACGTGTGGGGGAATTTTCCCAATGCGATTTGTATGGACTTTTTCCCATACGAATCGTAATTGGCAGTTTGTACGGCGCTTTTACCATTTGTACGGAAAAAAGTCCAGATTCAATTCGGTTGGGGAAATTTTTTCCAGGATCCTAATCGGCACCCATATGTGCAAAAGGCACGAGTCCGAACTGAGAACTACCTCTTTGCCAAATTTGGTGTCATTCTGTTCAGCGGTTCGGGCTGCAGCTGCGACAACAGATCCTATGGGAAATTGAATGGGGAAAACGCATTTTGGGACCCCCCTTTTTTCTCGCCCCTGCTTGACGAATCACCGCGAAACTTTCAAGGTAGGAGCGGACCGGAGCTGGCCAAAAGTTTGGAAAGTTTTGCGAAGATTCGTCAATCGGCGCCAAAGATATTCCCAATAGAATGTTGCGGATTTCCTATGGAAAATAGGTCCTAACTATAACTATCTACTGGCAACCGCCAGTAGATAATATATATATATATATATATATATATATATACACTGAAAAAAACATAGGTTTCAGGGGCGTTATAGTTAGCTGGACTTTTCACTCGTACAAAACCATTGAAATTCCCCCGTTATAGTTAGTTCAGCTAACTATAACTCGCGCGCCCGCAATGCACTGCTGATGACGTCACATATTACATCACTCATGATATGGTCAGTGACATCACTGATGACATCACTGATGACATCTCAAATGACATCAATTACCTGTGTAGTTGCTCCAATGGGATAATAACATTCCTTCCAAATAAATCCAGGGAGTTCAAAATCCATAGGTATCCAAAAAATAAATCCCAATAAAATGTAAAAATACAACTGTTTATCGAAAACAACGTCTATGGAAAAAAACGACTATCCATCAACCATAAAAATTCCGAAAAATATTAAAAAGGTAAATAACCGCTCCTGGAAACCCGAACAATAAAAGTTTTATAATTTACGTTGGGTTCCGTGTTTGTGGCTTTGTTAGTGTTTTGTTATTTCGGTGAGTTAAAGTTTTATAGTGTTTGAATAACGTTTGTAGTGATGTTTTTAGGTGCGTTTTGTGTGTTTGTGGGTGGGTGGGAATGTTTGTTTCTCTTTTGTAGGTTTTACAGCTCGAGTCGGGGTACCACGCGGGTGGACGGCGTCCCCCCACTTATTTTACTGGGTTGTTACCGGGTGGACGCCGTCCCCCCTGCCCAAAAGATGTAGCTGGTATCCGAGTCTGCACCTACGTGCGAATGAATGCCTTTCAAATGCACCCGAGGCTCAGAATAATCTCCCCTTCCACCTCTCACCCTCCCCTTGCCAGCCTTTCTCAGAGCCAAGCCGAGGCGCCAAGCCTTCAAGGAGCTGCGCTATCAACACGCCGAGCATGTCACTTCTAGGGACCCCGACAGATGCCCGTACTGCCTACGGCCCGAGTCTGTAATAACCGTGTAATCCGAGGAATGGGTCCTGTGTATAGTGTGTTCTTGTGTTTTGAGTGACTGCCACTTATTAAAGTATTATACTTCTACTTGTATCTTGTATGTATTCACGCATTTCAGACGGAGACCAGCAAATTTCGTGACAATTCCTGTTGTGACGTCACTTCCGTTGACACAACCTAACTCGAGCGTCCCCCCACTTCTTTTTTAGGACTTAAAACCGTATACAAACTATTACTAACACCCTAACTTCTAAAACATCAATCAATACACACTTATTACAACATTACTACTTCCACAAAACACTTAAAACTATTTAATAATAAAGAAAATAACTCTTACCTTCTCAAACGCGAAACAGCTCCGGACCGCGACCTGGATTCGACCAAAATAACCCAAAACAACAGCGAGCGGTTACAAAATAAAAGACCCAAACAAACATAACAACTAAAAAATACCAATAAATGGCCTAACTATTTATTTAACATTACACATTACTTTAAAAATTAGTAAAACATTAGAATACAATACTCAAAAAGAATACCTAATTTTTGTCTCTACGTGAAAATTCTTTAACGTATAAAAATAAATATAATAAATAAAATAATTTTATTAATATATCAATAAAATAGTATATATTAACAAAATAAATAGATGAACATGATATAATTAATATATTGTATCTACAACATACCAAAAAAATAATTAAAAAAATACATATTCTAAAATGTTAACAATTTCAATATTAAATATATAATATAAATATTAATAATTAAAATATATTAGTCATATATTTCAAAACATACAATTTCTTATAAATCCAAATAAAATCTAAAAAATTTCTGAGTACACAATATAAATTTATAAATATTATACAGCTATAAAAATCTGATTTTTTAATTTTTATTTATTTTGTGTGTTCATATATTCATGTCCAAAATATACATTAAACAAATATATATCCATTATAAAAAAATTATAACTATAATACAAATGTTAAATATTAATTATTTTATTACGTTTATTTCAATGATTTAATTATTAGAATATGCGTAATAATAAACAAAATTTTCTCTCTAATGAATATACATTCCAACAACTATAAAATAAATATTATTTTCCTTTCTACTATTTAATTAAAAAAAATTGGAATTTGCATTCTGATATAACTTCTATCTTGTATCCAACTAAAACAAAAATCTACAGTTTTTTTGTAAATTATATCCAATTAATTTAACTATTCCTATTCAACTCTATAATTATTTCTAATATTTGCTATTTACCAAACTTAATTAACATACTATATTTAATTAAGATAAGTGCTGGACACTGAACTTAATTAATTTACTATTCTCACTCCAAACTATATTAAATTACAGTACGTGCTGGACAATGAACTGAATTAATTTACTATTCCCACTCCACTCTATATTTAATTAAAATAAGTGCTGGACACAGAACTTAATTAATTTACTATTCTCACTCCAACCTATATTAATTTAGAGAGTAGGTGCTGGACACTGAACTAAATTAATTTACTATTCCCACTCCATTCTATATTAAATTAAAATAAGTGCTGCACACTGAACTTAATTAATTTACTATTCTCACTCCAAACTATATTAAATTACAGTAGGTGCTGGACAATGAACTTAATTAATTTACTATTCCCACTCCACTCTATATTTAATTAAGATAAGTGCTGGACACTGAACTTAATTAATTTACTATTCTCACTCCAACCTATATTAAATTAGGGTAGGTGCTGGACACTGAACTAAATTAATTTACTATTCCCACTCCAGTCTATATAAAATTAAAATAAGTGCTGGACACTGAACTTAAATAATTTCCTATTCTCACTCCAACCTATATTTAATTATAGTATGTGCTGGACACTGAACTGAATTAATTTACTATTCCCACTCCAATCTATATTTAATTAAGATAAGTGCTGGACACTGAACTTAATTAATTTACTATTCTCACTCCAAACTATATTAAATTACAGTAGGTGCTGGACAATGAACTTAATTAATTTACTATTCCCACTCCACTCTATATTTAATTAAGATAAGTGCTGGACACTGAACTTAATTAATTTACTAATCTCACTCCAACCTATATTAAATTAGGGTAGGTGCTGGACACTGAACTAAATTAATTTACTATTCCCACTCCAGTCTATATAAAATTAAAATAAGTGCTGGACACTGAACTTAATTAATTTCCTATTCTCACTCCAACCTATATTTAATTATAGTATGTGCTGGACACTGAACTGAATTAATTTACTATTCCCACTCCAATCTATATTTAATTAAGATAAGTGCTGGACACTGAACTTAATTAATTTACTATTCTTGCTCCAAACTATATTAAATTACAGTAGGTGCTGGACAATGAACTTAATTAATTTACTATTCCCACTCCAGTCTATATTTAACTAAGATAAGTGCTGGACACTGAACTTAATTAATTTACTATTCTCACTCCAACCTATATTAAATTAGGGTAGGTGCTGGACACTGAACTAAAATATTTTACTATTCCCACTCCAGTCTATATTAAATTAAGATAAGTGCTGGACACTAAACTTAATAAATTTAGTATTCTCACTCCAACATATATTTAATTAGAGTATGTGCTGGACACTGAACTGAATTAATTTACTATTCCCACTCCAGTCTATATTTAATTAAGATAAATGCTGGACACTGAACTTAATTAATTTACTATTCTCACTCCAACCTATATTACATTAGAGTAGATGCTGGACAGTTAACTTAATTTATTTACTATTCCCACTCCAATCTATATTTAATTAAGATAAGTGCTGGACACTGAACAAAATTAATTTACTATTCTCACTCCAAACTATATTAAATTACAGTAAGTGCTGGACAATGAACTTAATTAATTTACTATTCCTACTCCAGTCTATATTTCATTAAGATAAGTGCTGGACAGTGAACTTAATTAATTTAATATTCTGACTGAAATCTATATTTAATTATGGGATTTGTTAAAATCTAAAATATATTTAAATTTTCTAAATATTTAAATTTTTTAATTAAAAAATATATAAACATTTTAAATTAACTTCCCACCCTTATCCCCTATAACCCAACATTCCGCTCCTAAAATTATTTGTAACATTCTAAATTAAAGTTACAATTTCTAAATTATTTTTTTTTTAAATTAACAAATATATAAACATTTTTAAAACACTTCCCACCCTTATTCCCTATTAACCAACATCCCACTCCTAAAATTATTAGTAAAATTCTTAAATTATTTTACATTTTCTAAATTTCTTTTTTTTTTAAATTAACAAATATATAAACATTTTTAAAAAACTTCCCACCCTTATCCCCTATAAACCAACATCCCGCTCCTAACAATTTTTCTAAAATTCTAAATTTAATTTACAATTTCTAAATAAATTTTAAAAATTTTTAAACAATATATAAACATTTTTAAAACACTTCCCACCCTTATCCCCTATAAACCAACATCCCGCTCCTAAAATTATATTTAAAATTCTACATTTAATTTACAATTTCTAAATTAAATTGTTTTTTAAATTAAACAATATATAAACATTTTTAAAACACTTCCCACCCTTATCCCCTATAAACCAACATCCCGCTCCTAAAATTATTTCTAAAATTCTAATTTTAATTTACAATTTCTAAATAAATTTTAAAAAAATTCAAACAATATATAAACATTTTTAATACACTTCCCACCCTTATCCCCTATAAACCAACATCCCGCTCCTAAAATTTTTTTTATAATTCTAAATTTAATTTACATTTTCTAAAAATTTAGTTTTAAAAATTTACAAATATATAAACATTTTTAAAACACTTCCCACCCTTATCCCCTATAAACCAACATCCCGCTCCTAAAATTATTTTTAAAATTCTAATTTTAATTTACAATTTCTAAATAATTTGTTTAAAAATTCAAACAATATATAAACATTTTTAATACACTTCCCACCCTTATCCCCTATAAACCAACATCCCGCTCCTAATTTGTTTTTTAAAATTCTAAATTTAATTTACAATTTCTAAATATTTATTTTTAAAAATTTACAAATATATAAACATTTTTAAAACACTTCCCACCCTTATCCCCTATAAACCATCATCCCGCTCCTAAAATTAAATATACATTTCACATTTTAAATAAAATTTACTAATTAAATTTTACAATATATTAAAAAAATAAATTAACTTTTTTAAAACACTCCCCACCCTTATCCCCTATAACCCAACATCCCGCCCCTAAAACAATATAAATATTTCTCATATTATATACATTTTAACTATTTATACAAACAACTTCAAAATATTTACTAAACACACAATGACGATATTTTCACATGTCGATATTTATACTAACGATATTACTTACATCGACATATAAGTAAAAAAAAAAAAACGATATTTTTCACATCGATATTAGCTATTTTGATATTTTGGACATTCGATATTTTTGACTCGATATTTATGTCCCTCGATATTAAAAAGTCGATATATAGACTGCTCACCCCCGTGAATATGTCATGCCACACTTGCCTTCGCACGGGTTATATTGCCCCATCTAACGTGCCTTCCTCGATGCCTATGTTATAATAACGCACAGCGCTATGCCATACATATTACAATCTGGGATCCATATCTTTGTCACAGTGCATTTGCAACTTTACACTCCCCAGCACATATTTTATATTACAACTTTAGAGACTAGTTAGGTTACACAACACTGCCCTGTGCATATTACACTCCAAGGCGAATATCGCATACACGCGCTAGTGCCTGTGCTATCTCGCGCTCTCCAATGAAGCTGTCATTGCGCACAATGTATTGCATATTATATTTCACGCCCGGTTCATCTTATATCACACTTTTTGGTGCATAGTTTATACCATATACTATATCTAATTTTCATTTTCAATCGTGCTCTCAGGACTATGTTCTATATAACACTGCGTCCACCTACAATTTTCACGGGCATTACATTTTGCGATGGGGGGTGGAGGGTCAGGGGGTGTTTCTGCCAAGTGAGCCCGGAGTCACAGTCGCAAACGTCCTCTTCTTCCTGAATAAAAGTGAGATTATGCTGCATACTTGTTCATATTTTAAGTAGTTCGCACAGACACACATTTTAAAAACAATAAAGTTCCTAATACCCACCTTCTCTGAACAGTTAGCTTGCTGCCCCATCCACCTCCTCCCTATCCTCTGTTGTCTGAATCCATGGACTAGCCTCCTCCCTCCTGCCATGCATGGTGTGATGTGCTGCCACTGCCCTCCATTTAGCATGATGTACCAGTCCACTTCTCCTGCCCTCCATTGCCCAATTCTATGGTCCATCATTGACCTCCTGCTTAGCCTCTGTGCTTAGCTTGCTGCCCCTATTCTCCTCCCCCCTGCCCTCTGATGTCTTTGTGCATGCCCCTGCTCCATCCTTTTTGCCCACCATGGTCCATGGACCTGCCACTCCTATCTACTCTGAGTGTTCTGTTGAGCTGCCACTCCCCTCCCACCTGCCTAACATTGTCAGATGCCTGTAACCTGTCCCTGCCACCTCCACCCTGCCTGTCCACATGCCATGCCCCTATCCCCTTCCTCCTGCCCTCCATGGTCCATTTTACTGCCACACCCTTCTGCCCTCCCTGGTCTGTTACGCTGCAACTGCTCCTCCTGCCTGCCCCGTGCGGTCTGTTGTGAGGCCCCTTCCGCTGAACTCTCTTGTCTGTGCCCAGGTCCTGACCCTCCCTTCTATCCTCCATGGTCCTTTGTGCATGCCCCTGCACCCTCCTTCTTGCCCATCATAGCCATTGTGCTGCCACTAACCCTCCCGCTTGCCATGCATGGTCTTCTGTGCTGCCATGGCCCCTCCCACCTTCCCTGTGTGGTCAGCTAGCTGCCCCCGACCCCCTCCCACCTTCCCTCCATGGTATGTGTGCATGTCATCATAGTCTCATTGTTGCTCTCCATGATGTGTCTTGTTTCTAGTGCCCAACCTGCCTGACCTCCATGGTCATCTTGCTGCTCCTGCCCTGCCCCCTTGCCACCAGCCCTCTGTTTCCATGTGCAGACCCCTATTCCCTCCCTCCTGGCTTGTCTGTTCCATTGTAATGCCCTGATCCGTCCCTCCTGCCCTTTATGGTCTGTTATGCTGCAGCTTTCTCTCCTGTCTGTCCATTATGGTAAGCTAGCTACCATTGACTCTTTCCCCTCTGTTCTCTGTTGTCTATGTGCATGGTCCTGTCCCCTCCCTATTGCTTTCTATGGATTGTTGTGCTGCACTCCCGTCCCGCATGCGCTGTGTGGTGTATTGTGCTGCTGCAAACCCTGATGCCTGCCCTGTAGGGTAAGTTTGGTGCACCTCTCCATGTCCCTCCTGTCCTCTGTTATCTGAGTCCATGTCCCTACCCCAATTTCTCCTGCCTACCATGATCCAATGTACCATACTTGCAAACATTTTGAACTTGGTAAGAGGGAGATTTTGAAAACAAACTGGGGTATTGATTTTCCCCTTTGAGTTACATTGAAAAGAGGAGATTGTAGACAGGAGACAGATCAAATAAAGCCCATTTGAGCTTAAAAACATTGGACGTTTCCTGGCTGAAAAGGGTCTGTTGGCATGTATGGTTGTACTACCACTGTCTCTTCCTTCTGCCCACAATGGTCTATTATATTGCCACAGCCTCTCTTGCCAGTCCTGTATTGTTGGTTTGTGGCCCCTGCCCCCCTTTCCACTGCCCTCCATAGTCTGTTGTGCTGCCACTGCCCTTCCTGCCTGCCCAGTGTGGTCAAATTGTTGCATCTGCACTCTCCTACCTGCCTTCAATTTTCATAGTCCGTGCCCCTGGCCTCTGCCTCTCAACAGTATCCCAATGAACAACTAGATTGCTAACATTCTATATTTATTACAAAAGTGTGGAACGCCTGATGTCATCTTGATGTAATCAAAACTGTAATACCTAGAGTATTTCCTTTAGAATTTACATATATGAGAGGGTCTTATTTGCATCAAAATTATGGTTAGTGCTCTAAAAAACTAAAATGAGGACATATTTTCTGAGTTTTCAAATAGCGACAAAGAACTTTTAAAATATTTGTAATCTTTATGTTTTTTTATCCAGTTGACCACTTGATTAAATGTTGCACCTAGGGGAGAGGATGTGGTGTTACTTCCAGAGCTGCAGACTTTGCAACTGGGGAACCAGGTTGGAGTTTCTGCTTCAGCTCAACATTCTGTGATTCTGGTCAAATCACTTAATCTCCCCATGTCTACAACCAAAATGAATTTGATCTTGTGTGATGTAACCAATGCTCAAGTAAAGCACTCCAATGCCTGACAAGTCTGCACTATATATAAAATTGCAAATACACAAAACAATAAGTGTTTTGCAAACTTCTGTAATTGGGCTACATGTGGGCTACATCTGGGTGATATTTGTGCTGCATTTGGGCTCTTTTGTCTCTGGTGGCCATCTTGGGAGATTTATTTGTTATGAAGTTTCCTAATTTCCTCATTTACTGCAGTCTCCTCAGTAGGAAATGCTTTCAGTTTTTTACTTTGATTCCAACAAGAAGGTATTCAGATATGTCACACATTTGCCATAAATTCTGAATGTTAGCACTCTAGTTGCTCATTAGATCACTGTAGTAAAGCTACTGCTCACCACGGAAGTCTGCTGCTGGTATTAAAAGTGCATGTTTCAGAGTCTGCATATCAGAATGTTTTAATGAAAAAGAAGAGGATTTGAGAAGTCACTCAAAATGTGCCCTAATTTTTCTTTCTTCAGAACTAATCATAATTTCTATGGCAAAACAACCCCCCTCATTGTGTTCCTTTTTAAATTAAATGTTTTAAGTGTTACCAGTTTATTCCAATCAAGAATGGCTTCAGGTGTGCCATACTTTTGTCATAAGTAATACAGTAAGCGCTCTAGTTGTTCTTAAGAACACTCTGGGACATTCTTTCATTGGGCTATACTTGGGCTACATCTGGGTGATATGTGGGCTACATTTGGGCTCTTTTGTCTCTGGTGGCCATCTTGGGAGATTTATTTGTTATGAAGTTTCCTAAATTCCTAATTTTCTGCAGTCTCCTCAGTGGGAATACTTTCAGTTTTTTATTTTGGTTCCATCAAGAAGGCATTCAGATGTGTCACACATTTGCCATACATTCTGAATGTTAGCACTCTAGTTGCTCATTAGATCACTGTAGTAAAACTACTGCTCACCAGGGAAGTCTGCTGCTGGTATTCAAAGTGCATGTTTCAGTCTGCATGTCAGAATTTTTTTGTGAAATAGAAGAGGATTTGAGAAGTCAAAATGTGCCCTAATTTTTCATTCTGCAGAACTAATCATAATTTCTATGGCAAAATGAACCCCCTCATTTTGTTCCTTTGTAAATTAAATGTTCTAAGTGTTACCACTTTATTGCAATCAAGAGGGCTTCAGGTGTGCCATACTTTTGTCATAAGTAAGACTGTTAGCGCTCTAGTTGTTCGTTAGAACACTTTGGGACATTCTGTCATTGGGCTATACTTGGGCTACATCTGGGTGATATTTGGGCTACATTTGGGCTCTTTTGTCTCTGGTGGCCTTCTTGGGAGATTAATTTGTTATGAAGTTTCCTAATTTCCTGCAGTCTCCTCAGTAGGAAATACTTTCAGTTTTTTACTTTGGTTCTATCAAGAAGGCATTCAGATGTGTCACACATTTGCCATAAATTCAGTATGTGGATGTATGTCGTTACAACGCACACTTTTACAACGCATGCACTTACAACGCATTTTTTACAACGCAACATCCACTACAACGCATTCCATTACATAGCATGACACTACAACGCATGTTTAAAAACTACCTTTACAACGCATTCCATTACATCGCATACTACCTTTACAACGCATACCATTACAACGCATAGTATAGGGTTAAAAATTACTATTCTAACTCCAGGGGGTGCAACAGTAGGGTAAGTGTTGGATTGCGTTGTAATGGTATGCGTTGTAAAGGTAGTATGCGATGTAATGGAATGCGTTGTAAAGGTAGTTTTTAAACATGCATTGTAGTGTCATGCTATGTAATGGAATGCGTTGTAGTGGATGTTGCGTTGTAAAAATTTCGTTGTAAGTGTAGTGCGTTGTAACAGTTGCGTTGTAAAGGTTGTTCACCCAGTATGTTAGCACTCTAGTTGCTTATTAGATCACTGTAGTAAAGCTACTGCTCACCAGGGAAGTCTGCTGCTGGTATTGAAAGTGCATGTTTCAGTCTGCATGTCAGAATTTTCTAATGAAATAGAAGAGGATTTGAGAAGTCACTCAAAATGTGCCCTAATTTTTCTTTCTGCAGCACTAATCATACTTTCTATGGCAAAATGAACCCCCTCATTTTGTTCCTTTTTAAATTAAATGTTTTAAGAGTTACCACTTTATTCCAACCAAGATGGCTTCAGGTGTGCCATACGTTTGTCATAAGTAGGACTGTTAGCGCTCTAGTTGTTCTTTGGAACACTCTGGGAAGCTGCAGTAGAACACAAAGGAATCAACTGACAGTCTCTGCCCTTGTTGGATGTACATGTTTTACTGAGAATGTCAGACTTCATTCTCACATCACTGAGAAAGATAATGTGAATTTACAGAAAATATGCTCTCAGTTTAGCTTATAGATCACCTTCCAAACCTCTGTGGGAAAAGCATGAGAAAATAGTTTTCTCTCAAACATGATTCATGATATCACAGCAGAAGGCTTTTTCACATGGTAAAATTACCTTAGAACACACCACAATTCCTAAAATGAGTATGGTACCATCAACAAATGATTTATAATGAAACTAAAGTTTTAAAACCTTCTATTAACTGCAATGCTTTTTAATGAGGTGCTATCATGTATATTGGTCCCAAGATGGCTACCATCACTTCTTGGATGAAGTGCTGACAGCCAATCAGATCTCACGATGAGATGTGTGGTTAGTCTCCGCCCAGATATATATGTGATTTTACTTTTGATTTTCTCAGGAACTACTGAACGGATTTACGCGATTTAAGCAAAAGGCACGAGTCTGAACTGAGGACTACCTCTTTGCCAAATTTGGTGTAATTCCATTCAGCACTTCGGGCTGTAGCTGCGTCAACAGGTCCTATAGGAAAATGCATGGGGAAAATGTGTTTTGGGACCCCCATTTTTTCTCGGCACCCGCTTAACAAATCACCGTGAAATTTCAGGATAGGAGCGGACCGGAGCTGGCCAAAAGTTTGGAAAATTTCGTGTAGATTCATCAATAGACGCCAACGTTATTCCAAATAGAATGTTGCGGATTTCCTATGGAAAATAGGTCCTAACTATAACTACCTACTGGCGACTGCCAGTAGGTAATATATATATATATATATATATTCACTGAAAAAACCACAGTTTTCACGCACGTTATAGTTAGGAATTAGCATTTAAAAAACCTTGCAAATTCACTGAAAAAAACATAGGTTTCACACATGTTATAGTTAGCTGGACATTTCACTCGTACAAAACCATTGAAATTTCCCCGTTATAGTTAGTTCAGCTAACTATAACTCGCGCGAACGCAATCCACTGCTGATGACGTCACATATTACATCACTCATGACATGGTCAGTGACATCACTCATGACATCACTGATGACATCTCAAATGACATCCCTGATGACATCACTGATGACATCATCCTTGTGTAAGAGTGGCAGACCTCCTCTTATCCTAATATAAACTTTGATACACACATTGAAAAATACAAACTAAAGTTTTGAAAACTATAGAGATACCAATACCAGTTAGAACAACCTATTCAGTAATTCCAAAATCTAAATACGCATCCACTCATTCATCAACACTTCTATATAGTCACTCATACATGTACTCAGTCATCATATGTACTCATACACCTATACATCCTGTTACACACCTACACTCATACATAGAGTTACTCACACACATACTCACACATGCAAATAAACATCCATTTACTTGCATATACAGCTATACACACACCACTACACTTACTTCTACAGAAATGTACACATACTTACTCTCTTAACCCCTTCGCTGCGGCGGGAATTCCACCGTAGCGCGGGGGGGGGGGTTTGGGGGCAGCGCGGTGGCGCTGTGCTCATGACGGAGCCACTCCGTCATGAGCCACGGTTGAGCTGTGCTCATGACGGAGTGGTTCCGTCATGACTCCGCCCACTGCGCTAATCGCCCGCACAGGCGGGGAATCAGCGCAGCGTGGGCGGAGCGGCAGCCAACGGCCGCAGCATGACAGAACCACTCCGTCATGAGCACACGGCACCCGTGGCTCATGACGGAGTGGTTCCGTCATGAGCAGGGGAGGGGTTAAACAATCACTTATAGAAACACATACTTATTTATACAGGAACTCTTCCAATCTCTCACTTTGATATATCCTCACTTATATACATCAATACTCACATATACTAGTTTAAAACATATGGACTTACTCATAAAGACACTATTGAGACAGTCATTCACACTCTTACTCACCCATACACACACTCATCCACCCATACTGTCCTGCTCACATACTGTCTTCAAAACACATACAAACAGTGAGTCACTCATTCATGCATCTATACGCTAAGTAACATCCCCCATTGAACCATACAGACACTCATACTGATACTCTAAAAACGAACTAATAACCTATATACACACTCATGTAGCTACTCACCAACCCATGCAGCCACTTATACACAAAGTGAGACACTGATTCAGATATTTAAATATTTAAACTTTACTCACTAATACTTGTATTCACTAAGGTACTGTTAATAAGTCAGTTATACAATTAATTTTACCAAAAAAAACATCCATTTAGACACTTATTTACCCATTTATTCTTCCATTAACCTTTAGATATACATATATAAAAAATATTTCTTTTTCAGAAAGACACATATTCACTGGATGATGTCATCAAAGATGTCATCAGTGATGTCATTTGAGATGTCATCAGTGATGTCATGAGTGATGTCACTGACCATGTCATGAGTGATGTAATATGTGATGTCATCAGAAGTGGATTGTGGTCGTGCGAGTTATAGTTAGCTGAACTAACTACAACGGGGGAATTTCAATGGTTTTGTACGAGTGAAATGTCCAGCTAACTATAACATGTGTGAAACCTATGGTTTTTTCAGTGAATTTGCAAGGTTTTTTAAATGCTAATTCCTAACTATAACGTGTGTGAAACCTATGGTTTTTTCAGTGAATTTGCAAGGTTTTTTAAATGCTAATTCCTCACCATAACGTGTGTGAAACCTATGGTTTTTATAGTGAATTTGCAAGGTTTTTTAAATGCTAATTCCTAACTATAACGTGTGTGAAACCTATGGTTTTTTAAGTGAATTTGCAAGGTTTTTTAAATGCTAATTTATAACTATAACGTGTGTGAAACCTATGTTTTTTTAGTGAATTTGTAAGGTTTTTTAAATGCTAATTTATGTATGTATTATTATATTTTTTATATATTTACTTTAACAATAAACTACCTATGTATATAGTTATAGATTCACTGTATCCTGTAATATGGAATGGCTCAGCTCTTTTTTTTTATTTGGATAAAGTTGAACAGCATAGTTAATATCTTCTATAAACTTATAAAATGTTTTTTTTTTTTAAGGGTTTTTCACGGTGCGCGCACCGGCAATTATTTTTATTAAACGAAATGTTTTTTTTTACTTACGAGGTCCTTTAGGGACCCCCTGAGAAGGTCTAGGGGGTCAGGGAGTGTCTTCCCTGCCTCCTTTTCATGTTTCAGAAATCGGGTTAAAAGTAATTCATTTCTGATGCGTGCGTGCACCGTGTGCGCATAAGTGCGAGCACCATGCGCGCACCGCGCAATATTTATAAATTTTTTTTTTTTCGGACCTTAGGTGTCTTTCATGGTCCCCCTGAGAAGGCCTAGGGGGTCAGGGACTCTCTACCCTGCCCCCTTTTCACGTTCTCCACTTGTGTTTTTAGCTCTCTTCTGCCTCTAAAACTCAAAATGGCGGCTGGGGGGTGCGCGCACCATGCGCGCACCTCGCGATTTTTTGAAAAAAAATAAAATGTTTATTTCAGCCTTCGGGGTCCTTCAGGGACCCCCTGACAAAGGCTAGGGGGTCAGGAACTCTCTACCCTTCCCCCTTTTCACGTTCTCCACCTTTCTTTTTCACTGTCACACACAAAATGGCGTCCGACACTTCCTGATTTCGACCGATTGGAATGTTGACTGACATCTAACCACCAATCAGAATTATGCTCGCAGACATTTGGTGCGCGCCCCGTGCGACCGCCAGTATATATATATATATATATATATATATATATATATATATATATATATATATATATATATATATATATATATATATATATATATTACCTACTGGCGGTCGCCAGTAGGTAGTTATAGTTAGGACCCTGTTTCCATAGGAAATCCGCAACATTCTATTTGGAATAACTTTGGCGCCGGTCGACGAATCCTCGCGAAATTTTCAAAATAGGTGGGGCGCTACGCTCCGCTCCTACCCTGAAAGTCTCGGGGGGATTCGTCAAGCAGGGGCCGAGAAAAAAGGGGGGTCCCAAAACGCGTTTTCCCCATGCATTTTTCCATAGGACCTTTAGACACAGCTACAGCCCGAACGGCTGAACAGAATTACTTGAAATTTGGCAGAGAGGTAGCCATAAGGTCAAGGAAGTGCCTTTTGCAGGTCTGGTGTAAATCTGTTCAGTATTTCCTGAGTAAATAGCATTTAAAAGCATATATATATGTGGGCGGAGCCTAACCACACATCTCATCCTGAGATCTGATTGGCTGTCAGCACTTCATCCAAGAAGTGTTGGCAGCCATCTTGGGACCAATATACATGATAGCACCTCATTAAAAAGCATTGCAGTTAATAGAAGGTTTTAAGACTTTAGTTACATTATAAATCATTTGTTGATGGTACCATACTCATTTTAGGAATTGTGGTATGTTCTAAGGTGATTTCACCATGTGAAAAAGCCTTCTGCTGGGATATCATGATTGAGAGAAAAATATTTTCTCATGCTTTTACCACAGAGGTTTGGAAGGTGATCTATAGGCTAAACTGAGAGCTTATTTTCTGTAAATTCACATTATCTTTCTCAGTCATGTGAGAATGAAGTCTGACATTCTCAGTAAAACATGTACATCCAACAAGGGCAGAGACTGTCAGTTGATTCCTTTGTGTTCTACTGCAGCTTCCCAGAGTGTTCCAAAGAACTACTAGAGCGCTAACAGTCCTACTTATGATAAACGTATGGCACACCTGAAGCCATCTTGCTTGGATTAAAGTGGTAACTCTTAAAACATTTAATTTAAAAAGGAACAAACTGAGGGGGTTCATTTTTCCATAAAAAGTATGATTAGTGCTGCAGAAAGAAAAATTAGGGCACATTTTGAGTGACTTCTCAAATCCTCTTCTATTTCATTAAAAAATTCTGACATGCAGACTGAAACATGCACTTTCAATACCAGCAGCAGTTTTCCCTGGTGAGCAGTAGCTTTACTACAGTGATCTAATGAGCAAAAAGAGTGCTAACATTCTGAATTTATGGCAAATGTGTGACACATCTGAATGCCTTCTTGATGGAATCAAAGTAAAAAACTGAAAGTATTTCCTACTGAGGAGACTGCAGTAAATGAGGAAATTAGGAAACTTCATAACAAATAAGTCTCCCAAGATGGCCACCAGAGACAAAAGAGCCCAAATGTAGCCCAAATATCACCCAGATGTAGCCCAAGTATAGCCCAATGACAGAATGTCCCAGAATGTTCTTAAAAACAACTAGAGCGCTTACTGTCTTCATTATGACAAAAGTATGGCACACCTGAAGCCATCTTGATTGGAATAAACTGGTAACACTTAAAACGTTTAATTTAAAAAGGAACACAATGAGGAGGTTCATTTTGCCATAGAAATTATGATTAATGCTGAAGAAAGAAAATGAGGGCACATTTTGAGTGACTTCTCAAATCCTCTTCTATTTCATTAAAAAATTCTGACATGCAGACTGAAACATGCACTTTTAATACCAGGAGCAGACTTCCATGGTGGAGTAGTTTTACTACAGTGATCTAATGAGCAACTAGAGTGCTAACATTCAGAATTTATGGCAAATGTGTGACATATCTGAATACCTTCATGATGGAATCAAAGTAAAAAACTGAAAGCATTTCCTACTGAGGAGACTGCAGTACATGAGGAAATTAGGAAACTTCATAACAAATAAATCTCCCAAGATGGCCACCGGAGACAAAAGAGCCCAAATGTAGCCCAAAATCAACCAGATGTAGCCCAAATATAGCCCAATGACAGAAGTGTGCAAAACACTTATTATTTTGTGTTTTTGCAGTGTTATATAGTGCAGACTTGTCAGGTATTGGAGTGCTTTACATGAGCATTGGTTACATCACACAAGAACAAATTCATTTTGGTTGTAGACTTGGGGAGACTAAGTGATTTGCCCAGAATCACAGAATGTCGAGCTGAAGCAGAAACTTCAACCTGGTTCCCCAGTTGCAAAGTCTGCAGTTCTGGAAGTAACACCACATCCTCTCCCCTAAGTGCAACATTTAATCAAGTGGTCAACTGGATAAAAAACCATAAAGATAACAAATAATTTAAAAGTGCTTTGTCGCTATTTGAAAACTCAGAAAATATGTCCTTATTTTAGTCTTTTAGAGCACTAACCATAATTTTGATGCCAATAAGACCCTCTCATATATGTAATTTCTAAAGGAAATGCTCTAGGTATTACAGTTTTGATTACATCAAGATGATGTCAGGCGTTCCACACTTTTGTAATAAATATAGAATGTTAGCAATCTAGTTGTTCATTAGGATACTGTTGAGAGGCAGAGGCCAGGGGCACGGACTCTGAAAATTGAAGGCAGGTAGGAGGGTGCAAAGGCAACAATTTAACCACACTGAGCAGGCAGGAAGGGCCGTGGAAGCACAACAGACTATGGAGGGCAGTGGAAAGGGGGGCAGGGGCAACAAACCAACAATACAGGACTTGCAAGAGAGGCTGTTGGAGGGAAGATCTATTACGGGTCAAGGAAGCTAGGGGCGGTCCCCAGATCCCCGGGAGCCACCACAGAACTGAGCAGGAGAGTGAGTCAGGGACAAAAGGGGCACCTTAATTTGAGCCGGGGTGCCTAGGAACGCTTGCTCCAAAAATGAAGAAAACAGACATATGAGACATGGAATTGGAGGCAGAATACAATGGCAGTTTAATGAGAAGATGCAACTTCAAAGAAACCGCAGAATAGAGACATAAAGTACAAAATACAGAATCCAGATAATCATACAGCTGTCATAATATTCTCTGTATCTCAATTAATGTACTGACAGAGAGAGAGAGAAAACACATCTATAAATGCATCATGAGAAACAAGTTACACCAAGGAAAATGTTACCTAGGAACACTCACGTTTACTCTTAGAGCAAGCATTCCTGCAATTACAATACAAAATCTTTTAAATGCAAAAGTAAAGAGAACAATGGTTAAACATAACATGACATTTCATATAGGTAAAATAGAATAAGATACTTCAAGCAAAGCAGAGCAAGACATTTTAAGCAAAGGAAGACAAGAGCTCCCAGCTCTTGGGGAAAACCTGCACTGCCTGTTAACCTACATACAGACGGCGAGGTAGTCCGTCGATATCTGTGGGTGCTCCCTTTTTATATCATTTTGTGGGCTCCTTTGCACGCTACATCTACCTACGTATGCTACCCAAAAGCTTCGTCTGCAGATTTTACCAGACATTTCGTCATTTACCCACTTAATGCTGACAATGGACTGGGTGAAAAGGTCAGTCTCTCAGGCCAATCGCTTATCGTAAGTTCCATAGAGCAAGCAGAAAATAATGGGTATTGTACGGGAATTCAATATATTTATGTATAAAATCTCCTCAGTTCTCCTAACTTGACGCTCTGCGGTTGCCACTTCCTTAAAAGCGGGAAACCTGCCCAGGAAGCAAGTACCAGTCCAGGATGCAGCCTACTGTATGTCGACAGCTTCAGGGGGATGTTGAACTTTGATACCGAGCACGGAGCACTCGGGTAGGGTGGGGGCTACTAGTTTGGATCAGAAGGCCTAGCAGACCTGCCTTCAGACTGCTATACACTAAAATTGCAGAGCTATGGTCAATTTAACAAAGAGGCCTACATATTGAACAGAAGGGCCTACACAGGGGTTTTATGCTGGCTGAGTGGTAAGGATGTCTCAGGATAATTATATAGCAACACAGGACCCGCTGGTCAATTTAATACGGCCTACAAATGCAGCTGGCAGGGCAAGGACAAGGGTCTCATACTTCAGGTGTGGACAGAACGGGCCAGGGGCCCCCTGTGATACAAAATCTACCCTCCTTCAAGGCTGTGGCAATGTAATAGACCATTGTGGGCAGAAGGAAGAGGCAATGGTAGTACAACCATACATGCCAACAGACCCGATTCAGCCAGGAAACGTCCAATGTTTTTAAGCTCGAATGGGCTTTATTTGATCTGTCTCCTGTCTACAATATCCTCTTTTTCAATGTAACTCAAAGGGGAAAATCAATACCCCAGTTTTTTTTCAAAATCTCCCTCTTACCAAGTTCAAAATGTTCGCAAGTATGGTACATTGGATCATGGAAGGAAATGGGATAGGGACATGGACTTGGATAACAGAGGACAGGAGGGACATGGAGAGGTGCACCAAACTGACCCTGCAGGGCAGGCATCAGGGTTTGCAGCAGCACAATACACCACACAGGGCATGCAGGACGGGAGTGCAGCACAACAATCCATAGAAAGCAAGAGGGAGGGGACAGGACCATGCACATGGACAACAGAGAACAGAGGGGCAAGAGGCAATGGTAGCTAGCTGACCATAATGGACAGACAGGAGAGAAAGCTGCAGCATAACAGACCATAAAGGGCAGGAGGGACGGATCAGGGGCATTACAATGGAACAGACAAGCCAGGAGGGAGGGAGTAGGGCTGGGGGCAAGGGGGCAGGGCAGGAGCAGCAAGATAGCCATGGAGGTCAGGCAGGATGGGCACTAGAAGCAAGACACACCATGAAGAGCAACAGTGAGACTGTGATGGCATACACACAGACCATGGAGGGAAGGTGGGAGGGGGTCAGGGGCAGCTAACTGACCACACAGGGAAGGTGGGAGGGGCCATGGCAGCACAGAAGACCATGCATGGCAAGTGGGAGGGTTAGTGGCAGCACAATGGCTATGATGGGCAAGAAGGAGGGTGGAGGGGCATGCACAAAGGACAATGGAGGATAGAAGGGAGGGTCAGGACCTGTGCACAGACAAGAAAGTTCAGGGGAAGGGACCTCACAACAGACCACACGGGGCAGGCAGGAGGAGCAGTTGCAGCACAACAGACCAGGGAGGGCAGAAGGGTGTGGCAGTACAATGGACCATGTAGGACAGGAGGAAGAGGATAGGGGCATGGCATGTGGACAGGCAGGGTGGAGGTGGCAGGGACAGGTTACAGTCATCTGACAATGCTAGGCAGGTGGGAGGGGAGTGGCAGCTCAACAGAACACTCAGAGTAGATAGGAGTGGCAGGTCCATGGGACATGGTGGGCAAAAAGGATGGAGCAGGGGCATGCACAAAGACATCGGAGGGCAGGGGGAAGGAGAATAGGGGCAGCAAGCTAAGCACAGAGTTTAAGCAGGAGGTCAATGATGGGGCATAGAATTGGGCAATGGAGGGCAGGAGGAGTGGACTGGTACATCATACTAAATTGAGGGCAGTGGCAGCACATCAGACCATGCATGGCAGGAGGGAGGAGGCTAGTCCATGGATTCACACAACAGAGGATAGGGAGGAAGGGGATGGGGCAGCAAGCTAACTGTTCAGAGAAGGCGGGTATTAGGAACTTTATTGTTTTTAAAACATTGTGTCTGTGCGAACTACTTAAAATATGAACAAGTATGCAGCATAATCTCACTTTTATTCAGGAAGAAGAGGACGTTTGTGACTGTGACTCCGGGCTCACTTGGCAGAAACACCCCCTGACCCTCCACCCCCTATCGCAAAATGTAATGCCCGTGAAAAGGGTAGGTGAACACAGTGTTATATAGAACATAGTCCTGAGAGCACGATTGAAAATGAAAACTAGATATAGTGTATGGTATAAACTATGCACCAAAAAGTGTGATATAAGATGAACCGGGCGTGAAATATAATATGCAATACATTGTGCGCAATGACAGATTCATTGGAGAGCGCGAGATAGCACAGGCACTAGCGCGTGCTATGCGATATGCGCCTTGGAGTGTAATATGCACAGGGCAGTGTTGTGTAACCTAACTAGTCTCTAAAGTTGTAATATAAAATATGTGCTGGGGAGTGTAACGTTGCATATGCACTGTGACAAATATATGGATCCCAGATTGTAATATGTATGGCATAGCACTGTGCGTTATAACATAGGCATCGAGAAAGGCACGTTAGATGGGGCAATATAACCCGTGCGAAGACAAGTGTGGCATGACATATTCACGGGGTGGTGTTACAGTGCACATGGGCTAGAGAGTGTCATAG
The DNA here is from genome assembly GCF_964204655.1 of Triturus cristatus. Lineage (NCBI taxonomy): Eukaryota > Metazoa > Chordata > Amphibia > Caudata > Salamandridae > Triturus > Triturus cristatus. Next base: position 805,514,914 of record NC_140594.1, on the reverse strand, counting down.
CATATGCACTAGCTAGTGGAATACAACACAGAGGTGTGTGGCACTCAGCAGGCAATGGTGGGTGTAACACAGCATTGGGCTCTGTCAGGAGCACGCTGTGACTCTCAAGTGATGTTCGTCCCCTTTCCAGAGAGTAAAATAAAAAGTATTACACATCCGGCAGTGGATGTGTGTTTTATTAACCGTGAGGGGGGTTTCTTGCATAGTTTTGGTCGAATTTTTGTCGAATCCCCTTTGAATGGCTTGGTGTGCATGTGTATTAAATGTGCCCGTCAATAGCTACCCATGTTTGTATAAATAAACGACAAGGGTGTCTACCAGGATTAGGCACGGTAGGGCATCAGACATGTCAGAGCTTCACTAGTGGTGTAAATACATTCCACGTGGATTCATTGCATGCATAGTCGCCTTTTAATGAATATCACGCAAATCGTCATGGTGATAGGTACGTACGGTTTGTCCAGCATGTCCTAGGTGTGTCTATAAATATATATTTTTTAAAAATAATAAAAAACAGTGGCCGGCCCTGGGGATTGGGGTCAAAAAAATATAATTAGGAGACTGGCCCTGGGTTATGGGGTCATCAGGGCCAATAAATTAGAATAAGAAGGGGAACCAAACAGCCCCCCTTCTTAAAAAACGAAAATAAATAAAAGACTGGCATCGTGCCGGAGGCCATGCCCCCTCCGTGCAGCACTCTGCAAACGCGCCCCCAACAGGCATCTCCAGTATGCGCCAGGGAGCTGCGCTGCAGCCAGGTGTTCTGAGGCCAAGCCCCTTTTTACACCTCTCTGCAACGCAGCTCTGTGGCGCTTACTGGAGGTACCTAGTGGTCTAGTTTGACCCTAGGGACCCTTAGGATTCAGGGGGACTTAATCTCTCAACTTAGAACAGCCACAGGGCGCGTTTACACAGTGGTGAAGGGAGGGGACGGGGCCTGAGGTGACGTGTGCAAACACGCACTATGGCATGTTTTAAATTGGGGATATAATTTCCCTTCAATACTGAGGGCCCCTGGGGGCTAACTAGCCCACCAAGTGCTTCCAGTAAGCGCCACTGAGCTGCATTGCAGAGAGGTGGTCCAGGCCGTGCCACTTTTTACACCTCTCTGCAACGCAGCTCTGTGGCACTTACTGGAGGTACCTAGTGGGCTAGTTGGACCCTAGGGACCCTCAGGATTCAAATGAACTTAATCTCCCAACTAAAAATGGACACAGGGCGTGTTTACACAGTGGTGAAGGGAGGGGACGGGGCCTGAGTTAACGTGTGCAAAAACGCCCTGTGGCCTGTTTTAAGAGGTAGTTTTAATCCCCATGCCCTATTATACACTAGGGGCTTACAGAGGAGGTCATGCTAATCACAGGGGGACCCCAACGCATAATGTTCCCTAGTGTATGTAGGTGTTTTCACTGTATTCTAAGTGTCTTTTAACATAGCACTGGCTCTAGGACTGGTTAGTCAGACTCAGTTACCACCAGTATCCGTCTGAAAAAGTTGAGGGTACAGGATGATTTTGCAACAAGGCTTCTTTCTGCTCTTCTTTTTGTTCTTTCTGCACGTTATCCTTCTTCCTGCACTTATCTTCGTATTTGAGGACTTCTGTTGCTTCTTTCTGCACTTCTTTTGTTTCTTTCTGTGCATTTTTTCTTCTTTCTTCACATGTCCTATCTCTGTAGGCATAGTTAGAAATTAGCATTTAAAAAACCTTTGAAATTCACAGAAAAAACCATAGGTTTCTGGCACGTTATAGTTAGGAATTAGCATTTAAAAAACCTCAGAAATTCACTGAAAAAACCATAGGTTTCAGGGGTGTTATAGTTAGCTGGACTTTTCACTTGTACAAAACCATTGAAATTCCCCCGTTATAGTTAGTTCAGCTAACTATAACTCGCGCGCCCGCAATGCACTGCTGATGACGTCACATATTACATCACTCATGACATGGTCAGTGACATCACTCATGACATCACTGATGACATCTCAAATGACATCACTGATGACATCACTGATGACATCATCCTTGTGATAGAGTGGCAGACCTCCTCTCACCCTAATATAACCTTTGATACACACATTCAAAAATAGAGACTAAAATTTTCAAAACAATGGACATACCAATACCAGTTACAACAACCTCTTCAGTAATTCTAAGATCCACATACACATCCACTCATTCACCAACAGTCCTATACAGTCACTCATACATGTACTCACTCATCATATGTACTCATACACCTATACATCCTGTTACACAATGCCACTCATCCATAGAGTTACTCACACACATAGTCACTCATGCTAATAAAGAATCAAACATACATTTACTTGCATATACAGTTATACACACACCACCATACTTACTTCTACGGAAACTTACACATACTTAGTCTTTTAAACAATCACTTATAGAAACACATACTTATTCATACAGGAACTCTTTCAATCTCTCACTCTCACATATACTCACATATATACACCAATAGTCACATATACTAGTTTAAAACATGTGTAGTTACTCATAAAGACACTATTGAGACAGTCATTCACTCACTAACACACCCATACACACACTCATCCACCCATACAGTCCTGCACACATGCTGTGTTCAACACATACAAACAGTGAGTCACTCATTCATGCACCTATGCACTACGTAATACCCCCCACCGAACCATGCAGACACTCAGACTGATACTCAAAAAACCAACTAATAACCTATATAGACACCCATGTAGCTACTCACCAACCCATGCAGCCACTTATACACAAAGTGAGAGACTGATACAGATATTTACATATTTAAACATTACTCACTAAGCCATGTATTCACTATGATACACTTAATCAGTCAGTTACACAATAAATTTTTCAAAAACAAATCATCCATTTAGACACTTAGATACCCATTTATTCTTCCATTGACCTTGAGATATACATATATAAAACATATTTAATTTTCAGAAAAACACACATTCACTGGATGATGTCATCAGTGATGTCATCAGTGATGTCATTTGAGATGTCATCAGTGATGTCATGAGTGATGTCACTGACCATGTCATGAGTGATGTAATATGTGACGTCATCAGCAGTGCATTGCGGGCGCGCGAGTTATAGTTAGCTGAACTAACTATAACGGGGGAATTTCAATGGTTTTGTACAAGTGAAAAGTCCAGCTAACTATAACACCCCTGAAACCTATGGTTTTTTCAGTGAATTTCTGAGGTTTTTTAAATGCTAATTCCTAACTATAACGTGCCTGAAACCTATGGTTTTTTCTGTGAATATATATATATATATATTCACTGAAAAAAACATAGGTTTCAGGGGTGTTATAGTTAGCTGGACTTTTCACTTGTACAAAACCATTGAAATTCCCCCGTTATAGTTATAACTCGCGCTCCCGCAATGCACTGCTGATGACGTCACATATTACATCACTCATGACATGGTCAGTGACATCACTTATGACATCACTGATGACATCTCAAATGACATCACTGATGACATCATCCAGTGAATGTGTGTTTTTCTGAAAATTAAATATGTTTTATATATGTATATCTCAAGGTCGATGGAAGAATAAATGGGTATATAAGTGTCTAAATGGATGATTTGTTTTTGAAAAATTGATTGTGTAACTGACTGATTAAGTGTATCATAGTGAATACATGGCTTAGTGAGTAATGTTTAAATATGTAAATATCTGTATCAGTCTCTCACTTTGTGTATAAGTGGCTGCATGGGTTGGTGAGTAGCTACATGAGTGTCTATATAGGTTATTAGTTGGTGTTTTGAGTATCAGTATGAGTGTCTGAGTGTCTGTATGGTTCGGTGGGAGGTATTACGTAGTGCATAGGTGCATGAATGAGTGACTCACTGTTTGTAGGTGTTGAAGACAGCATGTGTGCAGGACTGTATGGGTGGATGAGTGTGTGCATGGGTGTGTTAGTGAGTGAATGACTGTCTCAATAGTGTCTTTATGAGTAACTACATATGTTTTAAACTAGTATATGTGACTATTGGTGTATATAAGTGAGTATATGTGAGAGTGAGAGATTGAAAGAGTTCCTGTATGAATAAGTATGTGTTTCTATAAGTGATTGTTTAAAAGACTAAGTATGTGTAAGTTTCCGTAGAAGTAAGTGTGGTGGTGTGTGTATAACTGTATAAGCAAGTAAATGTATGTTTGATTCTTTATTAGCATGAGTGACTATGTGTGTGAGTAACTCTATGGATGAGTGGCATTGTGTAACAGGATGTATAGGTGTATGAGTACATATGATGAGTGAGTACATGTATGAGTGACTGTATAGGACTGTTGGTGAATGAGTGGATGTGTATGTGGACCTTAGAATTACTGAAGAGGTTGTTGTAACTGGTATGTCCATTGTTTTGAAAAGTTTAGTCTCTATTTTTGAATGTGTGTATCAAAGGTTATATTAGGGTGAGAGGAGGTCTGCCACTCTATCACAAGGATGATGTCATCAGTGATGTCATCAGTGATGTCATCAGTGATGTCATTGGAGATGTCATCAGTGATGTCATGAGTGATGTCACTGACCATGTCATGAGTGATGTAATATGTGACGTCATCAGCAGTGCATTGCGGGCGCGCGAGTTATAGTTAGCTGAACTAACTATAACGGGGAAATTTCAATGGTTTTGTACAAGTGAAAAGTCCAGCTAACTATAACACCCCTGACACCTATGTTTTTTTCAGTGAATTTCTGAGGTTTTTTAAATGCTAATTCCTAACTATAACGTGCCTGAAACCTATGGTTTTTTCTGTGAATTTCAAAGGTTTTTTAAATGCTAATTTCTAACTATGTCTCCAGAGATAGGACATGTGAAGAAAGAAGAAAAAATGCACAGAAAGAAAAAAAAGAAGTGCAGAAAGAAGCAACAGAAGTCCTCAAAGACGAAGAAAAGTGCAGGAAGAAGGATAACGTGCAGAAAGAACAAAAAGAAGAGCAGAAAGAAGCCTTGTTGCAAAATCATCCTGTACCCTCAACTTTTTCAGACGGATATTGGTGGTAACTGAGTCTGACTAACCAGTCCTAGAGCCAGTGCTATGTTAAAAGACACTTAGAATAAAGTGAAAACACCTACATACACTAGGGAACATTATGCGTTGGGGTCCCCCTATGATTAGCATGATCTCCTCTGTAAGCCCCTAGTATAGAATAGGGCAGGGGGATTAAAACTGCCTCTTAAAACAGGCCACAGGGCGTTTTTGCACACGTTAACTCAGGCCCCGTCCCCTCCCTTCACCACTGTGTAAACACGCCCTGTGTCCGTTTTTAGTTGGGAGATTAAGTTCATTTGAATCCTGAGGGTCCCTAGGGTCCAACTAGCCCACTGGGCACCTCCAGTAAGTGCCACAGAGCTGCGTTGCAGAGAGGTGTAAAAAGTGGCACGGCCTGGACCACCTCTCTGCAATGCGGCTCAGTGGCGCTTACTGGAAGCACTTGGTGGGCTAGTTAGCCCCCAGGGGCCCTCAGTATTGAAGGAAAATTATATCCCCAATTTAAAACGTGCCATAGTGCGTGTTTGCACACGTCACCTCAGGCCCCGTCCCTCCCTTCACCACTGTGTAAACGCGCCCTGTGGCTGGTCTGAGTTGAGAGATTAAGTCCCCTTGAATCCTAAGGGTCCCTAGGGTCAAACTAGACCACTAGGTACCTCCAGTAAGCGCCACAGAGCTGCGTTGCAGAGAGGTGTAAAAAGGGGCTTGGCCTCAGAACACCTGTCTGCAGCGCAGCTCCCTGGCGCATACTGGAGATGCCTGTTGGGCTAGTTGGCCCTCAGGGAACCTCAGTATTGAAGAGGAATTAATTCCCCAACTTACAACTCGCCAGGGGGCGCGTTTGCAGAGTGCTGCAAGGAGGGGGCGTGGCCTCCGGCACGATGCCAGTCTTTTATTTATTTTAATTTTTTAAGAAGGGGGGCTGTGTGGTTCCCCTTCTTATTCTAATTTATTGGCCCTGATGACCCCATCCCCCAGAGCCTGTCTCCTAATTATATTTTTTTGACCCTAATCCCCAGGGCCGGCCACTGTTTTTTATTATTTTTAAAAAATGTATATTTATAGACACACCTAGGACATGCTGGACAAACCGTACGTACCTATCACCATGACGATTTGCGTGATATTCATTAAAAGGCGACTATGCATACAATGAATCCACGTGGAATGTATTTACACCACTAGTTAAGCTCTGACATGTCTGATGCCCTACCGTGCCTAATCCCGGTAGACACCCTTGTCGTTTATTTATACAAACATGGGTAGCTATTGACGGGCACATTTAATAAACATGCACACCAAGCCATTCAAAGGGGATTCGACAAAAATTCGACCAAAACTATGCAAGAAACCCCCCTCACGGTTAATAAAACACACATCCACTGCCGGATGTGTAATACTTTTCATTTTACTCTCTGGAAAGGGGACGAACATCACTTGAGAGTCACAGCGCGCTCCTGGCAGTGCCCAATGCTGTGTTACACCCACCATTGCCTGCTGAGTGCCACACACCTCTGTGTTGTATTCCACTAGCTAGTGCATATGCTATGACACTCTCTAGCCCATGTGCACTGTAACACCACCCCGTGAATATGTCATGCCACACTTGTCTTCGCACGGGTTATATTGCCTCATCTAACGTGCCTTCCTCGATGCCTATGTTATAACGCACAGTTAAACATATTACAATCTGGGATCCATATCTTTGTCACAGTGCATATGCAACGTTACACTCCCCAGCACATATTTATTATTACAACTTTAGAGACTAGTTAGGTTACACAACTGTGCCCTGTGCATATTACACTCCAAGGCGCATATCGCATAGCACGCGCTAGTGCCTGTGCTATCTCGCGCTCTCCAATGAATCTGTCATTGCGCACAATGTATTTCATATTATATTTCACGCCCGGTTCATCTTATATCACACTTTTTTGTGCATAGTTTATACCATACACTATATCTAGTTTTCATTTTCAATCGTGCTCTCAGGACTATGTTCTATATAACACTGTGTTCACCTACCCTTTTCACGGGCATTACATTTTGCGATAGGGGGTGGAGGGTCAGGGGGTGTTTCTGCCAAGTGAGCCCGGAGTCACAGTCACAAACGTCCTCTTCTTCCTGAATAAAAGTGAGATTATGCTGCATACTTGTTCATATTTTAAGTAGTTCGCACAGACACACGTTTTAAAAACAATAAAGTTCCTAATACCCGCCTTCTCTGAACAGTTAGCTTGCTGCCCCATCCCCCTCCTCCCTATCCTCTGTTGTGTGAATCCATGGACTAGCCTCCTCCCTCCTGCCATGCATGGTCTGATGTGCTGCCACTGCCCTCAATTTAGTATGATGTATCAGTTCACTCCTCCTGCCCTCCGTTGCCCAATTCTATGCCCCATCATTGACCTCCTGCTTAAACTCTGTGCTTAGCTTGCTGCCTCTATTCTCCTTCCCCCTGCCCTCCTATGTCTTTGTGCATGCCCCTGCTCCATCCTTTTTGCCCACCATGTTCCATGGCCCTGCCACTCCTATCTACTCTGAGTGTTCTGTTGAGCTGCCACTCCCCTCCCACCTGCCTAGCATTGTCAGATGACTGTAACCTGTCCCTGCCACCTCCACCCTGCCTGTCCACATGCCATGCCCCTATCCTCTTCCTCCTGTCCTCCATGGTCCATTGTACTGCCACACCCTTCTGCCCTCCCTGGTCTGTTGTGCTGCAACTGCTCCTCCTGCCTGCCCCGTGCAGTCTGTTGTGAGGCCCCTTCCCCTGAACTTTCTTGTCTGTGCACAGGTCCTGACCCTCCCTTCTATCCTCCATCGTCCTTTGTGCATGCCCCTGCACCCTCCTTCTTGCCCATCATAGCCATTGTGCTGCTACTAACCCTCCCACTTGCCATGCATGGTCTTCTGTGCTGCCATGGCCCCTCCCACCTTCCCTGTGTGTTCAGTTAGCTTCCCCTGAACCCCTCCCACCTTCCCTCCATGGTCTGTGTGTATGCCATCACAGTCTCACTGCTGCTCTTCATGGTGTGTCTTGCTTCTAGTGCCCATCCTGCCTGACCTCCATGGCTATCTTGCTGCTCCTGCCCTGCCCCTTTGCCCCCAGCCCTCTGTTTCCATGTGCAGACCCCTACTCCCTCCCTCCTGGCTTGTCTGTCCCATTGTAATGCCCCTGAACCGTCCCTCCTGCCCTTTATGGTCTGTTATGCTGCAGCTTTCTCTCCTGTCTGTCCATATTGCATTTCCCACCCAAAAATAAATAGAAGTAAAATACTTATAGTTGTCTAGCTGTAGATATATGCCCACTTCCATCCCCCAAAAACCCTATCCACAATAATGTAAAAAATAAATACCAAAGAACCCCAAATTGCAAAAATTAAAAAGTCCAAAGTAAATCCACCAAGGTAATCCATAGTCATTTGGAGCCATAAATACCCATAAAATGAAAAATGAGAACTGTTCCAGGGAACCCGAAAATGTGATGGAATTGTAAAAAGTAACATTGGTTTACAAAAGCCAAAATAATTTCCTTTCAAAAATGCAATAAAAACTGGTCCATTTGATGCCCTTCGATCTGTAAACATATAAGTAAACATAACATACCCACCCTCACAAAACACAACACCCATACTGAACATAAACATACCATTAGAACAATAGAAATACAAGAAGTCATATCACAATATCTAAAATAACACATTTGTAGCACAAAACTATAATTAGGCCGAATGCTTAACATTACAAAAGAACGTAACAAAAACTACCAAAAACAACATTCAAAGACAAAAATTAGGTCCTGATTTAGAACTCGGAGGACCTGTTACTCCGTCACAATGGTGACGGATAGCCCATCCGCCAAAATGTAAATCCCATAGGATGTAATGGGACTGTCCGCTAAATTCTAAATCAGGCCCTTAGACTATAATCCACATTAACGACATCTTCCCACAAACCCTCTAACCCTAAAACCCTAAAGAAAAACTTTAAAAATGTCTTACCTTGTCTATCTGGCACAAGCAGGTAACTGCAACTCGCTCCCACAAAATTCACCTCAAAATGACAGTAATAAACTACAAAATACAAGTATTGGTAAAAATGGATACTAAATGGAAATAAAATAATATACTATCTACCTATAGAAAACAATAGAAATATATCTAAAAACAAAATAACAAATGTAAAAATAATAGCAATGTTATGGAAATGTACAGAAAATATCTAAAAAATGTATCAACAAAATATAAATGAATATGTTACGTATAATTTAAATAGTACTGTAAAAACATAATAGAGTACTGATTATTATATACTAAAAGACATACATTAAAGCTGTACAAATGCAAACTTGTATGTAAAGCAAATGTATATTTCAAAAACAATTATGTATCTTTTTTATAATTTTGTTTACAAAAACTGTTTAAAAATACAGTATATGTCTTATTCTACATTGTAAATAATGTTGTGCCACTATAATAATGAAACGTTTTTTATTCAAAAACGTATATATGTTAAAAAAGTAAACAAATGCATTAAAGAAAATATGAAGGACAAAATAAATTACATTATATAAACCATGATGTGTTGTTTACTATAATAAAAAAACACAGTACACACAAATAATACAATGCATTTTTGTTAAATGTTGGATACTAAAGGGGTTACCTTGAGTATTAATAATCTAATCTAATGCCTTTTGGGAAAGGAGATGGACACTACAAGGGTCACATTTACTACTCCCACTCCAATCCAGTTACTTTTGAGGAAGGTGATGGACCCTGAAGGGTTTAATCTTGCTATTTCCACTCCATTGTAAGCTGTTTTAGGAAAGTTTTTCGTTTTACCCTAAATTGGTGACATTTACTATTTCCACTACAATGTAAGCCACATTAGGAAAGGTGTTGGACACTAAAGGGGTTAGATGTGCTATTCCCACTCCAATCTAAACCATTTTGTTGAAGATGTTGGACACTTACAGGTTGAGGTTTACTATTCCCACTCCAATCTAAACCATTTTGGGGAAGGTAATGGACACTAAAGTGGTTGCGTTTACTATTCCCACTACAATCTATTTAATTTAGGTAACGTTTTGGACACTAGATGGGTTATATGAACTATTCCCGCTTTAAGATAAACCATTATGTTTAAGTCGTTGGACACTAAAGATGTGAGATTTATTGTTTCCCCTCCTTTGTAACACATATTTTACTATATTTTTACAATATTTTCAACACAAAATAAATGACATTCAATTTTCACAATAACACAAAATTAGTGTACAGAAATAATTTAAAACAAATTAGAGCAATATAAAATGTAACTTACAAAAATAGCTAAAATATTATCTACCAATAACAAACAGATAAATATAAAAAAATGTTTTACATTTTTGGGTAAACAGCGTACATTCCAATAAGGATTATATAAAAAGGCATTACAAAATAGAGTGAAAAAAATAAGAGTGAATTTTAAACCACATAACTAAATAATAATATATTAAAAATATGTTTTTTTAAATAAAGTTCTATTCAACTAAATTATTCTAAATATAATTATACCATATGCATTTTATGTTTTAATCTTGATTTATAAATTACAAACTGTAAAAGTAATCCATTAAACAATTATTTATTAATAATTCAGGTCAAACATAACATTTTATACAAAAAATAAAAACTAGATATTTAAAATGAAATATTTTAAATGTAATTACCATTCAATACTTTATTTTTTAGAATTTAGATATACTAATTTAATACATTGTTTCAAAAATATATTTGAATTATTATAAAGTCTTCCATAACATCACAAAGTATGACAATATTGTAAAAGAAAATGTGTACACAAAACAGAAATTAAGGATTGCACTTCACTCTGAAGAGTTCATTTAAATAATAGCAACCATAATCCCATAGAACCAAAGGATAAACAATTACCAAAAATGTCAAAATGATTTTATTAAAAAATATAAATCAAACATATAAAAGAATATTATGTAAAAATACAAAACAAGAAAATAGATTTTTTTAAGTAAGATTTGTTATAAAAAAAACAGATAAATGTAAAATGGATAAGTAATATATATATAATTTCTAATTAACATAAAATAAATATATTTGATATAGCAAAACATAAACATATCAATATGACATATTCAATATCTTAAACATAAACAATTAAATCATTTTAAAGTTCCATTTTCAATGAATAAGTCTCATAAAATTTTTACATTTTGAAAGTCCAATACAATTTTGAAAATTCTTTTTGTTACTTTTTTAGTTTGTAAAAGAATATTCTGGTTATAAAGAAGTATCAAAAAAACCTGAATTGAAACTCTCCCTACCCTTTCCTCTTTAAACGCATTAGCCCACTCCTACAATGTTTGAAAACATACATTTATGATCCTGATAGTAAAGCTAATTACTTGGCTGCACTTGAACGGTACCACGGTCGCATCAAGCATGCTCACCATTACTACTGTTCCAATAAAATCCTTCCGGTTCTAAATTCCAATCCTAACGAGACGTTTTTGCCATTGTCAAGTCACTCGTCTTTGTCCCGAGTTTCGGCATCCGCTGTATGATAGAGAGGATGGCTGCAATGCCTTAGTCCATTTCTTTTCGGATAAAGTGGCAAATACCTATGCCTTCTTTCCAGCGGAGTCTAGAGAAACCATCTGCATAGACCCCTGGTTTGACCCATCAGACAATAGCTTTGGCTTGTAGCATTTTAAACCCAAAGAACTTGAGGAGCTGCCCTCAATGCTTGTGTCTGTCAAGCCGGGGTCCCCACTTGACCCAGTATCACACCCCATTTTGTAATGGGGTGTGGAATATATCTTGCCCATGGTCCATGAGTAACTTACCAGCTCCCTGGCAGTGGGCTGGGGTTTTCCGCAGTGGAAACATGCGATGGTAGTCCCACTTCTTTAAAAAACATTCTTGGACCCTACCAAATCTGATAACTACTGACCTATTTCGTTGCTACGGCTCTTTTCCAAAGTCATTGAGAAGCATGCCAATCGACAGCTGCCTATGTTTGTTAAGGCCAACAACCTTCTTTACAGGACAGAGTAGGGGTTCTGGCCCTTCTATAGCACGGATTTGGCCCTGCTTTTAGCAATGGAATCCGTATGCCAAATCTTGGATGCTAGAGGTACTGCAGCTGTTTTGATGCTGGATCTAAGTGCGGGGTTCAACAATGTGTCCCACAACATGCTGATCGAGCGTCTTTGGAGATGTGGTGTCAGCCACAAAGCCTGGCTGTGGGTGGCAAAATGCGATGCAGCGCGCACAACGAAATTCATTTTATTTATTTAAATGTGTACTTACCTCCGTTCATCCATATTCCGGTGTTTACATTTTCCCACCCTGCACCTCCCCCGCCCCGCCTCACCGCCCCACGGAACTCCCTCCACGGACCGCTACTGGTCCCATGGAATCTGAGTCAAAATGGAAACAGGTATTTCTGCTCACTCCACCCAATGTTTCAGGGCCTCGAATGCCAAATAGTGAAGATTTGGCCCAAAAACTATTTTTGCGCACTAATTCCGAATTGTTGTTTTAAGTATAGTCCTGTCGGCGTAATAACATATGCTTAAATTCTCAGGATGGAGTTTTCAACTAAATGCATCTTTCATACTGGAACACAATTTACACAATTTGTTCTAATGGAATTATTGTTGCCTGAAGTCACACTTTGGGAAAGAGCGGTTCAGTAAATCTAAAATTGCGAGAGCAAATTATATATTTTTCTATGAAGCATTATGAAGTGAATCCAAATGCAAAAAGGAAAATAATAGTTAACACTCCAAAACACGCTTTCTACACACTAGTTTTAGCATAACAATTAGAATAAAATGTCTTACTGAAACAATATGCAGATTCATAGCTGATACAATCGAATTTAGTCTTGTAGTCAGTTTGTCAGTATTTGTCAACTTAAAAAAAACCTGAAAGCACTAATATGAATCAACCAAAAGTAGAACGAAGGTTCACATTTTATGTACACTTTAATGATTCTGGATCATTATGATCTACAATTTAAGGTCCAAAGATTTCGGAAGAAAAGGGCCTTGAGTACCAACATACCATTTTGCCCACCAATGAGTTGAACAGCTCAATCTTTTCTTCGAAGGCAACATATAGCTTACATTTGCAGTCTCAAAACGTATGGAAACGGAACACAATAGGTCTGATCCACAAAGCTATTTTGGCTCTATTTACTCCTCTGTGGAGTTCACAGAAAGATTCCAGGTGTAAAGGGTTTTACTGATGCGGCTTTCATTGCTGTGGATGCACAAAATCAGCAGTAGTAAACCCCATGCAAAGGGTGGGGAGTAGGCAGATCAAGGCGTGGTTTGCCTTGAAGATTTGGGAATGTGCACTAACATGGGTTTTTGTTGGCATTAACAAACATGATTCGGGCACTTCACTCACCTGAAGTAACTTTGCTTCTAGGGCGGGAAGGGGAATAGATTATCTCCAAACTTGGGGTTGTAGAACAGGGGGTTTCTCAAAGGGGGAAGATATTTTCCCCATGGAGAAAACAAATCTGCAATTGCACATTGGGCTGCAATTCACCTGGGTGGATCTGTACTCTAGGTTCACTACCTCCCGTCCCACCCGTGCCTTCCTTCTTAACGTATGAGGCCCCTGCCTCCCTTTAGACCCACCCCCAGCCTAAAAAAACTCCACCCAGTCCCACCTCAACCTGTTCTTTTTTTGCCTCCCTAGGTGAGACTTACCTTTGGCTTCCTCTCTGTGGCAGTGCCGGGGAGTCTTCGGTCTGGTTCTCTCAGACGGCAGTGCCCTCGGCAGCCTTCTCCCGGCAATGCTGTGTCTCCATGGTCTCCTCACGGTCGAGGGGTGGAGCGCTTGCACAGGATGCCGCAACTGTGTCTGGCGATCCTCCTGTGGCTGGGCCTGTGTTTCTGGTGGCCTCTACACCCATGTCTGTACACGTCAATAAGACCAAGTAGGACAGGTTTTGACCTCTTATTTTATTTCTTTTGGGGAATATGGACGTTTTTCCTGATTGGGGATATTTTTGTGGAGGCTTTTTATTGGATGCTGGCAGGGTTGGCAGGGTTGGTTCGCTGCCATATAGAGGTCGTTGGTAGGAAGTGGCTTCTCCACTATACAGCAAGCATGGGTGGCAAGAGGTTATTCAAGAGAAACATCCTGGTGTCATCTTCTTCCTCTTCATCTCCTGATGGGTCTCTGGTCCCCCTGAAATGCCCTAGAAGCCAGGGCCCTGCGGTGGGTGACATGCCTCTCATGACTGAAGAGGAGGTGCAGGGCATGATTGAGGCTGCTGAGACTAGGGCTCTGCAAGCTCGTCCTGTGCCTTCAGGTCCATCCCGTCCTCGTCCATTGGATCCTGTGGTCGATTTATCCCCGTCCGATGGTGAGCGTCCTTCTACTTGCTCTGGCAGAAAGTATGTCTCCAGGGAGGAGATGTGGGACATTCTGGCTCATGTGCGGGACAATTTAGGGTTTCCTCTGTTCCAGCTAGGCGAGGACAGTGGGACTCTTTTCCTCAGTACACTAAGCCCTCCCGGTTAGGCATGCACGGTGAAGGAGATGGTGCTGAGAGAATGGCGTGATGTGGACAAATTGCAGGTCCCTCGCTTCTTCCAGAATCTTTACTTGTTGGAGGGGAATGACCCCGTGCCACACAATGTGAAGTTGGACTCTATCCTGGCCATGCTGATTGGCAAAACAGCTATTCAACCTGAGGATTTTACCCCAACTGATGCTACGGATAAGAAGGTGGACTCTGGCCTTAAAAGGCGTTTGCTGCAGAAAACTTAGCGCTGAGGGCTAACCTTTTCTCTGCTTATTCTGCGCAGTGCTTGGTGCAGGATTTTGAGAAATTGGCGGCGGCTGTTCAGGACGGCTCAGAATGCTCTGACATTTTGGCTGCGATGGAGTAGCAGGCTAAGCTATTGGCCGACATTTCTTCTGACATCATTAAGTCATCTGCTATGTCAGCTGGGGCCTTGGTGGTGGTTGGACATTCTCCATGGCTCCGACACTGGAAGGCTGATCCTGGGAAAAAGGAGGCTTTATTGAAATTGCCATTTGATGGCCAGGCTCTCTTTGGGGATCCGTTGCCAGCCATGATCTCTAAGGCTTTCAAGGAACAAAAATATGCCTTGCCTTGTAAAGGGGGTTTGGATCCATCTGGTAAGCCTTGGAAAAGGGCATCTCGGTCATCCCCGAAGCGTGAGCCTCGTCAGTCTTTCTGGAGGAGATGTTTTCATCCCCGTTTTTCTCCCAAGCATGCTGCCTCCACGCCTCAGGGCTTTGCCAAGAAGGGTCCCTGACAACTATTGTCTGGACGATTCCCTGCCGGTGGGAGGCTAGCTCATGCATTTTCTTCCACGGTGGTGAGAGGACGTTTTGGATTGCTGGGTCCTGAACACTGTGAATCATGGTTACGTGATAGACTTTTGGCAGGTTCCTCCAGATACAGTGGTTTGGAGGAGTCTTGTGTCAATCTCCAGTTCCACATAGCGGGTCTGCTGGAAGGGGTGTATAATTTGCTTGCCAAATGGGCCATCTGCCGGTTCCAGTCGCAGACATCGGCACCAGGGCCTATTCCATTCTGTTCCTAGTGGAGAAGGTGTACGGAGGTTTTCAGCCCGTTCTGGAACTCAAATGGGTCAACTCCCGGGTTCGGACTTTTCACTTCTGTATGTTGACCCTTCAGGTGATTAGTCCTCTGGTTCGGCTGGGCCAGTTTCTGGACACCTTGGAACTCAATGACACCTATCTCCATGTCCGTGTCGCCACCTCTTCTCAACGTTTTCTAAGGTTCGCAGTGGGGGTCGCCCATTTTCAATTTGGCATTCTTCCCTTCAGCCTCAAGTCCTCACCCAGTGGCTTCACGAAGGTCTTGGCATCTCTCATGGCACTCCTTCATACTTATTTGAACGACCTCATGATGCATGGAGCCGAAGAGTGTCTTTTGCTCGCTCAGGTCAGGAGGGCCTTGGAGGTTCTTCAAGGACACAGCTTTTTGGTGAACTGGGGATCTTCCTTGTCCCCCTCTCAAGACATGGTGTTCAACGGGCTCGTTATCAAACTCTGTTTAGCTCTGTTACTTTGTACGACCGGCGCCTGGTCTCTCTTTGGTCACAGGTTCTGGTCATGATGTCTCTGGATGCTCCTCCAGCAGTGGATTGGCTGAGGATGCAGGGGCATATGGCATCTGTGGTGTTTCTTGTTCCCTGGGCTCGTTTTCACCTTCTTTGCCAGGCCAACTGGATCCTGTTGGGTTGGTCTCCGGGGTCTCAGAGTTTATTGTCTCCAATGCCAATGATTGTCCAGATCTGGGAGGAGCTCTCCTGGTGTGTCTGCCGACATCATCTACAGGCCAGGATTTCCTTGTCTCCCCTGCTCCGCTTGTGGTGACTTTGGATGCCAGCCAGTCCGGGTGGGGTGTTTGGCTGGGGACAGAACAGGTTCAGGGGTTCTGGTCCCTGCAGGACTCCCGAAGCTCTTCGAACTGGAGGGAGTTGCGGGCAATTTGGCTGGCCTTGATTCACCTTCAGGACTCTCTGCGGGCCATTTGGTGTTAGTTCAGACGGACAATCTTTTGGCGAAGTCCTATGTCAACAGACAGGGAGGGCCCAGGTCTAGGTCATTGAACTTGATAGCCAGCATCATATTTCTGTGGGCTCAGGTTTTGGTGCTGGGTTTGTCTGCTCTTTACATTCGGGGGGGTGGAGAACGAGCGGGCCGATCGGTTGAATAGGGAAATTCCCTCATCAAAGGATTTCACCCTCCTTCCCAGTTTGTTAGACCAGTTGGTGGGCTGGTGGGGCCTCCCTGTGGTGGACCTGTTTGCGGACCAAATAAATGCCAAGGAGGGCCTGTTTTGTTCTCTGGGTCGGTTTCCCAGGGCTCTGGGAGTCGACGACTTGACTTCTGTATGCCTTCCCCCCTTTTCCACTGTTCCCGGCCTTTCTGGTTTGGGTCCAGAGGGACCATGCTCAGGTGGTTTTGATTGCGCCCCGTTTGCCTCGGGAATTGTTTTCCTTTCCTGGCTCGGTTGTGTTGTGACCAGGAGAGGGTCCTTTTGTGACTCCATCTCTTTTGATTTTTCCGGCCCTTCCCTTGAGCACCTTGAAGAAGTTACACTTGACGGCCTGGCTGTTGAGCGGCAGGGCTTAGCTTGTTTGGGAGTTCCATTTGGCTGTTACACTGCAGGCTTCTCGTAGGTCCTCCACTCTTCTCTCCTATGCTAGACATTGGAGGGCCTTTTCGGCCTAGTGTGCTGATCAGGGGGTTGATCCCACTGTGGCTGACAACTTTTTTGGGGTTATGCAGTTCCTACAGGATGAGGCTCCTCTGGGGTTGTCAGTGGCTTCTCTGCGGTTGCAGTAGGCAGCCATTCAGGCTTTTCGGGACTCCTGGTGTAATTTGAGGGATGAAGGGGGCCTGATGCCTCATTGTTTTCAGGGTCTGTTGAACCTGTTTCCTCGACTTATCCGGTCATTTCATTCTTGGAATCTGCAGCTTGTCTTTGATGTTCTCTCGGGTCCTCCTTTTGAGCCCCTTGAGGGTCTTGAGTTAAAACTCTTGACTTTTAAGACTTGTTTTCTGGTGGCCATTACTTCGGCGCGGTGCTTGTGTGAATTGGGTGCTTTGTCCTGTAAGTATCCGTTCTGCAAGATCTTTTTGGACCTGGTGGTTTTGGTGCCGGTGCCATCCTTTATTCCTAAGGTTAATTTGGCTTTTCATCTCAGTCAGGAGGTGATTTTGCCAGAGTTTTGTCCTGATTCTTCCTCGGCTGAGGAATCTCATTTGCACTGTCTGGATGTGTGATGGTCATTTCTGTGGTACCTGCATAGTGTGGAGTCTTTCTGGAAGGGGAACACTTTGTTAACTTTGGTCCTGCTAAGAAGGGTGTGAAGCCTTCCACGGCTACGTTGAGTCGTTGGATTCGGTCCACGGTCTTGCTGGCTTACAAGCTTAAAGAGGTAGATCTTCCATGGGGGTTCAGGGCTGTTCTACTCGCAGTATGACTGCTAGGGTTGCTGAGTTGCAGGGTACCTCTGTGGTGGAGATCTGAAGGGCTGCAATCTGGTCTTCCCCTTCTACGCTTGTCCATCAGTATCGGATTGCTGGTCTTGAACATTTGGATAATGTTCTGGGCCACAGTGTCTTGTTCTATGAGGGAATAGGAATGTCGATCGACTGTGCTTGTGGCATGTTATTAACTTGATGTTCCTTCTCACTCAGTTGTCTGCCTCTGTTTTCTTCTGCTTGCTATGTCCTCATACATTAAGAGGGAAGGCGAGGTAGGGATGGGAGGTAATGCGTCAATTACTATTGATAATTACTTTACTCCTAGTCCTACTCCCTCGCCTTCCTTCTAGGACCCTACCACCCTCCCAGTGCGGTACATCTGAGTGCTACCTCGGCTTGTTTAAGTACAGGTGGAGGTGGGGATGGGTGGAGTTTTTATAGGCTCGGGATGGGTCTAGAGTGAGGCGGGGGCATCATATGTTAAGAAGGAAGGCGAGGGAGTAGGACTAGGAGTAATGCCATTATCAATATTAATGGACACAATTCTGCATTGGGGAAATGCAGTCCTGGGGAACAGGGCACATGACGTTCTAAGTCTTACACCTGGAACCTCTACTTGGCATAGTTCTCAAGAGGTACTGCTAGCAATGTTTGGGAAATACAAAAAACTTAATAAACCTACACACATTCGTAGGTGTACGACTCCGCATGCAGACTTACAGATTTTTTTCAATCTCAATGGTTCTACTTGAAAGGGCATACCTTGTTGAAGAGCAGGAATTTTATTTTCTTGTTTCAGCAAGTGGCAGCATCTGAAGATCTGGATGGTCATTCCTCATTACTCAGACCATGTCTGAGAATCCTGCTAATGTGGTTCACTGTTTGGGGGACAATGGGCTACGAATGAAAAGCCCTTATTAGGCCATGCCAGGCACAAAGGCCGCTGTCATAACTGTTCTCTGTGATACCTGCATTTAAAAAAAAAAAAACACGTCTGACAAGTTTGCGGCAACAGCAAGAAAAATGAGTATGATGTTAATGTTAAGTGTGTAAGAAAAAGCGAGGCAGACATGCTTGAGTGAGAGCCAGGCCTTGAGGATGCTGGTGTGCGTGAGAGCGGCTCTGCTAATCACAACCAATTCTCAGGAAGCCAGGGTGCAGAACAGGAAAAGAAAAAAAGCATACCTTAAAATTAACTGACCTACGACCGAGGCCGGGTCTTCTTGTCTATTGAAATGAGGATAGGGGGCAGTTTTTAAGGAGTCAAGCAATAGGTATCATGGACCATGTAATACAGCTTCCTAGTCTATTTTTTTCTAAATTTGGAGTATGCATATTTTTGAGTAGGTTTGGGTGAAATTTAAATTCTGCGGCATAATTTGAGTAATGTCATGAATTACGCATTATCCTTATAACACAATATCACCGTTTATATGCCATTACACCACTTCACGTAATTATGTGCCATTTTCTGTAAAAAAAAATAAAAAATGTGCCATTCGCATAAAACATTTGTTGCAACTGTAGGTAAACAACAGAATGCAATCTGCTGTTGTTTGCAGTACTTTTGTTTTTCTGCACTATTTTTTAGCTCATAATGCGTCTTTGCGAGACACATTTCCCTACAAAAAAATAGCACGAAATGACAGATTTGCATTTCAACTAATTACACATAATTTTGCAGAATTTTCACAAAATTAGGTGAAATCAAATTAAGCAAATTTCACTCAACCCTACTTTTTTTTTAAAGATCTTTTTTTCGAATAAACACAAAAGAAGACAGAAGAAACAAAAAAACAACAACAGGGTGCTGTCTCAATAATTTCCAACATCTTTAGTGCATTAGTACAGTACTCGTCATGACGTTACATAGGACAAACAACTAGCCCCGTGCCGTATTAAATCCTTTGTGATCTGAACATTATTACTCAACCCTACTTTTGAGCACTGGGAAGCAGTGAAACAGTTTTTCAAATAATGTCATGGACTCTGATTCACCAAGATGCAAGGGGTATCTGGAGCGACAACACGCTCTGTGACCCTTTCCAACCACATCTTGACTGTTACCTAGTCTTTGACCCCGTACAGGGCTGTACTACCTTTTGGTTATATAAATAACACATACATTTGTGCATGGTGGTTGATGGGTTAATGTGTACCGATGGCTGCAGGTTAGGGGTACCAAACCTCGGGGCTCATTTATGAGCCCCTGCGTCACTTTTGCGCCACCGGTGCGTCACTTTTTGTGACGCACCAGTGGCGTAAAACATGCGCCATGATGCGCCATATTTACAAAGTGACGCATCTACCTAGATGCGTCACTTTGTAAACCCCTGCGCTACATTATACCTGCGTCAGGTATAATGTATGCAGGGTGGGCGTTCCCACGTAAGTAAGCATCGTAGAAGTGACGCAGTGAAATCTACGAGATTTCACTGCGCCACTTCTAGGGTGCAAATGCGTCAATATCTTGCGCCTGCCTCACAGCAGGCGTAAGACTGACGCAGGCCCTTTCACATGGGGCTTGCCCCATGTGAAAGGACACATTGCTGGAGTTGCGTCACTTTTGTGACACACTCCAGCAATGCATCACTTTTGCCACTACAGATACGTCAGAAATACTGACGTATCTGTGACTCCTTGCGACATGATGCGTCATACTGTAAATATGACACATCATTGGAGTCGCAGGGAGGGCGCAGTGAAAAGTGACGCATCACTGTTTTCACGCAGTGATGCGTCACTTTTCATAAATGAGGCCCCTCATTTTTAGGCACCGGGACTAATTTTTTTATAATTAGACTTTTAGCTAAGGAAAGAGAGAGGAAGGCAGAAAAGAGAACGAGAAGGAGGAAGAGAAAGGCAGAGGAAAAAAGTCACATATGGGAAAACGCTGAAAAAAACTCATCAAGAGTCCAATAAAGAGGCGGGAAGTTTAGGGCGATGGAAACAAGAGATATGAGGTGGATTCAAGATGAGGCAGGTTTGGTGTTCAACAAGCCTGACCATCGTGTTCACGAAGGGCAGGTTCCTAAGAAAAGTTTTTGGGGGGTGGAACTTGTGCACTACTTTGACTCAAATGACATTACAAGGTTGACCCACTGTCCAACCTTTAGCACCTCAAGTAACATTTCTATTTGCTGCTAAGGGTGTGCGGGAGGACACGATGAGGAATTTACTAAACGTAGACTGGGCCGTATTAGCTGTGTTATCTTAATTTCCTGTTGTCATTTTCATCACCCCTCTGAGTTAAGCGTAGTTGGTGCAGTCCGTGGCATGCCAATGTTTAAGCTAAGAGTAGAGAGAGGCTGATAACGCTGACTATCCGAGTTGACACCCTTAAATAACATATAGGGCTTTATATTTTAAAAATGTGCAAGCCCATTCAGGCAAATAAACAGGGTCAGTCTGACAAGATTGTTTGGCCAATCAAAGCATTATGCCCGATGTGTTTTTGCTTGTTTGACTAAAAACAGAAGCCTACATCACTTGTGGGGCTTGTTGCAGCATCAACTATGCTAGATAGGGCAAGTATTGCCTTCCTCTTAGACATTACTTTTTTCAAAGTTCAAACGAATTACAGTTCACTGGCCCGTGCTAGAAGAATTCTCTTGTTTGAATGTCCTGTGCAATCATTCTCCTCTTCTAACACTGCCTGAAGCCTCCTAACTCGGCTTCCACAACTCTGGACATTTTGCTGCTTTATTCAAAATGGAGACAGCACCACATTGTGCCAACTGTACTGTGCTTCAGTTCATACTCTACACAAAGCATCCAGGTCTGCTTTAACAGCATTATGGGCTCCCCGGGCAAAGCATTGCACTTGGCCATGCCTACACAACCACTCACAGGACTAAATATGTATTTTTTTTAATTAGTGTTTAGTTCTGGTCCTCATGGAGCCCTATGCTCTTGGGGCCCTGGGCAACTGCCCATCATGCCCATGCCTTAAGACAGTACAGGGGTGGCTCCTCCACTAGGGCGGTGGAGCGTTGCCCCACTGCTATCTTGCAGTGCAAGAAGCAGAAACTTAAAATGGTAAAACTACCATTTTACATTTCTGCGTCTCGCACTGCAAGAAAGCAGAAGTATTTGGTTGCGGGCAGGGGCGTGGGCAGGGCTTTTCTACGAGCAGGGCTGGGCAGGGGAGGAGTGATATGCCCACTCCTGAGTGAGCATGACTGGTTTGGTCGGCCGTCTGGGGCCGCCCAAACCAGTTATGCGCACTCAGCCCTTTCTCAATACAGCCTACATGGAGGAAATGGCCTCCCCATGAGTGCCTGGCTGGGCGGCTTCCCTACCAATCACAAAGCTGCCAATGCAGCATTGTGATTGGCTTATGGGCGGGGAGGGAGACTGCCTGCTTTCTGTTGCTGCCGGAGGCAGGAGAGGAGAGCATTAGCAGGAGCCGGAGCCGTAGCTGTAAAAACGCAGGACCGGGCTGGTGGACAGGTACGTTTTTTCTATTAATTATTAAATGTACCACCACCTCCCTCCCTGCGCGACCCTACCTGCCCCACCACTCGCGAATAATGCAACTGAGACGGCACTGAGTGCATCAAATGCAAGCCTCCTACGGGTTGTTTCATCTTCTACCAACCTAAACAAGCTAAACTTTTCAGTTTTTCAGTGCAATTCCTGCACAACTACTATCCATTAAGTCGTAGGAAAGCAGTAAGGGATTTCTGTGATAGGCCTCAAATCATGGACCATTTTTCCTTCCTGTGATTTTTGTGCTCAGTGCCTACAAACTCTGCAAACATCTCTTTTTGCCTTGCTGGTTAGAGCCAGTTTTTAGAGTGGTTCAAAAGTCCCAGAAAACTGCACCCTAGAAAAGAGCACTCGCTGTATGAGCAGTTTTAGCTTTCTTAAGAAACGCTCTCTCAGAATGTAGAATAGTTAGCCGTGTTGAAAAGTTCCTAATGTTTGAAAGTTAAGTTGTGGATTGGCAGATAATGGGCTCAATTTTCATTTGCATGATTCTAAATGACCAATTACATATACAGGCTTGCTCCTAATTACTCAGAAATCTTAGCAAGCTCTTTTTTTAAAATGTATTGGAGCGAAGCAAAACATACGAATAAAATATACAGTTTCATTCATTGAAGATTTCATTTTTATGTATACTTTAGTATCCTCGAGGTTTTAGAAGACCTCATTTAGAAGCATTATACAAGCCATATCAGTTCTCTGCCATCCTCTTGGAGTGGAAAAGTGCTCAGATCTCCACTGAGAGGTAATAAGGATCTGAAAAGTTAACAGTTTTAGGTGTGGGAGACATCCTAAGTAAACTTGGCCTGTTTGTCAGAGTGCCAATTTTCAAAAGACAAAGCTTATCCAATTCTATTGATGAAAGATTAAACTATACTAGTCCAAAATGCTAGTAACAAATAGCACTTCCTGACATTTCAGCACACCAAGGTGAGTGCTTGGACATGATGCATAAGACAGCAAAATGAACACTGAAGAAATCTTGCCTGGCCTTAATATTGTTAAGATATACAAAGAAATATTGCATGCAGAAAATTAAGAGCAGTGTGGACTGAGTAAAATAACAATGTTTCTTCTACTCATATGTACTCCAGCAGAGTCTTTCCATTTCACACACTGTAGGAAAGTGCCCCTTTTTGACATGGTCACCCCCACATTTTGCCTGGTATCTGATGTAATTTTGACAGAAGTGCACTGGGTTCCTGCTATCCAGGTCCCCACTGCCAGATCTCTTTCCCTAAAACTGTACATTTATTCTGCCAATTCAGCACCCCTTTTAAGTCTCCTGGTACCTAGGACAAGGAGGCCAAAGAGAGTCTCTGGGTGCTACAGCATGTATTGTGCCACCCTAGGACACCCCCCCCCCCCCTCAGTGCCAGCATGCAGACTGCCATTGCAGCTGCATGCCGTAGTGCAGAGAAAAGTGAAGACACTATATGGTACACCTCACATGTGCCATGCCTGCAGACACTGCATGCAGTATAAGTAAGCCACCCCTAAAGCAGGCCTTACAGCCCTAAGGCAAGGTGCACTATACTACATGTATGGACATATCAGCATTAGCAGATATGCCCCTGTGATGTATAAGTCAATCATTAGATAATGCAAGTGGACAAGCTATTTTTCAGTACTTGTGCTGGATAATGGTGTTTACGAGTTCCCAGCTACATGGTGGCTTCACTGAAACTAGCGATGTGTATCAAACATCTTGTATTATTGAGCCCACGCTGTTTCCATTGATGAATTTATTAAAACATGCACACTGAGGGCACGTTAAGGGGTGCCACCTGACAACCTACTGACTAGCTGGGTACTAGCTGACTTGGACAGACCAGCTTTCTACCACAGCCAGGTTTCTGACCCCCTACAGGTGAGAGCCCACGCTTTTTGAGGGCAGAAACAATGCCTTCTCCTGCTGGAGGTGTTGTCACCTCCTCCAAGCAAGATGGCTAAGTAATCACTATATCAAAGCATGAGTCTTCAAAGGCCTCTGAAGCCTTTGACATTCCACCGAAGGGTTCCCCAGACAGGGGAAATGCCACCCCCTGCCCAAGTCCATATGGCACAAGGACAGTTGGGAAAATTAACTAGTCAGGAGGCGTGTTTCCCTCTCAAGCTAGTACCTCCCCTAAGGGGGATGACAGGAAGGGAACAAGACTTTATAGAATTCCACCATCTTAGTTTTGGTGGACTTAGGCTTTCTGGGTCAGGGCTATGCCCCCTTCTCACAGGAAGTGGTAATATAGAGTGTGTAGACACCTTAAAGGTAAGTAGCTCATTGGCTACTACCTGTCACTCCCTGTAACACCCCTACATTGCGTACTTAGGTGATACCCCTGACACTGGGAACTAGATTTGAAAGATGAAGAAGAGAGGATAAAGAAGAGCAACATAAAAGAGAGAACTGAAGACGGCTGTAGACTTTTGGCGTCAAACCCTGCCTGCCTGCACCAAATCTTGACAATCATAACCAGCGACTCCTCCTGCAGCTGATCAACTTACAAGAACCCTGGGAGACTGCCAGCCCTTTGCAAATTGCCAAGCAATCTCCCTTGAAGTAGAGAAGCTAGTCCCCTGCAGGTGGCAAAGCGGTGCAAAAGGGGTGGTGATGGACGGAGCATCAGAACCAATCAAACACTCACACCCAGTCAACAGATCTGGGTTTGATCCATCACCGTTCTTTAGCCCACTCTGCCACCCCAGTTCAGACATGGCCATATGCAAATCAGTCTGACCCTGTGCCTCATGGGAACAGTCCAGCCCGAACTGCCAAGCCATGCCTTCCCTGGACCGGAAACAAGCTTCCTAGGACCGGTTTCTGGCATTTCAGCCGTCTTCAGCCAGGCTTGCTTGAATCCAGTGGCAAAGTGAGCAAGAGACTCACGTCTGAGCATACCCTGCCAACTTATGGCGAACAAAGCGCTTTGTTCGCCATAAGTTGGCAGGGTATGCTCAGACGTGAGTCTCTTGCTCACTTTGCCACTGGATTCAAGCAAGCCTGGCTGAAGACGGCTGAAATGCCAGAAACCGGTCCTAGGAAGCTTGTTTCCGGTCCAGGGAAGGCATGGCTTGGCAGTTCGGGCTGGACTGTTCCCATGAGGCACAGGGTCAGACTGATTTGCATATGGCCATGTCTGAACTGGGGTGGCAGAGTGGGCTAAAGAACGGTGATGGATCAAACCCAGATCTGTTGACTGGGTGTGAGTGTTTGATTGGTTCTGATGCTCCGTCCATCACCACCCCCTTTTGTACTGCCCTGCAGGTGGCAGGCACTGAAACGCAAAGTTACGATGCAGCAGCGTTCCCCCCCGCCCCCAGGAAGAAGACCTTGTGCTCCTGAAGGTCACATCTGTCCCATGCACAAACAAAATAACTTTAGTTCAAAAACTGACCAACATTTATGCTGCAAACCTCTGAGTAATGATATTAGCTTTGTCATGGGTCCCCTTTGCCCCCCCTCTCTTCTTCTCCTTTTCCCATCCTTGTAACATTCTTCTCCCCATTTCTCCGACATTCGACTCATAACCCCAGAAAAACTTGCTATAGAAGCTGATTCTGGTCAATTTTCCAGCTATTGTGGTACTAGATATGTCTTTGTTAATGTTCGACATGATAAATATCTCTACATCTTCTCTCTTAGCAGACATGTCTGTCATGTTCTGCCCTCTCCTACAAGCCCCACTGCACAGTAACTCCTCCCACGTCTGTCTATAAGCTGTCTGTGTGCCTATTGTGATGAATTTTTCCACCAATAATAGTACTGTCACTCTCTCAGCGCGCATATTTCCTGTGGTACCTCTGTCTTGTGTAGATCTTCTCCAGGCGCCCAACCACAGACTCTCTGCCACTGTGAACGAGGCAATGCATCTGCAATGCTATTTTCTATACCTGGCACATGTCTGCCTCTAAAGACTATGTTAAACATTTTGCATCCAAGAATAAAACACTGCAGCAATTTCAGTAGTTTTCTGTCTTTTGCTCTTTTCCCGTTCACTAATGCCACCACTTTACTGTTGTCAATGTTAAATGTAACAGATTTGCTGGCCAAATCTGAATCCCTCACTGCAGGGTTACCAGTAGTAGAAATAAATTTGAACAAGGCTGTGCTTCTACATTCTTTTTTCCAACCCATTGGCCATCTCTTGGAGCATCACCTACCTTCCCAAAACATGCCCAAACCATCTGCCCCAGCAGCATCTGAAAATACATCAATCTGCCACTGAAAATCTTGCTTCTTAGATCATATAGTGACCCTATTAAAACCTATCAAAAACACTCTCCACACTTTGAGGTCTGATCTTAGCTATGCTGAAATGTTGACTCTGTGGTGAGAAAGCTGTGCACCTGAAGTGGCAAAGCCTAGCCTCCTTCAAAAGGATCTTCCTGCTCTAACTACTCTACAAGTTAAAATGGCCCAACAACTTGTGGACTTCTTATAGCTGTAGATTAGTAGCTGCTATGATCCTATGTAAGAACTGCAAAATCTCATGTAGTTTGGGTTCAGGTAATTATGCCCCCATCTGCATTGTATCTAGCTCTATGCCTAGAAACACAAGATCTGTACTAGGGCCTTCTGTCTTGTCTTGCATCAGGGGTAAGGGTGGGCGTAGTTCGCGAAGTAGCACTTCGCGAAGCTACGCAAAGTGAAGTTCGCACTACGCGAGCTACGCGTAGCACTTCGCGAACTGCGAAGTAACATGTTCGCACTGTGCAAGATGTTGTTTTCAATGATTGCACAGTGCGGACAAGCAACCGGCACTGTGCAATCATTGAAAATGGCATCTTGCACAGTGCGAGCTGTAGTTTTCTGCTGTTCGAGTAGATGTTTCCTCGAGCTTCAGCTTTCTCAACGCGAACTGGTAGTTTCTCATCGCGAGCGGTCGCGAGCATACGCGACCCCTCGCAATGAGAAACCTGACCTTCTCGCGTTGGGAATCTCGCCGGGAGGTTTATTTTCCATGCTCGCGATCGCGAACAAGGAAAAAGTCTCGCCAGGATGTCATTTTGCTTGCTCGCGGTCGCCAACTTGACGTTGAGGACCGCGAGCAAGCAAAAAATGACCGCAGCACTACGCAACACTACGCTACGCGTGTTCGCACTGTGCTACGTGCAGTTCGCGTAGCGCGAAGTAGCGCGAACTTCGCAAACTACGCGAGCGTAGCGTAGTGCTTCGCCCAGGCCTAATCAGGGGTACTTCAAGTTCTGCATCCAAACTCTGAAAGCTTTGTAAAGCTGAAACACAATCACCTGTGTTTGGTTTTCCAATTGACAAAAAGTCATCTAGGGAGTGTGTACTAACTAAACTTGTGTTATTACTGAACTTTGAAGCACCCTTCCAAAAACCTACTGAATGTCTCAAATAGTTTACAAGAGACCATGCTGCCCATTGGCAGAACCTTGTAAATGTATATTATCTCATCAAACTGGATGCCTAGCAAAGAGAAATCTTGGGGAAGCACTGGCACTAGTCTAAATGCAGCTTGTATATCACATTTAGCATATTGAGCCCCTTCACCATATCTTCTCACAAATTCCATAGCTATGTCTAAAGATGCAAACTGCACTTCTGTATCCTCCTTAGCCATGAAATTATTTACTGAAGTGCCTTCTGGCCATGACAGGTGATGTGTTAAACTGAACTCCCCAGGCGTTTTCCTGGGCACAACCCGCAGAGGTGAGATTATTAAATCCTACATGGGCCAAAAGTCAAAAGGACAAGTCATATGCCCCTCTGCTAGTTCTTTC
The DNA here is from genome assembly GCF_964204655.1 of Triturus cristatus. Lineage (NCBI taxonomy): Eukaryota > Metazoa > Chordata > Amphibia > Caudata > Salamandridae > Triturus > Triturus cristatus. The sequence continues at coordinate 805,486,611 of NC_140594.1, read as the reverse complement.
TGTAGCTTGATATGTACCGCATCTGATTTTTCTCTGGCAGACTTCACATTATCTACAAACCTACGCTGAAGTGGACCTTGGTAAACTAACTGAAAACCTACTCGGAAGCCCCACTCCAAACTCAAAGTGTCTTCTCTGCAAGGATAGAAAGCTAATCATGAACATAATGCCTCCATTTTGATTGGAGTAGAAGCATTTTGGTGCAGGTTGGTACTGCCCACCCTGTCCTCTACCCTGACCACTGATCCAGCGGGTTACCAGCCTGTGTTACTCACTCACCATATACTCACCTGGGCCCATAAACATTCATACTATAAGCTAGTAATAAAGCTGGGGTCAATTTTGATTTACCTGCAATGTTGTTTATCTTTAGCAACTTCTTTCCAACTCAATCTCCTCGATAATAAATGTCCTCTGGTCAATGAATCTAGTTGCTAGATGATTAAGTAGAAATGACATTAAAGTTTTTACTCTCCAAAAACCACAGACTCAAAGAGTTTAAAAAGTTTTATCTAATCAATAATTTCGTGAGTCAAAGATCAAATACATGTTATACACCATTTTCTTTCAGGAAGAAATCAAGTTAGGTTCAATATAAGTTTCAATTTAAATTATCGTGATGACAGTACCTGAAGAGGGAGGAGAATAGATAGCAGTACAAGGACAATACTACACAGAATTATATTTACCTAGGATGGTGTGAAGACCAAACCCCTGACAATGCCAAGCATATTATCACTGACATCGTAGCGAAATACCCAAGCAGCACCCACGACTCATTCATCTTCCACCACAGTGAGATCCACCGTCAACTCACAAATGGGGAGTTTGGTGAGGGCTTCCTACTAGGTAATTGCATAGGAATCAAGGGCACACTAGTAAAGTACAGCAGTGGCAGGACAGTGTTTAACCTGATTCCTCTCACCCCACAGGTGACAGTGCGTATGCTGTCCATGACTACATATTGACTCCGTACCTGAATCCTTCCAACGCTGGGGAGCGGAGGTACAACGGTGCCCACAAAGCCATCCGCTGTACCATTGAGCGGACCTTTGGAATACTCATGAGCCGTTTCCGCTGCCTAAATAAGAGTGGAGCGGCACTACAATACAGCCCCGAGACCTGTTGCAAGATTGTGGTTGCGTGTGCCATGCTGCACAACATCACCACCAGGAAAGGCACCCCAGTGGAGCTCACCGATTCGGAATCATCAGGGGAGGAGGGGTCAGCTCCAGGAGGCAGGCCAGTCTGTGTTATTGGTGTGGCTGCCGGGCGCCAGAGGCGAGATGAGATCACACAGAACTATTTCTAGGTAAGAAATGATGACACAATGCTATATATTTATGCAAGACTGTGTTTATTTCCTAAAGTTCAGGATATATTACGTCACACAGCCTGTGTAGCACACAATGTAGTTGTAAATGTCCTGCACATGTTGGTCACACAGTACGAAGAAACAATACTTAACAAGTGTCTGTGTGCATTGGGTTGATACACCCATTACCATTTGGTAGTCAGGGCACCTCAACGCCGGCGCTGACGGCTCGTACCTCCTCGCACAGTGCCCTCTTCAATAGTATCTGCAGCCCTGCCACTACGGCGCCTGTCCTGTGGGAGCGGTGGAGTGATGCTGCTCCTGCTTGATTGGGCGTCCTCCTCCAGTGGACTGAGGATTTCTGTTCCAGCAGTGGCAGCTGCCCGCAGCTGGTCCACAGCACATGTGACCTGGACTAGTCTGCTGGCCACGTCCTGGCTGTAGTGTGCCACCTCATGCTGCATGCTGATGCAGCGCCGTGACAGCACTGAGGTTGCTGAGACCAGATGGTTGATAGCCCTTGTGTAAAAGTCAAGGCGTGTGTGGAGGCGCTGCCTCTCCCTGCGCCTAGCAGCACGGTCCTCTCTTATCTCAGCACAGAGTGCCTCCAGGGCACCCGTCAGGCACATGAAGCCCACCCTAATTTGTCTCTGAATGGCTCTTATCCTTTTTCCCTGCAGGTGCTGCACTTCAAGCATCTGCCCCTCAAGCCCTCTGAAGACTGTCGCCTCTCCTGTGGCAGGTGCACTCGTGTATGGACGTGCCCTACACCTGGATGGTATCGCTGGAATGGGAGTTGGAGGTGATTGAGCTCTGCGTTGTGGCACAGATTGTCCCTGGACTTGGTGGGCATCATCATCACCAGTGTCCTGTGTTTCCTCCTCCAATGGTGGCACTGCGATGCACCGGGGGGCTTTTTGCTGGGATGACTGGGCTGCCCTCCTCCTCCTCCTCCACTTGCCCTGACCCCTCTGCGCTGTGGGATTCATCCTCACCTCCGCCCATCGGTCCCTGTGTTTCTGTTGGTGCTGTGGACGTAAATGCACACATTAATTTTGTATCCTGCCTTGCATTTGTCATGCAATAAATTACACTGTTTATAGTTACATGGGTCCTGGCTGTCTGTATTTTGCCTTTCCTGATGCACACATACTGGTTGACCCTGGCTGGGTGTCACTGCTCCAATGCTAGGTGCATGTGACTACATCTCCCATAATGCATTGCTGTCTGTGTTTGTGTGCCTGCACTGGATTTGCTTTATGTTGTGTGCCTGGGTCTCTCTTGGGTGTGTGGGTGAGGTAGGGAGGTATCAGGGGTGTGATGGCATGCTTCTTACCTTGTCTTGGGTCTGGGTGGTCGAAGATGTCAAGGTCTGCCACGCCCCTCACACTCTCCGGTAGCAGGGTCCCCTCAACCATTTCCTCAAGTGGCGTGGAAGCGGTGGCCGTGGAGGTCCCACCACTGGTCTTTTTAGCCTCCTCCAGCCTGGCAGCAACCTTCTCCTTCGAGCGCTGGCGCATGTCATACCAGCATTTTCGCAAATCCTCAACGCTGCGGTGGGTGACACCAATGAAGTTTACCTTCTCCAGTATGTCTGCCCATATCCTTCTTTTGCGTGTCTCTGGCACATGCAGGGATTTCTTCCCGAAGAGCAGCTCATGGCTCACAAACATCTCCTGTATCAGGACTTCCAGCTCCCTTTCAGAAAACTTGTGTTTTCTCTACCTTGTTGATTCCCCCTTCTCCATCTCCTGGCTGGCCATGTCTCCTCTCACACTAGCAGTGCAGTGGTGCCTGTACTCTCCTCCCAGCCTCTCACTCTGCTTCTGAAACTCAGGTGCAGCATGGGTAGTCACACATCCTGGTTGTGATGCCATCAAGCTGCACCTGGGTTTCCGATTAGCAGATTTGCGATTTTTTATTTGCGAGTTCGCAAAATTAGCGATTTTGCAAATAAGGAATCGCTATTGGGGTATTCGCAATTGAAAATGCAAATTTTAGGGAATCGGTATATATTTGCGATGTTTTATTTACATACCGATTTGCGCTTCTCAAATTGCGATTCGCTAAAAATCGCAATTTGAAAATCGCAAATTCGATGTTTGATACATATGGCCCTTAGTCTTTGCGTTAGCTCTTATGCTTCCTCTTTAGAACCTTCCTTTGCTTGTATTTTTCTATGTAGTAATTTGAAAATGTCAACAAACTCTACTTTGCAATTTATTTATTTCAGTTTGAGGTGTAACCCCAGTGGTATTGCTAATCCTAAATATGGTAGGCATTTATAGCTATCAACTGTGCTCTTACCTTCTGCTTTCTTAGAGACCTCTGATTCTTTGCAATGTCGTCTGTGGTGCCTGTCTTACCTGCATCAGTGAACTCTCAGTGTCCCACCTCTTTAGACTGAAGTAAAAATGATAGCAGTGTTCTCTGTACCTACCCCTTTATGTGCTGATTCAGTCCCCACTTTTGTGTTATGCAACAATGCCCTTGTTTTTTTTTATTTCACATCCCACCATTCATCCCCACCTAGATTCAAACAGTGCATGGAAATGCATCCCTTCGTTCTTCTCTCACTGCCTGGATTTTTCTCAATTAGCCCTGATTTCGCTGTAACTTTTTGCTCAGTCAGGATCTGAAAAATATTGCTTGCTTTTGACAAGTTATTTGCCCCTTTCTGTTCTTGTGCTCTCTGTGCCTCCCTTTCTTGCCAATGCAGGATCTCCCCCTCCTTCGACTGTTCCTCCTCCCCTTAACCCCTTCACCGCGGCACGAATTCCGCCGCGGCGCTGGGGGGGTGCGGGGTGAGCGCGGCGCTGCCATGCTCATGACGGAACCACGCCGTCATGAGTCACGGGCGAGCTGTGCTCATGATGACGTGGTTCCGTCATGACTCCGCCTACTTGCATTGATCGGCCGCACAGGCGGGGAATCAGTGCCGCGTGGGCGGAGCGGCTGCCAACGGCCTGTCATGAGCAGGGAACGGGTTAATAGTCCATCTTGACACTGTCATCCAAACCCAAAACATAATTCTTACTCCCACCAGGTCTCTCTCCATCATCCACACCACCACCATATGTTTTCCAATCCATTCCCTGCTCTGTGATTTGTTTGCATCTTCTGTCATGCGATGTCAGGATGATTGCACCAGACCTCTCCCTCTCTTCATTCCGGTTCTCACAGACCGTACCTGACCTGGCCAGGGACTGCTGATCTTGCGTGGCCTCAAAATCCAGCATTTCCCAATGTTGCCATTCAGGAAGCTGTAACCTGTTGGGACGGTAGTCCTATTGGCTGCTGCATCTGCATAGTCTAGTCTAAAGGAAGAACTAGCCTCATCAGCTATCCAAACCCATCTTCCTGAATCTACATTCTGTACAGCTCTCTTCCTCAGTATATTGCCCTGTTGTCCTTCGTTCAAGAGTAAAAGGTGTTTTACCATAGTCCTGAGGTAACTGAAGATGTCCTTCCTTTCTGCCTCTGAAGTCCATACCTGCCACTTTAAATTATCTGCTGGCTCTGCCTCAAGAAACCTCTTATAACCATACGTACTTCTTTCAAGCTGGAGAATATGTTGTGGTGTTGCACTGAGTGAAGCCAGTGGAAGCGTGGTCACGCGCAAATCCATACCATCTTCCGTATTATCATTCTGTGGGCCTGAAACATCCTGTGATGTCTCCTGCATACTGAGCTGTTGCTCGCGTATTCCTGGGGTTGGCAACCCCACCCGAAGGCATTCAATTTGCCAGCCTTTTGATGTGGCCCAGCCTCTGCAGCTCGTGGCTTCTTTCATTTCATAGGGGGAGCTCACACCCTGCCTTTTGATTTGGTGATGAACAAGTTAACACAGCAGGTGCCATCCCACTCGCAGCTTCTCTCCTGGGCCTCCTGAGCCCAACCTATGCCTGGGACAATACATCTGGCCAGATTAGATCTTCCCGTCCTGCCTCCATCAAAACTTTTAAACCCTCCCTGACCGCAGCACCTTAATCACTTCTCTCGCTACAACTATAGCGGTCTAACAAGCAGCTGCGGCTGGTGCAGGGAAGCGCAGAGGGGTGGGGGGAGGTCGACAGACAAGGAAATAGGGCAAATTAAATAAATAAATAACTCCTATTCCGTCGTCTGTTGACATCCCCCCCGCCCACCACACTTACCTGCACCAGCCGCTTCTGCTAACGAAAAAGGGAAACAATTACCTTATCTAAAAAGGAATGAATTTCAAAATGGGGCCTAGCACTGACCTGCCACAGGACCACAGAGTGCGACACTGAGGCCAAACTGGTTTCAACCAGTCTAACTGTAATCTAAACTCCACCCCGGGGAGCCAAACCAATTCGAAGCCAGCTATGGCCTGGACCGTGCCACTTACCCGAAGTAACCCGGGGTGGGCATTCTAAAGAATGCCACCCCCTTGAGTGGACAGCCTGATAAATATGTGGGGTGCCCTAATTACCTCAGCTTTAAGAAAAAAACACAAATGCCTTTTATAACAAATACCTATCAGCTGTTATCACATATTGCCAACAGCTGCAACATATTTAAAGAGTCTATGCATATGACAAAATGACAACACAGTGCAGAATCACCTCTAGGCGCTATTCAGCCCTTTTTCTTCATGGTGAATTGAGGAGGAACATTAGAGAAGCCAGTGCTATACTGAGGCTCTCATTTATACTAGAGAAGTCGCAGTGCCTGACTTACTATATTTCTAAAGCACATTCTACCAGACGGCCTCAAGGTGCTAAAGTGCAAAGCACAGTCCGTGGGAATCCGGTTCCACAGTGTAGTGCATGCACAAGGTAGACTGCAACCACCATAACTGAGCAGCGGAGCAAGAAGGAGTTTTTCAGATTAATTCAGAGGAATCTCGGTAAGATAAAGATGGCTTTTATCCCGTAAGCTAACAAAGCATGGCTCTCAAGCACTACATGACAATCATACATAAAGTTATGCTTTTATAATTGTTAATAACATAATAACAAACTTTTCCCAAAACAAATACCTTTTTTACTTGAGGAGAAGCAATGATTATTAAGTGCAACAAGCTGTAATATAAGAAAACTATATGTTTCATTAGTAAATATTTTTAAAATACAAAATGCAGTACAAATTTAATTAAAATCCGCATTAAATGCACACAAACGTTATATCTTCTGGGTAGTTCACATCTAAATGAATCGGGTTGCACCAAACTATCACAACATCACATATGTATAGCCAGGTCACTGGAATTATCCGGTTTTGCAGTTGCTGCATTTATTTGCATAATTTTGATCAAAAGTTACCAAAAACGTTGCAACATGTGTTGCAGTGCAGTGGAACACCCTCTTTTAGGCCTGTCCAGTCACCCTTCTGTTGTTTATTGCTGTATTTGGGTGCTAAATTGGTACTAATGAGGTGAAACCTTTGCACACACAAAGTTAACGGAGGTAAAAGTAGCAAAACAATGAAGCACTACAATTACATAATATAACGTTTATGCAGCATAATGTAGATTTTCCTAATAAGTTATGACGGAAAGTCTTAATTTTATTAAAGACACGGAGGCGAGTATTATGCATTCTTTTCTTGCATTTATTATAATAGCAGCAAGATAAGACAAATAACTACACTCCCCAGAAGGCTGCAGGAGGAAACTACTAGCCAATGGGGAGAACCCTAACAAAAAATACACCAATCAGGTCAGCCCAACTACATTAGGACCTATCTGACCGCAAGCAGTCCTCTTTTCTTGCTGCTCGCAGTCAGATAAGTCGACTTTATTTATTCTCCTCATTACGCTGTCATTAATTTGTGTAACTTGACTAATTTGGTTCTAATGTGCATATTTTGTTAGCGTATATCACACGCTTCGTTTTCACGCGCTGCTCAGTGCGCTCTCGCCTTCCCGGTGGTCCACTCTTTTGCACCCCCCTCGCCTTTCATATTCAGCGCGTATACACGCGCACGCGCTTGGTTTGTTTACCGTTTTTCTCCTGGCAACTCCCTCACTGCTTCCTCTCACGCTCGCTTCAGAGCTCGACTGCCGGTCTCCTCAGCGAAGCTTCCTGCTCACGCTCGCTTCAGAGCTCGACTGCCTGTCTCCTCTGCAGCTCGTCTTTCTCCGGCAATCTTGTCTGTACACGCCCCCTTATTGTTTTGCCTGCAATTAACCCCTTGTTCACCAGTGTTAGTGAAAATGGATGTGCCCAGCTCTCCTGAGCTTGATAATGACGATTCTTCCAATTTTAAATCGGATTTAAGCCATTTTATCAACTCTTCTGTTGAAACTGCGGTAGAACATTCCATGAGGAAAGTTTCTAAGAGTATGGAAAATTCTTTTCTTAGTCTCATGACCAAAGCTTTGGCCCATTCTGCGGGGGAAAGCAGAAAACGTAAACTGGTTCCTTCCACTAGCTCTACTAAAGTGTCACATTTGATTAGCGAGGTTTCCTCGCGCAAGATTGAGGATGCTATTCCTCCCAGGCCTCAGTCAAAGGAGGGGTCTACTTTGACATTTGGCAAAAGCAAAGCCAAGAAAAAGAATGTGGAGGTGCCTAAGAAGCTGGTCATTGATTCCATCCAGGATACGGATGACGATTTAGGTGACACAGATGACGACGATCTCTTTGATCTCTTTGGAGTTGGCGATTCTTCGCCCAAAAAGCAAAAATTATCACCATTTGAGTCAGAACCCATTCTTGACTCGGAGGGAATGCCTATGTTCGATCCTGCCCTGATTAGACATCCCAATTCCACGGAATGGTTTCCCGTTCCCCATGTAGGGGAGTACATATCTTCTAAGCTGAGGCAGCCTCTTGACAAGTCCGTCAGAGCTAAGTTAAAATCCGAGTGCCCCAAACCTTCTTTGGCCTCTCATATCACGATAACTCCCACCATTGATCAGCTCAAATAAATTTAGTTCAAATAAATACACCTTCACGCCATATCGAATTTAATGAACTTTGTATTACATTTTGGATTTTTAAAATAATTTTCTATCATGCCAAGGACACACATATAGTTTTCAAATGCTACAAATTGTTGTACATTGTAAATATTGCTTCGTCCCGTGGAAATAATTCTGTTTGTTTCGGTTTAACGTGTATATTAGGTTGTTTTCTGTTATTTTTTTGGGTACAGAAGCCACAAAACCGCTATGGTCATTTAAATCCAAACTGATTTAATATATAATTCCCATGTTTTCTACTACCTTTTTAAAAATTCACTTTAGAAAATTCTGGAACCATGCTCATGCCTCCGAGTCCTCAGTAGTTCGAGAGGATTCCATGTGGTTATTTCCTTCTAATCTCCGACAGTTAGTGCGTCGTCGCTTTCTAACAAGGTCTGCCGGTCTCCACACTACCAGGGTTGTGTCTGAAATGGAGAGCAGACCGCGGAAGATATATTATTTTAACCATTATCGATAGAATCTCAAGACGGTACTTATCAAGAGCTTTATTTATAAGCTTAAGCTACAACTGTACAAACAGCGCGGGTTGTGTACATAACGAAAATAAAGAAAGGACGTTGTTTACGTAAGGAAACTAGTGTTTACGTTAAAACAACCGCAGCATTTTGTTAATGTCCTGGTGTAGACTGTAAACATAACCCTTGGATAAATGTCTTAGCAATTATGTTTGATGTTACAGCCCTTTTGCCTGCCATTCACTTGTTACATTTCCGTGAAAACAAAGATATACGTGTGTGACACGATTTGTCAAACAAACCTGCCACTGCCTGACATTCAGTACAAGGTTGTCTGAAGTGCAGATTGTGGCGAGTACAGCTCACCTGACGCTGATCTTTCCTCCCCACCCCCCACAAACGCATTTGAACATTCTAAAGTAACACATGTATGCATGTGCACAAGTAATGGAATATTTTCAATTCCAGGTCACTTTTTGTACGGTTTAGTACCATTGTGACTACAAAAGTTAATATGAATTTATTAAGCAAAGTTAATAGAGAGCCGTTACTGCTGCGAGGCGACGGCAGGATGTGTGTTATGTAAATATGAGTTATGTAAATATGAGTAACAAAACACAACTATGAAACGTTGGGTTATGCATGGTGGCAAGTTCATTCAAGGAATTAAATGTTTAATGAAGACATAGTGATCAATAAGTCGCAGAATGATAAGTGTTAAAAAGTAACATCTGGTATTTAAAGGTCGCAATAACGACAAAACTGCAAAACAAAACCATCTGCACCTACAAACAGGGCTACTGGACCAAAAAACATTCCTTCTCTACAGTCATTCTATGGGCTGCAGCAGCAATTAACGTAGTAACTGTGGATATGGCCGCGGGCCGGGAAAGCGAAGATGGACCGCATAAGGGCCTGCGATGAACGCCTACTGAGGGCAAGGGTCAACAGGAGCGGGAGGGAAAGCCAGTAAAAATGCACAACAGCAATTGGGTGGTATGCTGTGAATCACCCAGTGCAGTAGCAGGGACTGGAAAAGGGAGAGGAGGTCATAAGCCAAGGGACCAGGACCCTCCTGCACAATTAAAAATTTGCGAACATACGTGACAAGAATTTTCAATTCTATTAAGGACACGGAGGCGAGGATTATGCTTCTCATTTCTTTACTAGAAATTTGCTCAGCAGCCAATCATATTACACTATAACAAAAAAACTACAATACCCATGAACCAATGGGTATGACGAAATAACCATAGAGTATGTACATATAAATAGTCAGCAAGAGAATACCACATCCTCTTTCTTTGGAAATTAGCAACAGTTAGAAGAAGAAAACAATGCAACAACTGGAAAAGTCGTGGAAGATAAAATCGTAGCTCGAACACTTCAACTGAAGACCAACAGGATGGAACAGCTGATTTGATGCGTGAAACAACAGCCCCAAAACAGGAATCAGTAGACGTCCAAAAATAGTCCAAGATAAAGAAAGAAGCGCAGCTCACTTCGGATCAGAACCTGAAAGAAGATACAAAGTCGTAATATACCAGTCCGAAAGGAAAAAGAAAAGCATAGAATACTTAGGGAGGGAAGAGAAAAAATAAGGACTGTATCCAAATACATCATAACAGTATACCAGAATATAGGAATTGAAAATTATCATATGCAAAAATACATAACAGAAAAAATGGGTGGGATAATCCTCGCCTCCGTGTCCTTAATAGAATTGAAAATTCTTGTCACGTATGTTCGCAAATTTTTAATTCTATGTCAGGACCGGAGGCTCCGATTATGCTTGTTCAAAGCTGAGCCACCACAATAGAAGCAATATCCAGAATAGGTTTATAATAAAAAGTCTTAAACATAGAATCAGTTGACCAATCAGCTGCTTTCATAATATCTATTAAGGTCACACCCATAGAAAAGGCCTTGGAAGCCATAGCTCCACGAGTTGAATGTGCACCAAAGGTAGTAACATCAATACCAGCTTCACCCATGAGCCATCTGACCCATCTGGCTAAAGTAGCCGGGGTCACAGGGCGAAATGGTTTTTGCAACGCAATCAACAATTGACCATGTAAATCTTGTCGAAAAGGAGCAGTACTTACCTCATAATCCTTAATACATTGCACTACACAGAGTTTTGGATTATTGGGAAAACTTGGGTAAGTGATGGAGGCAGTATTAGACTTAGTACGTCTGGAAATGGAAAAGGTAACCCCTTCAGGAGAAAAAATACGACCTGCAAGATCTAGCGCGCGAACATCAGACACACGCTTGCAAGAGACTAGACACAACAGCATAGTTAACTTTGCTGAAAGTTGTTTGCGGGACAAAGAGTCGTTGGAAGGCCAAGCTTCCAAGAAACGTAAGACAATAGACACATCCCATAACGCAACATACTTAGGAGAAGAAGGTTTTACCAATCTGACACCTCTGAGTAATTTGGAAATCAAAGGATGTTCACCTGCAGGTTTACCAGAAATAGGAATATGCCCCGCAGATATAGCCGAACGGAAATTGTTGACAGTCCGATATGCAAGGCCGGAGGATGCCAGAGAAGCTAAAAAATTCACAATCAAAGCGACATCTGCAGAAGAGGGATCCACTTGCCGTTGAGTGCACCAATCACACCAACGTTTCCATGCTGCGGCATAACGTTTGTGTGTGTTGGGAGACCAAGCTTCGTTGATAAATCTGGAAGCGTCTCGCGAAAGGCCTGGGATCTGCCAGCGATCCCCGAAACCCGCCATGCCACCAGAAAGAGTTGACCCGACTCTATGAGAGGATGAGGATTGTTGAGTGGATCCAGTAACAGATTCCACAATTGGGGAAGAAGAACTGGAACTGCACAAGACAACTGCAGGAGAACAGGGAACCAGGCTTGAGCCCTCCAGAGAGGGGTGATCAGAATCAACTCCGTCTGAAATAGTTTCATGCGTGCCAGAACCCTGGATATCATGACAAACGGGGGAAAGGCATAACAAAGAAGAGACGGCCAGGTCTGAAGAAATGCATCCGTGGCAAGAGCCTCCGGATCCGGACGCCAACTGAAAAACCGAGGAAGTTGAGAGTTGAGGCGAGAGGCAAAGAGATCGATCTGGCAGGGGCCCCACATTCGAGACAGAGATCTGAACACTCGAGGGTGAAGTCTCCAGTCGCTGGAATCGCGAAGATGTCGAGAATTCCAATCTGCTATCAAATTGCTGTGACCCGGCAGGTACTCCGCAATTACCGTGATGTTTCTCTGGAGGCAAAAGTGCCAAAAGTCCTTGGCAATTTCTGCCAGAATCTTGGAACGTGTCCCCCCCAACTTGTTGACATATCGAACCGCTGAGACATTGTCCATGCGGAGGAGAATGCAACAATTCGTCATGCGTGGAGACAGACAACGGATCGCAAACGACCCCGCCAGAAGCTCCAGACAATTGATATGGAGAGATAGTTCCTCCGAGGACCACCGGCCGCCCGTGGACATTGGACCGCAACGGGCTCCCCATCCCCACCGACTGGCGTCGGATTCGATCACCACCTCCGGAGACACTCCGAACAGGGCTCTGCCATTCCAGGACTCCATGTGTTCCAACCACCACAACATCTCCCACCTCGCCTCCTCTGAAAGAGGAATCTGATCTGAGTATCGGAGGCCTTTCTGGAGATGCCGGATTTTGAGTCGCTGAAGTGCCCGATAATGGAGGGGACCCGGGAAGATGGCCTGAATTGAAGAAGCTAACAGACCGACAATCCGAGCTAGAGACCTCAATGACACAAGCTGTTTGTGTAAAATCAATTTCAACTCCCGTTTGATCATCCTGATCTTCTGAAGAGGCAGGAACAGTTGGCAAGAGAGGGAATTGATCAGAAAGCCCAGAAATTCTATCGACTGGGAAGGGCGGAACATAGATTTCTGAGGATTGACTAGAAATCCGAGTGACTGTAAAAGATCTATTGCCCAGTCCAAATGGAGCATTAACAGACGCGGACAGTGCGCCATGATAAGAATGTCGTCCAGATAAATTATCAGACGAACTCCCCGAGAGCGTAGAGACTCTACCACCGGCCTCAGCAGTTTCGTGAAGCACCAGGGTGCTGACGAGAGGCCGAACGGGAGAACCTGGAACTCGTACCAGACACCCTGCCATTGGAATTGGAGAAACCGGCGATGAGGACCGTAAATGGGAATTGACAAATACGCATCCTTTAGATCTAGACAAACCATCCAGTCCCCTTCCTGAAGAAGATCCCTCAAAAGATGGATGCCCTCCATCTTGAAGTGGCGATAGACAATCCAGCCGTTGAACTCTTTCAGGTTGAGAACCAACCGTGAACCGCCTCCTTTTTTCTGAACGAGAAAAATGTTGCTGGAAAAACCCTGCGGATGAGGGGAAGACCTGACAACCGCCCCTTTTGTCAGAAGGGAGTCTATTTCTGCGGAAATAATCGCCTGATCCTGAAGGGAAAAGACCAAGGGGAAAGGAGGGACAGGTTGACTTGGGCAACTGAAAAATTCTATCCTGAAACCCGTGACCGTTTCCAACACCCATGCATCGCTGGAGATCAAACGCCAATTGGGAAGAAAAAACTGAATTCTGCCCCCCAACCTGACCTCTGAAGCAGAGATCAAACTCACCTGAAGCGGAGGAATCGTGGTGTCCTCCTTGATTGCCGCCGGCACGCCCCTTCCGGAATTGGTGTCGACCTCGACGGGAAGGGTAGAAGGAAGGCTTGTTGTTGGAGTAGTTGGGGTCCTGACCTCCTCCACGATGGGACTGGAAACCACGCTGGTTAGATTGGTTATAACCTCGGCCGGACGATCGTCCCCTATATCGACCGGCCCTTCCAAAAACCGGGCGAAAAGCCCGTCTGATAGACGCTTGCGCCTTATCAAGACCACTAAAAGTGGCCACAAATTTAGTGAGTTCTTTGAGGAAAGACTGGCCAAACAATAATCCCTGCGCCAAAGGACCAGATTCAGAAGTAGAAAGTTCCGCCAATTTTGGGTCCAATTTCAGTAAAATAGAACGCCTACGTTCCGAAGACATAGCACAATTGGCGTTACCCAATTGACAAACTGCTCTTTGAGCCCAACCAATAAGGTCATCCGGGTCAATGGCAGAGGAAGACTCCTTGGCCCGATAACCTAAATCCAAAATTTTGGTGAGGGGTCCCAATAAATCCAAAAGTTTATCTTGGCAAGATCGCCAGGCTCTGTCAATGCCCCTTTTAGGGTCCTTGGCATATTTTTTTAGATATGTCACCATAGTGGGATCCACCTCAGGGGTGTCCGCTAATTTATCAGCCAAGTCAGGACGGGGACACTCAGAGCGAAGACGGGAACGTACTTCCTTGTCAAAAGGTTGACGAATATGTGTCTGGACGTACTCCGCCACCTCAGGAGACGGGAGCCAAGAAGAGGAATTGGGATGAATGATATCTGATGGTTCAAACGTGAGAACTTGGGGATGCGATGGCGCATCAACAAAATGCTCCTTGCGAGCCTTTTTACAAGGAGGAGAAGATACCCCATGATCAGAAGAAGATGGAAAGGTTCCGTCATCGTCTGTTGGGTGAACTGAAGAGGAGGAAAGTTCCTTAGGAGGTTGACCATAAGAATGTTCCGAGGAAAGGGCTTTAGCCAGCTTTGCAAAATCTGACCTGTGAGGATTAGACACTTTAGAAGATTTAGAGGACTTGGAGGACTGAGAAGATTTCGAAGATTTTGAGGACGAGGGCAACCAACCCTGTTGCACAGCATAGTGCGATAAATGACGTTTCAGTGGTGTTTCAGAAGTGTGGCTCACTGGTTAGAGTAGGCAGACCTGGAAGCAGAGGTCAGCCCGGGACCAGGGTTCAATTCCCGGCTCGGCTGGGTCTTGAGTCCATCAATTGTCCATGGACTCGATAATTCTCGCTCCAGTGCATACTCAATTCATGGGTTCACACTCTGCGACTCTGGGCAATAGCTTGCTTAATCTCCACAATGGCCCCTCGCGGCGGGATGCCTGGCTTTCACCTTGTGGATGCCCTGCTGGGTTATCTCACAGGGGAATACCAGGACGGGTTCCCTAAGCAAGCGCTTAGAGACCGGTTGGTGATTTGCGCTATATAAATATCTGCACATTTACATTTACATTTACATTTACATAATAGCGCGGACCAGCGCTTTATTCACAGAGGATTGTACACCCAAGTCAAGAGCCTCTACCAAATCCTGCTCCATAGAGCCAGAGGCGTCCTCATCTTCATAATCATAATAATAGTCATCTTCCTCAAAATAATCAGCCATGGTAGAACCTGGCGCAAATATTGCCCACAAGAGGAAGGAAAAACAATAGTAAATCAGGTATGCCAAAGCACAATAAAGGGGGAGCGGCACAAACCCCTGAGGCAAGTTTAAATAAACAGGTCAAATGAACCTGAAATATGTAAATACTTAGATGTGGAGGGAGGACTTGCCAAATGAAAACCACTCTAGGCAAAGCCTATGCAAATTATTCAGCCCCAACTGCTTCAAACCTGCAGCAGGACGTCAACAGGGGCGAGAGAAAACAGGCTGTGGGCATGAGCATTGAAAAGCGCTGCTCTCGCGCTGAATACCTGAGGAAACAACAAGTTTTACTCAGAAAAATGGCCGCCGCGCATGCGCGTAAACGGCCGCCTGAATTTAAATGAGGAAAGCCCTACGCGACACGCGCGTAGCCTTTCCGCCCCGTAATTCACTCCCGCTCCACTTAAACTGAGGCGCGGGCGCAGAGCGCCCGAACCGGGGAGGCAGACACGCGCTCCCTGCAACGATGGAACCGAGGAAATACAATAAAGATTCACTAGCAGAAAACAAGTCTCGCAAGCGGCGCACAGCGCTGAGAATTGAAAAACCAATGTAAGGTAAACCACAGAGCAATGCAACACAAGCGGTATAATAAAGTAATACAAGCGGTATAAAAAATGCAATACAAGCGGCATAATAAATAAACAAATAGCTGGAAAGAGAAGAGAAATGCACTTAACTGGCTGCGGAGCAGCAAAGAAAGAGGATGTGGTATTCTCTTGCTGACTATTTATATGTACATACTCTATGGTTATTTCGTCATACCCATTGGTTCATGGGTATTGTAGTTTTTTTGTTATAGTGTAATATGATTGGCTGCTGAGCAAATTTCTAGTAAAGAAATGAGAAGCATAATCGGAGCCTCCGGTCCTGACATAGAATTGATATCTTCACGGGAACAGAAAGAACTGCGGTCAAGTAGGAGCCACCCAATACCATGATGGGCGATTGCCAGAAGAACTGCAGATTGACCCGAGACATTTCATGAGGAGGAACATCGCCAGATCGACCCGAGATGTTCCATGAGGAGGATCATTGCAGTAATCCCAGGGAAAGAGGCCCAGGAGCTAGGCTGGGCAGCCAATGGCACCACTGGCAGATAAGGGGAGGGAAGGTAAAACAGGATGACAGGCCACCTCCTTCTACAGCCCTACCTCATAAATAATCTTTCTCGTCACCTGAGGCTGGCCCATGCTCTTGGGGATTTCTGGCTATAAATGCAAGTTATCTTCTTCTCTTTACACTGCCCTAAAATCTAAACCTCTCAAAATCACCCAATTTCTGATCTCTGTTTAAAATTGCTTGTGTTTCTCCCTGAAATTAAATGAATGTCTATTTGTGCCTATGTAGTGTGCAACTGAATCTAGGTCACAATAATGCAAACACAACTAAGATAAATAACAATGAATTAATTACATATGTTGCATGTACATTGGTGAATCCTATTCTCCTATTACTATTTTACCAACCACTTCCTTCAGTCACCCTTTAAAGGTTCTACTATCAATCAAAAACAAACCCCACTTACTGAAACTAATTTCTTCAATATAGCGTACCATCCAGAATAGGGGAGGAAGGAAATGAGTCACCACATCACCACCGGGCTGGACACAGTGTGCAAAAAGGATTTATGTAAAACACTAAGCCATACATAATCCGACAGTTTTTTGGGTATGTACCCTCAGTTTACTGAGCAATCGGAAAATAGAATAAATATGTTATAGGAGGTACATACAAGTCAAAACTCAAACGGCGAATATTATAAAGTCGCACGTCTGACCTCAAGACTGAAAAAAGAGGGTAAAAAAACTAGAAAGTCCTCTAATTTCTAACTAACAAAGAAAAAGGGTGAAAACTGGACCCGGAAGGTGGAGCCCAAAATGGAAGGAGGGAAAGAGTTCCCTAAATGAAGAATACCCAAAGTAATCCTAATGAGTGTTACCTGGGCCCATGAAAGTATGTACATGTCCCTATTGATCGAGCAAGGCAGGCTAAGTCTCCTAAGCCAGGGGGAGTGTGCAACAGATACAGGGCAGACGAGGTAGATATCTAAGGGTTCCTCGAAATAGCGAGGCTAATACGGATGGTACAAAAGATAGAGGCAGGATGTCCCGGTCTCCAGACCTGATGACAAAAAGTCCTTAACTGCCACAGCTTGAACTGATCTTGGTGTAGCCGTTGTTTCGGAAGGAGTCCGGATGCAGAGCCTCTGCAAAGCGGCAGGGAGCTCTTAGGACGTGCTTATGACCCGGAAATAAAAAGTTTCCGGAGACACAATAACCTCCGAAACTGGTAGGAAAAGGAGCGGCCATATTACAGTGGGGAGCCTGAATGAAAGGTATGGAAAGCTGAGGGATAATAAAAATATATATACTAGGTTGCCTAAAAAGAGGCCAGATGGAGAACCAAGATAGTATTGTAGGCACCATTCAGGTGGGACACCAGTGGGACACAAGGTCTCCAGAAGTAAGAGGGGCAAATGAAGAAGATCTGCCCGAAGAGAGGGAGAAACAGCCTGAAGATAGGAAATAAGGGTGAACAATTATACAGCTAGGGGGATTATATGGCATTCTCCCATGGAGTCTGGTCATTAAGGGCATTCTTTTGGGTTTTGAGGGAAAAGAACCAAAAAACCTCTAGCTTTTGGGGAATTGTAACTGTTCTTTGCTTCCTGAGGTACTATTTTCTCTATGGTAGTTCACCTCAGATTTTTGTCTGATTGATTCAAGTCGTGACAATGTTGGACCAGTGGGGCTGCGTATGTCTCTGTGGGGATGTTGGACTTGTGTTCCCTATTCTGGTCCCACATTCACATCCAGTCTCGCCCACATATCCAAAGGCACACGAGCAAAGGATAAGATAAATGATGTTGGACGAGCGGCAGTTAGTAATATCCTTAAGATAGACAGTTCTGTTGTGGATTCTGATGGCCACAAGAGCATTGGCACACGCCTTACATATACCACATTAGTGGTTACCTTTAATGGGGTCACCACCTGTGATTAACTTTTGGCAGAAATTGCTTTTCTCTGTTCTTTTGACTCTGACTAATAGATTATGTAAGTTGTTATTTCTCCTCAAAGTAAACAGAGGTCTGGCAAGGCTGTTTTCATCGCTGTTGATGTTAAGAAGATGCCATTGGGTGTTAACAATTTGTCTAATTTTGCCAGCCAGGTTTGAATAATTGGTAACTCAGACTAATTTTTCTTCTTTCTGTTTGTTACTCTGGGTAATGAGTTTAGTAGGGATGAGATGCACTCCTAGTAGTCCAAAAAGTGAATCATTTGTAAACCACATTGCTCCTTTCAAACGTTGTCGGTGTACAAAACTTGTTTCCAGCTTCGTCTCATTGCGCTGCAACATTACTAAACAACAAAGGAACCATCTTTCTAGGTTCTACCAAGCTGCACAGCCTCCTCACTGCCTGAATCGAATGAATTCAATTCTTCTGTTTTAAACTTCATTTACCATTTTTTCATTAATTTCCATCCTTCTTTCTTTTGTTCAATTCATTTTATTCAATCCATGTTCAACATTAGTGTTCAAAAATGCTCAGAAGCATAAGGTGGGTTCCATGTCATGATTTATTTTGTTGTAACAAACCCAATGCATTTCGGGGAAAGGATTCCCTTCCTCAGGGGCATCTAAAAATATAAGCAAATATATATTTGTAACTATTGTTATCAGCCAAGCATTTCACTGAAATTCAAACGATATATAAATAAAGCCCATGAAAATGTTAGCAATAAACCTCTCCATAAAGCGATACAAATTAATCCTAGAAAGATGGTTCCTTCGTTGTTTTGTTACTCTGGGTATACATGCTCTTACAGTTATAATAACGTGCCCATTTGAGGGAATCTTTGACCAGTTTTTCAGGATATCCTCTGGCAATCAGCTTACATTTCAGGATCTCGGCCTGAGTCAGAAAGTACTTGATGGTAGTACAATTCCTTCTCAGGCGAAGGAATTGGCTAAATGGTATCCCTTGTTTTTGACATATGGGGTGGAAGCTCCTGCAATCAAGTAGGGTATTCCTGGCCGTAGGTTTCGTGTATAAAGACACCTGGAGTTGTAAATGGTGCTGTTCTATCCATACATCCAGGAAATCCACTCTTTTTTTGGTATTCCCATGGTGGTGCCTCTAAAAACGGGCACCTCAATGGGTACGCCGAAAAGAGTTCCTGCACGGCAAGAACTGAAAAGTCCATGCCTTTCAGGAACTGGTGTGCATGCACACAGGGGGGCGTTACAACAAACAAATGATGGACGGAATGCTGACAATGCAGACATTCTCCCCCAGTCAAGAGATCTGGGTTAAATCCATCGTTCTTTTGCCCACTACGCCACCCCAGTTCAGACATGGCCATATGCAAATCAGTCTTGACCCTGTGCCTCATGGGAACAGTCCAGCCCGAACTGCCAAGCCATGTCTTCCCTGGACCGGAATCAAGCATCCTAGGACCGGTTTCTGGCTATCAGCCGTCATCAGCCAGGATAGCTTGACTCCAGTGGCGTAGTGAGCACGGGTCCCACGTCTGGGAATACCCATACCACTTAGGGCGAAAAGCGTTACAACAAACAAATGATGGACGGAATGCTGACAATGCAGACATTCTCCCCCAGTCAAGAGATCTGGGTTAAATCCATCGTTCTTTTGCCCACTACGCCACCCCAGTTCAGACATAGCCATATGCAAATCAGTCTTGACCCTGTGCCTCATGGGAACAGTCCAGCCCGAACTGCCAAGCCATGTCTTCCCTGGACCGGAATCAAGCATCCTAGGACCGGTTTCTGGCTATCAGCCGTCATCAGCCAGGATAGCTTGACTCCAGTGGCGTAGTGAGCACGGGTCCCACGTCTGGGAATACCCATACCACTTAGGGCGAAAAGCGTTACAACAAACAAATGATGGACGGAATGCTGACAATGCAGACATTCTCCCCCAGTCAAGAGATCTGGGTTAAATCCATCGTTCTTTTGCCCACTACGCCACCCCAGTTCAGACATGGCCATATGCAAATCAGTCTTGACCCTGTGCCTCATGGGAACAGTCCAGCCCGAACTGCCAAGCCATGTCTTCCCTGGACCGGAATCAAGCATCCTAGGACCGGTTTCTGGCTATCAGCCGTCATCAGCCAGGATAGCTTGACTCCAGTGGCGTAGTGAGCACGGGTCCCACGTCTGGGAATACCCATACCACTTAGGGCGAAAAGCGTTACAACAAACAAATGATGGACGGAATGCTGACAATGCAGACATTCTCCCCCAGTCAAGAGATCTGGGTTAAATCCATCGTTCTTTTGCCCACTACGCCACCCCAGTTCAGACATGGCCATATGCAAATCAGTCTTGACCCTGTGCCTCATGGGAACAGTCCAGCCCGAACTGCCAAGCCATGTCTTCCCTGGACCGGAATCAAGCATCCTAGGACCGGTTTCTGGCTATCAGCCGTCATCAGCCAGGATAGCTTGACTCCAGTGGCGTAGTGAGCACGGGTCCCACGTCTGGGAATACCCATACCACTTAGGGCGAAAAGCGTTACAACAAACAAATGATGGACGGAATGCTGACAATGCAGACATTCTCCCCCAGTCAAGAGATCTGGGTTAAATCCATCGTTCTTTTGCCCACTACGCCACCCCAGTTCAGACATGGCCATATGCAAATCAGTCTTGACCCAGTGCCTCATGGGAACAGTCCAGCCCGAACTGCCAAGCCATGTCTTCCCTGGACCGGAATCAAGCATCCTAGGACCGGTTTCTGGCTATCAGCCGTCATCAGCCAGGATAGCTTGACTCCAGTGGCGTAGTGAGCACGGGTCCCACGTCTGGGAATACCCATACCACATAGGGCGAAAAGCGTTACAACAAACAAATGATGGACGGAATGCTGACAATGCAGACATTCTCCCCCAGTCAAGAGATCTGGGTTAAATCCATCGTTCTTTTGCCCACTACGCCACCCCAGTTCAGACATGGCCATATGCAAATCAGTCTTGACCCTGTGCCTCATGGGAACAGTCCAGCCCGAACTGCCAAGCCATGTCTTCCCTGGACCGGAATCAAGCATCCTAGGACCGGTTTCTGGCTATCAGCCGTCATCAGCCAGGATAGCTTGACTCCAGTGGCGTAGTGAGCACGGGTCCCACGTCTGGGAATACCCATACCACTTAGGGCGAAAAGCGTTACAACAAACAAATGATGGACGGAATGCTGACAATGCAGACATTCTCCCCCAGTCAAGAGATCTGGGTTAAATCCATCGTTCTTTTGCCCACTACGCCACCCCAGTTCAGACATGGCCATATGCAAATCAGTCTTGACCCAGTGCCTCATGGGAACAGTCCAGCCCGAACTGCCAAGCCATGTCTTCCCTGGACCGGAATCAAGCATCCTAGGACCGGTTTCTGGCTATCAGCCGTCATCAGCCAGGATAGCTTGACTCCAGTGGCGTAGTGAGCACGGGTCCCACGTCTGGGAATACCCATACCACATAGGGCGAAAAGCGTTACAACAAACAAATGATGGACGGAATGCTGACAATGCAGACATTCTCCCCCAGTCAAGAGATCTGGGTTAAATCCATCGTTCTTTTGCCCACTACGCCACCCCAGTTCAGACATGGCCATATGCAAATCAGTCTTGACCCTGTGCCTCATGGGAACAGTCCAGCCCGAACTGCCAAGCCATGTCTTCCCTGGACCGGAATCAAGCATCCTAGGACCGGTTTCTGGCTATCAGCCGTCATCAGCCAGGATAGCTTGACTCCAGTGGCGTAGTGAGCACGGGTCCCACGTCTGGGAATACCCATACCACTTAGGGCGAAAAGCGTTACAACAAACAAATGATGGACGGAATGCTGACAATGCAGACATTCTCCCCCAGTCAAGAGATCTGGGTTAAATCCATCGTTCTTTTGCCCACTACGCCACCCCAGTTCAGACATGGCCATATGCAAATCAGTCTTGACCCTGTGCCTCATGGGAACAGTCCAGCCCGAACTGCCAAGCCATGTCTTCCCTGGACCGGAATCAAGCATCCTAGGACCGGTTTCTGGCTATCAGCCGTCATCAGCCAGGATAGCTTGACTCCAGTGGCGTAGTGAGCACGGGTCCCACGTCTGGGAATACCCATACCACTTAGGGCGAAAAGCGTTACAACAAACAAATGATGGACGGAATGCTGACAATGCAGACATTCTCCCCCAGTCAAGAGATCTGGGTTAAATCCATCGTTCTTTTGCCCACTACGCCACCCCAGTTCAGACATGGCCATATGCAAATCAGTCTTGACCCTGTGCCTCATGGGAACAGTCCAGCCCGAACTGCCAAGCCATGTCTTCCCTGGACCGGAATCAAGCATCCTAGGACCGGTTTCTGGCTATCAGCCGTCATCAGCCAGGATAGCTTGACTCCAGTGGCGTAGTGAGCACGGGTCCCACGTCTGGGAATACCCAGACTGTTCCCATGAGGCACAGGGTCAAGACTGATTTGCATATGGCCATGTCTAAACTGGGGTGGTGTAGTGGGCAAAAGAACGATGGATTTAACCCAGATCTCTTGACTGGGGGAGAATGTATGCATTGTCAGCATTCCGTCCATCATTTGTTTGTTGTAACGCTTTTCGCCCTAAGTGGGATGGGTATTCCCAGACGTGGGACCCGTGCTCACTACGCCACTGGAGTCAAGCTATCCTGGCTGATGACGGCTGATAGCCAGAAACCGGTCCTAGGATGCTTGATTCCGGTCCAGGGAAGACATGGCTTGGCAGTTCGGGCTGGACTGTTCCCATGAGGCACAAGGTCAAGACTGATTTGCATATGGCCATGTCTAAACTGGGGTGGTGTAGTGGGCAAAAGAACGATGGATTTAACCCAGATCTCTTGACTGGGGGAGAATGTATGCATTGTCAGCATTCCGTCCATCATTTGTTTGTTGTAACGCTTTTCGCCCTAAGTGGGATGGGTATTCCCAGACGTGGGACCCGTGCTCACTACGCCACTGGAGTCAAGCTATCCTGGCTGATGACGGCTGATAGCCAGAAACCGGTCCTAGGATGCTTGATTCCGGTCCAGGGGAAGACATGGCTTGGCAGTTCGGGCTGGACTGTTCCCATGAGGCACAGGGTCAAGACTGATTTGCATATGGCCATGTCTAAACTGGGGTGGTGTAGTGGGCAAAAGAACGATGGATTTAACCCAGATCTCTTGACTGGGGGAGAATGTATGCATTGTCAGCATTCCGTCCATCATTTGTTTGTTGTAACGCTTTTCGCCCTAAGTGGGATGGGTATTCCCAGACGTGGGACCCGTGCTCACTACGCCACTGGAGTCAAGCTATCCTGGCTGATGACGGCTGGTAGCCAGAAACCGGTCCTAGGATGCTTGATTCCGGTCCAGGGAAGACATGGCTTGGCAGTTCGGGCTGGACTGTTCCCATGAGGCACAGGGTCAAGACTGATTTGCATATGGCCATGTCTAAACTGGGGTGGTGTAGTGGGCAAAAGAACGATGGATTTAACCCAGATCTCTTGACTGGGGGAGAATGTATGCATTGTCAGCATTCCGTCCATCATTTGTTTGTTGTAACGCATGCACACAGGGGAGCACATATTGTGCCCCCCGTGTGCATCCACATGATGCAGAGGCACATTGTTTCCTCCCTACCATGCTTTACATGCGGAGGAACCGCCATGAAAACCCTGGCAGAGAGGAAACTTCTAAAATGCTTGGCGGGACTGCAGCGGTCCCTCCGGTTTTCCTCGCAGGTAAAAAAACTTGCCAGTGTGCTTTGGCACATTGAAATCGCTCAGGAAGTTCCTTCCACTGCTACCCTGGCCAGCTAAGGAAATGGTGACTAGTGCCCTTATCTTGTCACGCATTGACTATGCCAATGCACTGTATATTGGCTTGCCTGGATACCAGCTGAAAAAATTGCAAACAATACAAAATGCTGCAGCTAGAGCTCTGCTCGGCATCCCAGGAAGATCGAGTATAAAACAACATCTACGGAACTTACATTGGCTTCCTGTGGCTCAACGTGTCCAGTTTAAAGCCCTCATTCTTGCCTATGGAGCTCATCACAGATCTGGGCCGCCCTATCTTAGGAGACGCTTTGGTTTTTACGTCCCCCGAAGACAATTCCGTTCAGCCGCGCAGCGTCTAGCAGTGATACCCCGCTTTCACCTTACTCGAATGGGGGGCAGTTCCTCATCTTTTAAGGCAGCTGAAGCCTGGAATTCCATTCCATATGAACTGCAAAATACACAAGACTCCAGTCTCTTTAAGAAGCAGCTAAAGACCCTGCTTTTTAGTTAATCCACGGTTCCTCTTAGCTCCGTTGCATTGGCAGTTGGCTCCCGCGCCGCGACACTCTTGACTATCCGTGCGCGATATAAGTGCTAATCACATAACATAACAACATAACATATGGAGGCCTCTACACTGCAGCAACACCACAAGAGTATGGCGGTTCCTTGGCCGCTGCGGCCGGGCTGTGGCAGTCCCACCACCCATCTCATAATAGGGCAGTGGTGAGAACGTCAACGCCGCACCCCAGCGAGTCTGTCTGTCCGTGAACTGCCAGACTCGTAATAGGGGCCCAAATGTACCGTTTGGGCCTGATCTATTTGGTTGAAAGTCAGGCTTCCAGATAATTGATTTAAATACATTCACAGTTTTACAATAGCCTTACTACTCGTTTTTGAATTATTTTTCTAGGATTTAACCCCAAATAGCTGAAACAAATTCCATCATTTCAGTCAGTATTTTAAGTATCAATAATGCAGTAAAACTGTATTAAACTTGTTGCATTCCTGAAAAAGTTCTCTGACAATCAGTTTACCCCCTATTTTTCCCAGTAAACGTGGTTACAGGGGAGGTCTAAATAGGCCAGTGCGGAGATTGCATTATAAAAACCACAGCTAGTAACTCTCACAGGCCCCTCCTCCCCAAAAACATTTCTACTAGTTAAAGTAGGATGAACCTTCATGTCTTAGAGTTTAAAACTTTAGCTACAGAATGCCTCAAGCGACTTTATTCTCAGAAAGGGCCGCACACCATGAGTGAAGACTGAATGCAGACCTTTGAGGGAAATCAAGCATGTATCCCTTTGTCAGTGAAGTGAACTCTTGGGTGACGTAAATGAAAATATTTTGCCAGGAACATCTGTATATCTCTTAATCTACATATTTCAGAATACTTTACAGGAAAGATGTACAGCGAGGTGAGCAGTTGTGTTTTTTTTTATCGTTTTACAGAATCAAAGACAGAGGGGAATCGTTGGGAGATTAAACAAAGCACATTGCCTTTGAACGTTGTTTTTTTTTTACAAATAATTTCACGTAATACGTTGCATTTAATTTTTATGTAGTTGTCGATATAACTGAGTGTTCTTAAAAGAATCAACAATTACCAAAATGTGGCCTGTGGTACGATTTACTGGCACCATTAACTCACTCTCCATGTATACATTGTGAACTTTTTTAGTGGATGAGCCTCAGTAATTCAACTTTCAGTAAACTTATGCTATCCTTGGCTAAATTGGGAACGCGAAAAACACAGAGAACAGTCAACGTTCCTTACACTTTAAACAGCCAAAATTCTGAAATCTCCTAATAAAACTATAACAAGAGATGTCAGGTCACACAAGTAAGACTGGAAATTGCTAGCTCACTGGTATCCAAAAATGGCTGTAAAAAATAAATGAATGCAATGATGTAAAATTGTTAAACAACGTCAAATTTTATATTTTACACAGAAACCATGATCCTAGATAAGAAGTCCTATAAAACAATACCTAGCCATTGGAATACAACCAAGGCTAACACTTAGCCACCATATTAGGTATAAAGTCAGGAAAGGTAATGAATAGCCTGAGATAAAAGCAGGATATTTGGTTTTCATATCTTAATTAACATTTTAGAGAGTAAAGCATAAATCACCAGGGAGTAACGTGTTTTCAGTGTACATTGTTGTCACCAGAATTTTTATTTTGCTGATAAAAAACAATAAAATATTGTAATGAAAATACAAATTAATAGAACTTTAGGGCCTTATTGCAAGATACACAGTTATCCCGATTGGGCAGTATACAGGATCAGGATTACAAGTACACCTGATCCTGAAAAAGTTTATTTGTTGACTTATCAAATCTTTCTATTCAACAGCTTAGTCCTTTCCCTATGTGTCCGCTTACATGTGCAGTCCTTTCTCCTTTGTCTACAGACACCTATGTCAGCCACCATGATGGCCTCATTATTTTTTCTAACAACAACTCTATGTTGAGCTTCCTTGGGACAACACTACAGATGCTCATCAGTACCTTCACTTTGTCTTTTTCACAATCTTCTTATCTGTATCCAATATTTTCAAGGTATACACTGTCAAATTTTGTTTTTAGATTCTTTCTCAAGGTCCCTGTGGCATATTTGTGCGATGCAGACAGCACCTATTAACCATGATAGTCTAATAAGGACATAAGCAAATAAAATAATAGCAAGTTTAATGAGGCAAAACTTAACATTTGCATACTTCAGTTTTAAAATCAAACACTCATCAAACAGAGAAACAATATAATTGTCATTAAAATAAACTGATTAAAGATCTGTTTAACATAGTCCTGACACCTAGGTGCAACTCTTCCAGCCAATGAGAGGATATCTCCGTTGGGTGCAAGTAAATGTTCAGGGCAAAGTCAATGTTCTTTGGGCTATCAGTTTGATAACTATTCCTTTCCTGGCAGCAGCCTTACTGATGTCCTCCAGGATTTTCACATCTCCTGCATTTCTCAAATTGAGAGGTTCAATCCATAGTTTAGGAAAATAATGTCAAAGTATCTCTCACCCTGTGATCTCCCTCCTGTGCTTGTGCAGCATCTAAGCCCTGGGTGTGCCACATGACAGACTTAACAAACCACTATATCATGAGCTAGTACAGTTCTTGGGATACCACTCATATGCTCAGTTTCCATAGATTAAGTTCAAGTGATGGAATTTCATTTGTGGGCAAAGAGGAAACCAAACGGAGAAACATTGTACATTATTCCTGCAGACGTTTGCAAGATGAAGAGGCTGGGGTTTTTTATGAGGTCAATAGACATGCTTATAAGTGCTGTGCATTTATTCACTTCACACTGGAGGCCACCAGTCATTATAGCCAGGTGCTTAGCAGAGGAATCACTGTTTAATTTCGATGGGCCCCTGAAAATCAGAGAAAGAGGAGCACTAGCATCTAGTTCATCACAGCCTGAGGCGTTATAACCAAAATCATTTGACTGAAAAGTTGCATCAGCATTTAGCTCTTATATTATTCAAGAATCTGCAGCTATGCATTGTTGCTGTAAGAAAATCATTTGAATCAGGATAGGTCAGCAGGCACAGTACGATTATGGCACACCTGGCCCACCACCAGCTCCATCCACTTACACACAACCACATTGTCATCCAGTCTGGCTCCAGCAAAGAGCCCCGATACAAAAAAATAAGACTACAACTGTGACCAGAAATCTTAGGCAAATCCCCCCCGGAACTCTGGAATTTAAACTCCAATCCCAACTCAGTCTCACTTCCCCCTCCTCTAATGCTAAAAAACTCACTGAGCACTTTAACAAAACTGTCACTGAGGTTCTAGACCAACTTGCCCCCCTGAAAACGAAAACACTAAAAAATGTCCCCTCTAAATCATGGTTCACCCTTGACCTTAATAAAGAAAGACGCTCACTGAGACTAGCTGAAAGAACATGGAGACAACACCCTTCCCTATCCCATCTTGCTCTCCTCAGAAATGCATGATCCTCCTACAAAAAACACATATTTTCGGATAAAGCATCGTTCTTTCGTCATCAACTCTCTCGTGCCAAAAACAGACATGGAGAACTGTTCAACATTATTAGAAGTCAAACCTCACCTGCACTCCCTAACCCGGTGGCCTCCACTAACAAATGTGAAGAAATAGCCAAATTTTTCAGCGAAAAAATTGCTAAAATTGACCGCGCTTTCCTCCACCCCCAACCCTCGCCCACCCCTCAACACCCCCTGGATACTACACCCTATTCACCTCTCCTTTTGAACTCACCATTGACTCACTCACTCCTCATCCCATCGCACATCCCTCCTGAATGCCTGCCCAATATCATACCGCTCAAAAATAACGCCACATGGCATAACTTCCACCCCGTCTCTGAACAGGAAGTCTCCAACATCCTAACGTCATCGTTCCCTACTGGACCAACATCATTAACACCTCCTTCTCTACAGGAAATGTCCCCATTTCCCTCCAACTCGGACAAATCACCCCCATCCCCAAAAATCCCAAAGCCGACCCCAATGACCCTACCAATCTCCGCCCCATCTCCAACCTCCTCCTCCTCTCCAAAGCCCTCGAAAAATGCGCCCTCCACCAACTGGACAAACACGTTGACACATTTAACCTCCTAGACCCCCTTTAATCGGGCTTCCGCAAAGGTTGCAGCACTGAAACCGCACAGCTCAACATAGTCAATGATATTCACTTAGCCCTGGACAAGGGCGAGATCTACCTACTCATCCTCCTTGACCTCACCGCGGCATTTGACACAGTCTACCACCCAACCCTAATCAATACACTCATAGCGCGTTTCGGCATTAATGGCACAGTCCTTTCCTGGTTCACATCCTACTTCCAACATAGAACCCAACAAATCAAAATTCAAAACAGCCTTTCCAGGCCAACCCCTGTCTCCCTAGGTGTTCCTCAAGGATCCATCCTCTCCCCTGCCCTTTTCAACCTCTTTATGGAACCCCCGACCCTCATACTCAAACAAGCAAATATCAACTATCACCTATACGCTGACGACACACAACTGTACCATAAAATAAAGTCCCATGCCGATATCCTTCACCTTATCACTACACTTACCAAGATCCAATCCTGGTTCCATAATAACCATCTTGAACAAAATCCTAACAAAACTGAGATCATCCTCTTCTCTCCCAAAAACAACCCTCTCCCCATCCAAACATGGATCGCTGACCTTAATACCCAAAACTGTTCTTTTTCCCTCGCCGAATATGTCAAATCACTCGGCATCACCATCACCAATAAACTCACACTCAACTCCCATATAAAGAACTTAGCAAAAAGTGCACTTTTCACACTCCGACATCTCAAAAAAATCAACCCCTTCATACCAGCTGATGACTTCAAACTAATTATCCAATCTCTGGTCCTATCCAAAATTGATTACAGGAATGCCCTTCTCTCCGGTACTCCCAAAATCCACCTTGCCCCCATCAAATCCGTCCTCAACCTTGCAGCAAGACTGACAACCAACTGCAACCGCCTCAACCGCATCT
This sequence comes from Triturus cristatus, assembly GCF_964204655.1. NCBI lineage: Eukaryota > Metazoa > Chordata > Amphibia > Caudata > Salamandridae > Triturus > Triturus cristatus. Next base: position 805,457,228 of record NC_140594.1, on the reverse strand, counting down.
CCCCTGCCCTCAAGACCCTCAAATGGCTCCCCATCAAAGGCAGATCCTCCTACAAAATTGCATGTATCACGCATAAAGCCCTCTATCAGAATGCTCCAACCTACCTCTCAACCAAACTCAAAAGAGCTGGCAGTGCCCATACGCTGAGAAGCTCCAACACTCTTCTTCTCATACCCCCTCTACTGAAAAAAAACGCCTCGAAATCCCGCTCCTTCTCTGGCAAGGCCCCAACCATTTGGAATGCCCTTCCCAAAGACCTTCGCTGCAACCCCTCCTACGACAGCTTCAAAAGAAACCTTAAAATTCACCTTCTCAATAAATTATTGGGGTAATCACTCCCCTTATCTCCGCTCACCATACCCACCCCCCTTACTATGTGCAATAAGTCCTCCCAGGCATACTGTTATATCACTACTTATAACTTCATTCTGGTCCTCTCATTTTGTTTTCTGTTTACAATTTACGCAATCTGCCAAATATGTAATCTTAATTTTTCCTTTTATTTTTATATACCCTTGTGTTCAAGTGCTTTATCTATTGCTATTGTTGTGTCCAAGTTTATTTCTCATTGTCATTGTAAAGCACTCTGATACCCTCGGGTGTAGCTAGTAAAATAAATAAATAAATAAATTACAAAGTGGTATAAAGAAGCCAGGTGACTCCTTTCTTATTATGCAAAACCAAAGGAAATGATGGACGGAGTGTTGAACATTGCAAGCACTCACCCCCAGTCAACTGATCTGGGTTTAATCCATCACCGTTCTTTAGCCCACTCTGCCACCCCAGTTCAGACATGGCCATATGCAAATCAGTCTGACCCTGTGCCTCATGGGAACAGTCCAGCCCGAACTGCCAAGCCATGTCTTCCCTGGACCGGAAACAAACTTCCTAGGACCGGTTTCTGGCATTTCAGCCATCTTCAGCCAGGCTTGCTTGAATCCAGTGGCAAAGTGAGCAAGGGACTCACGTCTGAGCATACCCTGCCAACTTATGGCAAACAAAGCAAAACCAAAGGAAATGATGGACGGAGTGTTGAACATTGCAAGCACTCACCCCCAGTCAACTGATCTGGGTTTAATCCATCACCGTTCTTTAGCCCACTCTGCCACCCCAGTTCAGACATGGCCATATGCAAATCAGTCTGACCCTGTGCCTCATGGGAACAGTCCAGCCCGAACTGCCAAGCCATGTCTTCCCTGGACCGGAAACAAACTTCCTAGGACCGGTTTCTGGCATTTCAGCCATCTTCAGCCAGGCTTGCTTGAATCCAGTGGCAAAGTGAGCAAGGGACTCACGTCTGAGCATACCCTGCCAACTTATGGCGAACAAAGCAAAACCAGCCATGTCTGAACTGGGGTGGCAGAGTGGGCTAAAGAATAGTGATGGATTAAACCCAGATCAGTTGACTGGGGGTGAGTGCTTGCAATGTTCAACACTCCGTCCATCATTTCCTTTCGTTTTTCCTTTGGTTTTTCCTTTCTTATTATGCCACAATTGCACCTGGCAAAAGAGTGGGGCCCGTGGTTTCATTACATGCACAAGATGATCCAGCATTGGGCCCCAAGTAAGGTGGGTGCTTCACACAGTTTCTGTAGACTCTGGAGGACCAGAAACTTTCTAACAATGTCATGCAGGTATTCATTATATCATTTGTTGATGGTGGTTAACTAACAGTAGGTCACTGGGCAACAGGCTGAGAAGCCTCAGTTGTGCTTGAGTCCATAGTTTCTTTAGCTGTGAGTGAAGGAACTGAAATGTTCACTTGAGAGTATTTTAGAAATGCAAAGGAAACTCCTTGCTGCACAGGTGTACATCCCACAACATTCAAAGGCACTTAGAAAGTGGGAGGAAGAGTTGTTGGCCTCCTCAAAAGAATTCTCAAAGGGCCATGGCAAGAATTGGAGTGGACCGCAATCCTGAAGCTCTAGAAGGGACGACACCAGACCACCTAAAGGAAGTCAGTTTGCATGGTCCTGGCAAGTTTGCTTATCATGAAACCATGATGTTATTCAACTTCTTTTGATGACCCCTTGCAGTGAGCATAAAGAAACTGTGTAAACTCGAACTTGGTGGGTACTCTGAGATAAGGAATAAAGTCCCTAAGGTGGACCTTCACATGTCCCAACCCATCCATAGAATCAACACGCTCAAATGAGAACTTATTAGTGAGAACAACATTTAGGCAGTGTAGTAAAATTTGATCTGTATATGTTTAAATAATCCCAACAGCTTGACATGTGCCGCCATAGTAGTTTGCATTTGTTTCTCCGTATTGTATGGTTGGCAAATAGCAAAAGGCTGAAAGACAGGGGACAAAGCAAGTTTTGCTTTCTCACAATGGCTTTGACCATTCCTCCACTGCAACCAAGTTATAAAACGAGATAGAGATTAAATAAATTGAGCAGTAACATTTGAGAATACTCAACCTCCAATCCTGCCTAGTGACTGCCCTGATGCAAGAAGCACCGCCATTTTCATCAGATCTGCCTTTCTGTCATGAAGCCTGTTCCTGTAACACAGCTACCTCTTGCAAAGTGGGCATGAGGGACTCACAGGGAAAAGGCACATAAAATACCACTGAAAATGGGAACAAGTTTGGAGTTTTTGCAGAGTGACTGAATTTCAGTATAGGAAATAATCTCTTAGGGATCCTGTTTGGTAATGCTTTATACCACACTCTTACCACTTCTAAGCACAGTAAATGATAGGTGGCACCATTACCTAATTAAATGCAACTCGGTTTAGTGACCTCAGAAAGATAAACAGCCCTTTAATAATTAAACCTACCAACATAGTTAACCAAGGGAAAATGTTTTACTCCCCAAGCACAGTTTTGTGAGGTAGGCAGTGACAATGTTGCCCTCATAAAGTTTATCTTTTTCTGAAGTAGGAAACAATGAAACAACATTCTGTACAGATCATAATGAAATAGATATGAAGTGGGCAATCACAATGTATGACTTTGTGGCAAGCAAGTATATATTCACAGAGTAAGGCTCAGCCGCAGTGAGAGGTAAACTCAAGACAATTGTTTGCTGACAATTTAACCAAGGATGAGAGCAACCATGCTGCCACAAGATCCTGGACAGATCAGTCAGAGGCAATGGGCTTGTCTTGCCATCATGTTTTTGAACCACACCCTCATCTTTTGATATCAAAACAGAGTGAGATTTTATGTTTGGAATCGGTTGATTTTCTTTTTTATTTAATCTTTTGGCAAAATGTAGGTGATCTGAATCATTTTATTTTGTAATTTGTGTCCACGTCTTATTTAGATGCATTCTCATTGATAATTATTCTTTAAGTTTTTATGACGTGTTAATTGTGTGTGCTCATTGTAATGTTTGTTTTGCCTAGTCGGCAATACATCAAACAAATAAACTTGAACTGAACTGAGAGTGAAATATTTCAAGTAGTCTCACAGCTTCAATGCTGAGGCAGAAGAAAAATAGTCTGTAATGAAATAAAAGTTTGCTCTACTTCCTTGGATAAGGGAAATGTTCAGGGTATGTTTTTTAAAGAGGTCCACTAAAGTTTAACCAAATCAGAACACCTTAAAACCAATTATCTACACTTGCTCCGCTTAACCTAGAGGAGTGTACTTTTGAGCTACAGAAGTTGAACATGGAATGCAAAGGATGGATTGGGTTTGGTCAGAGGTCAGATGACCCTCACCAGCAGTGGTGTCATGAACTAGATAACGCAAATGAAGAAAGCAGTATTGAAGTTTGTCCATAGATGATTTGTGCCCTTTCTTAGCTAGGTCTGTCTTCTGTTAACTGAAGTTTGATTGTGTATTGACGTTTCTATTTTCTGGTGGTTCGTATTTTTGCATGGCACATATGTGTTCCTGGGTGTATCCTCCTTTTGGAAGAACTGAAAAAGGAATTGGCTGGATAAGTAATGCCTGAATTATTATGCGTAATGTCTTCTCTGATTCTGTCATCATCATCTCAGTCCTTACATGACACCTTCCCCCGGTGGATGTATGGCTTCGTAGGTTTCTTTTCAATGACAGTAACTGGTGCTGGTGGTGTTCTGAGTTATGTGTTTGGAAAGTGGGCAAAAAAGTATTTCAGTAAGGAATGAGTACACTTTCTTTGTTTTGTTCCTTTTGTAAGGACTGGGATTAAAAAAATGGAATTGGAATGATGAGATTGCTTCTAATAAAATAAAGATATTTTCATAAATTTGCAGGGAATCTCCAAATGAGGACCCGTTAGTTTATCAATATCAAATACAGGGAGGGAGAGTTTATAAACAACACTGCCCATTCTGCTTCCAAAGTATCTATCAAAAGTATCAAAAAGGAGTGGGTGTCATACTAGGATCACTCTGAAGAAGATTCTCTTAGGAATCTCAACAGCCATTTTTGGTCAATGGTATGTTTTTAGCCATCAACATACTAATGGCCAGTAGTGTCATCATTGTTTTTTTTATATCTCCACCAGGAAACAGTCTCCCTGCTCGGTGAGACTCTGTGGGATCCAAATCAAAAAAGGATCTCAAATTTCCTCCCACCCAACACATCTGACATTTAATAAAACAAGGGTGGGGATAAAATAAAAGACAAGAAGCATATGTATAAATGAGTGTCTTGGGTGTCCCTCACATCAAACATACTTTCAGTCTACATGTTTCAGCCATATTTGCATCCCTGCGGTGCGGTAGCTTTTGTCATTGCTTTCTCCCTCATGCACAAAAAGTGACCAGTCGCAACAACGTTTTTGTGCATGAGGGAGAAAGCAATGTTCCACTCATGAGTATTCCTCATATAGGCCCCATAGGCTGCAGGGGAAGGTGGATTGTCTGCCCTTCTTGCGGTGCAGCTGTTCTATGATTGCTGAAGTCCCTCCCATCCTGTACCAAAAGATAACAATCGCAACAAACTACAAGCCAGGGGAAAGGGTCCTATTTGGCACAGAAAAGGGATCCTTCAATCCCATTGGTCCTGAAGAAAGCTACCGACCCACAGGGGTGCAAGTATGGCTGAAACTAGTAGACTGAAAGTATATGTTTGATGTGAAGGACATCCAAGACACTCCTCTATACATCTGTTTCTTGTTTTCAATCTTACCCCTACCCTTGCATTATTATATTTTAGAGGTGAGTAGGAAGTAATTTTAGATCACTTTTTGATTCGGTTCCCACAGAGTCTCACCGAGCAGTGAGACTGTCTCCTGGTGGACATATCAAAAAGACCCGATACTGACTTTACTGGCCATTAGTACGTCGAAGGCTAAAAACATACCATTGACCGAAAATTACGGTTGAGGGTCCTAAGAGAATCTTCTTCGGAATAATCCTAGTATGACACCCACTCCTTTTTGATACTTTTGACCCATGAATTTAGGCATCCACCTTTAAAATTAAGGTGCTTGAATCATCACAAAGGTATCTAAAGTGGGCACCATTTTCTTTCATATTTATGATGTGAACTCTCCTCCAAAAACAATTACCAATAAAATGTTTCTAGCACTGCTCTTACTAGTTCAGATATAGACACGTCGCTACATCTACAGAATCAAAAGTTGCAGCATTCGAAAATCTCAAAGCACACTTGGAATGGGTGGGTCCACATGACATTGAACAATTCTATAGGGCATGTTGTAGAAACATTCTCTAGCAAACTCAGGATTCATTATTTAAGGGTGTTGTGGTCCCTAGCCATTTCCTAGGTTCTTAGGGCATTATAGAGTGGCTTTCCGACAAGTTCATTACCGAACTGCGCAGGCAAGTAGGATTTGTACAGCTTTTATGTTTGTCAAGTGGCCTCTCAGCTAAAGTGGCACCTGATTTTACAGAGATTTCAACTCCTACAAAAGGCCTGCAGGACACCATGACCTCATCATTTTACTTGAATGCAGAGCTAGATCCCCATTCAAGGTACTCTCAGCTTCTCATCTTTTTGAGGGTCTTAAATGGGCGCCGATTTTAATGGGCAATTATTCCAGTGCTTGATTTGTAAAACAAGTGCATGGCTCAAAGTTTTACTTAGGAGCATGCCCCTGCTAAATGTTGGTGCTGCTTGTTTTGATCTCACTTCATGCCTTATTCTTCTCCCCCCATCACTTATTGTCTCTTTATTTCACTCCTGCAGTGCCTTTTCATCACTCTTTTCTTCTCCCTTTGTCACCGTTTTCCTATTTTCTCCCCTTCCCCCTTTATCCCTTCTCTGCCCTGCTCTCTACTCTTCTCTCTTACAGTAACTACTTGTTTTGCCTTGTTATACACTTGCATATAATTATGAACAGCTACTTAAATGGAAAGACAATAAACTGTAGGGACATTAATTAATCTAAACTGGTCAACATATGTTGCCAACATATGTAGCATCTCAGGTAAACAAGGAAGTCTCAGGAGCAAGAACTTTCTTCAGAAGAAAATACTGAGACTAGAAGTATCATATGTGCTTCATGAGACCTACACAGGTTCTGCAGCAGACCTTTGAAACTCTGCCTGTTCAACTGAGGACTCAGCCCAGTCTAACCATTAAGTAACTTATTAAAAAAGCTTTTCATTCTCCAACTGACCTGACTTTGATTTTGATATTCTTTGAATCCATCCTTGTGACTCTTTTATTTGTTTTGAGGTTTTATATTGCGCGAACATAGACCAGAAGGTATTGGAGCGCTTTACATGAGCACAAGTTAATTTACACATGGACACATTAATTTTTGGTAGGCAGGGGGAGATGAAGGGCCTCATTTATGATAAGGGGTGCATCGCTGCAGGGAAGCAGTGATGCAAAACTTTTCATAGCTCCATCCTTGCGACACAATGGATGTGCCATATTGACTGTACGAGCTCCTTGTTGCAAGGATTTACAGATAGGTCAGTATTCCTGACATTGTAATTGTAATTGTAAATCGGATTTATAAAGCGCAGCTACTGCCTGAAGGCATCTTGGCGCTATAACGACTGAGGACAGAAGGGACATTAGTGCTGGGGACAGGCAAAGGCAAAGATTGTTTAGTTCATGCAGTCTGTGTAAATAGCCACGTTTTTAAGCTTTTCCTGAAACTCAGCAGGGATGAAGCTGTTTTTAGGGTAATAGGTAATTTGTTCCAAAGCATAGCTGTTGATCTGAAGCGGCTCCTGTCTCCCCAGATGGCCTTCTTGAGGGGAGTAACTACCATGTTACTGGCCAGTCCTGACCGTAAGGTTCTGTTGTGGACATACCACTTTAGTTTGTTCCTGAACTGTACTGGTCCTTGACCGGGCAGAGATTTAAAAGCCAGACAGAGGGCTTTAATTTAAACTTACATCTCTGCCTAACCGGTAGCCAGTGCAGTTTTTTATAGCTTCTCTTGCTGATACATTTTTAGGGATCTTTAAAATGAGACGGGCTGCCGCATTTTGTACGATCTGGAGCCTGTTGACCAGACCTGAGTTGAGGGTAAAATAAAGGCTATTGCAGTAGTCTATACGTGAGAGGACCATGGCCAGGGTCACTGTTTTCAGGAGTTCCCCTGGTATGTATTTCTTAATTTTATTGATTAGTCTTATGGCACAAAAGGAAACAGATGTGATTTTGCTAATTTGTGCTTTGAATTTGAGTTCATTGTCTATGATGATGCCCAAGTCCTTTGTTTTAGGAGAGGGTGTGGGCAGCGCATCCAGTACTGGTGGCCACCAGTCGGGTGTCCAGATGGAGGGTTTGTTGCCAAAGATGATAACCTCTGTTTTTCATGCATTCAACTTCAGACAGTTTCCATCCATCCAATCACTCACATTCTTCATACATGCACTAAAAGCCTCTCCCGGGTTCTTTTCTCCATTTGTTAGGGACACCACAATTTGTGTGTCATCGGCAAAGGAAGCTAGGGAGAAACCCGCCTCTTTTATAATCAGGGCTAGTGGCGCTACATATAGGTTAAAAGTGTGGGGCTCAGGGCTGAACCCTGAAGGACTCCACATGGTAGGGAGAACTGCTTGGAGATTGCAGATCCCATTGTTACATTTTGCTGTCGATCTGTTAAAAATGATTTTAAAAGCTCAAATGCTGTGACTTTTACTCCTGCCTCCTGGAGACGGTCAGCCCAGATCTCATGGCGGACCGTGTCAAAGGCCACCGAGAGGTCAAGCAGCACCAAGGCAGCCAATCCACCTCCATAAAGAATTACACGGATATCCTCAGTTGCTATGATAAGAGCAAATTCAGTACTATGATACTTCCTGAAACCATGTTGTGTTTCATCTAACAATGAGTTTGTATCAATGTGTTCTGTGATTTGTTTGTTCGTTAATTTTTCTATACATTTCGCGGCAAAAGGAGTCTTGCAATAGGGCGGTAATTGCATGGTACAGTGCTGTCCAGGTTGTCTTTTTTGACAAAGTGGAAGAATTGAGGTACGTTTCCACTGGGCGGGAAAAATTCTGCTAGAAAATACTTTATTAATAATTTACTCCAAATGCACTGCCAGTTGGGTGGGTATCAGATGCATTATGCTAGGCGGGAAGGGGTCGCATGGGGAGCCAGACTTAATTGATAATATAAGATCTTTTAATTGGTCCTCCGAGGGGTACCTAAACGCAGAAAGGCTGGTTATGTTTTTTCTAGTATCAGATGCATGCTTAATCTGAGTGTTGTTATCTGCAAATTTGTCATAGATATTGACCACCTTTTCTTGAAAAAAATTGGCCAATAGATCGCAAAGGTCTTGATTTGATTCCGTATGACTAGCCTTATTAGGTTTGATCAACTTATTGATAACCGAGAACAGGGTTTTATTAGTATCGCACGCATTTTGTATGTGCTTAGTGAAGTATTCTGTTTTTGTTTCTATGATGTCTTTTTTATGCCTTGCAAGTTTAGCTTTATTGCTGATATGCTCCTCTACCTCATAGTTTTTTCTCCATCTTTATTCCTGTCTACGACATTCCTGTCTTGATAGTCTCAGATTCTCATTATACCAGGGTTTGGGACACCTTTCTTTTTACTGTTACTGACATATCTGTAGGCGCAAAATTGGCGCATTGCTGGAGTGTGTCTGAAAACCAGACGCAACTCCAGCAATGTGTCTTTTCACATGGGGCAAGTCCCATGTGACAAGCCCTGCATCACTGAAGCAGGCGTAAGGATTTGACGTAGTGACGCCCTAGAAGTGGTGCAGTGAAATCACATAGATTTTGCTGCATCACTTCTATGTGGCTTTGGTGCGACGGAGAGCCCACCCTGCATAAATTACACCTGTCGCAGGTATAATGAAGTGCAAGGGTTCACAAAGTGACATATCTGCCTAGATGCATCACTTTGCAAATATGGCGCAGTGTCACAAAAAGTGATGCAATGGCGGCATAAGGGTCTCATAAATAAGGCCCTACATGATTTTCCCAGAATTACAGGATGTTGAGCCGACGACGAGGTTCGAAGCTGGTTCCCCAGCTCCAAAGTCAGCAGCTCTGGCCATTAGGCCATACCCTCTGTCCCATTCTTTCATTTAAGCTTGTATTGCTTATTAATTTCAGCCCTGTGTTCCCTGTTATATACACTAATAACTTACCGTTGCGTAAGTGCTAAAGAATACTGTTCAGTAAATAAATAATAAATAAATACAAAAATAAGTAGATATACTAATACATTTCTAATCCCATTTGAGGATTCAGACATTAAACTCAATTTTGCATATATTTTTAACAAGTACACACCTTTCCACACTATTTTATCTTAAGAGTTCAAGTAGCCATTTTAGATGTTTCTCTGGTGCATGATTGTACGTTGTTCAGGCGAACATGTTTGCGCATGCCTTATGCCTCATTGCAGAAAGAACACCTGTGGTATGAGGCCCTATCTAGTGACATACAAAGAGAAATCCTGCTCAGACATATTGGGTTAATACTTAATACATTCAATGTAACGTGTTATTTTCAGTACTAAAAGATGCATTGTTGTACACAGTTTGCCCCCTTTAAAAATGTAGAGCAAAAAAATCCTGACCACCCAATAGATCCTGAGAAATATGATTGGTGATAAGCAATTATGTTGATAATTGCTAAGTGCTCAGCAGTAGCATCTGATGATGTACATGCCTCTTTCAAGTCTAGCATTTCCTTCTCTTCTTTCACTTATCTGTTCCCTTTTCAGGGTGTCATTTTCTCTTTAAGTTGTATTATGCCACAGAGCATAACATGTTTACATACTTCTCAGAAGGTCGACACAAGGACAGCGCCAGCACGGTCAAAGCAACAAAAATGCTTTGTACAAACTCATACCTGACCCACATGTACTAGAAGAGGTGAATACATTTGCAGCACTTGCTTTGCATCAGGAATGTGTTGTTCATATTTTGTTTTTAAAAGGCACTTGAACCTTTCACATAATGAAATGGTACGTCGAGCAGCTTAGAGGTAGCAGGTGAGTTACAGAAGAGACGGCGGCTGCCTTTGCTCAACAATCTCACACAATGGGACAGATATTTACAATCCCTTACTACCACCAGAGGATCACTTTTTTTTGGGACACTGTGGTGGCACAGCGCCATTTTCCATATTAACAAGGTGGCACTATCCCACTTTGCGAGGCTTAACGCTACCTTGTAAATATGCCCGTTTCCGCCGCAGTTCTCTGCTGCAAAGGGTCGTGCAATGGGTGTTGCTACTTGCTGTGGGCACTCCACCCCCAACACCCATTGCCTTTTGACGCTGCCCCAGATTTACAAGGCTAAGGCAGCGCAAAACAATTAATGCCATGGAATACCATGCAGAAGAATGGCGCATCAAGGAGAAATGATTAATTTCTCCTTGTTTTTTGATCTTTCAATGTGTGCTGCATTCTGCAGCACACATAGAAGGTGCAAATCGCCATTATTGATTGCTAATGTGCAGAAAGGTTTCCCTGCCTGCACAGAAACAATTGTCCCTGCAGCGCAGGCACCCTTGCAATATGGCGGCAGGGTACCTGCGCTGGCGCTAGGGAGTATATTTTGCCCCAGCACTAGGGGAAACACAGAGGTGCGCTGTATTCTTGTGAACCCTGTGTTATGAAAATACCAGAGCTCTGCACTGCCAAATTTGGCACAGCTCCGCACTCCGACATTTTATTGTAAATATGCCCCAGTGTGTCAGTGGGTAAGCAATGTTCGGGATTCCAAATCTGAGAACTTAATCAGAAGACCACACCTCTTCACCGTAGATGCTCAGATAAAAGACAGCATTGCACTATGGGTGATTAAACACATATTTCGATCAATTTGTACCAAAGAAAACCACTTCCACGCCAATTGACAAAGGTGTTGAGCTAACATTGTAAACAAAAAAAAGAATTAAAACGATTTTAAACAACTGAGCTAACAAAAATCCGAAGAGCATAATTCTTTAATGTACATTCCGTTTTTTCTCATTTCTAAAGGACACATTTCGTAATGGCTGCAGCATGGATAAATGTGTAATTTGAAAATTCGTTTGTGAAACTTTGTGTCAAAGGAAGACAAGAGGACGTAGTTCACGCATATAAAGTATTGCAACCTAGTCATATGTCAGCCATTTTGGGACTAGTTCAAGGCACCGCTGACTCTATCTGTACCTGCCTGCTGAAACCTAGGCCAACGATCTCACTCCAATTTTACACTTTTCCTGTCGTTTTTTGAACTTGCTTACTTCTGTCCTGGGGCGGCTGGTACTATGTTTTAGTGTTTTAGCTTTAGATTTCATTTTCTATTCTTGTTTTTAATGTTTTTTGTCATTATCTTCCCCAAGTCATCATGGCATATGTAGAAAGTGTTTCCTGGCGCCTCAGCTGCCGAACAGACGTTACCTCGCAGCAGCAGTTTTGTGTAGGAAGAGGTGACGGTTGGAATTCCTTTATAAGTGCTTTGGCACCTCCCACGCATGCTGGGGTTGTGCACTGCAAGGGCTACTGGGTAGCATAAAGGAAAGTCCACTGGGGGCAAACTCTGCCCCCAGTGGGCCCGGCAAATGCAGAAGCACCACTGAACTCACGTTGAATCAATGAATGTCCCATTGAGGTGGCAACAATTTTAGAAGGCCCCTATACACACCTGTACTGCCTACCCTCTATTCATTCAAAACATGTTTCTGTTAGAAATAAGTATTCCATCCAAGGAAGACAGGAGTCGGTAGAAGAAAGCACGACGTGAAGTTTAATAGCACGTCTATCCTCAACAAGTTACAAGTCAAGAATGCCCCAACCCTTCCACATGTCGCATGCCCAACCTTCCACTCTTTTCAAAGCAATACATTCTCCATATGACATGAGCTAGTCACGAGCTGCAGCAAAGAGCCACGCTCATGACAGCTCACATCATCTTACATTGTTCCAAACACACCTTCCCCCCTTGAAAAAGAAAGATAGAGAAAAAACAAAAAAAAACACATAAACGTAAGCATAATATCCCAAACTAATTACACAATTAACCCATGACAAAATCCTTGTACTTTTCAGGAAGACGATGGGAGCGTACCATCCTAGAATTACTCGGATTACAAGCAGGAAAAGACGCTTCCTCATGGCCGTTATCATGTCCAAAATCAAGAAATACATTGCTACTATAATCTTCTTGAGCACTAGGAACTCCCTTAAACAAAGAAACCCTGTTTAGATTCCACATAGAACCACCATCAATTCTGATAGCTTTCTTGAACGTCTCAATTACTTTTCTTGGACTTGACCATACAGGACAACCTTTACCAACACCTTCCTTTTTTGCGAATCAAATCTCCCACTTTAATCACGCGTTTAGTTGGTGGGCCTATTTTTTTTTCCATATCATGTTTCATTTTATTTTTGTATAATTCAACTCTCTGTTGGACAGCTTCATAATCCACACTGAAAAAATCATTGGATTCATTCATGCCTTTCTTCATCCACCAGGGAGTTAATTTAGTACTAGGTTTGCGCCCTCTTAGAAGTTCAAAAGGACTAACCAAAGTGACTGAATTGGGAGAAGTTCTATATGCCAATAACATAGAATGTAGTGCATTACGCCAATTTAAACCACTCTTAACAGATAATTGAATAGCCTCTTTAACAACACGGTTAAACCTCTCAACCTGACGATTTGCCTCTGGATGGAAAACAGAAATCCTCTTGTGAATGATTCCACACTTAACAAGAAAATCCTTCATTTCTTTGCTAACAAATTGGGGTCCATTGTCAGTTACAATTTCTTGCGGAATTCCTTCTCTACAAAATATCTCATCTAAGAACTCAATAACACTATGAGAAGTGACTTCCTTGACCATCTTGACCTCAGGCCATTTTGAGTAATAATCAATAAGCACTAATCCAAACGATTCATGTTTGGGTAAAATGTTAAACGGACCAATGATGTCCAAACCAAGTTTACGCCAAGGACCAATCGGAAATTCAACAGGGTGAGGTTCCGGGCGTAGAGCAACAGCAGATTTGTCACTGTCCGAACACTGAACACATGAACGAACAAAATGGTCAACATGACTATCAATGCCTGGCCACCAAAATGATTCCTTGACACGCCTCCTGGTAAAAGATTTTCCCAAATGCCCCTCATGAGCAATTCCAAGAATTGTGTTTCTAAGGGAAAAAGGCGGAATAAACTTATCACGCCTCAAAATTAAGCCATTTTCGACAGCAAGTTCATCCTGAACCTTAAAGAAACCCATCATGTCTCCAGATAATCTCCTCTGTTCTGGCCAACCTTGCAGTAAATACTTCTTGACATTAAGTAACTCTATATCCTTTTCCATTTCGGTCAACCAAACATCTTCCTGTAAGGAAGATTGTTGACCCAACACTGAATTAACGTCACCCATGGTGAAAGCTACTTCACATTCCTCATCCCTGCTCTTGTCTGGATATTCTGTATGAGAGATCAACCTAGACATACAATCAGCATGTACATTAGCTTTGCCTTGAACATATTCAATCTGAAATTGAAAGGACTGTAATCTGGAAGCGAGTCTAGCAAGACGTGCGGACATGGTTCGCCCCCCACCAGGTGACATTAAAAAAACAAGAGGTTTATGGTCAGTTTTAATGACAAATTTCGTACCCCACAAAAAGGTTCTAAAATGTTCAGCTCCCCAAACGCAGGCCAACAACTCTCTCTCAATGATAGAATAGTGTTTTTCAGCATCTCTCAAAGCTCTAGAAGCATAGGCTACAATCCACTCTCTTCCATTGTCTCTCTGTAAAAGAACACCACCTAACCCAGTGCTACTAGCATCTACCATAATGATGCACTTTTTCCCACAAATAAAGGGCTTAAGACACGGGGCATTCACTATGAACTCCCAAATGCTTTAGACATCTCTGCAGTTCACACAAATTTAGCATTTTTCTTTAATAGACCTCTGAAAAGACTCTTCTTTAGAAGCAAAATTCGGTGTGAATTTTACGTAAAATTCAATAAGACCCAAAAAGGCTACGAGTTGTTCCTTGGAAGTAGGTATGGGAGCATTCATAATACTTTCAACGTGATTTTGTTTAGGTTTGATCCCCATTCCACTAATAGTGTGCCCTAAATATTCTACCTCTTTTTTTTTATCTTGCATTTATCAAGACGTAGAGTAAGACCTTTCTTTGATAAAGCAGCAATAACACCTTCTAGATTGGAATCATGTTCTTCGTTATTTTTGCCATAAACAAGAATGTCATCTTGAAATGCAATAGCGCCCCTCAGTCCTTCTAAAGTGTCTCTCATGAGTCTTTGAAAAACTGAGGCAGCACTAGCAAGACCAAAAGGCATACGACAATACCTGTACAGTCCCTCAGGAGTGATAAATGCAGTGATGTTTTTTGATTCCTCAGCAAGAACAACTTGGTGGTAGGCACTAGCCAAATCAATACAAGAAAATACCTGAGCACCAGCCAATGTGGAAACCATCTCATGTAGATTGGGTAAAGGGTGGGCATCTACCCAAATCGCGATATTCACACTGCGAAGGTCCACACATAACCTAAGTTCACCTGAAGGTTTAATGGAAATCACAATGGGAGAAACCCAAGGTGATGATTCTATGGGTTCAATGATATTATTTTGGCATCATTCTTTTAGTATGTCCTTCAATTTGTTTCTGTAAGTGAGGGGAACATTCCTCACTTTGTGACGAATAGGCACAACATTGTCGTGTAGTTTTATTACATGTTCAAACCCTTTGTACCTTCCTAATTTCCCACTAAAGACATCGGTAAACAAACCCTTTAATTTATTGACAATTTGAGAATTGTCATTGTGGGCAGTATTACACGATCCAACAACATAAACAGGAGGATCAGCTCTAGGGTCAATTTTAATTCCTAATTCTTGTTGGTGAGGCCACCCTAATAGTGATAATCCCGACCTTGCCACATATATTTTCCCAAAAGTATGACGACCAGAAAACACTATATTAGCACAAAAATAACCCATAAGATCGATTTTGTGTCCTGTGTAACCTCCAGGAGAAACATCTGGTGGAAAAAGGATTTTCGTAGACCAATTTTCATTAAAAACGCTTAACGAAATAATGGTGTACCAGGCACATGAATCTACCAGGAATTCAAGGTTAACATCATCTACAGTGATAAAACATGATGGGAATTTAGAGCACTCTCCACTATCACACACATTAATGACAGTATTGACCTCGTATTCATTGTCATCACCTAAGTTATAACTATCATCATGAATATAGTTCACTTTTTTAGGTATTGATTTACAGAATTTCCCAAAATGACCCTTTTTATTGCATTTTGAGCATGTTCTCCCGATAGCAGGACAGTTTTTGAAATCCGCTAAATGTCCGTCACTTCCACATCTATAGCAAAGTAGTTGCTGATGATTTTTTTTCTCCGTATTTTGTAAATCTGGGTTTATTATCGGTTTTTGAAGAGTTATCGTTTTTCTGTGGAAAGTATTTTCTTTGCTTGTCAGCATCTTTAGAAACATTGAAAACATCGTTTTTGTCATTTCCTCTAACTTCTTTTACGAACTTTTCAGAATGTTCAATTGATTTGGCAATGTCAATGGCATTGTTTAAAGACACGTCTGACGTAGTCCACAGGCGTTCTTGAACCTTTTTATTGTTTGTCCTCATCAATATTTGATCTCTAAGAACTTGCTCATAGGATATATGCTCAAAATCACATGTAACAGCTAAAGATCTGAGAGCTGATACGAAATCTTCAACAGGTTCATCAGGTCGTTGTTTACGTGAGTAAAATATAAACCTTTCCATTAGAATGTTTTTCTTTTTTCCATACCGCAGGTTGAGTTGTGAAGAAGCATAGTTATATACATCAATATTTCCAGGATTGACTAAGGCAGGTAGAGTTTTAAATTCTTTCAGGGCGATTCCGCCCAAACAATGCTTTAGAAGGGAAAGTTTCCTCTTGGGTTCGCATTCCTCACCCTCCAAAACTTCTACATATGCTAAAAAAACAGGTTCCCAAATTTCCCAAGGCATGGGAGGATCACCAGGAGAAGATAAAAATGATGGAGGAGGAACAATGCCTGACATGGTGAAACACACAATGAAATGGTATTGATATCATCAAATATTCAGAAGAAAAAAAAATAAAAATAATAATAATAATTGTGCTTATATGAATTATTAGGCTAAAGTTAGACACAATGCGCAGAAGAAAATGTTACCGCAGTAATTTCCCTCATTAAAACGATCCGCATTGACAGCTTCTCGTTGAATCACGGTGATCCGGGATTGTTGCTAGGATACCGTGGAACAAAGTGGAGTTTCCGGCTTCTTCGTGTTGTGTGACGCGTCGCGCTAACGTCAGCGTGCGTCTGACGTGCGTTAGGGTGCGTCTGATGCTTTGCGAGTTATGAACTCATCCAGAGTTCCAACCGTGACAAAAGTTCCTCAATTCGGCTGGAGCCCCTGAGATCCTTGCGATAATGCCACAACTCCAGTACAATAGTAAGTTTCTTTCTCCCTCGTTGAGAAGTAGTTCAAATGAGCGTGTAAAAATAACGCTGTAACAATAAATCTTCTTCCGCATTTCGGATGGATACTTCCCAAAAAAAAAAAAAAGTAATTAAGTTGGTTCGATTATAAGCGAATCCCGCTCGTCGCCAGTGTTAGAAATAAGTATTCCATCCAAGGAAGACAGGAGTCGGTAGAAGAAAGCACGACGTGAAGTTTAATAGCACGTCTATCCTCAACAAGTTACAAGTCAAGAATGCCCCAACCCTTCCACATGTCGCATGCACAACCTTCCACTCTTTTCAAAGCAATACATTCTCCATATGACACGAGCTAGTCACGAGCTGCAGCAAAGAGCCACGCTCATGACAGCTCGCGTCATCTTACATTGTTCCCAACAGTTTCCGTGCCAGAAATGGTTTATATAGAACCGTGTTTATCCACTGCAGCATGCAGTGTTTTTGAATTGCAAACAGTTCAGAGGCCCAATAGGATGTTTTTCATCCTCAAACTAACAGGGAAAAACAAAAATAAGAATGAGACATCACTTCCACATTCTACTAAAGCTTGAACATAAATGTCTAAAACGGGTGTTTCAAACGTTTGATATCAATGTTTTATAGTTATGTTTAGTTGAATGTGCTTTTAGTGCTTCATTACAACCAAAGGGAGCCTCAAAGCTCTCTTAAAGAGAGAGGACAAATGGAAAAGGATACCTTTAGCACACTGAACATGAGCAGTGTGAAATGATTTCTAAATCTGATTCGGCTCCTTCTTCCTTTCACCCTAAACCCCCCCTTTCCCCATTCCCTCATCTTTCTCCTGCCCCACATGATGGATACCAGCACACTACCCAATCAATGCGCCCTGCCTGTTTTTTGGTGTGATATTTCTTGCTGTCATATCCTGAAAATCATAATGTAATGCACTATTTTATTGACAGGGGTAGGCGTATCTTTGAAAAACCAAGGGGCAGATTTACAAGCCCCTTGCGCCACTTTTGCATCACTTTTCCCATGTTAAAAATGACGCAAAAGTGTCGCATGGGGCTTGTAAATCTGCGCCCAATTTCTTAAGTTTTTAGGCAGTGCCTGTAGTATGCCAGGAATTGAAAAAAAATGTAGGTGGGTTCTACGCTGAAAGGAGAACCATTTTGGAAATGAAATTCAGCCTTCATTGGAAGGCTTTGCATATTTCTACAGAACATATGTTAAAATATACATACCTATTTCACTGTGACAATCACTATCCGATATGTATACAGTGGTGGCAAGCTAGAACGATGCTGACTATGGCGCAATAGTCATAATTCTTGACAACAAGCTTGCTCTGGCACAATGGTGGTAATATTGTGACCAGCCTTTTTGAGAGTGCAAAGACCCAAATTATTTTGGAACACATTAAACTCTAGGTATGCTAAGAGAAGAGACAGTACAAATTAACATATGTAAATGGTATGTTGATATACATGCCTAGCTGTCCTCTCCAAAACCCAAGGTAAATGTCTTTGCCATTGCCCAGGATTTGGGGAGAGGGTTGAACAGCACAACACCTATTGCATTTGTAAATGCTTTTTGTGAATATTGGTATCACAGTACTCAATGCAGAGATGCTTCTCTAGCTTTTGGAAATAAAGTTAATTCGCAATCCAAGCATCCAGCACAAGACCTTTACCTAGCAGTTTATAAGTAGACATTTTCGCGACTAAGGAACGGATCCCAAACGCTGGCTTCTGGCAACCCTCCTTCAAACAAGTGCCCAATTGATCTGTTTGTCCCCTCAGGTCAGCACTGTCTCTGCTCAGGTAAAGAAACGTTTGGGTGATGACTGATAAATGTAGCATCTTATTAACAGATAGTTACTAGTTATTGCCACTTAGTGGTGACTTCAGAGGGGAGGGCAGTGCAATCTATTTCTAATTGTTAGAAATTGAGTTTCTGGTTGCCAAAGGTATGATCCCTGTCCAAGCAGGAACCACAATCCTAATCAGGTTAAATCATATACACACCCTAAATTAACCTGAGCTCAACTTCTGGTAGCTTGGCATAGAGCAGTCAGGCTTAACTTAAGAGGCAATGTGTAAAGCATTTGTGCAACACTTCAAACAGTAAAACAGTGAAAACACCACATAAAAAGATACCACACCACGTTACAAAAATTGAGTTTAATGTATTGAACAAAACAAAAACAAAATGAAAAATAATCCAATAAGCAAAACAGGAGTTATGAATTTGTAGAGAATAAACTGAAAAGTAGTTCTTAAAAGCAGAAAGTGCCAACCAGAGCTAACTGGTGTCACTAGCCAAGGACAAATCCAAAAGTTCATACAGACCACAATAGAGCATGGGCCAGATACATGGACCAGCCTTGGCATGCTGAAACAGTCCCTTGGTTGGCGGGTGTGTCGAGGTTGAGACGAGGTGTGAGGAGCAAAGGAGGCGATGAGTCGATCCTTCGGATGTAGGCAATCTGTCTGATCCGAGCCTCACAAAGTCAGAAATGCATCAGGAATGAGGCGATGCGCCCCATCAGCAATGCAATGTCCTCGATACTTGCAGTAGTGGCGATGCCTTAGCGTCAATGGAGATACAGTGTCTTCGATTCTCGCAGCATCGGCAATACATTGGCGTTGATTGAGATGTGCCGGTTCCAAACAGTGCAACAGCGTCGATGCACGGATTTTGACAGTTGCAGCACTTTATAAGTGCTTCCAAGGTCACAAGACTGGCTAGCACCACTTGGCAGGGAAAGGCTCTCAGATGGCAGATTCCGGGTGCTGAAGGCATCAGGGTTGGAAATCTCTGGTGTCCCAAAGACTTCAAATAGGAGGCTGGAAGTGCATGCTGGGAGATGAAGTCCCAACCCAGCACTTGCCCCAACAACAACTAGCTTCCTTTAATATTAATGAATAATTTTCAATTCATTATTACTTAATTGACATCCCAGCCCAGACCCCTACAAACCGGGCATCTGACAACTATAATATAAATTAAAATAATTAAATATTCAATCATTTAAATATTTCAAATCCAATTAAATATTAATTTACAAATAATATTTCATAATAAATTAATTATTAATTATAATACTTCACATCCAATACCCAACAAACCGAGCATCTTGTGACTAATATAGTAGTACAATACATTTGTATTCCATATGTTACATAACTAAAAAATAATTAATTAATAAAAAAGTATTAATAAATTATTAATTGATTATTACTGAACTTTCCACACTAAACCCCTACAAACCTAGCAGCTCACAACTGAAGTATAAGTAAAATAAATAGGTTTTCCATAAATTGCACAATTAAGATCAATTAAATAAATAATTTAAAATGATTTGGTATTCATTCATTAATTAATTCACTTCCCACCCTGAAACCCTACAAACCTAAGGATATTGATGTAGGCTCCCTTGATATTTGCTAGTCAAGCTACATAAAGTAATATAAACATACAAATTAAATCCAAATTTCACAGTAGTAAGAATCGCAGAGGTGAAACATATGCAATATGATTCTAAATATTATAAGTATAAGATATATGTATTTATACATGTGCAACTATGATTGGAATTTAGGCTTCACACTATCCTTATTCTAGGAGAAATTAATTTTGTAAAATGCGATGAGGTACATCTCCTCTGTGCCTTTCAATAATGTATTTGCACCATATATCACGTATTGCTCTTGGTTAATGTTGTACACTATACAATCACTATTGATGGACCTCTTTCAAAATGGCGCCATCTGTGGCTACAACAAATTGTCCTTTGTCATATCTACTCATGTATATATAAACTTGACCTGCCATTCATGTTATGTTATCAAGGTTGTTTTTAGGCTGAAATGCGTCAAGGGGAGATTTCAAATGAATCAGTTGGCACCGTTCTATCCTGTGGGGGGAAAGCATCTACTCAGTCGCCATTTTCTGGCTATTGTTTACCTTAGTTGCCACTCTAGTGTGCTGCTTATTCGCAGTGCATTACCACAACAGCATACTTAAACGGCACAGTGGCACAGATATGCGCAGCGGGCATCCCTCCTGCGTACCGAAGGCGCACCTAAGTCAATCCCGTCTGCGGCCAGAATCGGACCAGAGGCAGGGAGGTTGCCTGTGATAACCCAGGTAGGCTTATTTACTCCACTGTACAGTGAGGTTTCCGGTCCATTTGAGAGGGTCTTGGGTGGGGGGTTGGAGAGTGATCAGTTGAGTGAGGTGGGAAGACAACTACAAAAGATAATGTTGTAATACATGTAAGAGGGTACAACCACTCTCACAAATAACAGAAGTAGAAATAAGGGAGGTATTAAAGGATATTAGTGAGGCAAGCACTAGCTCTCAGGAACCCACAACAAAAATCCTTAAAGATATGCTGCCTAAAGGTCCCGAACACATCAAAGAGCAACACTCACCTGTATCCACTTTAAAACGTTTAACAGCATGAACTCAAAAGCCACTAGCAATACTTCTCCTGCCCCTAGAAGATACCAAGACATAGAAACACTTGAACATTTAACAATGACACCTTATGAGGAATCTTTAGTTTTACATGACAACCTAAACAATGAGAAAAAAATCCTAATATTCTCTACAGCAAATAACTTACGTAACTAAGCCATTGTCAAACCTGGATGATGAATGAGACCTTCAAAATGTGTCCCAAGACATTCACTCGGATGTGCATCATACATGATGACTATCAAAACATAAATACCCCTCTTTTATATGCCCTACTACCAAATAAATAAAGTAGCACTTACTACGACCTCTTAAACCACATTAAACATTACCCTTAAAAATAATCATAAACTTTGAAAAAAGGCATGATTCAAACCATTTTGTATGGTAGAATAAGATACCGAGACTGGCACTTAGCACTTTAAGTTACCCTGTTGCAGAAGGAGGGCTGTCCCTTTCAAATATTAGGAACTATTATCATGCGACTTTTGCACATTTGAGCTTCAGATTTTTCTTTTTGGACCCTCAGGAGGCAGACAACTTCTTTATGAAAAAGATCTTAAAGGACTATAATATTGTTGACCCCACAAGAATAACTAAGTACCCTATGAAAGTGCGTTATAAGACTCTCCAATGGGTACTTAAGCAAAAATCTCAATTTTTTAATTTTATAGTATTCCAAGATTTAACAGCTCAACTAGGCTGTCCCATTTTTACATGGGGGAAAGATGTTTTTTAGAGACTAGTATTCTTAAAAAATGGGAAGAAAATGGGTATATACGGATTCTGGATTTTATTATAGGCAAATGTTGGAAGACATGGCCAGAGATTGAAATGGGGCTCTTACACTCTAAAACAATCCTAAAATGGAAATGTATTAGAAAAAAACCCTTGTTGGAAAAATTCAATATAAAAAATATATCCACTAGAGTAAGTATCAGTGAAGCCTTTGATTCCCCGACGCAACAGAGGATCAGTGCCTGGGTTAAATTCTTTGACAAAAACAAGCCTCTCTTGCTATATGAAAAAATCTGTGATAGATGGTGGAAAAGGGAAGGGATGCAGGTCTAAAAATCAACCTGGAACAGAATTAACAAACTTAATGCATTGACACTCCGAAGCGCAAATTTCAAGCGTGTGCAATTCTATTCAAAATGGTTGATCTATAGGACCCCTTCTTTTCTTCACAAGATATACCCTCAAATTGAGGGCAGGTGTTTCTGCTGCACAAAAGAGGGTGGTGGCACCTGGTCACATATTATTTGGGAATGTCCGAAAATCAGTAGTTTGTGGGAAGGAATTGAAATGTATCTTAGATCTACCTTAGACCCTTCCATTTCTATTGATGCATCTATTGCAGTTCTGGGTTGCTCCTCCGATATTACTACACAAGAAGAATGCCTATACATTGGAGCATTGGTAGCAAGATCCCTAATTCTACAATGCTGGCGATTCGATAGGATACCTTCTTTTCAAGCATGGAGAGCGAAATTTAGCAAAATCAAAGAATTGGAAAAGAAATATGCAATAAGATCTGGCTCAATAAAAAAGTATGAGATACGCTGGAGTTTACTAGGGTTTTAGGTCAGAGAAAGGGAAAACTGCCTTTTTTTCTGAATGTTTATTATCATTAAGGCGAAGGCGAAGTGGCAATTCGAATAGCTAAGCCTAGTCCGCGAGGTCAGCTCCCCAACATACTCTTACCCTATCGTACGTTCTCAGGCACTTTATATATCCTTTATCTTATACTTTATGCCTGCCCCCTTCCTTTTTGGTTGCAATAGGCTATTGAAAGAACGTTGGGCTATGTTCATTCCTAATATTTAGCACTCTTCACTTCATCCAATTGTGATCTGTAATTGTTTTTTATGACTGCCCCGTCTCTTCTCTGCAACAGGGCGATGGGAAAGAGTGTTGGGTTATGTTTACGCCTAAATGTTTAAATGTTTAGCACTTGGCACTTTATACGGTATCTATTTTCTGCAACAGGGCGATGTGAAAGATTGATGAGATATGTTTACTTCTAAATGTTCAGCACTCTGCACTTTATACAGTATTTATTTATGATATGCAATGCTGTATTTTTTCTCTGTATGTTGTCTACTGGTAAAGCAACTCGAATATTCTGATTATTTCGCAATTTGCACTTTACTTGACAATTCTGTAGTTTTGTAATTTGCATGAACTCTCAATAAAAATATATATATTTTTTTAAATGATTCAAACCATTTTAAAAGAATTACCACCACATAGCCATATAAGGCTTTTACTATCATTTCAATCAAAGCACATATGGAGACACCTCCAACAATCTCCACTTAGGCCCATAATTATGACCCGGTTTGCATTGCTTTTGCACCACGCAAACCTAAAGTCATATTTTTATAGCCACGCAAATCCACTTTGCATGGCTTTGAATGGCTTCAGAAATATGGAGTAATGCAATGTAGTGCAAATCTCTGAGTTGCAGCACTCTGCCAAGGGAGATGTTCCAGGGGCTCTGTGTGGGTGTTACCACACAATTCCCGTGGTTTTTTGACACATTCCCACAATTACCAAACCTGCAGCACAAAAAAAAGAGGAAAACGCCTTGCAGGGTTTTTTAACAGGAAGGTGCCCCTTCCTTCACAAAAACATCCTGCCGGCAACACAGGCACCCTTGCACCATGGTGCAAGGCTGCCTGCATTGGTGCTAGACTACCTAAAGGGTGCCAGTTCGAAGGGAAAGGACAGGAATGCACCGTATTGGATAAATAGTGCACATTCCTGCCCTTTGCCTCTGACGCAGGGCCGCACAGCAAGGTAAATTGCTGAGCTGCCCTGCGCCACAAGATTCGTAAATATGGCCCTAAGTGTAGAATATTCTACAAACATACTGTTTGCCTTTGAATTAACATTAATGATAGCAATAGCCTATTTTCATGTCACATAGGAAGATAACCACTACAATTTACCAATAGAAAGCCCTTTGTAACAACAAAATTAAGACAAACCAAGCCACCAAATGGATTATTTCCGAGAAACTTGGCTTGGCAGACTGCATCGCTCCAGACACAGACGCCAACCCAAATTCCAAATACCATGGTGGAATGTCTATAACAGAACCTTGGCACAGGAAGCCAAAACAAACAACTGAGGGGCCCATTATGATGTTGGGTGGATCAAGCTGTCTGTGGTGGTCAGTCCGACAGTCAGACTCATCGGTCTGACCTCCACATTATATTGCAGTCGTTCAGACCGCTGCAACCTAGGGGAAAGACAGACACCTCCAACAGGATCAGAGATCCCGTCGGGGCATCGGTCAGACAAATAATCCCCAAATGTCAGTGGTGTCTAATCAGGCAACGCCATCGGGATTATGATGTCCGCTTCTGACAGCCTTTCCATGTCGGCCTGTCTGACATGGAAAAGCTGTTGGAAAGTGACTTTGGTTTCTCCTGTCAGGGCCCCGTCCCCCCATAGTCTCCGCTACGAGGCCTGGGGGGCACCTGTGGTGTCCCCAAGCATCCATTCACCATGTTGCAGGCACTACATGCTGCCTGTCACACGGTGCATGGATGTTTTAAAAGTGTAATTTTTTCTATTGTGGCTTTTGGCTGCAGCCTGCAGCACAAGCCGCAATAGAAAAAATACACTTTCCGACCGCCATGAAGGTGGTTGCATTGTAATAATGGAAGCAGTACCGCCGACTCCTTGTCAGGCAGTCCCATTTCCGCTACGATGTCGTTCAGACACCCGTCCCACCAACATTGTAATGGGCCCCATAGTGGAAGGCTGGCACAATGCCTTCTAATCCACAGTCTGCAGAACCCAACCTGCACTCTATAAATGTATGGAAGCATAAAAAAAGAGCAAAACTACCAACGACTACAAATGGAGCAATCTGTTAGCCAAATTGCCCAAAAACGTAGCAAACAAACTAAAATAATGTAGAACATGCTTCAACTTAAAGTCAAGCTCTTAAATAGCAAAGGAGTAGATTACTTAGAAATTATAGTCCAAAGCATATTATAAAATTAGTATTATCCTACTGAAGTCCGAAAACACTGTCACAAAATCTAAACCAACATGACAAATCACTTTTGTACAAGTTATAAATATAATATTTGTTACATCAGCCTAAAAAATAAATATAATTCAAATGTTAATGAAGATTGAGATAACAAAATGATATCTAATGTATTTAAACAAAAGATATAACCGTCACCAACCAAGAAACTAAAAAACAAACTCAATCCATCACATAAATTGGTTATAAAACATTCACCATATAATTCCAAACAACAATCACCTAATATTTACAGAAACAAGAAAATATCACACTTTCCAGCCAAAAGAAATTAAATAACTAAAAGGTACTATTCTGTTGCTGCATCTCTTCCTCTGCATTCACATAGTCAAAAATAGTAATCCACCAAAAATAGGAAACATCTTGACCAAAAAGCCCCAAAAAATAAATAAATAAAACAAATCCAACTAAGATCCCTCTAACCAATCCAAAGTATCTAGGAACCATAAAAGGCCAAAAATGTTTTTAAAATGCTCCTTGTAACACAAAAGGTGAAATCAAAGTAAACAAGCATTGGTTAATTATTAACCAAAATTGATTTACTTTAAAAAAAAAACGAAAACTCCCAATGCCCAAGGAAACGTTTGTAGACAAAAACCTTTAAGGTGAAAACAAACACCCGCAAAAAACATTACATTGCAAAAAATGCATATTTTTTAAATACATTTCCTTTATTGAGATTTTCAGAATTGCTGTTACAGCAAAAAACATTACATCAATGACACAAGAGAGCCTAAGGGCACAATACATTCATATTACCTGCATATGTTGTCTCCACGAAGGGTGAGGAAGGATCCATTCACATCTTATGCCCACATACCCACTGTCTGCACTACACCTCTATGTGAACAATAACAGAGTTTTATTGTCTCACAAATGAAGTGAGGCCAAAATTGCCCAAACCTTAAAATCGGCGAAAAAAAACCCTGGTTAACTAAGCAGCATTTTTTAGGTCGATCACTTATGTTTGACACCTGGGAATGTGGACAGGGCCTACCCCCCTTTGATCATTCTCACTCCATTGATCATCATCAGGGACAGAACCCACTGCAGTGGTCGTGGATCAGGCTTGTGGGGCTGTGGCTATGCCTCCCCTTTTGCTCTAGTACCCACTCCCCCCATGGTTGGGGGTATATCAGGCTGTGTTTCGTTGTGGGTATCCGCCAAGTCAAAGTCCACAGGAATAGGCAGAGAATCAGGGACCTGTAGTCAGTATCCCACATAACCACTTCATGTTGCCCCATATTTCCGGGTCTTGCACTGAATGCTTGTCAGTGCGGACCAACTTCAATCACTATTTTTCCGCCACGCCCCATTCCATCATGTCACCCAACCATTTATTTACTCTTAGCGGCCGAGGCTGCCTCAGGGCGAATAACAAGTACCAGCCCCAAGAGGGCACATTTATGTTGCATTTTGGTCTCTAGTTTGGGGGCGGGAGAACTCAAGTAGACAGTGTTTAGCCGAGCAGTCCAAGTGTAACTACCTAGGACCCCAAAGCACCCACAACCCCCCTCCCAGAACTCCAGAAACCCACCGCACTCCCATGTCATATATATAAATGTCTAATGAAAATAACTCCTAGGCAATCTTAATATAATGAACCAAATTGTATCACAATAAAATATAGGGAAACATGAAAGAAATTCATAAAAATACTATAAGGATTAATAATTTATTTTTTCATTATTCATATTATGAAAAAAGATTCATGTAACACATTGCATTCGATTTTGTTAATAAATCAACAAATATAAAAACCAGCTCAACATAAAGTTAAAAAGTGGCAGCTTTTATATAAATGTCACCAGGACCACACCTCAAATGTTGCAGGCCTTTGACCTAGAGGTGCTGATTCGGTGTAACCTCTGTGGCATTAGACAAATGCAATGTAGATAATGACATTGCATGAGCTTAAAACGTGCATTACTGGCTATGTCCTTGACCTGTGCACATGCTCGCTTCCTTTCTCATCTGTAAGTGGTATGGTCAAATCCAGGATCCACCTATCCCTAATGCCCACCATGTCCCTATTCCACTTCAGTGCTCTTCATTCACATGAGATCAGTCCACTGGTGTTCTCTGAGTCCAGGAGTCACAAAGGTGTCTACAACTCTTCAGGTTCCTCAGGAAACTCTATCTAAATCTCCCAGACTATGCACAAGAACTTTGCATTCCCGAGTTGTATTCCAAACAACTCCTGCCCCTCAGCCATGGTAATGAAGGTGCCATTTTTGAAAGGATCCCCCGCCTTGGTACAGCCACCCCAGGACCACTGCGCCAAGCCCATCACTTTCTGCATCTGTTGAAGAGGCCGGAGCCATTCAAGAGGGGGTAGCTTGGCGTAAAGTGCCCTACAAAGTACCCAGGTGATTTCTAATTCCTAGGCCTCCACGACTGGCTGGAAAATAAAGAGGCAGTCGCCCGGGACACACACTCCACATTAAGTACCTTGAGAGATGCGTGCTGTCCTTCCAACCTTCCAGCTATTTATTTTCCCCACTCATTCCGTCTATAAACCGCTGTGCTGCGTATTGCAGCAGGTCATCAATATAGTTTATTTGCAAGTCTGGGAGGCCAAACCCCCCCTTTTTCCAGGTCTAGTTCCAATACCTCCAATTTGAATCTGCTTCTCATGCCTGCCCATACAAGGGACACTCAGAGGCTATTTAGTTCAGTGAATGTGGCCCTCGGGATACTACAGAGTGAATTTTGCAGGTCATAGAGGCATCTGGGGAGCAGCACCATATTGCTCCGTGTCTCTTTATCCACCACTGACAGGGGCAGCCAATTCCAGAACCATACGGAGGTCCTCAGATTTTCAATTACATTGCCCATGTTCAAACAAAAGCGCTCTCCAAGAGAATGTGCAATCTGGATCCCCAGCTAATGGAAGGGATTTCGTTCCCATTGGATCTCCATCCTGGGCAGATCTGCTGGGCTCTGTCTTTCCAGACTCACCAATGGGAAGAGCAATGTGTTGTGTTTGTTAACTTGTAGCCCTTACACATCACCAAATTCTTCCATAATCTCCAGTAGGCTTGTTACAGAGTATTCAGGGTCCATGCCGTATATCAGTGAGTTGTCCACATAAAGTGAGACAACATAGATGCCCTCTCTCATTCAGCCATATACCTCCGCAACCTGATCTCCAAGGGCTCCAACACCAGCGCATGCATAAGCGCAACAGGGGGCAACCCTGTCTTGTGCCCCTTTTGATCTGCAGGTATTCAGAGACTACCATCCCGATGCGGACTCGTGCCACATGGCGTTTGTAAAGCAGTCTCACCCAAGACAGGAACAAAGGCCCTACTCCAATCTGGTGCAACACTTCTCAGAAATACTCTCGGTTCACTGTGTCAAAAGCTTTTTTGACATCTGACGCAACCAAAGTCACCTCCAAGGCAGTATTCGCCACTGAATGTGACACATGAGATAACCACCTGTAATCCATGTGGGTCCAATGGCCCAGCATGATGCTGAACTTGTCTTCATTTATAAGGTGTGTTACCACCCTGCACAGTATGGTAGTGAGCACTTTGGACAGTATCTTAGTGTCTGCTCCTAGTATCAACAGTGGCCTGAAGGAGCTTGGGTCTTGAGGGTCTTTATCTGGCTTTGGAGAATGACAATCTGTGCCTCCCTCATAAACTGAAGAAGGATCCTCTGTGGCCGCACCTTCCGGTGAGTCTCCAGCAGGTGAGTAACCAATAGGTCAGCATACATTTAGAGTCTGTCCGGATCTGGGGCACCCGGGCATGCATTGTGCTATATCTCGTAGCACCTCTTTTAACACCTTCACCTGATGTTCCTCCTCCAGTTCCCTACTCTTCTCTTCTGTAAGACGAGGGAGCACGATTCAGTCCAGGTACCCCCAGCAGCCACCAAATGTTCAAACAGTGGCTCGTCATACACCACCTGTAGATGCCACTGCAACATGAAATTAATACCCGCCTGAGTTCCCACCTTAGACTCATCCTTCTGATGTAATCAGTGGAGGAGTGTGCTCCCTTTTCAGTAACCAAACCAAGTATCACCCCGCCTTGTCTCCATCCCTGTGGAGATGTTGTCTGTACTGCCTCCTGACATGACAGTCCAGTCTGTCCTAAAACTCCCCCACCCTACTTTGTGCCACCAGCGATGTGGTCCTTTCTGCTTCCAGTTTATGTGTCATGTTTAAGTCTGGCCAGCTTTGGCTCCCCCTCTGCCAATTCTACCTCTCACCACTGACCTTGGAAAGGCATTTGTTCTGCATTACCACTTTCAGGGCATTCCATTCTGTCCCCCTCAGCGATCCCAAGTTCCAATTTGTGGCAAAATAACCAACTAATACTTTCCGTAGTCCCTGCCAAAACGTGGCATCCCCTTGTGCCTCGGGTGGAGGCACCATAGGGACGCTCATGTCCTGTCCCCATCTGTCCCACACTCCAACAACAACAGTGCATGGTCTGAGAGGAACCTCCCCAATAGCCGCACATTCTGCACATTGCCAGCCAATGCTCCGGTGACCAGAATCTGTTTAGGTGACTACAAGTATTGTGGGTCGGGGAGTAACATGTAAATTCCCTGTCAATGGGATGTATCTGACATCAGATGTGTTGCATATCACCCATGCCATGATCTCCTGCATTGTCGAGGTCATTATGGGTTTAGTATGCAATCTGGAGGGGGGGGGGGGGTCTGTCCATCTGTCCATCCAGGACACAACTGATGTGCCACACTATTGGGGCCCCCAGATATGGGATTAGTTACTGTTCTAACTGGGTAAAGAACCCTCCACCTTCTGTATTGGGTGTGTACACATTTAGGAGGCACACCACCATGCCATTCAGGAACCAATATATGAGTAGATATCGTCCCTCAATGTCTGCCCTAAACCCTCAGACCTTGAAAGGGAATTGGGGGCAATCCATATCAGCTCACCCCATGCATAGTTGGAGTATGTGGTGGAAAGCATTTGTCCCTTCCAGTTCTTGTGTAATGTCTGCTTTTCACCCCCCATCAAGTGCATCTCTTGCAACATTGCAATATGTATTACTTGCCTATGGATATAACTCTGAACTCTGTATCGTTTGACATAAGAGTTAAGGCAGCACACATTCCACGTAATAAATCTAATACATTCAGGCATGGTAACTGTGAATGTTTACCGTCCCACCCAGCCATCTCTCCCCCATCCCAGGACTCCTGGACCCCCTGACCATGTGACCCCAATTCCACCACAATAGTTGTGAGCACAATGCTGCTGCTACACTCGTTAACTTGATGAAAACACCCCCTCCCCAAGTTAACAAATGAAACAAACAACTTGTGTCTCCCAAAGCATTCCTGCAAGGATTCCACTCCGCCCCAGGTGACTACACTCCTGCACACTGAAGTGCCAGTACAGGCAGATGCCTAAAAATAAACTCTAGATCCAATACTCAGTGTATTATCATGGGGGCAGGGTCACACTGTGCCAGACACACCGGTAGCCGTCTCTGAGTTTTGATCGCCCTAGTTTTGCACACTCCCACACACTCTGCACATTACCCAATCCCCATAAACACGCTCACAACTCTAATAGCTGAGAAAGCAAATAAAACAAAAGAGAGAAAGTAAAATGGTGCCTATTGCGAATACACTCGCTCAAAGCATCCCACTCAAAAGTCACAACTATGGGGCTCAACCCGATCAACTCGGTACTTGCTGCACTGCAAAGCCGGGTAACAGTACGGAGGCTTGTGGAAACATCGTGAAAAGTCCCTTAGTGCGCCCAAGAAGAAAGGGCCAGGCGAACACCTGCTACATACACCTCAGCTAAGCAGAGGAACCCCTCAATTCAACTCAGAACTCGAGCAACCATATCATGGCCCCCTCAATTCCGGGGTGTCCTCCACTATATCCAGAGTTAGTGGCCGTCATAACCTCAAACAATGCCCTCCCCTCTGTCCATTCTACTTGTCAGAGCTCGATGTCCATTGAACTGTCCTGACACACCACAACATATGCAGCTGATCAGGAGGCTTTCCTACTGTGGCTCCTGTGTCTTGACACCAATCCAGACTGGTGTGTGGTCTGAGTCCAGTTTCGACACTCTCCGGACCTTGGCGCCGGAATGCGGCCATCTCCTTGTATCTCCAGCAAGTCCCATGTGGCCTCTGGGGAGGAGAAAGCTGCACCTGGTCATCATGGAGTATCTTCATTTGGCCGGATAAGGAAGCATATATCTGAGTCCCATGGCTTTCAATTTCTGCTGGACACCCCCAAATGTCTGCTGCAATTGCTGCACTTTGTGTGTAATCTGGAAACATCTGTATCATGAGATTCTCCAATTTAAAATCTCCAGATTGCCTGACTCCCTAGAGAAGGGCATCTCTGTCTCTGTAGTTGAGAATTTTTGTAACAAATGTTTGAGGAGGTGCCCGGCACTGGAGGCCACAGTGCCAATGACCTGTGTGCTCTCTCAAGCAAAAAAAGAGAGATGATAATTTTGCGGTAGGGATTGCAGCTTTAACCGAGCATGGAAGGAAGAGTTCTGGCTCCAGGTTATCTGTCCCATCTGAAAAGCCTACAAAGGAAAGATTGCTGCCCCCAATCGCCTTTTGACCACTCTGGATTCCAACTTGAGGGCATGCCTCGAGAGATCCACCATCATGGTCTTGAGGGTGGAGACCAAAATAGATTAGTTCACTGTAGCCTAATGAAATTCTATACCTCAGCCAGGCAGCATTCCACCACCTTGCGAAGGTTAACTTGGAGCAAGTTGACATCGTGTCAGACCGTATCAAATTTGGCCTGGACATTCGCACTCAACAGCTCAATGGCAGCCAGTATCTGTGCAACAGTGCGGCCTTGAGGCTCCTGCAGGCTTCCCCACTCTATGCCCATTCTGAGTACAGTGAACTAATCTATTTTGGTCTGTTGCGCACTGCGCTGCAGTATGTCCCGCTCCATCATGTCACACCCCCACAGGTGAGGGAGTACTAGGTTCCAGGCAAGTGGCGGTCCTCCAACCGATCACCCAGCTAAGAACGCAATAGAGGGCAAAACCAAGGCACACCCTCCAGTGTCTCCAGTGCATTTACTCAGTTTAATCTGGCAGTGCCACTCCATAAGGGGTGAAAGACGTGGCCCCAATCCTGCCTCATGGATCATCTGCTAATGCTGGCATGCATCCACATTGGGGTCACCTCTGTGGGAGAGCTCCTGTCCCCACTGCATCATCCCCAGGGTTTTGAAGTACCCATACTGTTTGCCATTGGGATATCTAGCCAGTGCTGCCTTCTGAGGCCATCTACTGTCCACCAAGGTTGCATGTCTACTTAGCCATTGGCCCCAGGGAAGCCGACCGAGTTAATGCCCCTCCAGGTCCAGTGAAAGAGTGGGCAGTCTGGTCCCCCAGGCAGTCCAGGTGCACCTCACCCACCCCAGTCGGCCACCAGTTGCTGCTCAACAGAGGGGGTGGGGCAACCCCCAAAGGTCAGATGGTCCTTCCTTCCACTCACTTCATGATGGTGGGACCCCCAATCCACAACCTAGCTGGAATTTTGGCTCCAGTACCCAGACTCACTAAGACAACCCACAGGTCTTGGTCACAGCAGTATCCCCCTCCTTAGAAGTCCTGCCAGCAGATGGTCCCTGATGCCTGCCTGCAGCGTTCTGTGTCTCTCAACACCTCGGCTTTCATGCTTCGACGCTCCGTCACCTCCTCCTCCGGCCATTCTGGAGGCCCACAAGAAGCTTCATCACAGGAAGCCCTGGTCCTCGACCTTGGACTCCACTTCAGGCACACTCGAGGCAGCTCCAGAGGCCAGGAGATTGGCAAAATCCAAACCCTCAGCTGTCTGACTGGCTGTGAGCCTAGAATCTGCCCCCACGACTGCCACTTCTTGCAGCACTCGTCAGGCCCACCAGGCCCCTGGTTTCGCCACAGGGCAGCACGGCATCCATGCCTCACCTCCAATGAGGGGAGTTAGCCACCCCAGGCGGTCAAAGCCCCACACTAGCAAAACAGGCTTCACTGCTCCGTCAGGCCTCTCCAAGACTACAACATGGATGGGAACCAATCAGGGGATGCCAATCTGTAACTTGCAGTGCTGGCTCTTTGTGCCTCCAGGCTAAGTTCATGGGTGTCTCCCCTTCAATTTAGAGCCCCGCAGGCAGGCCAGCAGGCAGTATGTTCAGTGGATGGTGAGCCATTTAGACAGGATAGGATGGGAGCTAGAGAAATTACTTCCTTGCTGCCATCTTCCCAGACCATGCCCTGACAAAAACAACATGTATATCACCCTTAATCATCAAAATATAAGTAGCATAACACATTTTAACATAACATAATGATTCATTATTAATATAGCAAACAAGAACCCAAAATTACAAACTAGTAAAAAGCACCATTATTAATACATCTAAATATTTTTTTTTAAAAACACAAACAACACTATAACTAACTTCTAGACTCCCCCCTTAAACCCTCCCATACCCTCAAAACCCTTAAAAAAATCCTTAAATAATGGACTTACCTGTTCCAACATACAGGAGCACCTTATTGTGAGCTGTTTCCAGGAAAATAGACAATAAATATCACAAAGTACAAATTAGATGGTAGCGGTAATGAAAATGGCCAGCTAATTAAAAATAAAACTATCTCCACATAGAAATGGATAGGAAATAATGTGAAAATGATGAATAAATGTATGAAAACAATATTATAAATGTAAAACAAATTATAAAAATGGTAAATAA
Organism: Triturus cristatus; assembly: GCF_964204655.1. Classification (NCBI taxonomy): domain Eukaryota; kingdom Metazoa; phylum Chordata; class Amphibia; order Caudata; family Salamandridae; genus Triturus; species Triturus cristatus. Next base: position 805,423,103 of record NC_140594.1, on the reverse strand, counting down.
GTTGTAAAGTATAAATTAAATAATAGGAAAAAATATATACAATTATTTAAAATATACTGAAAAAAGTTATGTTAAGTTGATGTTGAAACTTTGGTGAGGACCAAAGAAGGGAATGTGTTGCTGTCATTCCCGCAGATATAGGCGATGTGTTGGGTCCGAGCTACGCAAGCTGAATATGTGTAGAGAATCAAGATACGATGAATATGGGGTGATGAGTCATTGTCGAACTGCTAGGCTTTAGGCAACCCAAGTAGCACAAAGTGATGCATTGGCACCAAGCTGCGCAAAGTCAGAGATGCTTCAGAAATGGGATGATGCATCCTGCAGTCAGCGAGGTGGTGCCCGGGGTTCATGCAGCAGCAGCGATGCACCCATGTCAAGTGAAATGCCCTGGTTCCAGTCAGCGTAACATCATTGATACATGGATTTTCTTAGTTGCAGCACTTGGCCCTCACTTCCAAGTGCCCAGAACTGCATTAGCACCACTTGGCAGCGCGGAACTCACAGCAGACAGAGTCAAGGTGCTGGTTGCAGGATAAAGAAAGAAGTCTTTGATATCCCTGAGACTTCAGAAAACAGGAGGCAAGCCAACGAGCACTTGGAGATACTTTAGCTCTGGGATGTCGAGAGCAGGTCCAGTCCTTCTGACTCCCAGGCCTGAAGCGGCAGGCAACAGGCAACCAAAGCAAAGCAGTTCGGCAAAATGTCAGTCTCTCCAGCAACACAGCAGTCCTTCTTTCTGGTAGAATGTCCTCTGTTTCGTAATTGTTTTGTTTGGTGGTGTCAAAGGTCCAGTACTTATACCAAGTTGGGCCTTTGAAGTGGGGAGACTTCAAAGAGATGCTTTGAAATGCACAAAGTCCCTCTCTTCCTACTTTGACTCTTGACTCACTACAGGGCGGTATGCAACCCTTTGTGGGACCTGGAGTAAAGAGCACATGCACTTTACCACTGGTTAGCAGTAGTAAATTACTCAGATTCCTAAAGCCAGCAAAAATGGTCAGCAAAGGAGGTCTGAAGGCATAAAGTCAGGGGAAACCACACCATGGTGGCCAGGTCTTACATAAATGTATATTTTTAAGATGAAATATATATGTCTAAAAATGTAAAAATATACAATAAATAAACGCTGATAATAAACAAAATGAGAAAAATGTGTTACATATCTGAATGCAGTTAATGATATTATTGCTTACAAACATGCATCTATGTATTATTATACTTCTAAACACTAACAGCACTAATAAAATATTATTAACTATTTCAACTGCATACAAATCAAATGAATACAAAGGATTTCAGTAAGCCTGGGCAAAGCACTACACTATGCTCGCGTAGTTGCGAAGTTTGCGCTCCTTTGCACTAAGCGAATTACACGTCGCACAGTGCAAACACGCGTAGTGTTGCGTAGTGCAGCGGTCATTTTTTGCTTGCTCGCGGTCCTCAACGTCAAGTTGGCGACCGCGAGCAAGCAAAATGACATCCCGGCGAGACTTTTTCCTCGTTCGCGATCAGCAACATCAAGTTGGCGATTGCGAGCATGGAAAATAAACCTCCCGATGAGATTCTCAACGCAGTGAGGTCAGGTTTCTCATTGCGAGTGGTCGCGACCGCTCGCGATAAGAAACTACCAGTCCGCGTTGAGAAAGCTGCCGCTCGAGTAAAAATCTACTCGAGCGGAAGAAAACTACAGCTCGCACTGTGCAAGATGCCGTTTTTAATGATTGCACAGTGCCGGATGCTTGTCCGCACTGTGCAATCATTGAAAACGGCATCTTGCACAGTGCGAACAGGGTACTACGCAGTTCGCGAAGTGCTACGCGTAGCTCGCGCAGAGCGAAGTGCACTTTGCATAGCTATGCGTAGCGCTACTTCGCGAACTACGCCCAGGGTTAGATTTCAGACAAAAATCTGAAAATTAAATAATCACAGTCCAACATAAACTATTTTTAAGAAAGTGTTGGATACTAAAAGGGTGTGATTTACTTATTCCCACTCCAACCTATACCATTTGGGGAAGGTTTTGGACACTAAAAGGGTAATATTTACTATTCCCACTACAATAAGTTATGCAAAATGCTATTCTCGCTCCAATCTAAACCAATTTGGTACAGTGCTGAACACTAAAAGGGTGTTATTTTGTATTCCCAATCCAACCTATACCAATTTGGGGACGTTGTTGGGCACTGAAAGGATAACCTTTACTTCTACCACTCCAATGTATACCAATTTGAAGAAGGTGTTAGACACTAAAGATGTGAAAATACTATTCCCACACCAATCTAAACCAATTTGTAGACAGTGTTGTACACTAAACGGGTGACCTTTACTATTATCAGCCCAATCTAAACTAATTAGGGGAAGGCGTTGGACACTAAAGGGGTGACTTTTAAATTCCAACTCCAACCCTCAAAAATTTACGGAAGGTGATAGACACTGAAAGAGTAACATTTATTTTCACACTCCAATCTAACCATATGGAGGAAGCTGCTGGACACTAAATGGGTTACATTTACTATTCCCACTCCAATCTATCCATATTGGAAGATGATGTTGGACACTGAAGTGGTAACATTTACTATTCCTATTCCTACCTAATTTGAAGAAGGTTTTGGGCACTAAAGATGTGAAATAAACAATTTCTACTACAATCTAAAACATTTTAAGCATGGTAATACAAATTAAACATTTTACATACACAATCTATAGTATACTCATACACAATTTTTGAACAATAAAATAAACTCACATTTAATTTAAGGACCCTCTACCCAACCCTCAAAACATATGTATTCATATTTGAACATTAACCTTTAAAAATAATTTGCATTGCTATAAATGATTAATATAATTAAATACATAGTTACTGCCATTTTAAAACTTTGAACCATAAAAATAATATAAATTTAACAATCATAAAATTTAAAAAATCTGTAAAACCATTTTATATTGAAAACATGTCAAATGTATTCTTAATATGCAATTAATATGTTAAACAAAAAAATCAAAATATTAAAAATGAATATTTACATTTATTTTTCACAAAAGTAATTAAATGTAAAACTTTTTCTATAAAACATGATGTCAAAACATGATTTCAAATTGTGTTACTTTATTAAAATACATTTGAATCTAATCTTAATGTTACATTATTTTTATCATTTACCTATTTGTTTAAATATTTTAACATTTTAATTTAATGCCAGTAATATATATTATTAACTTTTTTATACACTAAAAATATTATTATAACAATTTCAATGAAAGTTAACAGTTGTCAAATATTAATTTGTATATCATTAAAATAATTAACAGAAAGTGTACTTTAAAATGTACACTTTCAAGAGAAAGTATACACTATAAATTATTATTTCTGTACATTAATACAACTAGAAACACATATTTCAACAATTTCATAACTAATAAATTATCTTACTAAAAATAAAAATAAAAATATTTAACTTCTAGAATCAAACACACTACAATAAATTGCATGCACATTTACACTTACAATTGATATTACATACAATGATATTTTCTACATCAATCTTTTTTATAACAATATTAAATACATCACTAAAAGCAATATTTTTACCTTTAATATTCCTGTAGACAAGATTGTTAATATCCCACTATTCTTGACTCAATATTTTTGTATCACAATATTTATTTTCTGATATTTTGTCCAAACACCAGTATAGACACATTGTGGACTACTTTGTAAGCATTGCAATATACTGTCTGCTGACCCAGACAGGATTGTTGAAGGTGAAAAAGATCTGAACATATATGTGAGCTTGTCATGACTCAACAGTGCCCTCCTCAACATCCTTAGTTTTTTTTAAATTTCCTTTGTTGTCCTCGGTATTCTGTTTGTTTTTTTAAATTGGTTGGCCATGTTGACCTGTGAAACAAAAATAAAAATTGCATAAAAAAGTTCAAATAAAGAAGGAAAAAATGTTTTTTTCACAATTAACCACATAGCTAAAAAAATAAATGGCTTGTGCTAATAGGAAGGATATTCTTTTCAGGTATCCGACATACAACATTGTAATTAATATAGAGATAAAAGTTAAGTATTAGGTAAGTTGAACATGTGTCTTATGGCATCTTCGTACTACATGGTAAGTTTATAATACAGTACAAAAGGGGTGTCTAATTGTATTTAGAGTGGAGTGGAGTTGTAGAGCTGACCGGCATAAAGTGGAGTGGAGTGTCCTAAAGTGGAGTGGAGTAGAGTGTAGCAAAATGACTGAAGTGTCTTTGACTGGAGTATTGTCAAGTAGAATCTAGTTGAGTGGAGTTTGTCAATTGGAGTGTTGCTGAGTATAGTGTTGTTGAGTGGCATAGAATGAGTAGAGTCTTGTAGAGATGAGTGGTGTGAAGTGGAGTATTGTAAACTGCAGTGTGTTCGAATAGAGTGTTGCCAAGTAGAGTGTCATCAAGTGGAGTGGAGTTAAATGGAGTGGTATTGGTTTTAGTGATGTGCAGTGGCATAGAGTGAGTAGAGTCTTGTAGAATAGAGTAGAATAAATTGGAGTGTCAGAGTAGAGTGGTGTGCACTACAGTGGAGGAGAGTGTTGCAGTTTGGAGTGTTGTACAGTAAAGTGTCGTACAGTGGTGTCTTGTAGAATAGAATGTTGTAGACTGTGGTGGAATGGAGTGAAGTAGAATGTCAAAGAGTGGCATAGAGTGGTATACAGTGAACTAGAGTGGCATAGAGTGGAGTAGAGTGCCATAGATAGGAGGAGCAAAGAGTAGTGTAAAGTGGAATACAGTGTCATACAGTGTCTTGCAGTGTACTAGAGTGTTATAGATTGCTATAAAGTGGAGTACAGTGTCGTAGAGTAGCATATAATGGGGTAGACTGACAAAGAGTGGCATATAGTGGAGTAGAGTGCCATAGAGTGGAGGACCATAGAGTCTTATAGAGTGGAGTAGACTATCGTACAGTGGCGTAGACTGTAGTTGGGTAGAGTGGAGTGACATGGAGTGGTGTGTTGTACAGTGGGGTGGAGTAAGTGGCATGCCATAGAGTGTTGCAAAGTGGAGTACAGCGCCATACAGTGGAGGGGCAAAGGTAATTTTGCTTTTGCAAACTGAATTTCATTGTCCTTTTGTCTTTGAAAAACTGCAATTCATTGGCCTACAACTCTCCCAATTGTAAGAAACAGGAAGTCTATACTTCTTATCCCCATTCTGTTTAATATTTTCCAAGGAGTAGGTTGTGGAGCTTTGGGGTTCAAAGTATTTTTTTTCTCTGACTAACATCATAGAGGGATAGTTTTTCTAAAAATGGACTTCTCTTTGGGTAGTATGTGTCCAACATATTTTCAAAATGTCTATGTTAGTGGGATCAAAATGTGAAGGTATTCAATTTCAGGTAGACTTTGATGGTGACAAGCTTGAAGTAAGCAATGTGATTGCCCTTGATGTGCAATATAAGCTTGAGGAACTTAATTCATCACATCCTTCATAGCTACTGACCTCAAGGTTAGACAGCATTTGTAGGCTAAATCTGTATAATCTTTTACTTGAGGATTGCTCCGCAGATATTTCTTCCCATATTTACCTCATAACTGTTTTTTTTGCCTTTGTACTGTAGGGAGTAACATAACGTGCAACCGCTGTTGAGTTATCTGCAACAAATTGTATATCCATGTTAGCAACCCCCATGAATGTAGTCATATATTCTTTGTGATGCTTGTTGTCTTTTAAGATTGAATGTGTTTTTCGCTGATTTACCAGTAACTGCATATCTTACAGGTGAGAATACATTGTTGACTCTTCCTTGCTGTAGAATTTGCCTTGGGAATCCAGAGCGACATTTTGAGTAATATTTAGATTTGCTCCTATATGTTCTTAAGCAGTATTTACAGCACTTATGTGATTGAAAGCAGAAAACTTGATTAAATTAGTTGTTGTGATATATTTTTTGCGATTTCACAGGTCACATAACATTAAAAAAATGTAGAACTGATTCAACAGACTCGTATGCAGACTTAGTTGCATCCTTGATCCAGAGAAACATATAAATGTGTTGTGCACCTCGTGCTTGAGTACTCTTTTCGCCAGTAGCAATCAAGTACTCCTCCAACTGGATTTTTATTTTTGTTGTAAAGCATAGTTTGAAATTTGTGGTTCAAATATCTGCAAACATTGGCAGGATCCAAAGATCATAATGCTGTGGGTGTTTTGCAGTTACTTACTGGAATATTATTATTTGCTTTGAAAAGAAACTGATACATATCGTCTCATCTGCACTCAGCACAGCTTAAAGTAATAAACCAAGTAGGTGGTCCTACACTTCTGTCATACATTTCAATTCTACGTTTCTTTGAAACCAATATTTATATTTATTTGGCCCTTGTTGGTATGCTGTAATGTTGATCAAGTTATATTCTAGAATGTAACCTTTGTCATGCACCTTTTCAACAAATGCCTGTGCTGTTCTATTAGTAAAGACAATTCCAATTAGTTTAACATATACAACAGTATAATAAGCGACTGAAAGTTCTCTTTCAAATAGCAGCATCAAAATATGAGAAATATCTTGTGAAAGCGTAGATCTAAATATAATCTTGTAGCTCAGTACTCAATTTGGACTGGACAATAATCATATTGTCCACCATTTTCAGTAGGAAAAATGTGAATAACAACTTTCTACAAGTTTTTTTACCAGTCACTAATAGGTTCTCCTTTAGCTTCCTTGATCTGATACAGTTCTAAGGCATCACCCATCACATCTCTGGAGGCTAGTGGGTGGTGTATACTACAACATTCATATATTTGTTCAGCTTGTTCAAATTGTCTGCTTTGATTTTCTTTTCCAAATGATGATTATGTAGACTAGTTGAAGTTAGCAATGTCAAAAATTGCATAGTATATATTGTTTTTTTCTGAAGGTAATTTGTGCTTTCAGAACTTTTTCTATGCTAATAAATTATTGGCAAACTTTTGTATGTTTTGTAGGTGCTCCATTGAAAAATACACTAAAGGTTCCTCTATTTTGTGCTCCGTTCCAAGAGTATTTATGTTTTGTTCGATTCTAATTCTAGAATAGCAACTTTTCCTTTCAGTGCACGTACTAATTCATGTGCCTGAAATTTTCTAGATTTGAGTTGCATTCTAACAATGGTTTGAAAAAGATGCAGTGTTTGAATTAAAATGTTTTCATATTAATTCAGTTTGCTGTAGTTCTGATGGAATTGGATACATTTCCATATTTTAATGAATTCCACATGAAGGCTTGAAGTTATGGTCTAATTTTCCAAGGCAGTAATTTAAGATTACATGGTATTCGCAGACATCATATCTTTTTTCATCAAATAGAAAGAGAGTTAGATTTCTACATGACAATTTATCTTCATTTGCTGTTTATTCAAGGAGATCAATCATTTTTACTTGCTTTTTATAATGTGTTCTCCGGCAAAAAATACTAATCTGATTAGGGATTTCAGAAATTGTTTCTTAAACTTAAATAATATCCATTTCGTAATTGGCTAAGTCCATTAATGGATTTTCTGATTCATTTTGAGTAAAAGTAACCTCTGGAAAATTGTTGTTCTCAGAGATTGGATCAAAGTATTTAGATTAGATACAGTCATTAATATTGTTGACTTGTGCTAGATTAGTGTGAAGCACAGCAAAATGTAGCTGTAAAAATTTCAATGACGGTGTAGTCACAAAGTAAAATGTCTGCACAGGTCCTCTTGACATATTGTGTGCCCGTTCTCCGTTTCGAGACCCGTTAGCCAGCAGCCACCCAGGCATCATCATGAAGTCTATTAAATCATGTCTATTAAATCATTAATAATTAATAATCATAAATCATTAAATCTATTAAATCATGGCTGGCCATGTACACCAGGAGCCACCTTGGATCCTACATGTGTTTTAGCGGTTCAACTTTGGTTTGGGCCAAGTTCTCTAACTTGCAAATCACCTGACATGTCTGCTTGTCCTTGAAGATATAAACCTCCCCACCCTGGATTCAATGGAGCTTTTATGCATTAAACCTAAATTAACTTTCAAAGACGTGACAGATGCTATACATTGACTTCAAATGAAAGATATCTTACTAAGCAGCCTTCTAAGATAATTTTATAAAGTTATGTTTGTGGTTATAGTCCATCAATTTGCTATTATTCTGCAAGAAGTCACACCAACTGGCCAGGGGCTGTTATCGTGAGATCTTGACAATTTTCATCCACCCTTGGATAGCAAGTCCTACCATCCAATTTACCTGGTCAATTTGAGCATGAAGATTCATGCACTTTTTGGAGCTGCAGTTGTCAAGCCCATTATCAAGACTGGTGACTTAGTGGCAGCATGAAATCATTCCAGGAAAGGGACTACATCTCATGTTAACCTGTCAACATATCTTCTAGATAGAAAAGAGGTGTTCCATACGCCTCAGTTGATTACTTTCCTAGATGCTAAGAAGGCACGCTTTGGGCTTTCTCATATGGATTTCTGAAGAAAATGGCATTTGGGGTTAACATTATTAAGCAAGCTCAAGTCGTGTTCCTGTACCCATGCGATTCAGTCACCATAAATGGACACAAATTAGAGCTGTTTAGTATTTAGCATTGAACAACACAAGGCTATCCTCTACCTCATTTTATGCCTCTGCACGGAGTCCCTGCTCAGTAATTGTAAAGAAACAGGCTTTTTGGAGGCTTCCCCCCACTTTTTGGCCCCATTCGGATTACTAGCTGCTGGGCTTTTGACTCTGAGAGTACACTGAGGCCTGCTAATCAGACATCAGTGCCAGTGTTCTAACCTATTACAAAGTATACATCAAATTGGCTATCCCCAATTGGAAAGTGCTGACTTACTTATAAGTCCCTCGTATATGGTACCCAGGGTACCAAGGCCAAGTAAGGCAGAGTGTCCACCCAGGCTGCAGCACTGTTTGTGCAACCCTGTATGTGGCAAAGTACAAAATGGCTCCCAGTCCGCCATTGCAGACTGGAAGGGCAATTGTAACACTGCCAGTTTGACTTTGCCACTACCACTAATGGAAAAGCCACCGCTTCCCTCAGAAATATATGTAAGTCTACCCTAAGGAAGGCCTATAGATCCCTAAGGCAGGGAGCTGTATATTATTAAGTAGTACATGTATGTTTATATGTGTCCTAGCAGCAAAACCCTTAAGTTGTTGTTTTGCTGTGGAAAAGTTAGAAGTCACATTGGCTAACACAGGGTTCCGGCTGACACTTTAGCCTGATTAACTTCTGAATGGGTCTATCTAATTGGGTACTGTAAGTGTAGTATCAAATTAATCATGATGCCCAGATTGAATTTAATGTTACAGTAATGCAACATTTTGGATGTTGCTGCTCTGTGGCCAAGCTCGTCCAGTAGCCTCACATGGGCACTGGCTAACAGACAGCTTCCTGCTTGCCTGGGAGTCATGTGAATGACTTCCAGGATTAGAAAAAAATAAAGCCGAATGCAGGGAGAGGTGTCACCTCTCCCTTGCAGGAAGTCACTCAGGGTTTTAGGCAAGCATCAAAGGTGAAGTTGCCTTTGATGGGTAAATGGCGTTAACACTCCTGAGGGGCTATCCTTTGTTCAAGTAGACAGGCTGTAGATGGGACACAGAGGCAAGGCCAGTGCACAAACTGGTTTTCTGGTGGACGTGTAGCCCCCGGTTAGACACACCTCCACGCTGGTCTACCAAGCCCCTACCATTTTAGGAAGAGTGCAGCCATCTTGTGAGTGGGCAGAATAGTGCACTCTGGGATAGTTAGGTGCAACAGTTTGCTAGAAAGTTGTCATCAAGAGGGAGGGAATCTGGTAGCTCATTGGCTGGTGACAATGTTGGCCCCTCAGGGCTTTTTTCTGGGATAAATATGGCATCCCTGGAACCCTGAACCTCAGATCATGTTGGAATTCGAATAGGGACTGAAGAAGGACTGCCCTGCTGCCCCCTGGACTGCACAAAGAGAGGCAGCACTGTCCGCTGGACTGAATCTTCTGAACCTTGGCCTAGCAAAGTTAGGGCTGTTCCTTTGGCTCATGGCTTGTGGAAAAGTCATCCCCCAGCCCCAGACCAAAGCAGTGGCTCCAAGGGTCAGTTGGCTGCCCCCTAGAACAGCGCCTGGGACATCAAAGCTGAAGAATCGCAATCCGGCAAGTTGGTAGCCACTTCAAATAAATTGTACCTGACTGCTGCTGGGCAACTCAAGAGACTGATCCTCTATGGCCAAACGTTGCACCTGAGTATGCTGGACCAGTAGCGTTATCAGAACCCTCATTGGTCATCCAGGAGGGACACCAGCCCCCACCAAAGGATTTTGCAAGGACCGCTGTGCACAGAGCCCAGTATCCAAGCCACAGATGGCCTTCTACGGTCTGATAGAGGACTTCAAGGGAACCCAACCTATGTGGCCAAAGGTGCCCTACATGACTCGTGGACCAAGGAATCATCACAAAAGCACCTCTTCAAGTGCACAGCAACCGGAGCATCTTTGAGCATCTTTTCATACTGTATCCTCTGCATCCGTACTACTCCATTAAAATCTATGGCAGTCATGCTATAACGTTTGGAACTGGACTGGAAAATTCTCTGGTGGCCAGGTAACTGTCCAAATCTACCCCATTGGCCCCCCAGACCTTCTCCCTGTCGGCTTTGGTCACCCAAGCTGGGCCGCAGTAGCCAAACTAACTTTTTAAAACTTTTTGAATGTTTACAACTGTTTGATTGACCAATGCTTGTGTGCAGCTGAATAAATAAGTGATAAAACCTTTACAAATATGCATCTCCGGAACCCTCTGGTGGATTTTGCTCATAAAGGACTCTAAAAATTCCTAAAAATATAATCTATTTTTATAAATGGGTGTCGTATTTCTTTCTTGTTGTATGGCTTTTTTTTCCCACTGTTTGGTACTGTTAAATGCCTTCTACTAAGTTCCTTTGTGCAAGCCTTGCTGCTTGAAGCCATAACTACCCTGGGTTGAGCTTAAGGTTGTTCAAATGAGCCTGACTGGACACAAGACAGTTTTGGGAGTGTAGACCGTGGTCAGGCTGCACAACTATACCATATAATACACCCAAATCCTCACGGTAAGATAATCCATTGTAAATTGAATCCATTTTACACATTGGAGTACACCTATGACAGAGAACATGACAGCCAAGATGTGAATGTCTTTTGTACCAAATCTAACCGAGCAACCCCCACTGTACAATTGACAGCAGAAGGCTTTAACCACCACTGAGGTACAGGCTAAACTAAAATCCTTTTCTCTTCTGGACTCCAGTATGATGACACTCATAGCTTACACTGGTAGATACCTGGGGATCATATTTCTGAATATTTACAGAAGTATTTCAAATTCAAATATACAAAATGCAAAACGGGCATTTAGCACAAAATTCTTCCTCGCATTGATTTTTGAAAGAGGGACACATTACATGCTTAACAATAAAACAAACAGAAAACCACAAATGGCATGAACACCAGCCACTTGCACCATGGTAATTTACATCGTTCCCATGCCCTGTGCTACAATATTGCAGCGAACGGTAACAAGCGTTACACAAAATTAGCAAAATTACAGGAGATTACATTGGTATACCAGAAATTTCATATTGCCTTCCTTTATACCCGATGCTCTAAAAAACATATTTCCGTCTGGCCCCTTATGCTCCTGGAATTTGACTTTTAATACACTATATATTATCACTCTAATAACTGTATACAAATTGCATAAGAAAGAAGTCACACACATTCCTGTGATCGCGGTTTGAAACACCAGAATTCCATGTTCTTGAATGATATGTAGCTCTTATTTTAAGGGACAAGCAAGATAATACAGATCATGGGTAGATCTTGGTCATTAAAAATATGTCTATGTTTTTTTGTGCATTTTAGTCTCAATTCAAGGCTTCTGCCATGCTTTGTTACAGGAAACGGCAACTTGTAGTTCTTTTCCTGGTGTGTCACACTCCTATCAACCGGTAGTACTACACCTTAAATGAAGTCAAGATTGATTCTGGATACTGGTTCTAGAAGGGTATTTTATTCACCCAAAATTGGGGGGCAATGGAAGGACTGCAGTCCGGCTGAACACAGTATATTCTGGCCTAATTTTAAAGATTCTAAAAAACAATCACCTGTTCCACTTTGGTGCCCATTAGGATGGCTGGCGGAATGCCCCTGCTGGGCCGGCGGGGGCGATCCATCTGCCATCCTTCCAAGAATGACCCCCTGCCACATTAGGATGGCTGGGGGGTCCCCGCCAGATGGGAAGACAGTCAGCCGCTTTTCCGCCGGTCGACTCGTCGAAAGAGGGCCTGGATATGGTGGCGGTGTCTGCAAGACACCGCCATCCATATTACGATGCAGGCGGAGAGCAGCCTTTCTATGGTGGCGTTGCCGCCATGGAAAGGCATGCGGTGTTCGCAGTTGGGGGCCCGTGGTGATGTTGGGGGGTGCACATGGGGGCTACCTACAGTACCCCCCTGCATTTGCATGCACAAGGTGGCAGGCACTGCGCGGTGCCTGTCACGTTGTGCATGCAAATGCACTACATGCATTTTTTACATTGCAGCGGGTGCTGCTTACAGCACCGCCCGCCACAATGTAAAAAATGCGGTATGCGCCTGCCAGTGTGGCGGGCCCATCCTAATTTGAATGGCAGGACCGGCGCACCTATGGTGGGCTGTCCCTTTTGCCGTTGCCCCGCCATCATTATAGACCCCTTAGTCTTCATTCACATTATTCAACTTGTTTCTAAAGGTCATCTTGCAACATTTGATTCAGGGCACCGTATATCCGGCTAATGGAGCAGCTCTCCTTATGCCTCACTACCTCCATTATTAAGTTCTTAACAAAACCTCTTGGCCCCCCAGTTTTCTTAGCTAAAAAACTCAGGGTCTGGAAATACTTATAGAAATCTTTCCAATCAACCCCATAGTTAGCTTGAACCTCATCAAATGAAACTATTCCTTCTGAGGCAAAGAGGTCTCCAATCCTTCTAATGCCCAAACATTCCATCATGACATAACCTGTGAAGTTTGGGTATTAGAAGTGCTGGATTCTTAAAAAGCGCAGTGTAAAAATTAATTCTCCCAAAACCTATCTTTTTCCTCAGAGCCTCCCAAACCCAAATTCTGCTGAAAAGGTTTTAAATCTAACTTTCTTGTAGTAGCTTGGTTCGATATAACTCTAAAAACATGTTTGGGCAGCTTCACATAGCAATAATTCACACATTTTTGTGACCCATTACTATTCCATTGATCCATCGAGTTTCCCCTCAGTAAAGAGCACAAATGTTGGAGCACTGCTACCCATAAATATATCCTCAGGTCTGGACCAGCCCATCCCCCTCTCTCCCTGGGCAGTGTCATAAATGTCTGTGCCCTCCTTGTTTTCCCATATACCCAGTTAAATCTGTTTACCATGTCTTCATTCATTTAAACAAGTGCTTCTCTAGCTCCAATGGTAGTGCTCTGAAAAGTAGAGGACTTTGGGTAGGAAAATAATTTTGACTATGTTACATCGACCTACAATTGACAGATCTAGATTATCCATCCTACCAAAATCTTGCCTCCCCTGCTGGATAACTAGGGCAAGGTTCAGCTCGACAATTTGATCCAACTCAGATGTTATATTTACCCCCAAATAGATCGCTGAATGCTTCACCCGTGATTCATCTAGTTTAACCAGCCTATCTATAACTATTTGTGTCTTATGGTGATTTAGCAAATACCCAGATACTTTCCCAAACACCAATGCTTCTTTTTCAATTTCAATCAATGCTACTTTACGATCAGGAGTTACTACAGCTAAATCATCAGCACAGCCCAATATTTTAGTGTAACACCTATGAAAAGACATCAGATTTAATTGTCGGGTTTGCCTAAATTTTTTGAATCAGGGGATCAATATAACATGCAAATAATAACGGAAAGCAGGGACATCCATGTCTTGTCCCCATATTAATCTGAAGCTGGTCCCTTTGCCCCCCATCAATTGCACCCGGGCTGTAGGGGCATTATACATTACCCATTTAGGATCTATAAAGCCCCTTCCCACACCAAGCTTCTCCAGCACAGCCCATAAATAATCCTAGAAGACCCTATCAAACGCTTTTTCTGCATCCAACAAAATTAATTCCATAGTGTGTCCTGCAATTGAGGCAGCACTGAATAATGTAATGACTCTCCTAATATGGTTAGTGGTTCCTCTTCCTAGGATAAAGCCGAGCTGCCTGGAGGAGATCACCTTCCCTATAATGTGGCTCATCCGATTAGCTAATACCTTCAAGAATATTTTAGCGTCACTATTCATAAGTGTAAGTCAGTTGATGTATTCCCTTTTTTTGAAAAGACAATAATGTTGGCCCTAGCCCATGACTCTGGGGCAGGTTCCCCCTTTTGAACCTAACATATTGTACTAACAAGATTAGATCCTAGAGTTGTAATAAAGACTTTATAACATTCTAACAGGATCTGATAAGATCCCACAGCTTTTCCAGAAAGGTGATCAATAAGTGCCCTATAAACTTCTTCCTCAAAAAATGGAGCATCTAAAGTCTCCAGATCTTCTCAGGAGAATTTCTGAAATTGGATAGACTTCAGATAACCCCTTATATTTTCTTCCTCAAAGACCCCCTCCTCACTATATAATTTTGCATACAATTTCTGAAATGCTTCCCGATCTTCTGCTGAGCTAGTAACTTATGATTTTTAATTGCGACAATCTCCCCACGGACTGCTGTCTGTCTCATCCATACCGCCAGTAGGTGCCCCACTCTCTCATTATATTCATGACATTCCTGTCGCCATGTGATGAACTTGTCAGCTGCTCTCACTGTTGTAGCATCACTTATTCCCACTTTAGCCGATGCCAGTTTATATAGTACAAGTTCAGTGCAAAACCCTATGGCACCTACTGGCGGTATGGATGAGACAGACAGCAGTCCTCCTCTATTTCCTCTAGCTCTTTATATAATCAATTTTTGTCGCTGCTTTTTATGTCAATTTAGACTAAAACTGAATGTTTCCCCCCAAACACCCGTGTTAAAGGCATCCCACACCAATCCCGGTGCTATCTCTATTGCACTCCATAAAGTCTACAATCCATTTCTTCATATGAGTGATATAAGCCAATGGATTGTGGTCCAACATGACTCGAGGAATTTTTCAATTGTGTATTTTGATATCAAATTATGTAAGACCCAAAAATAATCCAGCCGAGCAAATGATTTATGAGGAGCAGAAGAAATGTACTCCCTGGATCCGGAGTCTTAAGGTGCTGCCATACATCTATAAGCCTATCTCTTATTAAATATGCCAGAACTTTAAAGACCTTAGGTTTGCGACCTGCAAATGTTCCTGTGTTACAATTCCAAAGCCTCAATCCCATTAATATTCAGATCACTGCACAGCATAATCAGGGCCGGCCATACATCCAGCTCTGTATTTAGGAACTCAAATATCTCTGGGTCATTCCCTGTAGACCAATATACTGAACATAGTCAAAGTGGCCTTAGTGTTATAACATTCCACAATGGCCCACTGCCCATATTTATCTGCCAAATGTATTTTAAAGATAATTTATTCATTCCAGGCTAAAATGGTAACCCTTTTCTTCTAGTTGCTTGCATGGTATAGGCTATCAGGGTTTTTCCTCACTGCTCCAGTAGTTTCTTCCTAGCATCCTCCACATGGTTTCCTACAGGCAGAGAATATTAGCATGCAGGACTTTTAAATCTTCTGGCACCTTGTGCCTTTTAACATCTTTATTAAAGGTGCATATATTCACCGTTGCAACTCGCAATTTTGTCATGTTAACTATTGTATTATTTTCAATACGCCAGTGTCACCCAACTTAAACATATAAGTCCACCTACTTAAATCAGCTTCTCTTCCTTTCAATAGAATCTCTTGAATCCCCTCATGCATAATACATTTTCCCCCATTTTCAACCACCCCTCGTGCACTGTCCCCCATGAAATGACCTTCCCCTTCTCCTTCCCCCCTCATCCCACCGCATCATTCTGACCCCTCGAAGCCCACCAACCCGCTGTCCCCACTCTCCCATCACAACCTTGAGGCAAACAGACCAGGTATGGTCTGGGTTATGGAATCTGTGTTCCCACCTCCTCCCCTACTTGGAGCCCCAAACCTCCATGACAGCCTACCATAAAAAAAACGTATCTCTCATACATCAAAGTAACTCCCTCTTAGGGTACCCTACTTTAACTCAGCTCGCGAGAAGAAAGGTACATCTTCACCCACTTTCCTAAGGAAAAACTACAGCCCCATGGCGATAACATGGAAATTATGTGGCTATTGAGCTACTCGACCTCTCTTTAGACAGTTCGTCCATGTACTCTTTGGCCTTTTCCTCTAAGGTGAGGACTAGGCCTGGGTGGAGTTCGCGGGGTTCCGCGTAGTGACTAAAAACCTCAGCGGCGTTCCACAAGTGACAGAGTGCAGCGCAAACTGCCATTTGCGCTGATCTTCCTGCCGCTAGAGTAGAAATTCTACCCAAGCAGCAGCTCATGCTTGCCAACTTATTGTTGGCGAGTGTGAGCGGGGAAAAAACCCTGCTGCACCATGTGGAGAGGAGTTTTCTGCACTCTGCAAGCTCCGCGGAGCACGGAGTGCAGAAAACTTTGCAAACTCTGCGAACGGAGCCGAGCGGAGTTCACCGCCCAGGCTTAGTGAAGACTCTTGTTTTATTATTAAAGATTATTTTTAGATGAGCTGGGTTCATTTGATAGGCTTCAACACAAAGTGCCAGACATGGTTGGATCAGCTGCCTTAGCCTCCAACGTCTTTCGACTGTTACATGACAGAAGTTAGGCCTTGAAAAAAAGGATTGTCCTTCATAGACACATTTAGAGTCCGGGTGAGCTTTTACAAACACTGCTTCTCTGAGCAAATAACTCCCAAAATAGACAATTATGACTCTTGGTTTCTTGAATTCTCCTATCAAAATCAATAAGTGCTTGGCATCAAGAGGAATCACATTTGAACTCAAGGACCTCCACTACTATTGGGAATACCTATCTCCCACCAATCTCTGGCATCACGTCCAAATAAGTGAAGTCCTGGGCCTCTTAAATTACAGTTAAAAAGACCTGCAACACTACCCTCCGTTACCTAACAATATTTTCCACACAAAGTAGATCACCAGAACTGAAAAAAGTAATCAGAGAAATAGATGTGAGAAGTGAGAAGGCACCTCACGTACGATACACCAGGGAGGCTACCAGCTGGTTCTCGCTAGTATGCCCACGTTTTGTCATCATTGGTTGCCAACTCACAAGAATCAGAAAACTAGTGTCCAGTGGAGAAAAAGTAGACAGACAAAGAAAAGAAATTTCAAAAAGAGACTTTGCTGTCCCCATAAACAGAAAGAGAGAAAGAAAAACCCAGTGTATTGCAAAGAACGAGTGTTCCGAGCAATATTAAAATTGAGTTGAAGACTCACTATAGGTCACCCTCTTTATTCAAACCGGTGAGTTCACTCAAAATAAAAGCACTATATGTTGCTAACCTTTGTAAGGAAGGCCAACATGTTTCATTGCCATTTATCTTTATTGTGGCAATTTCATCAGGGCATAGAGTTTCAATCACTCGCCTCACTGGACATATACTTTTGTGTTGCGGAAGGGCTATAATTCTCTCCTGAGAAAGTCCTGATATTTTCAGTGTGAATGGATAACACTGTACTCTTTGAATTTCCATTTCCCAGTTCCATTGTTGTAGCTCAGGAAAGGCCCTCTTCATCAGATTTAGCATATAGGCCCAAATACAATTCCCTTTAGTCCCTTCTTCAACACCAAGTATTCGCAAATTCTTGGCTCACTGTCTGTTTTCATTGTCCTCTAACATACATTGTATATCAATAATTTGTGAGCCTTGTGCCTTTGTCTGAGTTTGAACCCTGGCCACCTCAGTTTCCAAAGAATCATTATGTTCTTCAGTTACAGTTAATCTTTCACTCATTTTACTGCATGCTTTAGCCATTTTCCAGATTGTCCCTGTCAGCTTTTTTGTGGCTAACCTAGATTTTTTACCATCCACCCGTGTCTCTTCTTGGTGTTGTTTAATAGATTCATAAATTAGTTTTAAAGATGGTTCCTCCGCTCCCTTTCCTATTTGCGTCTCCTTCACTTCCATATTAAGGTGCCCCTGTCCTAGCAATTCTGTGTAAATCTTCTGTGTAGCAGAATAATCCCATTTTAGGCTAGTACTCAATCCCTGTTTTTTGGACCATCCACTGAATATTGTTGTTGTCTACCTTCTTTACTCCATCTGGAGTTCTTCTTCCTCCTAATTATGGTTCCTGGTCCATTGTACTGGCTCATCAGGCTAGAGCTTGAGGTTGACAGGATGCTCCCACCATCTGATCCTACTGAACTAACATCTGAACCATCAGTTAGGGGAGAAAATGCATCCCTTAAATCTTGGGAGTCTTCCAAAACTCTATAACTCATTGCCCCTTCCACCAATGTGGTTGTTTCAGGGCTCCTCCATTCTAAGGGCTGAGGTACCAATATCATGTGTCTAACATCAACACTGTCTGCAACCTGCCCCCCATTTTCTATTAAGATGCACCCCTGATGTAATATCTAGTCAGTCTGCATAAATGTGTCCCTTCCGTCCGCCCTCTAAACCTTTTTATCAGTCTCATGGATTCTCTGTCACCATCCTCTGAGAATACAATCTTACTTGTGAGCCCTTTCTCTCTCTGCCTCCCACTCACAGGTTCACTGACCTGAGAATCAGTCTGTGGAATACCACCCACCAGGTACAGAGACTTTTTGCCAGGCTCTTCCAAAATGTCCCGTTGGAGAGTTCCAGCTGATGTGGACATAGCTGGAAAAAAATCAGTACTTGCCTGCTGCTGTTGATCTTGCAGATCTGCTTTCTGCGCCGGCTCCTCTCGGTCCCTGCTTCTTGTATCCGCTATCAATGCCGTTTCTGAGCCCTTTCTATTTTTCAGGGCTGGTTTATTTCCACCGACAATCACGGCACCTCCTTTCCTTGACTTTTTGCATGAGGGCAAGTAGAAATCAACGTGGCAGCTGCTCTCTCTGCAACCCGATCTTGCATCATCCACGCTGCTTTTGGTGGCATCCAGCTTTGGGTGGATCTCAGAGCAGTGAGCCACCCAGGTCTCACTGCACATCCATGCAGCAGGGAAACAGTCCTCAGGAGCATTCGCCCAACACGGGTGAATGTCAGCACAACTGCCTTTGACAACACCGCCTGAGCTCCGAAATGAAGCCAAGCTGCCGTCCTCAGCCAGGACCTCTGGTGAGTCTCTCCTTGGTGCTCAAACTTCACCTGCTCTCCATCCACTGAGTAAGAGTAAACTGGGCAGACTTTCCAGCATGAAGCTCTAAATAGGGGAGGAGCGGCCGCTGCAACCACTCAAACAGACGCCATCTTGCCTCACACCTAAATCATTTATATTTCAATGTACTTGATATTATTCTGTTTGGATTGATTATCTTTATTGAATTATATGCTTAATTTTAAAATTGATTTATTGGATGATAAAGCTTGTAACTTTGACTACGTTTCTTATAAACCCTCATAGTCTGCAAACCATCCTCTTTGTCGTTCTTGTGGAGCCAAATGGGTTTCACTGTATTGTGTCTAGCTGTACTGATGTTAGCTCCCGCAATACACTTTCAGTCGATACCCAAAGGTCTATGTGACCAGTGGTGCAATCTGTTT
Organism: Triturus cristatus; assembly: GCF_964204655.1. NCBI lineage: Eukaryota > Metazoa > Chordata > Amphibia > Caudata > Salamandridae > Triturus > Triturus cristatus. Next base: position 805,403,386 of record NC_140594.1, on the reverse strand, counting down.
GAAAACTACACCAAAGAACAAAGGTATAGAAAATCACACTGCATCTATGGGAAAATATCCATCTTGTGTTGTATGGTCTTTGTGTAGTCCGTGAAGGGCCGTCCTTCCTTCTTCCATGTCAGCAATATCCTACACTGCCCTGGAGAAGGAACACCCATCCTCTTGAGAGATCCACCCACCTGGCGGGAATCTCTATGCCTAAAGCAGAATCAATGCATTAGCTGGTGAGAGGTTCTGGACACCACACCCTGCTGAAAGGAAGCTGAATAAAATGTGTAATTTTGCAGAAATTGGATGTTACTAGTGGAAACATCACGCTATTTCCAGCTTGTCCACAAATTCTAGTAAGTCAACTTTAGTGATTCTGGATTTGCATGGAATCCTGCGTGTGTACTTTTTCCGCCCCATTGCTTCCCACTTGCTGGAATTATCAGTGGGTTGGTGCAAAGCAACAAAAAACGCCTATAGCATTGTGCTTGTTTGAACTTTATAACTGAATAGCCTTTGAGCGTAAATCTCATAGGTGGTGCTCTTTACACAGCATTGCATCATGAAGCGCCGCCTATCGGCAGGCAAACACTCACACTCAGCCACAGCAAATCTGGATGAAGGTACACAAGCAAAGTTGCGAAAAACTCAAAAGAAAAAGTCAAAGCTTGAGGCAAGTCTGATTGAAAGGTAATCATCAGAGAAGGAAATAGGCAGCTAGGTAGAACATGGGATGACATTTCTGGTGTCGCTTGAGGAGGGGCAGATAGGGCCCGTACTCTAACTCCAGAGTCCAGTCCCCCCTCACCCTTTGTGAGTCACCTCTACAGCTGTTGATTGCTGTTCCTCCCAGAAGTGACACTGGGAGAAAGAAAGACATCACAACTTGAAACACACATGTCCAACTACATTTCACTGCAAATCAGCAATTCTTTGAGGTGCAACATGGAGCACTACCTAAGCCTACACATATGTGTGTATCTATAACTTAGTAGCTGCACACACGCATATATGTAAAGTCACATTCTAACATTTTAAGCTAGCAATATATAGATTTATATATCTGCCTGTATATATGCATTAATATGCCTGTACACACATGAATACGCACACTTCCATAATTCCCCTTTGTGGTCGCCCCACCATTTTCCTCTGAGACCCAATGTGTGCTCCCCCCAAAAACAAATCACTCCTATAAAGGCCACTGGATGGAGCAGAAAAATACATCAAAAGTAGAAACGTGAATGAAAACTACTGAAAAAACTGTATACTGCACCTGTAGCCGAGGCATCTCGAACAAACAATATAACTAAGTGCAAATATAATTCTGCAGGCATGAATTTAGCAGAGGAATGAATGGATGCATGAATAATTTATTGATTCAATTACTCAAAATTGATGCAAGTGAAGCAGTAAAGCCAAACAAAGTTCATGGGAATAAAAATAAAATTACAGCCGGAGCAGCCTATTCGCAGTTCAAATGAGGGACAGTTTGATGATTAATTCCTTTGTTTACTTGATTAGGGTTGATATTTTATTTATAAACTTGCCAAACCATGCTAAGTCCATAGGGGTGGTAATACTCAGAAAGAGGTCTATGGCTTTTTTTTGTACCTTAAAATCCTATACTTTGAAAACATTGGTTTCAGTAAAGTGTGGCGTGCTGACAAAAATTCTGGACAGGAGCAGAGTAAGTGCAGCATCATTCTTTCTTGTAATCACAGAATCTGCATTTCGTTACAGCAGGTGCCAATTTTCAATGAGCTCATAGCTCATTTATTGAAAGAATCATAAGTCGAGCGCACAAGATACGTGTTCTGCACTGCTTAGGACCACTTTCAGGTATTTTTTTTAATTACAGAGTTTTATATAGCGGGAACATTAACCGAATCGGGTATCAGAGCGCTGTTCATAACACCAGTTGCATTACATGAGGACCCATTCATTAGGTCTCGCCTGACCCAGCGCATGCGCTGGTCTGGCGAGACTTATTGAGAGGGCTCAAAAAAGTGCTACCAGGCCAGCCTAGAGCTACAGTGCATGTGCGCGGGGGCGCGCGCGCCTCACTTTCGCGGCCGCACGGCCGCTTTGATGTTTGAACGCCATCGCGATCACTTTCACGGCCGCATGGCCGTTTGGCATAGCCAATAGGTCTCGCTTTTGGGACCTTCTAAGTATTTAGTTATGCAACTGTTCCATGGCTAAACACTTATAAGGTCCCAAAGGCGAGACCTATTGTCTATGCCAATGCTTGTTTTTGTTAGGCACGGGAGATTAAGTGATTTGCCCAGAAACACAAGATGTTCAGCGTTATTGCCGAGGCTCGAACCCAGTTCCCCAGTTTCATGGATGGACGCCCTAGCCGTTAGACCAACTCCTCTCCCCTCGGTATCGTTGCATTCTTGTGCTGTCGTATGGTGTAGCGATCAAAGAAGCATAGACATCTGATTTGATTTTCTCTAAATCCGCCTTTCGGGGCAGCACTTTAATCAGTTTTTTAGGTCTCGCCTGACCCAGCGCATGCGCTGGTCTGGCGAGACTTATTGAGAGGGCTCCAAAAAGTGCTACCAGGCAAGCCTAGAGCTACAGTGCATGTGCGCGAGCGCGCGCGGCCGCTTTACCGCGATTACTTTCACTTTCGCAGCCACACGGCCGCTTTGATGTTTGATCATGATCGCGATCACTTTCACTTTTGCGGCCGCTTTGCATAGCCAATAGGTCTCGCTTTTGGGACCTTATAAGTATTTAGTTATGCAACTGTTGCATAGCTAAACACTTATAAGGTCCCAAAGGCGAGACCTATTGGCTATGCCAATGCTTGTTTAAAGTGGCCTTCAGTTCGGCTTGGGAAACCTGGGTTGTCAGCATCCCTTCCAGGTTCACATTCAAATCCTTTGCAGCGGCGTTTACATATAAGCTCCACGGACTGTCTTATTTTTAAAAAGCTCTCCGTCAGAGGAATTTTCAGGGCTCCCAATTCAGCTTGATGAATAGAATAAAAATCTTTAAGAAAGATGCCTTGCCTTCAAGGTCCTGCACTTTTAAACCAAACTCAAGTTGTAGGAGGGATCATCGAGTGTACACAGGAAGATTAAAAATTCTTCTACACTCTTTACACTGAAGATTGGCCAAAGCTGGAGAAAGCTTCATGGGGTAGGCTAGGTGCCCATATAAAATTGTCGGTAATAGTTTTGCTTTGAAAGTTCTTATCATGGCTTCTGCAGATGGACTATGTAGAAGATTGTGTAGCTTGCGTCACACAAATGTTAATGCCAAGGCTTTCCCTGTGCGATGCTTCAAATGTAAATTTGGTTTGCCTTTCTCTGTAAAACCAGACGCCTAAGAAATGATAATTTGAGGTTGATACAATTTTAAGGTTGCCGAGTCTCCAGCTGTGTGTTGATTTATGCTTGTATTTCCCGAACATCACCTTCGTCTTTGCGACATTTACCTCAAAATTATTATCTATCTTATATTTGTTTAGTTTATTCAGCATGTTGAGCATGCCATTTTTGGTGTGGTCCAGGGGGACAAGATCATCCAAGTAATGGATGATAAGCAGTCTATAGGATCTTTTCCTTGCCTTTATAAGTGTGCTGCCCAAATCAGCAGAATACATAATAAATAATATTGGGACCAATACCCAGCCTTGTTTGAGGCCCCAGCTTGTTGGTATTAGGCAGGTGGCTGTGTTTTCAGATCCTAACTTAATGCGAACCAAAGTATCTGAGTAAAGATAAATAATACTGGTAAGTAAAGGGTTTGGTATGCCCCAGTTTGCAAGCTTGGCCCAGAGCCTGTTCCTGAACTCTGTCGAAAGCAGTGGACTAGTCGACAAAGCATGCAAACAGTGGCGGTCTGGAGTGCTGGAGCGAGCAGTGACTGCGGTAAGCCAGTGCAACTATGTTATGCGAGGTTCAAGGATTTTGACGGAAGTCAGTTTGAAAGAACAGTATCAGATTCTCTCTAAGTATCCACTCTTCCAGTTTCTGCAGTAAAATGTTCATGTATTATTTTTCCTAGATCTTAAATAGAGCAATTAAGCGATAGTTCAGGGATCACCTTTGATGCCCTTTTTGTAAATGTGGTATAGAATGGATCATCTTCACTACTGGGGGACTTGTATGTTTGCAAAGCTTTTCGTACATAGGGGTGTAAGAAGATCTGCCCAAAATTCTAAATCAGCCTTGAACAGAGCTCCTGGAAGGCTGTTGGGCCTGGGCGTCCTGTCTTCTCTGAATGTCTTGATGACCCTTCAGATGTCCTCTTTGGTGATCTGTCATGCACCGTCCTTGGGCTCATCAAGTTGGATCCTGCATGCAGTGTTGGGTGTGACTGTATCTGAATAGAACCCACGGATGTATTTGATCCTATTGTCCAGCAGACACTATTCCCTCTATTGTTGGGTGCATTGTTTAAGGATGTTAATGTAATGGTAGAATTTGGCCTGGCTGTTGCAACCAAGTAAGGAGTGGATATGTATCCATTTGAATGCAATATGCCCTTGCTTAGTGCACAATAACGATTGGCAGGCTGTTTGGCATTGCTCTAAAACTTTGCCGTGACTTATTAGATGTATCTTTTTTATACTTTTTGGCGGCTACCCTTACAACAGACTTACTTTTCTTACTTTTGGAGTGTACATCATGGTTTTGATGTTTCTCTGCCATTTTGCTGCCTTTCGAGGGGGACTCCTTTTTCACTTATATTGCAGTAAAGAGTGTCAGTTCAGCTGTCCCAATTTAAGTTTTGCTAGATCAATATTGAAGGGTCGGAGTGAAAATGTTGAGACTTAAAGGATTGTGCCTATTTGCTGAACCAAGCTAGGGGAAGCTAGCTCCATCTAAGTCTCCTTATTACTGTATTGGTTTTTACTCTTGTTGGAAGCCATAGTATCTTGAACGGGGCAGTTCTAAAATGATCAAGTTTTAGTAGAATTCTCAGTGGAAGATGGTCAATTTCTGATCGAGCTATTATTGAGAAGGCTTTCAGAGACTCGAGTTGGGGCTTGCTCACAAATGCGTAGTCTATATTCGCGGTATCCATAAATGTGTATGAGAGGTTAGGAGGAGGACCCTCTGGCTTTAAGGAGGTAAAATTATATACTTTTACACAGTCCATGAGTTTTGTGGTATAGGGGCCCATCAGCTTGAATTCATTGTCAGGTTGGAAATTTACATAAGAGGTCTTCGAGAGTCTTGATGAATTCTAGAGCTATAAATGTCTTGGCAGACCTATTCAAATTTTGATAGACATTAATTAGCAAAAGTGGACTCAAGCAACCATGTAAACGACATCCACCAATTGTGACTGCTTGAAGTTTTAGGCACCCTGGTCCAAATACTGTTGTTGCGACCTTTAGTTCTGCTGAGATATAGACAGGTCTCCTGAGGGGCTACCAAAGGATTTCTCTTTAGCGGCTTGTAGTACTTTGCTAACTGAATCAGCGCTAAAACCTATGTTCCCTTAAGCATAACATGTTTCCAGATTTTAGAAATATGAGTGGTTCTTTTTGGTTAAAATTGTGCTTTAAACCTGCAGCATTCCAGGATATAATAGTAAGCTCACTCTCATGGTGCTATGATCCACATGTGGCATTGTAGGGCAGAGTAGGAGTAAGTTGTGGTTTTGGCCCACCAATGTAAAAGCAAACCAGACCCAGTCGTCATAATTTGAGGACTGTTGCAGTGAAATGATGTGCTTGATTTCTTGGCTCCTATCAAGCTTAATGGAAATCTGAGAGGCCTTTTGAATTGTCAGGTTGGATGTGTTAAAGACTCCTTTCAGGATTCTAGAAGCTGCGCTAGTGACTTTCTAACAAGAGTGTCCCTTCTGGAGAGCAGTATGTATGGGTATTTCGCAGGTGCTGTTGTCCTTAGTTCAATGCTCCACTGCGCAGTTACTGATTTTTCACCTAGGACACTTGCTACGAGCCCCTCTGAGCCCCAGGTTACTATGGTTGACTCTAGGTTGGAAAGGTGAGACAATGTTTCAAATTGTATCCTGGTGCTGTGCTCAGATTTTATGTACATTAGGCAAGGGATGTTGGTCCTGCTCAATATGTCATTGTTGCCCCTCGATTTATACTGAGGAGAATATAACTTGAAGTTAAGTATTTTGATGTCCCTGCTTGTGCTGTCTACTTCCGTCTGAGAGGTCACCCTTGTATCTGATTGAGGAAACTGGGATGGCTGTGTACATGTTGTTTCTGGTGCGAGAGTTGGATAATTACTGATAGAGGGCGTTAGTGTGGGGGCGGAGTCTGCTGAAGGACCGAGTCTTATGATGGATGAATCCTGCAGACCTCTCGTGATCTGAACATTATGAGAGTTATGCTTAGCTGTGGATAAATGAATAGGGGTGAATTGTCTGCACTGGGTTCCCCTTTGTATGCTTATGATCTTACGGAGTGTATTTTTCGTAATTTCTGGTTCATTCATTGGAAGTCTTGAACAAGGAGATCTCTTTTGGGTTAACTGGGATTCTCAGTCAAAATGGGCTGTTGAGAATGAGGATATGAGATTCTCAATGGGGGCCGCATGGCCTTCGGTTTCATTGATAGCATTGTACTGTGCTGATGTGGTGTAATGACATAGCATGTTTGTTTGCTCCTTTGATCCTGAAAGGAATGTTAATTTCATTGTATCCTTGAAGACTGGCTGACTTACAGTTATCATTGTTCCATGTCATTGTATCGTTCCATGTTGGAGCCAGCTGTTTCTCACAGAATATTGGGAAGAGTTTGTGTTGTTCATTTTTGTTATTAGTGTCCCTTATGTTTGATTTGGGGCAGTGAACCAGCCCATCTATCTGGTTGGATTTTTCTTGTTCTTCTTTAACCTTTTTTTTCTCTTCTGGTCAATACTTTCCCAGATGTGGCTGGAAGATTCAGCTTGCCATCTCAGCACCCTGATTTGCCTGGTGGAATTCCTAGCTGGCAATTGTTTTGGCCCTTTTGGTGGATGTCTTATGTCCACGTGGTATTCTCTCTTTGAATTGATAATGGCATCTTTGCCAAGTAAAGGGTCGTTATCAAGTTGAATAAGGCCACAAAACACCTGTTCCATTTCTGTGTCTTCCTCATTGAGTTACTCCTTGGCACCATGCTTTTTAGCTGACAGGTTCATTTTCTACAGGTTGACCATTAAGAGGGACAGGAGTTCTAGGAGGGTGCAGAGTTCATCAATGATAGCTGTGCATACACAACTGTTTGTCTCCTTAGATTGAGGGTAATAAGACAATTTTAACTCTAGTCTGTCAATCTTTGTGTGTTGGTTAGAGAGTTTGCTAGTGATTGGATGAGGTCTATCTGAAGTTCCAATTTATCAGACTGCCACATTACCACGTAGGTGGCTGCTAACAAAGTTGAGCTAATCTATATAGATACTGTTCCTGTTCTGTTCCAGACAGGAGTATGGTTGGTTGCCAAGTTTGGAACCCTTTGCTTTATGTCCTCTAGTAATTTTGCATACAAATCATTTAGTGTAAAACGTTTTGAGTTTGTGTACTGGTTTGGTTTGTCAATACTTGGTGAGGAACTCAACATTGTAGGCAGAGCCCTACAGATTGCCATGGATTTGTTGGCTAGTTGACCTTCATTGCATCCCTCTTCTTGGTATAGTGAATCTGCGCCACTGTCTCAATAGTTTGAGGGTGAAAAGGCGCTGAGGTTGAGCTGTTAATTATGGAATTTGTCAGGATCGGTGTTAACACTAGGTCCGTCACTACGTCCACTGGATCCAAAGTTGACAAAAGCACAATAATTGCATTGTTAGTTCCCACTTGATGATGGGTGTGATTGAAAGATCCTCCATATTAGAAAGGTTGGCTGCTTCATTTGTGCCAAGTATCACTTGAGGTTTGTCACCTTGAGTTTTAAGAGGAGGGTTGCCTGGGACTATTTTTTTAGTTTATTGGTGTTAGACTGCCCCTTCTTAGGGGGATTTACCCAAAACATTTAGCTTTTTCTTTTCCTGGTTTTTGCCAACTCTCTTTTCATGACCTTAGGACTCTATGCACTTTCTCCATGCACTGCAGCGAGAAAGTGTGCACGTCCTTCCTACACATGGTAGGAAAGGGTGCTTACTTGATTGGTTTAGGTGTCGTATCTGTGAGGACCACATATCCAAGGTGGCTACGGCATGGGCTGGACTGTTCCCATGTGGCACAGGGTCAAGACTGATTTGCATATAGCCAGGTCTAAACTGGGGTGGCATGGTGAGCAAAAGAATGATGGATTTAACCAAGATCTTTTGACTGGGGGTGAATGTTTTGATTTGTTCTGCATTCCGTCCATCAATTGTGTGTCTTTTGCTTTCTCGCCCGGTAGTGGGAGGTAGCACTGATTGTGCCATCCACTAAAATAGCCCTGTCAAACATGTATCATGCCCATGTTGGCCTTTCTCACTCATTAGCCAACCCTGAGGGGGTCTTTCATTACCACCAGTGCGGCCCTAGGGTTAGTCCTGAGGGGTGAAGTTCGGGGGGAGTGAGTGGGAGGTACACCTGCGTGTTTGTTGCCCGGTTAGAGAAAAAACCCCAAGTGGATTTTGCCTACAAAAGGGGTCGGCTCTCCCCATGGGACATCTCCTGGGTTTTGCTAATTCTTTTGTTGTGGCCTTAGGGTCTGGGGCACTTTCCTACTGTAAATGCAGTGTGAAGGTGTGAGCACCCTCCCTACCCATATTAGGAAGTCGTGCTTACCTGATGTTTGTGAAACAGGTCACCAGCCTCCCATTGCAGGCCAGTATGCGCACTTACACCGATGATGAACTTGAATATGAGTCCAGCCTAGCAGAGCAGGCCAGTATGCGCACTAGAATCTATGGTGTTTCTAAACATACATCCAGCCTGCCATTGCAGGTCGGTGTGTTTACAATTGCGCTTCTACACCAGCTGGCCTTTCTAAATCACTGCTCCAAAACACAAGAGAGTCACCCTTATATAGTAAAAGGGACAGGGTAGTGTAGAACAAAAACAATATATGATTCCCCTTTTCCTCCTTATTTTAAGTATATATGTACTTTAGATAGTATAGGCACTCAAAAATTAAGAATTTAAAAATGTTTTGAAAATCGTTTAAAAAATCAAATGGACATGATCCTATACATGTTATAAAAACAATCAGTGTATTACAGAGTCCTTAAATATAAAATAAATATCATAAACCAAAACCTTGTGTAAAATGTATTTTTAATTGTTAATATGAATATAGATTGTAATTTGATATTCATGTATCATATGTGATGGTGGTCTTATACGAAGGATATTCAAATCAAATCAAATCAAAAATAGCTTTATTCGATTTTATATCGTAAAATCATAAAAGCACAATATAAAAACACATTAATCACAAATACAATATTCCAGATTCGAATATAATCATCACAATAATACAAGGTGCCGTTAATATAAAAACCAGAATACATGATAAATTCCATAAATATACACAAAAGGTTATAGGAGCGCCAGGTGGTCACAAATGTTTTTACTCTTTTCACATGGTGTTCCGAAACCTTAATATGGTTTTTAAAAAGGAGTAAATAGACGCAATAATAAGTTCATTTTCTAGCATCTGAAGTCTTAGGAAGGCTATTCTACATTGTTTTAGCTTCCAGCTTCTAAGTATGGGCAATAAATATATTTTCCTTGGTACAACATAATATTTACAAAATAAAGTGCAGTGCATTGTAGTCAAGATGGAAGTGTCATCACAGGGGCATATGGGATGGTGTTTAGACCAGTCGTTAATATCAGGGAAGGTGACCAACCTGAAAAAAGACCCACTGCGAAAACGGGCCAGGAGCATGCGAGAGAAGCTACTTTGTACCACTATTAGGTAGGGTTGTGGGCCTATGCGGGTGCACATCAAATGATTAGCCATAACCGATTTCTTCTTTCTCTCCAAGAGCCAACGCTTGTTCTCTAGATATTTCAGGGCATGTATCTTGAGGGATTTCCTGGGGACGGATCCCAGGCTACTAGGATTATAGAAATATTCAGGGTGGCCTATAGCCTGTGTCATGTTCTTTATGTAGCTAATCCACGGTAAATTTGCCATCCCGTCTAGCTTAAGACAATCCATTATCAGATCCCTGTTAAAGCCCGTCTCCACCGTTGCCCATATCTTGTGCCATAAGAGAAGAGGGGTAATCTTTATAATATCGGAGATGTATGTTAGGCCGAGTTCCCTATGACACGAGTAAGTGGCTGTTGAACTAGGGACCGCCAATAAATAGCGCAGGAAAGAATTTTCACAACGTTGTATATGGTCCACATCTTCAATGCCCCATATGCCTGCCCCATATGTGCCTATTGAAATGCATTTAGATTTATAAATGACCATCAACTCTGGGACAGGTCTCCCGCCTTGTTTTTTTGCAAAGTTACTGACGGCTCCAATGGCTCTCATCATGGCCAGCTTTCTGTTGTTCGTAGCTGCTACCCAGGAGCCCCTCCTGTCCACAGTTAGGCCTAAATATGAGAATTTATCTGTACTTAGAAGTTTTTTACCATCGATAAAGACATCACATGTCTTGCTCGATTTTGTCCCGCAGCTCATGGTGAATGTCTTGGTGATGTTAACTTTTAAACCCCGCTTGGCCATATAAGTTACAAAGTTTGGGACTGATTTTTGCAAGCCCAGCTGAGTCCGTGACATAATAACCGCATCATCTGCGTATAATAGGATGGGAACGGGAGCACTCTTGATAGTTGGATGATCGTGCTGGGATTCGCTCAAATACTGACCCAGATTGTTTATGTACAGGGAGAAGAGTAGGGGGGCAAGAATGCACCCCTGTCTTACCCCTCTTTTTATGGGAAACCTATTTGAACATTCTCCCTGGTTCCCAAATCGCAGCCTTGCACCTGCCCCCCTATATTGTTCCCTTATGAACGCCAGCAAGGAGGGGTCTAACTCTAGATCTTTAAGAGTGTCCCACAGCATAGCATGTTTAACGCAATCAAAAGCGGAGCTTAAGTCCACAAAAGTGAGAAAGAGATTACCCTTCTTAGCTTTGGTGTATTTATCGATTCTCAGGGACAGATTAAGTCCTTGTTCAATGGTCCCAAGACCTGGACGAAAGCCGTATTAAATGCTGATAAAACACCTGACTCTTGGGCCCAAATCTCCAGCTTGTTTAAGATGACCCTGCCTGCTATCTTCATAAAGGCATCCAATAGGGATATCGGGCGGTAACACTTCGGCTCATTTCTGTTTCCTTTCTTAAATATGGGTATCACAATGGCATCTGCCCATGTGGGAATTAGCCCATGGCGGGTACAGCTAATTAATACATTTGTTAAAAGTGGAGCCCACAAGCATATGTTAGATTTGTAGGCATCTACCGGGATACCATCCGGTCCTGGTGCTTTCCTCAGGGCGCTATCAGTTATGGCCTTAGTGACTTCCTCCAGGGTAATATTGATCTTTAAAGGGAATGGCCAACGATCAGTATTTTTATCCACTCTTGGTGGGGTTGTGTCTATCATATTATCAACTGTAAGCTCATCCCTGTAGAGCTCAGAGAAGAAGTCTACCCACGTGTCACCACTGATTGCCATGTCTATAATGTCCGTTTCTCTATTATTAAAAAAAGGGGCATTAACCACTCTCCAAAAGCCAATGTTATCTTTATTTGTACAGGCCTCGTGTAAGGCTTCCCATGCTTCCTTTTTTAAAGTTGCCCTGCGCTTTTTTTGCGCCAGCTGATATAAGGATCTTGCCTGCCTTTTTTCGTCCCTGCATCTCGGTGTTTTATGTAAGGCCTTTTTTAAGTGGGTATAAGCCTTCGTGCATTGTTTATCAAACCAGCACTGTGGAGTTAGCTGACCATGTCGTTTTTTCCTTATTAGCAGCTTCCTGGCCTCATCTGAAATTTTGAGAAAGGCATTGATTATTTCTTTATACTCCCTGTCCTATGACAGGCATATCGCTATGTCCCCACTACTGTTATTATTCAGACATTGGAGAAATGCCCCGGGATCCACTTTTGTCCAGTTTAACGTGTATCCATTCGTACTGGAAAGATATATTTCGCTGTTATATTGTGGATTCCTATCATGTATTATCGCCTGCGCATTTAGTGCAAGGTCTAGGCAGATGGGATAATGGTCACTCATGAGGACGTCAAGAGTTTTGCAGGAAAGTACATTACAGGAGTACCGGTTGGATATTAAAACGAAATCGATAATCGAGTTGCATCCCCTTCCATTATAGGTTGGTTGAAACTGAGTAGGGGACAAACATGATTCATTTGCATATCCCAGATCGAATTGGAAAGCAATATCATTCAGCAGGAATCCCAAGAAGGTGTGAGAAAAGTGTGAGGGTGTATCTTTGTTGTCATTACCCAGCCCACAGATATCCTGTTCACTGAACTGACACAACGAGCAGTTAAAATCACCCAACTAAATGGTGTACATGTCTCCCTTTAGGTTTTCTTCAAGGTTTTTTAGGAATGCAGCTAGATTCGAAAGGACATTCGTCTGTTGCACTTTAGGAATATTATTATATAGGTTTATTAGTACTACGTCCTTTTGCCCGCATAACTTTAACGACAAGATCTGATAGTACACGCTAGCTTCTCTAATTTTCACATGGGTGATGCCAGCCGAGTTGGAAACATAAATACATAATCCTCCTTTGTTACGCCCTTGATTACTAGTGAACGCTGGTGTATTAAAAGTTTGATAACCAATGATATGCATCTCCTCTATCGCCCATGTCTCCTGTAGGGAGACAATGGCATAATCATTAATGTGGGTTAGCCACTGGGGGTCTTTCACTTTAGTTGCTAGACCCGCGATGTTCCAAGTTAATATTTTGCAAGTTTTTCCAGGTTTTTGGCTACGCATTTCTTTTCCCATTAACCTTTGAGTGGGAGTAGAAGTGAGATCGATTTGGCCATTTATGCTTGGGCTTTTTAGAGGAGCTATACCTCTATCCTCCACATTAATTATGTTTTTAATCTGAGAATGATCCACTATGTTCATACAATTGGTTATTGGTCCCTTGTTAGATGCGCCTCTCCCCCTATTCACGGTCTTGGCCATTGTCCCTTGAATCTCCTCCCTCTCCAACATAACAAGGGGTCAATCTAGTTCTTCCATTCCTGTTAGGGGTTCGAAATGATTGTAGAGTGGGATGCCCGCACCTCCCATGTGTCCCTTATGGGGGTCCCCTATGCACCTTCTGGGGCCCGTGTCTGAGTATTTTCCAATTAAGCTATGTGGACCCAGAGATGGTGGATAGAAGGCTCCCAATGGGTACTCCTTGATTGCACTATTAATTGAGGGGACATTTTCTAGCCTATTTAATATTGCATGTACTAATCTCGGGTCAAAACAACACAATCACCTTGTAAGTCTTTTCTTTCTTTGCCCACCCGCGCTACCCGTCTTGACATTTTAAAATTCTTAAATAGCACATCCGTAAGGCCAGTATGCCTTCCTAGCCAATGGAGGGATTTATTGCGTAGTTCTAGCCAAGATTCTTGTTCCAATAAGCTTAGTACTGGAACGTTGTCCAGAATTACCACATACGGTGTGGCTTCAGGTGGCAATTCAAGGCAATTATGTGCTTGGGGTTGCTGCATAGGTGTCAAATCCCTGGCTCTGATCCCTAGTCTGTTCTTGTATCTTTTCTCCTCTCCTTCCAAGTTCGTTAATTCAGGAGATGCATTTTGGGCGCCCATGACAATGTTTTTTTCAGAAGTGAGGGAACCTGCAATGCTACCCCTAGGCGCTATATTAGAGATGGCCATGTTGGTCGTACTTGACAACCCAGATTGAGTCGTGTTTTCTTGGGCATGAATTAGTTTCCCCTGGGAGTGTGTAGGGTACTTGCCCATTAAAATCCCCTCCAAGTTTGCCACTCTCTCAGTTAATTTCCCCAAAGCATTCTCCATGTACTTGTGTAAGTCGTCTATGCTTTTTGCTATTTTTTCTAGTGCCAAGGATTGGCTCGTTAGCTGTGCATGCGTAGTGGGATTCCTTAAACCCCCTCTATTGTTACCGATGAGTGGTGTTTGAGAGCATGCTTTGATTTGAGGTGTCTTTTTCTTGCCTTGTGAGCTCTTTTTGCACATCCCTGCACCTTGCCCTTTTAGTTTTTGAGTGTTTGTAATCTCTGGGCTACCCGGGTTTTTGCAACGTTTCAAAGGTGGTTGAAAGTCCTCTGCCACATCGCTCAAATCACTCTGGATTGAGATGTTCTGTAATAGGGCATTTTGATGACCCAGAACGAGGTCATTTTCACATTGCACTTTGGGGATGTCAGGGTTAATACCACCCTCCTCTCTTGGTGCTCCCCTCAGTTCCTTACATAATGTTTCCTCCACCGTGCTGATCTGCTCCTCGATGGCCCTCATGGCCCCTGTAAGGTAAGACAACAGAGATGACTGTCCCACTATCTTGGCCTCAAGATTTGCAGTAGTTACTATGTGCTTCATTTTTCTTTTCGGCATGGTTAAAAAAGTTTTACGGGGGTAGAACAGCCAAACAAATATAATAAAAGAATGTAAATTTTTTTTTAAAAACACACGCTTTACACAGGTTTACTTCTTCAAATGGGGGTCCTAGACCATAGTCCAATCACCACAGCGTCCACTTTTTCACCTATGCTGGGCGAGTTAGGGAGCAGGCCCAGCCCGGCCCCTGTCGGGCCCTGACGGGCACAGACGGGCCCGCCCTTGGCCCGGGCTTCGCCCTCGCGCGACCCGCGCTGTGGGAGGCGCTCGTTGGTTTTAAGGGCCTCTGGCGCCCTCTGATGGCGCCTGGTGCGACCTCCGCGCACTGCCCCCTGGGACAGGTAGTCCAGTCACGGAGCCGTTCCCCTCACGGCGGTGACCACGTCACGGGCAACGGAGTAATGCAGAGTGGCAGGCAGAGGGTGAATATCGGCCGTTCCCCTCACGGCGTGTGGTGAAGAAAGATTAGCGCGTCCTGCGCTGCGGGAGGCGCTCGTTGGTTTTAAGGGCCTCTGTCGCCCTCCGATGGCACCTGGTGCGACCTCCGCACACTGCCCCCTGGGAGAGGTAGTCCGGTCACGGGGCTGTTCCCCTCATGGCGGTGACCACGTCACGGGCAACGGAGTAATGCAGAGTGGCAGGCAGAGGGTGAATATCGGCCGTTCCCCTCACGGCGTGTGGTGAAGAAAGATTAGTGCGTCCCGCGCTGCAGGAGGCGCTCGTTGGTTTTAAGGGCCTCTGTCGCCCTCCGATGGCGCCTGGTGCGACCTTCGCGCACTGCCCCCTGGGAGAGGTAGTCCGGTCACGGAGCCATTACCCTCACGGCGGTGACCACGTCACGGGCAACGGAGTAATGCAGAGTGGCAGGCAGAGGGTGAATATCGGCCGTTCCCCTCACGGCGTGTGGTGAAGAAAGATTAGCGAAGGATATTCATTTAAGGGGTACCAAAATAGTCACCTATGTTTGTTTTTAACCTTGTATTTAATGTATTGTGGATTCTTCATAAACCCAGCGAAAACATTTCATAAGAAAAGCAAAGAAGAATGTATAAATACAAGGTTTGTGGTTTAATATATTTATTGAAGGGCTCATTAATTCAATTATTGTAACTCCACTCATCAGTTTTTCCCTTTTTGGCCCTCGGTACGGCAGACCAACTGCCCTCTCCTCACCCAACCCCCAATGACATTCTGTTGCCAGGTAGTATCACCCAGCTCGGGTAGTGCGAGTGATTGACTGGGGTGGAGGAACGCTTTAGAGAGCAATCTGAAGCAAGTCAAGAGACTGTGTGACCATCCTGTGCTTCGCAGAACTGGGCTTGTGCCAAAAGGCCCCTTGTGAAACCCTTTTGAGTGAATTACTACTGGCCTCAGCCCACTTCTGCCCCTCATGAACTTCTTGAGTGGCTTCCAAACACCCCTTTGACAACTGCCTTCTAATTAATCCTGCTACCTACCCCCACCTGCTTACCTGGGACCCGCTAAGTGTGACTTTGGCTGCGTGCGGCTTAGGATCCGGCAGAAGCGCTGGTTATCTTCCATCTGTGGGAGTAGGACAGTTAGGGTGAGCTGGAGGGTGAAGGGAGACTTGGGCCACAGGGTCTGCAGTGTGTTATCAATTGACCTGCTGGGTATCAGTTGCACAAAATTATGGTGCTGAGTGCATATGTGTGCGAAGGCGTTCTGTACGGACCTGCCTGATATCTGTTGCACCGCGTATCAGTGCGGAGTAAGTAACTGTGTGTGTGGGAGTGACGGTCTGCGGACTGCCTGTGATTCATAACACTGGTCTGCGGTGTTGCCTTACATGTTGATTTCTTGCCAGTAGAACACTTAATTTGACATTGGTTTTACCAGAGCAGCCTCTTCCATGGTGCTGCTAAAACGTGTTATAATTCTTTGCATGTACATATTTCTGATATTGTTGTGATCCGGGTGCACCCTCTGACTGTGTTATATAGAATTTTAAGAATTGTTAGGGTGGGCCTGGGAATGACAACGTGTTGCATGCCATTACAGTGCTGGGGGGGTTAGAATAGGATCCGTCCCAAGTGTGCATATTATTGATGTCATTTCAACATGGTTGGGCCTAGTACTGTGCGTAGTATTTCCAAGTGTGATTTATGCCCCGAAATACATAATGTTCATGTTGTGTTGATTATTATGTGTGTTGAATATAAACATTATTTATATACATCACGTGTGCAGTCTCTTTTGTGACGCTCAGTGTATTAATCGTGAGTGAGTGCTGTGCCAATGCTTTACACATTGCCTCTGCGATAAACCTGACTATTCAGTGCAAAGCTACCCAAGGGTGAGCTCAGGTTTTACAGTGTGTGCAATCACCTGCCCCGGCGGGAGTTATTGGTTCTGCCTGACTAGGGCATTGTCTCAGCCAACCAGAAAGTGCCAGTTCCAACAGCTGGGTTTTAAGAAATAGTGTTTGATAGACGGGGTGGACCTCTCTGATTTCTCATGCCCTTATATGTCATTCCCCACAAGCCACACAGGCTGAGAATCGATGCGAGGACCGTGCATTTAAACTGGAAAGTGATATAGAATTAGTGTTTGGGTACTTGGAGTTTTCAGCAGCCCTTGCATTTTAATGCCTCATTATAAATACTTTGTGAGACAGCTTCCAATTTACTGAAAAGGTGCATCTTCTCCAGCTTTGAACCTTCTGAATTTTTGGTTTGAATGGTGGCCTCTGAGTAACAGACATTTAGGTGTTAGCTTTGGGCCGAAGTGCGTGGATGGTCCAAGTTATAGCAGTGGCCCCTAAAGGCTTTTGCCCTTGTTGCAGGGATTCTGCTTATGCACAGAACTATGCACAGGAAACCAGGACCTCAGTGAATTGTGGTGTACCAAAAACTCACCTCAGAACCCAGAACCCCTTATGGGCATCAGTGTCCCATTCGTTATCCGAGTTTTACTCTGCGGTCCCAATGTATAGACAACCCAGAACAAGCGACTTAGTGTATTCTCAGGAATAGTGGGAATCAGAAATACCTGTTCTTAATTATTCTCATATCAGTCCACAACAAGAGTACACAGAGATGCGGTAAAGTTTAAAGAGTTTATTTTATAAACCTCGTGTCCTAAGATGCAGTACTTTGGCTAACATAAGCAGACAAATGATTAAGATCAAAACCATCATCATAGTTACAATACCATAGAAAATGAAAGGAGAAATCATAATAAAATGACAGTGGATTACAGCCACCTTCCTTTCGCTAGTAAACTATTATTAGACTAATAGAGGGTCTCTAGGCTTGAATGGGGAACCCCATACCGTAAAGATCAGCTTAGTGGAATCACATCACAGGATCAGGTATACTCTGCTCCTGGGAAAGCTCTTCTTCCGAATGTGTCTAAAGCATTCAGCTTGCAATATTAAAAGCACTCGACTTTCAAGTATTTGCAGCTGCGTGCTTGTTATGTCTAAATAGTGGGCCGATCAACCTGAACCCAACAACATGCACCGTCTAGCGACCCAGACTGTTTCTTTACACAATGTTCAGACCAAGGTCGCAGCTCACTGTTAGAGATGTGAACAACAGACAGTTTTCATGTGAAGCAGAGGCGAGCAAGAATTTCTCAATGAATAACATGTAACTACAGTGTCGTGTGCAAAAGCAGCAAAAGTGGCAAGATGGCTTTCTAACATCTAACGCGGTTGTGCTAACTTAGCATTGTACGTATATAAATAGCAGTCCTCACTACACCCCCCCTTGATCGGACCACTAACCAGAAGGGGCGCAATTTCAAGAACGCAGAGTTCAAGTTCGATAGAACGGAACTAAGGGCACAAATTGTGAATCCATATAAGGTAAGTGAAAAGTTCGAAGAAAAAAGGAGAGAAAAAAATCATTTAAAGGGGAAAAAAAAAATCATCGATGGATTTTCAACGAGAAGAAAAAAAAAAAAGGCATTCCATAGGAATTTCGGATGACTTCCAAGTTAATCCATCAAGGTATAAGCACAATAAGTTGCAACGGCTTCCAAGAGGAAATCATTGGAACATTCTGCAAAATAATCTGCCATCCAATTCAGCAAGGGGAATGAACACACATGTTCCTCGACAACCGGAGCCTCTAGTACCATCAGAGGACAACTGGCGTGTTCTTCAAGATAACTTCTTGCCAAGAATTCAGCTGCAGCCGTTCCGATGTCCCAATTCCCTAGGACTCCATGTGCTGCTCCACAGGCCGTAATCCTGACACCAGAACAGTCCAACTCATGAGCCACTAAGGGGCTCATTAGCCGATCATAATCCGTGGCGGGAGACACCGAGTTCGACAAGCACAAATCCAGAGCCCATTGGAACGGACACTCTAGGCAATGAAAGACGGGCTGTACGCAAGTAAAGTATGGAAACCGGAAGGACAACCCATAGGCTATGCTCAAGGTTGCCAGTGGTAATGTTCCATAGTATTCAAGCATCCGGTTACGAAGATGGAGCAGCCGGGACATGCTGTCGTGTGACGCAAGTTGTGCATCCATAGCGTAGTACGCAGATCAACAAAAGTACCCCAGCTACGAGGGCGAGAATCAAAGGGAGACCTCCGAAGACGCTGGAAAGAATAGAATGAAAAAATGCCGGGATCACACCAAAAATAGTTTGAAAGGAGGTCACGAGGCCGGAGCCCACAATTTTGAAAAAATGTGCCAGGCCACTTGTTGACGAGGCATTAAAGATAGTCTGAATTAGGGCCCCAAAATGAAGTGGGAGATCAGTATTCAAAAGCGCTTGCACCTCTGTGCGCGTGTTTGCTACGTGAAGGACAAATGTTTACGGGGATGAAGTCCAAGCGACTTCTTTTTGAGACAATAGAGCCCTTATTTTGCTCATCTTGTTGAACTCTGATTTCAAGGTTGGAATGGAAGGCCAGATGGATACATCGAGCCGTCCATGCGGGGTTGGGAAAAGGACGTTATTACAGCAGACTACTCTCTGTGATACAGTCACTATGTAGGAAATTCCCACTAACATCCCACAGCAAGCTTCATTATTTAATAGCAAATAACTACTGTTAGCCAGCAGCATAAAAGACGGTGTTATAACTGGCACTGGGATCCCTTTCAGGACGCAAGCTAAATTAGGAGCGTGCACATTACATGCACCATACAATTGAATGTGCCGACACACCACAGAGTGATCCGGAGTGGAAGTGCACTCTTCTCCTTTTAAGTACACCTCTTTTCCGTCCCTCACACATCTGTATGTGAATGGGAGTGACCAAACTTCGTGCAGGAAGGCAGTACCTAGTTTTTCATATCTGCCTAGGGCATAATGTTTCATGCACGAACTGAACTTAAACAGGGGGAACGGTAATGTGATTAACCCATGGATAAGCCACACAGCGGAGTTTAATTCGGCAACAGAAAAAGGTAAAGGTTCTAACTTCTCAATGTGCAGCAAGGAGTATGTTGCATCTTTCATGGGCATAAACTGTTGTTTTGCAGTTAAATTGAAAGGAAGGAACAAAGATGAAGTATTCATGTAATCCCAAGGGACTTTCCCAGCCTTTAACGTTTGCAATGTCCATGCAAACTGCATAATAGAACGCAATTGATTTTGACCATGATAAAAAACAGACAAATCATCCTGCACAATGTCAACAACAGATGAAACAATATTATCTAACGTATAAATTCTGGAAGACAGGGTGTTTAATGCTATTATCTATAACAGACAATACTTTCTCCATATTGGCTTGATCAATAGCTCGTAATCTGGATGCAGCTTCAATCTGTGATAGCTTTCAAACTTCGTTGTAAACAGCATATACCCATCTTTTGGACCTGCCAACCGCAGGACCCTTAACAAAATCATTCAAATCTATTTTGTCGTTCAATTGTGATAAATGAAGTTTAACAGATGCTAAAATGGAATGTTGCAGCCAAGATTGGCATAACTTCCGTACTGAGTAGGTAGTTACAGTGTGAGAGGATTCAAAACGGGGGTCCACACGAACTTGCGTATACCCCGGATTCAAATCTAGGAACCGATGTTGACAGGAATTTGAGCTCGTTTGCCATATTAACCACCCTTCCGGATTTAATTTGGAAATATTGAAGGTTGTGTTAGAAACGTATGACTGCAACGTATCAAGGGACAGATCTGTATGATTATCCCAACTAGGATAAGCACCCAGATCTGGAGTAGAGGGAGAATTTAATTCTTTAGAAGTAGCCAATCCAAAACAGGTGGTCTGAAAAATTGACGAATTCAAAAATAACATGTGGTTCGGGATGAGGCAGGCACGATGCAAAGCTTCTGTTCCCTGTACCTGCTACTGTTTAGAACCCCAAACCGATTTAAGATCGATAGTAGCTTTCCACAGATCATAACCTCCGGTTGCCAACTCATCCATAAAGGACTTGGAATACAACAATTTAGTGTGTGTCAGTCTAACTTTCGAGGCAGACTCAGCCGCCACTTTAAAATAAAAGGAGGCCGGATTCGACACACTGAAATCTGAAACATATGTGAATTTGTCCACTAACGTGGTGGAGCTGCCCAGCCTAGGTGCTGGACAGTGTTCCCATTGCGTATAATTTACAAAATTTCTAAATGTATTTGCTTTGTGTAGGAAATGATTGCCATAATGTTGATAGCAGAACTGCTCATCATAATAAGCAGTATCTAAATACAAATCCTCAGCATCAAATGCAGCATAATATTTCAAATGAGAAAACAGTGCTTCTATGGCTTGAACATCCCAATCATCCGAGCGGATGTTTTGCTTAACTACATCACCCATAGAAACACGAAATACATTTGGCACATTGATTACTTCAGTGGGACCATGAATTTTAAATTTAACAGCATCCCACGCGATCCCATCCAGTACAGGCCAGGCAGTAATGTTCACAAAAGTCTGGTCCCTTTTCATGATATGTGATGAGGAGTGGGGAGCCAAAGTTCCATCAATTAGTCTAATTGTAGATCTTTCTTTCAGGTAGTGTCCATTTATAAGTCTAAAAAATACTACCACAAATCCAATGGACATAAACAGAAAAATACATATGAGCACCAGCCAAATGTAAGTCCTAGGGGGAATTAAAACATTTCTTTTAAACCAGACAGCAAAAATTGAAACTTTTGATGGGGCAATGGAAGTCATTGAATTAGTGTCAAAGGAGTAGCACGACTGGTTAACTGTGGTGGATTGTAAAACAGGCAACGGGACATCCGCAGGATAAGCATACTCAATATCTTCAGGTAGACCACCAGCTGTCGGTGGCAACAAAGGACCAGTAACTGTATGCATCTCAATGGCAACATCAGGCAAGGTGGTAGAAGCTGGGGCCAAAACAGAATTTCTCAGCATCGCAGGGCAAGAAACCGCCGGAGCCTTACTAAGAAGAATCGGCCACTCGCTGTAGCTTGACATTGTCAATAGAGAAGTACCTGTTATCCTTGCGACCAGGAAGTGGAGGTAAAATGACTGTACGTGTACCCTGTACTCCAAGCACCGGAACTGGTGCACGATAAGAGGGGCCGAACTCCTTCTTGTTCTCCACCTTCTCACGGACCAGGTCACCAACTCGAGGTAGCCAGCCGACTATCAGAATCTGAAGCACGGCATCAGATGTGGAGGGCACGTGTTCCTTCGCTAGATTGTCTCTGGCTTCTTGTAGATTCTGCAATACAGCACAGTGATCATCTACGTCAAAGGGTGCGGCTGACGCTGCCATGTCTAGACCATCAAGGTCCGGGACAAACATTTGTATGCCAAAGAGCATCATGTATGGGGTCTGCCCGCCCAGAGACCTTCTAGGGAGATTATTAAGTGCATGTTGTACGTTATACAAGTGGGCTAGCCAGTTCCAGCCAGTACCTAAAACCCTAGCTGTCAAAGATTGCTTTAAGTCACGGTTCATTCGCTCCACCACACTATTACCCTCAGGTCGGTAGGGAGATGAAAATTTGACTTGGACCCCCACATTTCTCATGGCTTCTTTGTACGCCTTAGAGGCGAACGCAGGGCCCTGATCAGAATGAAAGGTACCACATGCAAAACTTCCAACAAAGACACGCAAATCCCTGATGACAGTACGGGCATCAGCACTCCTTTGTGGCCATACCCACAGAAAACGTGTGCACGAATCCACTGCAACCAAGACGTACTTGTACGCAGTATCAGAGGTGAATGGACCGCAATGATCTAAATAAACACACCCTAGTGGTTTATTAGATATGTACAACTGAGTCTGTGGTGGGCGCGCCGCAGTTGAAGGTTTTATCTGCTGGCAAATGTCACAATTAAGAACATAAGTTTGAGCTTGTTTCTATAAACCGCACCACCAGTAACGTTGTTGTAACAGAGATACAGTAGCAGCAACGCTGGCATGGGCAGACGCCATGCCCTCGTGAGCCGCTAATATCAAAGATGGTCTGCAGTCCGCGTTGGGAATCAATCTGTCACCAACTTCGTTAATCCTTACTAACGGGACGTTATCAGGACTTAAGTGATAATGGTAACGAGAAGGGAAACCTCTCGGGTAATTTGTTCCCATCTCTGTAGCAGCAATAGCTGCCAAGATGTCATCATCGATCTTACTTTGTGATCTTGTAACTGCTGCTACTAAGTATGTCGCCACTGCTGTTTTTGCTGCCTCGTCAGCTAGGCTGTTGCCGACAGCATGGACACCAACTCGTTGGTGACTAAGAGTGTGAATAACATTCACGAGAGGCAGATGTTCTTTAAGTTCTGCCACTCAAACCCAAAGCATTTTATGCTTAATTGTGCTACCTTTGGAATCACGGTATTCATTTTGAGACCAAAAATGTAGATTGTCGTTGTAAGATTGAACACAATAGAATGAGTCACTCACTATAAGAGTGGTGACCCGGGAATCAGCAAACTCCAGTGCAAGAACCAGAGCACGGAGCTCTGCCAACTGTGCGGTACAATCACCCAGTGACTGCGTATGCACGACATCAGATTGGAATACACCATTCACGAAGGTACCGACCACAATTGCGCAGGCCGCTGAATAGGCATGCTTCGATCCAGTCGCCGGTTGCGCAGAACCGTCAGTGTAAATGACACAATGGTAATCCTCGAGCGGGCGCAAGGACAGAGGAGCTGGATGAACGAATTCATACTGTAAGAACTCCTGAGTCTGTAGTGTTGCGTCAAAGATATGTGACGTCGGGCGATGTTAAGGAAGTGGCCCATTGTATCCACCGTGGATGCAAAGCTTTAGAATTTGGTACACTCGCTTTGGTCACCGCCTCAAGGGCAGGATATGGCGTGACCACCAACATGCGTTTCCCTTGCGACAGAGCTCTTTCTTTAAGAATCGCCATCTGCACTGCCGTCAAAACTTTCTCGACAGCGGAAAATCGCAGTTCAGCGAAGTGTACAGGTGTGATTTGTAGGCAATGGGGACAGTGTCGCCCTCATTGAACGTTAAGTACGTGAAACCCACTGCGCCTGGCACAATTCTAATGACCAGGTTAGTGTGGTTATCACGCGTCAGTAAGTATTTTGAAGCAAGAAGGTCAGCTTGCAAAGATTGCAATATAGCTGAATGCTCCGGCAGCCAGCATGATTTGAAAAAAGTAGGTTGTACCAAGGCATAAAGCGGCTTGATACGCTGGGCATAATCAGGAATGTACGTGCGACCGAAATTCAGAAAGACCAGCAAAGATTGTAATTTCTTCAGTGTCGTAGGAGCACGTAGGCACGCGCATTCCTCTAAGAAGTGCGGAGCCAACCCTCGACCTTCATTGTTGAGTTTGTATCCCAAAAACAACACTGTATATTCTGCAATGTGAGACTTCGCAAAGTTGAATTTATAACTGAAGTCTGCAAACAAAACAATAATGCGATCAACGCGACACAGATGCGGCCATAACTCGTCATCTGTGAGATAAATATCATCCACATACGAGTACGTATCAGGGTCAATGCTCTCTAACAGAGAGACCACACGAGCGGCAAAGACCCCAGGGCTGTTTTTATAGCCCATCGGTAATCTTTTGAAATGTTTTTGTTTGCCGCCCGAGGTAAATGCTGTCCATTGACTACTAATAGAGGATAGGTTATGGCTGTAAAAGCCATTGGAAATGTCAAGTGTGGTTTTAATCCGTTTTCTCACGAGACTATCGACGAGAGCCGAACTGTGGGTATTCTGTACTGCGCATGTCCGGCAATGGGAGTTTAAATGCCAGTAATCCAAAACCAGGCGGTACGACCCATCAGGCTTCGTCACAGTGAATAAAGGATTATTCATCGGTGACACACATGTTTCAATAACACCTTGATATTCCAATTGTTCAAGGATAGCCGCGACGTGAGGTCTTGCTTCGCGACGCATGGGATATTGGGGTTGTGGCTGGGGCGTGGACTGCAACGGAATCTCATGGCTGGGGGACAATTTATCCCAGCCTGCCTGATTACGATACAAAGCAGGTGCAAGCACCAGAGCCCACTCCTCGGCGAACTTCTTAGCTTGGTCCTTCGGCACTGTGTGCACAAAGGACGGGAGGATCACTTCTTCCCCTCTAGGAGCATCTAAAATGAAAGCCGGGGGCCAGTCTGCCTCCGCCAATAAAATATCGTACGAAGAGGTCAGAGTGTCCCAAAAAATCCCTTGAATCGTGCGTTGTATGTCACCTTCAATTAAAAGGACTATATTATACAGTCTGTCAGGGGAGCCACTCTAGTGTCAGCAGTTTCTACAGTAATGAACGTATCAGTTGCTTGTCGCCACCAGATATGGACGCAGTGCTTGTCGCACTACTGTAACTTCTGCCGCGCTGTCGAGCAGCGTTAGTGCCCATGTCAGGTTCTGAAGCTGCATCCGCACTATCTGTGGAATACCTCGCTGTTAGCGCTGCAACTTTCTTCTTCTGAAACGGGGGTCGTTGACGTGCAGACTCGTCCTGCTTGACTTTGCCGTCAGTCTGACTGGGTTGCTCACGACCTTGGGCACCCCGTCCTTTCCCACGGTCTCCGCCACCGAACTGTGAAGCCGATGTTTCCTGTGAAGAACGAGGAGAACGTTGTTCAGAAACCTGAAATCTATCAGGTGACTTAATACTAGATCGATCGCGCAGATCATATGTGCGTTCACTAGACGACTGTACGGGTGAGGCAGGATGAGAACTCTGTTTCTGCTGCTGCTTCCCCTGTTTCTTTGCCCGCAAATTTTGTTTAGGAAAATTCGGGCGTTCGTCTTTACCAGACGAGCTCACCTTAGTTTGCTGTACTATATCAGGAATTATTACAGTTGGTTTAACACCTAAGGGACAGCGGCCTATGGTCCTATAGGCTTCCGCAATTATTTTAGCGAACTCCTTAGGCCTGTCGAGTTCGTCCACGCGGTCCAGCTTATTAGCCACTTGGAACTGCATGGCATCGCCTTTGAGGTTGCCCATTACCATAGAAGCAACCACATCGAACACCCCAACAAGCCGCATTCCTAATTCAACAGCAGCCTCCGCACCGTGATTTTCTTGAACACGTTTAATGACGGAGGGAAGTACAGACATAGACGGAGTGCCGAAGCACTTCGAGTAGGTCGCGGCAAAGACCTTGCCCCAGTTGTCACAATCGGCCATATCTGGGACTAAGTCTTTCGGCAAACTAATGGTGAGAATCCTGTGTTTCTCCACAGGAGTGGTATGCGGAAAAACCGCCTCCAGTTGGTCAAATTTCTCAGCAAGCCAATAAGGTAAATCATCCTTATTTTGGGGGCGCTTGCCCATCACTGAATTAACCATAACAGGACTAATAACCACCGCGTGGTGGTCCGTTGGTTGTCCCGCAACAGCAGGTGCCCCCACCTGCACGTTGCGTGACACGTACTGCACTTAAGCCCTATGCACTGTAATCAGGGCTGTGTGTAGTTCCCGCAACTCAGCCACCGCCACCGTGAGATAGCGGGGATGAGGCGTAAATCCGGCCAGCACCGGCCATGTGGCCCCTGCAATCGACAACGGGCCCATTCTAGCCGGTGCAACCGCATGGGGAAGGGCACCATTAAACCAAATGGTATGCTGCCAGGCAGAAATAGGAATTTCTTGTGTCCTATACGGCGTATAGACTGCAGGTAGCTGCGTGGGAGTAAAGGAATGAAATATCATCGTCTGCATTCACCGCCGGAAAAGTCACCCAAGAGTAAAACAACTCATAAGGGTAGGACGCATCAGCGCTCACCACAAAAATAACAGCCATCCCATCATCTGGCACCCCATACGTCATCAAATGACGGCGCAGAGGTGCACGGCTATGTGCAGCAATGTCAACCACCATAAGGACACACAAAAGAGTAACAACGATTTTAACAGAAGCACTAGGGTTCAGAAGAAACCTTTTTAATGATCAAGCTTGAAAGAACCTATTAGTCGAGAAACAGGTAGGTTAAACCTGTCACTCCCGTTATCCAGAAACAAGAGTGAGGGAGTCGTGGACTAATATAAGCACTACTAAGGCGTTTCAAATAAATCGACCAAACGTTAGGTGCGCCATGTTGCAGGGATTCTGCTTATGCACAGAACTATGCACAGGAAGCCAGGGCCTCAGTGAATTGTGGTGTACCAAAAACTCACCTCAGAACCCAGAACCCCTTATCCGACCAGCATCAGTGTTCCATTCGTTATCCAAGTTTTACCTCGGCGGTCCCAATGTACAGACAACCCAGAACAAGCGACTTAGTGTATTCTCAGGAATAGTGGGAATCAGAAATACCTGTTCGTAATTATTCTCATATCAGTCCACAACAAGAGTACACAGAGACGCGGTAAGTTTAAAGAGTTTATTTTATAAACTTCGTGTCCTAAGATGCAGTACTTTGGCTAACATAAGCAGACATATGATTAAGATCAAAACCATCAGCATAGTTACAACACCATAGAAAATGAAAGGAGAAATCATAATAAAATGACAGTGGATTACAGCCACCTTCCTTTCGCTAGTAAACTATTATTAGACTAATAGAGGGTCTCTAGGCTTGAATGGGGAACCCCATACCGTAAAGATCAGCTTAGTGGAATCACATCACAGGTATACTCTGTTCCTGGGAATGCTCTTCTTCCGAATGTGTATAAAGCATTCAGCTTGCAATATTAAAAGCACTCGACTTTCAGGTATTTGCAGCTGCGTGCGTGTTATGGCTAAATAGTGGGCCGATCAACCTGAACCCAACAACATGCACCGTCTAGCGACCCAGACTGTTTCTTTACACAATGTTCAGACCAAGGTCACAGCTCACTGTTAGGGATGTGAACAACAGACAGTTCTCATGTGAAGCAGAGGCGAGCAAGCATTTCTCAATTAATAACATGTAACTACAGTGTCGTGTGCAAAAGCAGCAAGATGGCTTTCTAACATCTAACACGGTTGTGCTAACTTAGTATTGTACGTATATAAATAGCAGTCCTCACTACACCCTGTGGTTCAGCCACTTTCCTGAGCATGCACCAGAATGGAGTGGGGGGCAGTCTGAAGTTTCATGAAGTTGCTGCCAAGATGACAAAGACCTTCCCTTCAATTGCAGTACAAATATACCACTGGGAAGGGTCACTAGCACGCTAGAAGATTTGCTTGTGGGTAACTGTTTTACTGTAAATGCTGCAGGTGGTACAACCATCTCTGCGAGGGTCCTTTAGAGCGCGATTGTAGTGGAGGCAGTGGCAGTGGCAGTGTGGCACACCACAAGCACCATAGGCAACATAGGCCTCAGCATTCCCCTGCATAAGCTGAAGTTCAGTTATGTAGCAGGGCAGAGGGGCAGCACAGGAGTGGGAGCACGGTGACAGGCTGGCAGGAGTCATA
Organism: Triturus cristatus; assembly: GCF_964204655.1. Taxonomy (NCBI): domain Eukaryota; kingdom Metazoa; phylum Chordata; class Amphibia; order Caudata; family Salamandridae; genus Triturus; species Triturus cristatus. The sequence continues at coordinate 805,375,131 of NC_140594.1, read as the reverse complement.
CTAGATGTAATGGTAAAGAGCAATCAGCAGCAGGCAGGGGATGGTCAACAGTGGCGGAAAACAGCCACACTGACCTAACGCTAGCTACCTCCCCTCACCCACAGGTTGCCACCCAGTGCCTATGTCCTTACCGTTTGGCTGCCATTAGCCAACTGTCGGCCATTTGGGTCTCCCCAGAGGCTGATAGTCTGTGGATCACATGGCTTGCACCTGGCAGCTCCGTGTGACTCTGCTTGCTTGCGATTGAATAATCTGCTCCTCACGCACCTCATGCCGCGCCTTTTATATCTCCGACTGCACGTCAGGATGCAACAAATGCAACAGGTGTAATGTCACAGTCAATAGTGGGCCTTTAGCACAGGATTCTTGTTCAGGAACGAATAAGAAAGACATAGCTGTCAAGTAAACTCAGTGGCACTTTAAGTCAACCTTTGCCCAATAGAACATAACTTTTCCCTTCTATCAGAAGTAAATTTGATACTGCAAGATCCAGCATGCAAGGTACTGCAGGCATCATGCATGACACAGGAACCCATGGCACCTAATGCAAGTCAGTTACACTAAGCTCACAAGATTCACACATCAACTTTTAAGTAGCTCTTCCTGTTCAGTTTTTCTCTTTATATTCCAGGACTTGTACAAAAATCTCTATAAGTTCAAAAATGCTAAACAAAACCATGGACTGCTCGAGCTACTCATGCATAGACCCGGTTAACTTGAGAAGTCTCTTTGCATGAGCGGAGGCATGTTACAAGTGAAGGCTCATGTGCGCTTCCCTCTCATCACTTTCAGGGTATGACAGATCCGTACCCCGTGCATGTAGAGCCAATGAACTCCTCATTCAATCTCATACCATTCGGTTGGAGCTCTTGTACTGCAATTGCATTCATTTTTTTTTTTACATTTGCATTTTGTCAAACATACAAATTACATTTAGGGGAGGTGATAGGGAGAGGGTAAGGTAAAGGGTTGGTATGGGATGTGGAAGGGATAGCCGTTTCAATTACAATAAATTAAAAGGTACAGCTGTTATTATTGGAACATTTGCCTCTTATAGTAAACCACAGGATTATACAGCATGAAACTGTTCATTAATTTCGTCGCAACACGGTACATATTCTTCAACTGTCCATATTTCCATCCTTTGGTAATCTGGCAGGTACAAATAGCTGTACACATCTATTATTACACCTGGCCATCCCGTTCTGTGATAAATTGAAACAAAATCAGATACAATTCTTTTGCTATTACAATCAAACAAAAACAAATGGAAAAAAAAAACCCTGCCATCAGAACGTCGTGCCTCGACCAAAATAGATGAAGGAGGTGCATCACCAACCCAGTCATCTCTTTGCGTATATATCACCCCGTCCCTCTGAGTTGGAAAAGTAAATGTGTATGTCTCCCCTTCCCTGACTCATATATGCCCTAGACATGACCACCCTCTTCTTCCCGGATCTCATCCCCTTGTATATCAGGGGAACCACACACCCGGGGTCTCGCTGCTGGGTCGTGCCCACTAACCTCTTGTGTAGAGCTGGTCCCCTCTACTCCATCTGTTCGTGACAGGTCAGCAAGTATGGTGTCCCATAGCTGGGCGATTGGGTATTTGCGTAGCCCGGCTATTTCCTCCCTATGCAGTGATGTGCTTTCCGCTCGTGCCCACACCAGCTCTAAGGTATATTAAAGTTTTTTGACCAACGAGCCAGGTATTTTTTAATTCACTTTCATATCCACCCCTGACCCTTCCTCTCACACCCCTACACAACACATAGTTGTCTCACAACAACAGTGCTCCCACGTAGACATAGGTCGGAGCACGCCCCGTCCCGTAGAGGAGCGGGAAGACCCCTATGATGAAGCATGACACCACGGGCTCTTTTGGTGTGTGGGGGGTATTTAATGAACCTGTGTGTACTTTCCACCACTGTAGGAATACATACTTAATCTGGGAGGATTTGACGTACAGATATATCTGAGGGTGGATCCCTATGTTTACTAACTTGACTTTGGGAGGGTGTATCCACCTCCACTACTCGTGCTGAGTAGTACCTCTCTACTCCCCATTTTGTTTCTTTTGACTTGAGCTTTTACAACAGCTTAGCATGTTCCTCCCTGCTGTGCATCAGTCTGCCATGTGCGCCCGCAGTTGTCCCTCCCTCATGTGATGCCAGCTTTCTCTCAAGGGTGGTGAGGTCCATCTCCAGTTATTTACGCATGCCAGCCTGCGTACCCAGGCAGTGGCCCCGGGTCACTATCTTAAAAGCATCCCATTCCACCAGTGGTGACGAAGCAGTACCTGCATTGTCTTCAAAATATTGTACTATGGTCGTGTCCAGTGTCTCCCGAAATGTCCCATCCAGCTTGTATCTGGTTGTAAGCGCCACCTTGGTATGGGGGGTGTGCCGCTATTCCAATTAATTTGTAAAGTGTGAGGGTTGTGGTCTAAGTGGGTGCACCCAAGATATTGAGGTTCCGTAACTACCCGTAGGAGATCATCAGATACCATTATCCGATCCAAGATGACATGGAGGCCATGAGCTCCAAACTTTAATTAGTACACCCTTTCATGGGAATGCCTATGTCTCCAGGCATCTACCAGATGCCACTGCTCCTCCCAGGTATTTGATGCCTTCATGGTGGCCGTCGTGGGTGCACTGGGCAATGTGGGAAAGGAGCGATCCAGGTACACATCAAGGACACTATTATAATCTCCTCCCAAAATCAGCGGTATTCCATGCCAATTTGCTAGTTTGTTTGTTAGAGTATTAAAAAAGGAAGTTTGGTCTACATTGGGAGCATATAATGGTGCAATAATGACGGATTGGCCATTAGTCTACCCCTGACAAGAACGTATCTGCCATTCTGGTCAATGAAGGAGTCCTCTATGTGAAAAGGAGTGCCCGGTCTAACCCATTTTAAGGTCCCCCAGCATAGGCTGAGTATCCCGTGGCATGGAGCTGTCCTCTCAACCTTCTGTGCCGATGTTTTACCTCAGTCCCCGACAAATGTGTCTCCTAAAGGAGAGCGATTTGTATATGATGGTGTTTTAAGTATGAATAAATAAGATATCTACGGGAGGGGCTGTGTATACCTCTCACGTTCTACTTACCTAACCTGATAGGAGCCATAACATCAGGAATATGCAAGCGTGTGGACCGTCTTGGGTCCGGGGTCTCAGGGACAGGTGAAATGTATGTCAGAGATAATGGACAATGGTAGACTATTTGGTTCGCTGCTGACTGTTCGATATGAGACTACCGCACGGCAGGCGAAAGAACAACAAAAACCTAGAACATATAATGCCAAAAGGGTGAGAGTGGAACAGACTATCGTCCAAACAATACAGAAAGACGACATTTCATCTAAAACAAGGGTGGTTCCCCACACAGGTAGGGTGGTACTACCAGGTATTAAACTTAAGCACCGAATGATAAAGACACCCCCTCCCTGCATAAGTACTGGGCATCCGGGCCTCTACAGCGAAAATATGGGCCATGATTGTGGAGAATTCTAGAGGGTATGTGGCCCGGGATTATACCCACTCACGCTCCTGGCTCGGTGACATCCCTATCTATAGGGCCAGAAGATCCCTCCCATGCAATGAAGAAAAAGCGACAGAATAAAACAATGATAACAGTCTATTTATTATGTCCCATGATATGTTCTAGAAGCTGCATATGCATGGTTACCTCATGGAGGTTACATTATGTCATCTGACGTCTGAGGGGTAACCACAGGGGCGCAGTTCGACACCTGTGAGTTCATAGTATTGTTCGATATTTCTCCGTCGCTGTCACATCCCTGCTGGCCCGAGGTGGAAGACTCATCCCCCATAGTCCCACTGATTTCAAATACTGCCTGGAGAGCATCGCGTTGATGTTGGATCATCTGGATGGGGTCAGGGCCGAGTCCCTGAGATGAGTGCGTTTTCCTGCGCCATTTGTCTTTCCAGCGTCAGCCAGAGAGGCCATCTTGACCTTTGTCCGCTGGTTCCGTCGCCATAGAGACTTCTCCCGTAGAGTTCCACTTGTCTAGCCAGTCTCCTGCCTCCCCGGAGTCAGAGAAGAAGTGCGTTTTGCCATTTGCGATCACCCTCAGACGTGCTGGGAATAGCAGAGAGCATTTAAGGTCCTGCTGCCGTAAATGGCGCTTCACTGCCATGTAGGAGAACCGCTGCCTCTGCACGAGTGCTGTATAGTCAGGGAAAAACATGATGGAGTGATTTTCGACTTGTATGCTGGGCATTTTTCTAGTTTCTTGAAGGATGACGTCTCTATCTCTATAGTTCATCACTCTTATCAGAAGCGGTCTGGGATTGGCACCTGGAGGGGGGCGTTTGGCCGTAACTCTGTGTGCACGCTCAATGACAAAGTGAACAGAAAGTGTTCCCTCCGGCAGCAGGTCACATAGCCAAGCTTCAGTGTAGGCCACTGCATCCTTCCCCTTCACACCTTCCGGAAGGCCCACCACGCGCACGTTATTGCGCCATGACCTACCCTCGCAATCCTCGGTGCATTTTTCCAAGTAACCAACTCGGTCCGTGAGGTTATTAAGGCATTTCTCTGTGATTGTCACCTGAGGGAGATTGTCTTCAAGGTGTCTTCTACTGCAAAGGTTCTGTCCGCAAGCTTGCGGTGGTCCGCGTGCAAGAGGTTCAGGTCGATGGCTACCTGGTCAATTTTATTTTCAAGGGAATTGCGTGTCTGTTCCATCGTTTTGCGCAGTTTTTCCACCGCTGCTAAAACAGCATCTAGTTTGCTGGACATGGGGTCGATTGTCACTTCCCCAGACATCTTATCAGACTGTGCTCGTGTCAGGAGGGGCTGAATTGGTGGACCCCCAGCGCCAGTTCGAGGTCAGCCTCTGTATGACATAGAATTGTCGCTACGTAGGTGCTGGTGACCACTGCAGATTAAGGTAGGTAGGGGAGGCCCACTCCGTTGCTTAAATCCTCATGCAGCCAGTGCCCTGTGTAGGCCCTCCAATAACAACACCGTAGCAATGGTTCAATCGAAGGATGACCAACATCCCTTCCTATGGCGCTACCTGCAGTGACGAAGAGGTTTAAGGGCCAGGATCCCTACAGCCCACATTGCCTAGTAGTCAGTGACGGTCATGTGCTCACTTGAGTGGTGGCTCAGTGCCCCAAGCGGCCTTCTGATGACTGCACGCTGCCACACTTCTGAAAAACCTTTGGGATGCTATGCATTCACCAGGAGTCTGTGGGGTCCTCAAGTTCTTAATGGCCACTCTTCCGCTACGGGAGGTCCCTCTGTACACAATCCCAGTCCCTGTGTGAGGACCACCAGCCGTGTAGCTCATGCGCGGGCTCTCGTCCTCAGACTACCTCATCGCGTCAGCTTTCCGTGGCCTGGGGTCACAGCGCCGCGATCAGCCAGTAAAGTTCTTCGGCAGGACCTGCCTCTGTTACTCTCCGCATGGGCCGGGAGGTCCTCCACTTAGGTATGCAGTCCTCTCTGCCGACACTCCACCAGTGTCACAGTCCTAGGCCGCCTTTGTTGGTCCCGTGTTACTCGGGCTCTGTATTGCGTGATACAGGATCGTCAGCAGGCGCCATCTTGTGCGATCTCCATTTACAGGCCTCCCTGGTAGACAGGCTCGGTGCAAGCCCATTGCCCCAATATATCGACACTCTCTGTGGCCAAGCACTCGGGGCCTTCAGGCAGTCACAGGCATGCACCAGGAGCTGAACCATGTTCCAACAGTCGGGGGAAATCAGGGGCTGCAACACCTCCGCATGTGCTGTTTGTCGTGGTCTGGTGGGCTGAATCAGACACCGGCATTTCCCACAGGGAGCCGCCGGGCACGTCGCAGCCGCAAGCGTGCTCCGTCACAGCCACGGTGCCGTGGGGACGATATCCTCCGATCGCTGCGACCTCGAGCAGCTCAGCGGATCGCAGAGCACAGCAGAGGGCAGCTGGTTCAGTTTGAGGCCCTCGGATCGCGTTGTATTGGATAATTGAAGCGGGCGAGTGCAAGTCTACGACGGAGCTCTAGCAGAGCACGTCTGACTACCATGCCTGCGTGGCCACGCCCCTCCTGCAATTGCATTCATAATGTACTGACGAGAGGCTGTTGTAATTTTGGTTAGGATAATTGGCTTACACTACACTATCCACAATGACAGCAGGCTTGATGTGCAAAGGTATTTTGTGGTTGCAGAGCCTGTGATTTGCAAACAATGACCTTTTAATTTTTACAAAAAACAACTTTACAAGGAAATTCTGGCTTGTGCATGAGGATTTGTAACCCTGTCTGAATCACAAATGGGCGGAAGGTGAAAATGGCATCCCTCTCCAATTTGAAATTCGGAAAGAAATGTATTAATGGATTGTGACCAAAACTGCATTCACTAACCATTGATCAGATCCAGACACCACAAGGTAGGTAGCATCTGACACCCAATAGGGAAGCCTTCCCCATAAGACATCATTCTTCGTTAATCCTGAGGACGGATCCAGGGGTCAGGCAGTAGTCCATAGGACTGCTGTATGCTCTCCCCAATGTCTTCCTAAATAATAACCTTTTTTTGTTTTAAAAGCAGCACTCGTCTTATTATTCAGTGGAGATGCTTTAATAAACCAAATGCTTCCCATTTACGAATGCAAATATAGGAATAGAATTCTGCTGTCCCTTGAAAGCCTCCATCACTACATTTGCAGCCAAACACAGGTTGTTGCAAATTGCAACCTGTCTGATTAATATTCATTAGGCAGGTCATTTGGTGACCCACTGCAAAAGTACAATTTGCCCAGTGCCCAATGTTCTTGCACCTGAATTTTCCATTTGTGGGAACACTTGACCCAAGTGTACTGCCTGGAAAATCCAGCCAGTAGAATTTCTTTGAACACATAAACCGTGAGTCTTGCAATTTGTCTAATCAATGGCAATCGCTCAATGTAACATTCAAACCCATCGTCTTTTGCCCCCATGCCACCTCAGTGTGGGCCCAGTTGTATGCAAATTAGTCTGGACGCTGTCGAAATAGAAATAGCTCAGCCCTAAATGACTGACCATGTCCACCATGTACCAGAACACCAGCAACCCTAGACCAGTTTTGCCTTGCTTGGGTTCCAATCTGAGGTTTGATTGGGCAAAAGAACGACATGTTTCTGCCCCAAGCAATTGCAAGTGGTTAGACCTTTTGCAGACGTTCTCCAATCACCTTTCATGTGTTTGAAGTCCATTACTTTGGCCATCGGCTGCAAGTTCAGCCTGTCACGTGTTCTTAGCCCCTACCCAACCCCCTTCTGATAAGAGGTGGGTGCATGTAATGTTCCCCCTATGAGCCACCCTCCCCACCTCATGTCCCCCACTAACCCCCTGTTCCTATTTACTTCCTGCTCAGAGCAAATGGTCAGTGTCCATCCCCAGATATTGGGAATTTTGTATGGAATTCCTCCTGGAAAAAAACTGGTTTGCACAGCTATTTTCCATCCCAATGGGTCAAAAGCATCATAAGCATAGTTGGGTGAGCAAAATCTGCCCAGAACACTTCATTTTGGCCATCCAGTGTCTCCACACTTACCTGGGCCTAACTCCTAATCAGGGCCTTGACCTTGAACAGTGTTGTACAATGTAGGTCCATTTTAGACCTTCAAGAGATGCAATTACATTACATTTCCATACAGTAAACCAACATCTAAACAAATACTATATAACATAGCCAGTGGTTAGGCTGAAAAGTAAAACTGGAATAGAGCTAGCCCTCCTGGGCCTGCGTTGGACACCCTTTCTCTATGTGATCCTAAGCATATTGATTTGCGAAGGAGTATTGTAAATGCCACCCTAGATCCTCCCACTTTAACTCAGCTTTGCATCTCTCAAAGTAGCAACCGTGAAATATACCGTGCTCATAGCTGGAATGGCTCCACTATACCTGTTATTGAGCAAATTACCTCCAACGGTTGCCACCATCACCTTTTTTTCAGGCGTAACCGGTACAAAACCCAATCGTTTTAAAAACACCCCCATGAAAGGATGGATTACTGGATTGACATGACTGCAACCATGCCCTCTAGCCATATATCCGATGACCCTGTTTCCTCTAGATGGAAATCTGGCAATTAACCCATAGCAACAGCAATGCAAAACAAACAAAGGCATGCATGCAGTTCAAAGACTGCATTGTGTTCTCCCACGACCTGCCAGAGAATGTCACTGCTCCTGTGAATCTCATGGTTGGAGATGCAGCCACAGCGCCCCCTTCAGTCAGAAAGAAGAACGCAGAAGAAGGCAGAAAACGCAATTCGTCGCAAGCACCACTATTTTTCGAAAATATTAGCGGGAGTACAGATGAGATGTGGTGTACTTTGCTCCTTCCATTATGAAAGTTGGGAGTACATTTTTTAGGATGAAGGAAGTTATTCTCTGTACGATTGAGCTAGACAAAATATATTGATATGTTCAATCACAGTTCATTTTCTGTAATTGATAATGTTTTTGCCAAACAAAGAGATTACACGTTTCTCTTGCAATCCCTCGTTTTAGAGGTAGAAATAAGAGTAACTCGCATCCTCAGGCACAGTCGGTGCTTAGTTTCAGCTTGTAATTGCAGGGGGGACCACCTGCACTTTTTGGACACCATGATACATTTCTCATCATCAGACTTTGATCCAGGACGAAAGATAACGGCGAAAAGGGAGAAAGAGAATGAACGGAAACAGTGTAAAAGGGAGAAAGCATGGATAAAAAAAGATTCTGCAAGAGTGAGATAAATATACCGGATGTGTAGCATGCTGGATAAATGAGGCATGAGGTGGAATCAAAACTAGAGGTCCTTGGTATTTACTAGGTAATCTCGACAAGAGTCTGAGAACATTTGTGGGACCCCACAAATGGCTTGCAGCCTATGGAGGACCTATTGGCTTTGCTAGTGCTTGTTTATGCATGTAAGTAAAGCCTATGTGTGCACAAATGTTTGTGAATCTGTCCTTTGGTTTTCTTGTTCATTTAAAATATCCTTGCTCAGATTTTCTTTCCATTTAAAGTATTTGATTGCGGACCTAGATTTGTGGCGATCTAAGCTAAGAATAGACGAAGCTCAAACTAGTGAAAAAAATAGACTGAATATTCTGGTACACCCTTTTTGTTGATTGCTCAATAATCTGACTAGCAAAAGGCTTTGAGCCAGTACGCACAACATAAAGTTCACTGGACTAATTTTGTGTGTGATATGAAATTAAATTTAAGGCAAAATCAGTTTTGTTTTGAACTTAACATGATTGGTGCAAAATCAATGTATATGTTTCATTTTTTAATGAAAATATGTAAAGAGGGGTGGCCTTTTGTAATTTGTAGGAAACAGATGTATCATACATGTTTGCAAACGTTTTACTGTTTTTTCCGTTTTCCCCAGAGGCCAACTTGTTTGTGAAATATTGACTGGTGTAGAACCTGTTTGCTTCATTGGCTGTTGCTCAAGCAGCAACTGTGAGGGAAAAAGGAGCCACTCTATTTTTGTCGCCAATACCAACTGAAGACAACGCGGCGTTAGTTCTCCCTTTGTTTTCAGCTACGAGGTAGGCCACAAATTTCCCCTTCAATATCATAGCTTTCCCTTCAGAAAAGACTTTGCCGTTTTGTTGTAATAAATTGTTAATTACCTATTTGAATGCGTTTAAGTTTGCATAATCTGAAGTAGTATTTGGCTTCCTCATATCTTCCAATAATGTGCAATATTGTCCCCTATTGGTTGGACATACTATGATTGACTACATAAAAGCCAGATAATTGCCACTGAACTGAAAATCTTGCTTTTTAGCCCTCTTCTGGACAACCTGTAGTTTCAGTAGAACAATCTTATTGCCATCTGTTTCAGAGCTGCTTATGTTAGCAAAGCAATTGTGGACAGGGAAAGAGATAAGGGGGGGTCATTTAGACCCCCCACTCCACCCTCCAACGCACGACAGACCGCACAGAGGGGCATATTTACAAGGAGTTAACTCCACCAGAACATCACTTTTTCCGACATCCTGGTGGCGCTAATTCCTTCGCCTTATTTACAAGACAGCGTTAAACCATGTAACGTGGCTTAACGCCGCCTTGTAAATAATACCACTATTCATGCAGCACTTAGGTTGAAAAGGGTGTGCAATGGGTGTTGCAGTGGGCGTTCCGCTGCAACACCCATTGCTTTTTGACGCTGCCCCATATTTACAAGGTATGGGGCAGCGACAAAAATACTGCCATGGAATACCTGGTCTTAAGCAGGTGATACGAGCAAAAATGTTTTATTTCTCCTCGAATTTTGCTCTTTCCACGTGTGCACGCATAGATAGAGCAAATCGCCTGCAAAGATTGTTTATGTGCAGGAAGGTGTGCCGTCCTGCACATAAACAATCGCCCCTTCAGTGCAGACACCCTAGCAAAATGGCGATAGGGTGCCTGCACTTACGCTAGGCTGCTTTTTTAGTGCCACAGCTAGGGGTAACGCAGGGATGCGCTTGCGTTTGGAAACTGTCAGAGCACTGCGTTGCCAATTTTGGAGTCACCCCGCTCCGACAGTTTCTTGTAAATATGCCCTAGAGTATTTTAAAATAAATGTCTCTGTGGTGGGCGATTTTGAAATGGGTACCTCAGAACATCTTGAATTTTATAGATCAGAGCTCTTTAGACTTGGCAGAACCTGAAGCAGGGAATCTGCCATGGTTGAAACACGTCAAGGACATGGGACTGCCCTTGGCTATGAATATCTGTGGTCAGATCCAAGTACCATTTTTATTGCTTAGTTAACAATGGTTACTTCACATAATGCCACAATAACTTTCTATCATCCAACAGGTGTCTAATTAACAGCTAAATATGAAGGGATATAATTGTGTTGAATTTACACAGCGCCAATTACAAATTATTTGCACGTATTTTCTCGTCTAGAGGAAGGATAGTCAGTAATGTTGTTATTGATGCAGATGCTTTAGTTATGTGTTGGTTTGTCCTCCTAAAGGGGGGATTTGAGAGCTACCTAGCTCACGTTAAATCTCAGTGTGTTGAGCTAATTTTTTGTTCAGCTTTGCTTGAGGATTTTACTGCTGGTCTGTTTCACAGCATGTAAGAAATACTGCAAAGACGCCCTTTTTGTAAGGGAATTTTTGAGGCTGGTTTTCTGTTATTGTGTGCACTGTACATAGACAATTTTGTATCTTAGACAGACAACAGAAATGCCAACGAGGGAATCATGCTTTAAAAACAGAAAACTAAGTCCACTTTCATTTTGCAGAATAAAGACATTAAATATTCTACTTTTGGATCTAGTATTTGCAAAGAAGTTTTGTTTTTAATAAAAATATATATACTATACATAATTACAGTGGCTTTCAGTCGGCCCTCTTCAACCATTGTCTCTCTGTAAAGTCATTCACATGTTGAATCCGTCCACCTCAGCATGGTGCATGGGGCACAGAGTCAGCCCACTTCAGCCATTGTTTTACCTGACTGTGATTGATGGCATTCTGCTATTGGCCAATGTGTACATCCATACATTAAGTAGACCCCTTAAATGCCAGAGACTGCAGGTGCAGTGTGTGCTTTTACATAAAATGTAGCATTATCCAGTACAATACAATACATTTTTAAAGGGCTCAGCTACCTCGAGAGAGGCGTCCACCGCTAGCAGAAAGGATCACCTACAAGAACCATAAGATAAAAATAGTATTAAGTGATGGTGACACAGAAATCAAAGTGTAGGGTTTTTTGACCTTTTCTAAAAATAGTTTCAGGTGGGCTGCTTCTGAGAACAAGAGGAAGTACATTCCTCAACCTGGTTGCCAAGAAGACAAAGGATCTACCGCTTCTTCTGGCCTTGTGTATGCGGGGAGTTGAAAAAGTTTGAGAATATTGGATCTCAAGGATGTCACCTGGTTTAAGGGGAGAGGATGTAGCCTAATGGCTAGGGCGGTCGACCTCTAATATGGGAACCGGGTTCAAGTCTCCGCAATGCCGCTCAACATCCTGTAATTCTGGGCAATTCACTTACTCTCCTCATGCCTACATGTCCTTGTGTAATGCAACTGATGCTCTTGTAAAGCGCTCTGATACCTTTGGGTAAAGTTTGTGCTATATAAAACTACCGAAGAAAAAAAGGCTTGAAATGGCGCCCTAGGGAGAGCGGGCCCTTGTAATTAAAGGCAATGTTTAGTGCTTTAAACTGGAGCCTTTGATTCATTGGAAGCCAGTGAAATTGGCCTAAATGTCGTAAATGTCGATGTCGAGTCTACGATGAGATATTGTGCAGTACTGTGTCTTTGGGGTGTTGAGCCCTGAGGTGTGTTGAAGAATGTGTGTTACTGTATAGTGTTGTGAAGTGTAAGGCACCTGCAAAGTGTTATGATGTAGTAAGGTTTGATGACATGCGGAGTGCTATGGTAGGGCGGCATTGTAATGTGTAGTGTGATTTGAGGCATATGCTACTGTGTCATATGGCATGGGAAGGTGTGGCAACTTGTGTTGGTCGATGGTTTGCTATGGTAAACGAGTGCTGTTATGGAGTGGCATGAGTTAGCAAGAAGACAAGCAGAGTGATACAGAGAGTGATGCTACAGAGCTAGGGTTGAGAGAATGATGAGATTTTGTTTGAATTGTTGTCATGGGTGTAAGAAACTGGATTATTGGTTGGGGGAGTTGAAGTCCCACACAGGCAATAGCCACAATCCTTTTCAGGGTGAACCACTGAAGTCACTAAAGTAACCTGTGCCTAACCGTCTGGTAGCTTGGCACAAAGAAAGCAGCCAGTCTTAACTTAGAGGCAACATGTAAAGTATTTATGCAGCACACAAACAGTAATAAAGTGAAACCACAAGAAAAATCCCAAACCAATTTAGAAAGATAGAGCACATTTTAGTAAATAAAGGTATACCAGAACAATCCAATCAGTTTATAGGAGATATTCAATGTTAAAGTTTTTTGTAAATATAGTGCCTAAAATCACAAATCGCCACTCGCGGTCATCTGATCGCACTAGACCGGGAGGATGTCACATGTTCAGGGCATACGCAATAGTCAGATACCAGGTTAGTTCTGCAGAAAACTTACCTTCACTGTCTGGCGCGAAGAGTTCCATTTGCGTTGGAGGGTGTTGAGAGAAGGCTGAGTGTTGCACATAGTCGTCAGTGTAGGGTAAAGAGCAGATCGGGCGTCATGGACAGTCATCTATCTAGCATGAAGACTGGTGTTGCATCACGAATAAGAGTTGGGGTCAAGTGTCAAGGTCAGATATTGCTGTAGCTTCAAGTTGGCGGTCATCACATGCTGTCACTGTCAAAGAGCAGGTCTTCCCTGAACTTCGCATTTGCGTTTGTCGTGTGCTGTAGAGTTTTGGTGCAAACAGGCCTGTTCTTGGTCATGAGGATTCCAAACTTCAGGATTTGTACCTTTTCATGAGGAGGAGGACACTCTGATCCAAGTCATGGGTACGGGACCTGGACAGGCACCTCTTGGGGATTACTCAAGCAGAGGCCACAGGGCTCAGGAAGGTTCAGTTGCAGGCCCAGTCAGGGCAAGTTGCAACAGATCAGCTGTGCAGTTGAAGGAAGGCCTCTGAAGCTTGCTGTTTCCCTGTAGCTCACACAGGAGGTCAGCCAGCTAACCTTAGGTTACACTCTGGTTAGCCTGGGTGAAGGAACGCAGGTCCAGTCTTCCTTCTCAGACAGCAAGGCAGTTCTTTAAGCAGCAGGGCAGTCATCAGCCGCAGGGCAGTTCTTCTTCTGTAACTTCCACAGGTCCACGAGTGTTCTGAAGAGTGGCTCTGTAAGTCCAATATTTATACCTAGGGCCAGCCTTCGTGCTGGGGGACTCCCTGTCCTACCCTTACATCTGGCTTTGGGTAATTCTTCCCCTTCCCCTGTCAATGCTTCAAACTGTCTTGGGGTGACAAATGCAGGGCAGATCTGGTGTCAGGGTCCTTGTGCGTGCAGGAGGCAAACCTCTTAGAAGTGTAAGTGGGGCTGGGTACAGCTGCTCCCCGTCATCCTGCTAGGATGACCTATGCTGTGTTACTGTCTAGAAGCATTACACAAACCTCAGCTGCAGAACCATTCACAGTCATGTAACCAAGGACACTGGCTGAAGGCACAGATGTTTGACACAGGAAAATGGCAACTTTCTAAAAGTAGCGTTTTCAGAATTGTGACTTAAAATCTACCTGCACGATTAAAGAGGATCTTAAATTACAATTAATTTGAGTGTAAACAGCATATCTCTATTTGCTCCCAATTCAAAGTTAGCACTTATTAGATGAAATAAGGTAAGCTAGTGTTAGTCAATGGGAGAGATAGGCCTAACAGTAGTGAAAACAAGTTTAGGATTTTTTTTTACTGCCAGGACATGTTCAGCTTGACACACATGTTCTACTTTTAAATACACTGCACCCTACCCTATGAGCCTTTTAATGCCTACCTTACGGGTGACATATAAGTATTAAAAGGACAGTTTAGGCCTGGTAAAAGTTTTATTTCGGCAGGTTTAAACCAAACCACATGCTGCAATGGCAAGCTTGAGACTTGTTTTTTAAAGGCTACTTTAGTGGGTGGCACAATGAAAGCTGCAGGCCCACTAGTAGAATTACATTTATAGATGCTGTGTACATGTAGTACCACTTTACTGGGGACTTACAAGTAAATTAATTGTGCCAGTTAGGCATAGGCCAATTTTATCATGTTTGACGGTGAGAGCACATGCACTTTAGCAGTGGTTAGCAGTGGTAAAGTACACAGACTACTAAAACCAACAAAAATAAATTCAACAAACAGGAGGAGTGAAGGATAAAGTTTGGGGGAAGTACCACACCAAAGATGTCAGGTCTAACAATGAGGTATTGTATCTCACTTATGCGTTTGATAACAAACTATATGGTACAATTTGATACTGTATGGTCAGACAGTGATTAGGTGAAAAATCGAGCCTAACTTGTGTCTGTATTTTTGTCCGTTACACAATCTGCAACTTTAGACTGAGGATACTTTATTGAGGTGCTGTTTTAAGAAAACATATTTAATAAGCAAAAACATAGTAAGACTTTTTTCAGGAAACTATTAACAGCTGTTTAATTCACACATATAAAGTATTTGTACAGGTTTAAATTGTTGACCACCGTTGCCTGTTATCAAAGTAAGAGTGGCCTAGATTACCACAAAGTTAGGCGATATTAGACTCCTCTTAAAAACCTCTGACCACATTGCACAGAGTAAACAAAAGCCAGGCAATATTGCAATTTTGCACCTTTGGATGCAATGACTGAGCAATGTAGAAAACAACATTTGCACCGACTGGCCACTACAAAGAATTTTTTTTATAAATTGATTGGTCTGCGCAAATTCTATTTTTCCTCCAGTTGGTTGCTGCAAATAATCTAAAATTGCACCCACTGGTTCAAAACTGGCATATACAGATGCAACCTACATAAACAAGCCACTGGATTTAAGATTCATCTTCAGACAGATTACAAAGATTGTACTAGTGACGGAAAATGTGCAGTAACATTTCTAGATTATTTAGATGTAACTAATCCTGCTATGCCTTACTTTGAATGTTGTCTGGAAAAATGAATTTTTTTGATCGTATGTCAGACAAAATGTTTGTGCCAAATTGTCTCAGCACTAGTACAGTATATAGTTAGACCTGACACCTTTGTCATAGTATACCCGCAGACTTTTGCCTTCAGTATTCTTTTTTTGTCAAACCTGTTTTTGTTGGCATTAGGGCTGTGTGCACTTTACCCTGCTAGTCATTAGTAAAGTCTGTGTGCTCTCTCTTCTAAAATGGTAAAATTGGTAAACATGTAATTGGCACCTCTAATCTACTTACAGATCCCTAGTATATGGTACTACATGTACCCAGGACCTGTAATTTAAATGCTGTAAGTGGGCTGTAGCACTAATTGTGCCACCCACTAAAGTAGCTCTGTAAAACAAATCTCAGGCCTCCCGCTGCAACCTGTAATGCAGTTTTAAACTGCCATTTTGACCTAGTAAAATAATCATTTTGCCAGGCCTAAGTCATCCTTTTTAATACATGTAAGTTGCCCCTAAGGTAGGTCCTAAAGATTCCTAAGGCAGGGTGCATGGTATTTTAAAAGTAGGACTTTTGTGCTTAGGTTTTATATGTCTTGACAATAAAAATTTCCAACGGGCCACCTGTCCCGTAGACGAGCACTTAATAAGTGATAAATTAGGTTTTGGAACAGATGGTAAAAATACTTCTTCCACTCATTTGAATTGTAATTTAAAATCATCTTTAATGGTAATTTTGGAATTTTAATTACTATTCGGAAAATGGTTACAGGGACGCATAAAGCTTCCAGAGGCCTTTCCTGCAACTGCCCAGTTGACCAGCACCATCTGGACATGCCTGAACCCTGCTTTTGGCCTCTGCTTGAGTGAGCCCTAACAGGCAGGAAGTGCTTCCTCAGGTCCTGGACCATTGTCTGGTGTCAGAGTGTACTCCTACTGCTTCACATCTGCAAGAACTGAACTCAAGGTGAAAATCCAGATGTTTTAGGCCTGTTCGTAACCATGAATAGTCCCCTGCGCCACCTGTCAACACAAAGATGTGACGGCGACCTGCACCCTACATCAGCAACCACTGGCGTGTCTCCCACCAATACGAAGATCCAACTATGAACCGATCTTTGCAATAGCAATGACTGCCAGCGTCTCCTGCCAATGCAAAGCTCCAGCAGTGACCTGCTCTTCATGCTGACAAAAATGTCTTCATGGCTATTGCCAGTACAAAGCTCAGACACAGCCTTATTGCTTGGACTTGGGCTGTGTAAGAAGGTAACCTCTTCAACTGGGCACTCTTGGTCCCTGTATCTGACTGATGTGCCATCGCGGTCAGCCTGAACATGTGTCTTTGATCCAGTCCAGCACAACCAGATGACCGCGAGTGGTGCTTTGTCCTTTTTGGCGCTAATTTAACCTAAACTTTAAAAATTCATAACTCTGGTTCTGCTTATTGGATATTTGTTGTTTTGGTTTCATGTTATTGGGTAAAATGTACTCTAGCCTTTGAAACTGGTTTAAGATTTGTCTTGTGATGTCCTTTCACTTTACTACTGTTTGATTTCTGCATAACTACTTTACACATTGCTTCTAAACCAAGCTACCAGAGGGTTAAGCACAGGATTATTTACTGTGTTTTACCCAGAAAAGGATTGTGTTTATTACTTGAGTGGGTCTTCCCGCCTCCTCAACTAATAGTTCAATTTCTTACAAATAAGTTTTTAAGGTCTACTCACTTGAATGTCCAGGTTCTGTAGGAGCAAAGACTGTCCACCCAGTTCCCCTGTTGATTGACCCTTCACACTGGTAAACCCAAACGAGTGTTGGTCATAGACCTTCTAGGGTAAAGGGGGTTGGGAAAGAGAGAGAGATTTCCGGCTCGGGACCTCTAAATTGTTCGAGGTTGGTTCCCCCACGTAATCTCCTGGGTCAATGTGACTATCAGCTCTCAGTCTGCTTTCTTTTGGGCTTGCTATTGCACTGCATTACATAAGCACAAAAACAGAGAATCTGAGATTACATTTCAATAGAAAGTTTATAAACAAGTTACTCAAAAACATTAATAAACGATAAATCGTTTGTACTAACCCAAACATGTCTAAGAAAACAACTACATAAAACTTTCCTTCGCATGAGTGGGTTTAGATTTGTTACCTTTTAAAGAAAGGAACCTTGATGCAATCTCAAGGATTCTTTGAGAAAGCTTGGGCACCCTTCACTCATGAGTTCTTCAAATCAAAAGAGCTTTGAAACAGTTTGAAAAGGAATTGAAATTAAGGAGTTTATTTACAAGGCCCTTTCGTCAATTTTGCGTCATGTTTAACATGGGAAAAGTGACGCAAAAGTGGCGCAAGTGGCTTGTATATCTGCCCCTAAATCTCTAAAATGTGCTATGTCCTTTGACTGTCCTTCGATTCAGTGCACTGAACTTGTTACTTGTTTTGCGTAGCTGTTCACTTTTCGTGATGCTGAACAAAATGATAGGTGTTCACAAAGTCTTCTTATGTCTTTTGTGTAGGTGAAGCAACGCAAGGATGTAGTCGTCAAGGAGGACTCTTACCCAGGAGCCAGGAACCGGAACAGAAGAGCCTCCAGGAAACAGGTAATGAGTTTAGAATGCAGGTGCAGGAGCAGGGCAGGAGATGTTCTGTCTGCAAAGGCTTCAAGCCAAGCATAATTGAGAGACTGGGCGTGGTCTTTATAGACCGTGGCCAAAGATGACCACCAGATCTCGCGAGCACTCGAGATCTCAAGCAAGGCCCAAAGGCGTGGTCTGAAAGGAGTCCTTCTTTGATGAAATATAGAGTGCTGGTGAGTTTGCTGTAGATGATGGCAGAAGCCCCAAAAAAGTCAGCACAGAAGCGGGGACCAGCTTGGGGAAGGAAAAGGTGACACATGGGGACATATGGAGCACAAAGCACATGCTCTACTGGTGATCTGTACAGGTGTTTACAGGAATTCACTTGGTCGTGTTGAGCACACCACAAATGCAGTGTGATTCCTAACATATCTAATCCACAAACACTGTTGCAAAATTGCATTGCTGCAATGTAATGTGTATCTATTATGGAAGGAAATATTTCGAAATTATTAAGCTTGTTGATTTCTCAAGCTCTCTATGCTCTTCTCACACATGAATATGCAAATTTCCACACACATGCGTTTTTGTAGTAAATGTGGAAGGAACAAGAGGAGATGACTGACAAAATGGGAGAATATTATTTACTAAATTGGTGGGTTTCAGGGAAATGAAGGTAGGGGTTCAGGAAGGGGCTTGCAAATACTAAAACTCACCCAAAACAGGGTAAGACAATTATTCACAGAAGTTACACCTAAACCTCCTATGGTAGTGTTACTGACAAATCAGGTATACATCTATTCCAGCAAAGTCTTGGAAAAAGTCAAGTGCATCACAAGGTCACTCACTGGTACTTCAACACATTCGCCTGGAATTCAGTGGAGGTAAGGAATAACGCTAACAACACAACGAGAAAGATAGGAAAATAAACAGAAAAATATTTGCACATGTAAAAACATCATTTTAGACATTTTTGTTCAGTACTTTAATATAATTTTTAAAAATGTAAACAATTTTTTTAAAATACAAATATTATAAATGACACATTCCAACATGGTTCTAAACACATGCAACACACTTGCTACTGAAAGCTGGTAGGGAGTGAATAGTCAGCACTCCGCCTCACCCATTAACAGGTAAAACTCATTTCAACAACAACCAATCATAAATACATCCTGCCTGCATAAGAAAAAAAGTCACACACCAAAAATATTAGTTTCACTGTGTTGATGCATATCTTTGTAGCCTTGGCTCACATTTTGATGAATAAATATTTTTGGAGGATAAAGAGGAGAGAAAGAGGAGAGAAACAATCAACTACCATGTGTATTACTCGATAGGTTTGTTAGGTGTAGTCTAAGTAATTTTTAAAGTAGTATATTATGTGTTGTTACATAGACAGACATGCTGTGAAGGGTAGCGGTAAGGACAGCGGGGTATAAATGGTGATACAAGAACAAGTTGTGAGAGAGAAGTGTTGAGTTCTTACCTGAACTTATGTTTGGTTTCCCTGGTAGAGGCAGGCCATATAGCAGGTCAGGGCATGTGGTGGTGAGAGCATGTGCCTCATGGCGGGTAAGACAGAGATGGGATCTAGGTCCACCTTCAGGAAGAGCAATTGCCATCTTTATCCAGGAGATATTTTCCTTTACCTGCTTCTTATCATCCACTTTTTTTTAGTCTCCCACAGTGCCTGCCCTAAGCAGGATGGGTATGCCCAACCTTGGATACCTGGCGCACAGTACCACTGGAACTAAACTATACCCTGCTGATGAGCGCTAATATGAGCAACTCTGGTCTCAGGTTGTGTAGGGAGGACCTGGCCTGGCAATTTGGGCTGGTTGGTTCATATTGGAGCTGGGTCAAGACTGATTTGAACATGGCTGCGTTCAAACTGAGGTGGCATGGTGTGCAAAATAACGATGGACTGGGATGCGGCCTGAGTAATTACCAGTGGAAGAGATTTACTCAAGCAGTCCATCCATCACTTTTTGTATCCCACCCTCAATGCATTGACATAGTTTGTCAACGACTGACACATGGTCACTTTGTCTACTCCACTGAGGATGTATGTTGACAGGCCATGTTGTTCCATATAATGATCAATAATAAAGGGTAATAAAATGTTTGTCTCTTTCTCAGTGGATTCCTTCTACCTCTTGAGATCAGTGGGCTGCATCATGAAATCTGTAGATGCTGGTTAGTGTCTCGTTAGGCAGTCAAAGTGGATGAGTCTTTTACAAAAAGACGGTGCACCAAAGGAAAAGTCTTTTCAAGTATTCCAATTGTTGTTCTTTTATTCTCATTCAACTCTCAGAAAAATCAAACTCAGCCAACGCGTTTCGTTCTTTACGAACTTCGTCAGGGCTGTGAAGGAATATAAATAAAAACATACATATGTATAAAACACATCAAGTACAACATAAAACACAACAAACTACATTACTAATAATACATATAAAAAGATACATATAAAAAAATGACATTATTATATGCTTCCATACAAATAATAGAAACACCACGGAGAACATACAAAATAAATTTCACATATACATATATTACACACAAATTTTATAAGAAATTCTTTTGGAACATATTAGTCAGATACATATACATAACAAGAGTTAAAACTATCACAAGAAACACATATATATCCTGCCTAGGTATGTACATTGTCCAATGTTCTAAATAGAAAACTCCATTTAATGTTTAAAAAAACCTAGGAACCTGATCTGCAAGTGGGTTAATTGATTTAAGATAAAGAAAAAGGTCTTTGTAGATACCAAATAACAATGATTAAAGTGACTACCACTCTAATAGAGGAAAAAAGGAGAGAAATCTTTTATTTATATAACAATTCTTACCATAGATTGTTTCTAAGGGACGACCTCCACAAATTTCAAAAGTGGCCTGTTTCCAAGTGGTATGTTTGTTCATATAAAATTGTATATAACCTAGTAAGAATGAATTTTTTAGAAAAGATTTCTGTTATAGCCTCATGTGGGCATGAAAGATCGTAATCAAATAGAAATGCGTGAATAACAAAGGCTTTTCATAAGAAAGCGAAAGGCACCTTACCTCTCCAAGTAGCTGAAAGGTGTTTGAAAGAATACGATCATAAGTGCGTCACCGGCTAGTTCAATTATCAGTCGGACTCTTAGTTCAGTCCATATGTATCATAGGTAAAAATAGAACAACCCTGTTGTTGTATATTTATGCCCAATGTACAGGCTCCATTTTTCTAGAAAAATAACACAAAACGGAAAACGGAAAATGTCATGGATGTCCATTCTTAATCTTATTCTGTTTCACAAACATCCATTCTTAATCACATTTCCAGATGTAAACGTTCCAACCCAATATTGATGGATGCGACAGCTTATATCTCCCATTATATATTTGTCCGTAGCCCAAGACGCAATATTATCATATAGCAGATCTGTCAATTAGACACAACAGAGCCCGAAACCAGGATTCCAAAGTTATTCACGCAACGGTAAGATACAACAAGTTGTGAACCGTAAGTATTCCCATTTTACATTGAACAGCTTTAAAACGTTCCTACTTAGTTAAACTTAAAATGACGGAGCCGTCACGTAATATGCGCCATGAAAAACAAACGACCAACAAAATGTCTTTGTTAATTGACATTTAGTGGTCCTTGGTCGCCTTACATCGTTTATAACCACAGGATAGTATTGAGGCGATGTCCACGATAGTACTATAAGTAACGCCAAAATCAACCAGTTAACGTAGAAACATCCCTTTAATACTCATCCCAAGCCCCAAAGAAATATCACGTCAGTATGTCACTTTCTCAACCCACCAAACCATTCTCGTCTTACCTTTCGAAACGGGCGCTTTCTCAGGTCACCGGCGAAACCATGCCCCATAGGTCGGACGTCTTAAGTAGGCCCAACCCTCAAGTCACGTGACGGATCACGGCAGTATTGAGATAGCTACTACGATATTAGGGCTGAGTTTTCAACCTGTGGGCGCCATTTTGGAATGGTGTACGGGTGTCAAGTATATAACATCTAATCCCAACTACAACCGAGGTTCATCCGTATATATTGTTTATAAAAATATCCGAAATTAGATTCTAATACCAAAAATATGCACCCGTCATGTGACGGGTCGCGGAAGTATTTTGCTCGCTATTATAATACTTTGGCTGAATTTCCAACCTATGTGCGCCATTTTGGAATGGTGTACCGGTGTAATGTGTACAGCGTCTAATCTCACATAGAAACGAGGCGCTTTCATATATATCGTTTTTAAAATTACACGCAATTAGATTCTAATGCCAGAACAATGCATCCGTCTCTGTATATTTGGATATATAATCAATAACCAATACGAAAAACCATAAAATATCAAAAAATAGGGGGGGCCGGGGGGGGGGGGTGGCGGGCTCCCCAAATAACAAAGCGACACATTGAAGTTACATACGGTTTGTGAAACTAGTAAGAATAATGGTACGTTGGTAATAACCGAGTAAACATAGCGTTCAAATCTAGGCTAAATACGAAGGCCATTTTTTAAAAAATTAAGAGCGAAAAGTGTATGGGCTAGAATTAATTTGAGCAAAATGACGTTAAAGCCTTTCCTAATAAGTACACAATCTTTGCGAAGAAAAATAACATGCAACAATTACTGGTGTCTATATGATTGAATACCTAGTTCAGCACTGTTTTAAATTACACAATCAATTTCATAAAAGTTAATTGTATGTTCAATACGATAGTTGTCCAATACAAATTCAAATCAAAGAGGGAAGGGATATGTCGTCTGTCCAATTGGACATATAGTATCTAGAGACATTGTTACCCTGCCCATACGGGCTCGGTATATAGAATTTTATGTTTCAATCTAGTTTTAAACAGTGGAAAACACCACTTAAAAGGAAGGGGAAGAAGACGAAAAAGACAGGATGAAGCCAAGTATCAAACAGAAGATATAGAAGACCCTAAGAAATGTGAAGGCAAATGGTCATTTGTTCACAGTCTCCTCTGGAGAGGCCTTATAAACAGAATAGGCGAGTTGGTATACCCAATGGGACTTGTAATATGATGACCGCTCGTGGATATCTACAGATTGTTCCGATTCGAAATAAGACAAATAAGGAAAATGCAGGCACAGAAAGACAGACTAGTCTAATGGTACAAGCGGGTGTAAGGAAGCTCATATTTACCAACACATATTGCAATATAGAATCGGAACACGTAAATTATGTAGATCCCAATGCCCCAACTATACAGGGCATTATCGGCAAGGGTGTAAGGCATTCCAAAGCTAAGCAGAGAGACCAGATGACTTTTGAGGGGACCTAGTATATTAAGTGTTATAACCCCCAGGTGTCCTCACCTACAGGAAATAGTGCATTTCCCCATCCGTGTTATGCCCCAGACTGGTTGCTCTCAAACGGCAGATCCATTTGGATTCTTTTTGTCTCAGCAACAGATCCCTGTTGCCGCCTCTCTTTGGTTTCGGAACATGTTCAATGGCGTGAAACCAAAAATTCAAATCCTCAGGATGTTCCCTGGCATAATGGTTGGTAATTGGGTATCTAATGTCTTTGGTTTTTATTGCCCTCCTGTGTTCCTGAATCCTAAGTTTTAAGCTACGGATAGTACTTCCGACGTAGATTGTACTGCATCTACATCCCAGAACATACACCACATAGGTCGTATTACAGTTTATGAAATTCTCAATCACAAACTGTCTCGAGCTGTTATAGCAGAAAACAAAGGTTTTGTTCCTGCCCAATGGGCAGACATTGCACATTCCGCAGGTGAAGAATCCCTTGGGTTTATCTGGTAACCAAGTTTGTGTTTTTTGATAAGTGGTTATATAGCTAGGACAGAGTGTTCTTTTTAAAGAGGTACCCTTTCTATATGTGATAGATGGTTTATTATTAATCACATCTCTCAAGCCAGGAACTCCCATCAAAAGATGCCAATGTTTTCTGAAGATGTTAAAAATAGTGTTACTATGGGAGGTGTACTGAGTTATGAACCTGACTTTGGTGTTGATAACAGGCCTTTTTTGTTTATCCTGTAGTGTCGTGTTCCTACTCATCTTACTGACCCTAAGTTCAGCTTTATCCAAAGTGGCCTGATCGTATCCCCTTTTGGAGAATCTGTTCTTAGTGTCACTGATATGTGCATGGAACATGTCTTCCTCGCTACAATTTCGTCTGACCCTTACCATTTCGCCAAAGGGAATGTTTTTCTTTACAGAGTGAGGGTGTGCACTCGTCGCGTGTAACACAGCGTTACACGCAGTCTCCTTCCTGTGTAGTGTACTGTGTATCTGTCCCTGTTTAATATAAAATTTAATGTCCAGGAAGTTGATGTGTTCTTTATGATACATCATAGTAAATTTGACATTGTACATGTTGGTATTCAGAAAGGATACATATTGATCAAGTTGGTCAATAGACCCAGACCAGAGGCAGATCACGTCATCGATATACCTCCCCCAGTACACGATGTAGTTGGTCCAGGGGGAGGCATCTCTGTTCCAGGCATGCTCCCTCTCAAACCAACCCATAAATAGGCAAGCGTAAGAGGGAGCAAACCTGGAACCCATCGCAGTACCGTGTATCTGCTGGAACCATTCACCGTCAAAAAGGAAAAAATTATTATCCAGGATGATGTTAATCATTGAGACAATCATCTCATTATAGTCATAGAAACTTGCATCTTCTCTATCAAGGAAGGATTGAACTGCTTTGATACCAAAAGTCTTGTTGATGCAGGTATAAAGACTCTCTACATCTAGAGTTACAAATATCAACTCCTCAGACCAGTCAAAATCTTTGAATTTCATTAGGATATCTTTGCTGTCCCTTAGATATGAAGGTAGATTGGGGACGTATTTCTGGAGCTTCAGGTCAACAAATTCTGACATTTTCTCTGTGGGTGAACCCACCCCGGAAATAATTGGTCTACCCGGGGGAAATTTCCCACCCTTATGTACCTTTGGCAATACATAAATGCATGGAAAATTTGGACAATTCACCCACATGAATCGGCACTCATCTTCACTGAGAAGGCCAGATTCCCGCCATTCTAATAGTTTGGCATTGATCTTCATTGTGCTATTGGGAATGGGGTTTTCATTGATCTTTCGATAGTGTGCCCCATTGCTAAGTTGTCTGGATATCTCCTGCATATAATCCTCATGATTCATTACAACGATGTTCCCGCCTTTGTCGGCTTCCCTTATAACAATACTCGTATCCTTGTTCAATCTCATCAGGGCTGATCTCTCTGCCACTGTAATATTGTTAGCTAACCTGGGAGTAAATCTTTGGGGTGTTTCGATGTTATAGAGCTCCTCTGTAACCTTATCATGGAAATCATCAATGTTGTGGTGATAGGAATGCGTAGGTATGAATTTAGATTTCGGGCGTAGGCCACTATCAATGCTCGCACTATGATTGATGTCAAGATCTTCAAGGACCGTGGTGATATTTACCTCATCATCTGGATTCAGGGAAAGGAGACAGTGTATGTCACGAACTTCTTGTATGGTATGTGTACCACTACTTTGAACACCCTTGTCACCCCCTGGTTCATAGGGTCTGGTCGCAAAGAAATCCTTAAGTTTTAATGTCCTAGTGAATTTGAAGAGATCAATGTGTAGGTTTGCAAAGTCACCACCTTGTGTAGGGCAAAAATTAAGACCTTTACTCAACAAGCTTTTTTCATCATTATCCAAAATTTTATTTGAAAGATTTATGATTTTCAAATCAGTATTCACATTTTGACTGGTCATGGGGTCCCCTGTTGTTCCGAGTCCAACCATAGCTACTTCTTCAATTTGGGCACTGCACCTGATTTGTTTGTCAAGACTCCCCTTTTGATTATTCTTTGATCGCCTCCCTCCCCGCCTCTTTTTGTTTGATCTCTTTTCTGTTGGAGGCGGTTGCTTATCCTGAGGTTGGCTAATTCTTTTTGAAAGGACGAGGCCCCCTCTTCTAAAGGGACATCAGGTAATACATGGCTTGATGTGGAACTACCCAGTGAGGAAAGAGATAGGTTGCTGTTAGAGCCTGTTTCCTCACTTATATCTCTGTCTTCCCTTGTTCTTTTCTTGGTCACATCCTCAGTTCCCTGTAACCCATCAAATTTCTTGGCAAAGGTGTATATTCTGCCATTTTGCTAGTCCCTATCATCCCTTCTTATTTTACTTAGTTTTTTGTTCTTCAAATACAATTGATGATCATCCATCACCTGTTTCAGTATCGCATAGTTTTTCTCAATTAAATCTTTCTCAGTTATACTGTTGATTTCCTTTTCCAGAGTCTCAATCTCTGCCTGTAGCTTCTCCCCCTTCTCTGCAGCCTGTCTCACCAATATTTTCATCATCGTTGTAGATGCACCCTCCAGATTGCATTCCCATTCCTTAAGTAGATCCCCACTTAGATCTTCAAAAGTCGGGAAGATTAGGATACGGAGTCCCCTTGGAATTTTGCCATTCTTCATGTACTGCTCCAAGGTGACTCCGTCCCACCATCTGCTTAACTCTTGTTTACGCAATTTTTCTAGTTTGACAAACAAGGCTTTGAGGCTCACAGTGGCCGTATTAGTTACAGTTGTTGTGTTTTTAGAGACACTAGTCCCAAAAGGATCCATAGCCAATTCCTCGCGTCCATCCTGAAATCTAGGCACGGTGTCTGAGGGTATAAAGCCCTCAACTTGGATTGATATTTATAAGATAACAAGTGGAAAAGAGTGCAGAACGGTCAATTAAATAGAATATAGACAAATAAACCGTACGGCTGACCAATGTTAAGCACACCAAATCCCAAATTAATACACAATTTCTTTATAGGTGCAAAAACACGTCCAGAGCAGGCCGTACTTGTGCTCTACTGGAAAACCAGATATACAAACTCTTTTACAAAAAGACGGTGCACCAAAGGAAAAGTCTTTTCAAGTATTCCAATTGTTGTTCTTTTATTCTCATTCAACTCTCAGAAAAATCAAACTCAGCCAACGCGTTTCGTTCTTTACGAAATTCGTCAGGGCTGTGAAGGAATATAAATAAAAACATACATATGTATAAAACACATCAAGTACAACATAAAACACAACAAACTACATTACTAATAATACATATAAAAAGATACATATAAAAAATGACATTATTATATGCTTCCATACAAATAATAGAAACACCACGGAGAACATACAAAATAAATTTCACATATACATATATTACACACAAATTTTATAAGAAATTCTTTTGGAACATATTAGTCAGATACATATACATAACAAGAGTTAAAACTATCACAAGAAACACATATATATCCTGCCTAGGTATGTACATTGTCCAATGTTCTAAATAGAAAACTCCATTTAATGTTTAAAAAAACCTAGGAACCTGATCTGCAAGTGGGTTAATTGATTTAAGATAAAGAAAAAGGTCTTTGTAGATACCAAATAACAATGATTAAAGTGACTACCACTCTAATAGAGGAAAAAAGGAGAGAAATCTTTTATTTATATAACAATTCTTACCATAGATTGTTTCTAAGGGACGACCTCCACAAATTTCAAAAGTGGCCTGTTTCCAAGTGGTATGTTTGTTCATATAAAATTGTATATAACCTAGTAAGAATGAATTTTTTAGAAAAGATTTCTGTTATAGCCTCATGTGGGCATGAAAGATCGTAATCAAATAGAAATGCGTGAATAACAAAGGCTTTTCATAAGAAAGCGAAAGGCACCTTACCTCTCCAAGTAGCTGAAAGGTGTTTGAAAGAATACGATCATAAGTGCGTCACCGGCTAGTTCAATTATCAGTCGGACTCTTAGTTCAGTCCATATGTATCATAGGTAATAATAGAACAACCCTGTTGTTGTATATTTATGCCCAATGTACAGGCTCCATTTTTCTAGAAAAATAACACAAACGGAAAACGGAAAATGTCATGGATGTCCATTCTTAATCTTATTCTGTTTCACAAACATCCATTCTTAATCACATTTCCAGATGTAAACGTTCCAACCCAATATTGATGGATGCGACAGCTTATATCTCCCATTATATATTTGTCCGTAGCCCAAGACGCAATATTATCATATAGCAGATCTGTCAATTAGACACAACAGAGCCCGAAACCAGGATTCCAAAGTTTTTCACGCAACGGTAAGATACAACAAGTTGTGAACCGTAAGTATTCCCATTTTACATTGAACAGCTTTAAAACGTTCCTACTTAGTTAAACTTAAAATGACGGAGCCGTCACGTAATATGCGCCATGAAAAACAAACGACCAACAAAATGTCTTTGTTAATTGACATTTAGTGGTCCTTGGTCGCCTTACATCGTTTATAACCACAGGATAGTATTGAGGCGATGTCCACGATAGTACTATAAGTAACGCCAAAATCAACCAGTTAACTTAGAAACATCCCTTTAATACTCATCCCAAGCCCCAAAGAAATATCACGTCAGTATGTCACTTTCTCAACCCACCAAACCATTCTCGTCTTACCTTTCGAAACGGGCGCTTTCTCAGGTCACCGGCGAAACCATGCCCCATAGGTCGGACATCTTAAGTGGGCCCAACCCTCAAGTCACGTGACGGATCACGGCAGTATTGAGATAGCTACTACGATATTAGGGCTGAGTTTTCAACCTGTGGGCGCCATTTTGGAATGGTGTACGGGTGTCAAGTATATAACATCTAATCCCAACTACAACCGAGGTTCATCCGTATATATTGTTTATAAAAATATACGAAATTAGATTCTAATACCAAAAATATGCACCCGTCATGTGACGGGTCGCGGAAGTATTTTGCTCGCTATTATAATACTTTGGCTGAATTTCCAACCTATGTGCGCCATTTTGGAATGGTGTACCGGTGTAATGTGTACAGCGTCTAATCTCACATAGAAACGAGGCGCTTTCATATATATCGTTTTTAAAATTACACGCAATTAGATTCTAATGCCAGAACAATGCATCCGTCTCTGTATATTTGGATATATGATCAATAACCAATACGAAAAACCATAAAATATCAAAAAATAGGGGGGGGCCGGGGAGGGGGGGTGGCGGGGTCCCCAAATAACAAAGCGACACATTGAAGTTACATACGGTTTGTGAAACTAGTAAGAATAATGGTACGTTGGTAATAACCGAGTAAACATAACGTTCAAATCTAGGCTAAATACGAAGGCCATTTTTTTAAAAATTAAGAGCGAAAAGTGTATGGGCTAGAATTAATTTGAGCAAAATGACATTAAAGCCTTTCCTAATAAGTACACAATCTTTGCGAAGAAAAATAACATGCAACAATTACTGGTGTCTATATGATTGAATACCCAGTTCAGCACTGTTTTAAATTACACAATCAATTTCATAAAAGTTAATTGTATGTTCAATACGATAGTTGTCCAATACAAATTCAAATCAAAGAGGGAAGGGATATGTCGTCTGTCCAATTGGACATATAGTATCTAGAGACATTGTTACCCTGCCCATACGGGCTCGGTATATAGAATTTTATGTTTCAATCTAGTTTTAAACAGTGGAAAACACCACTTAAAAGGAAGGGGAAGAAGACGAAAAAGACAGGATGAAGCCAAGTATCAAACAGAAGATATAGAAGACCCTAAGAAATGTGAAGGCAAATGGTCATTTGTTCACAGTCTCCTCTGGAGAGGCCTTATAAACAGAATAGGCGAGTTGGTATACCCAATGGGACTTGTAATATGATGACCGCTCGTGGATATCTACAGATTGTTCCGATTCGAAATAAGACAAATAAGGAAAATGCAGGCACAGAAAGACAGACTAGTCTAATGGTACAAGCGGGTGTAAGGAAGCTCATATTTACCAACACATATTGCAATATAGAATCAGAACACGTAAATTATGTAGATCCCAATGCCCCAACTATACAGGGCATTATCGTATCGGCAAGGGTGTAAGGCATTCCAAAGCTAAGCAGAGAGACCAGATGACTTTTGAGGGGACCTAGTATATTAAGTGTTATAACCCCCAGGTGTCCTCACCTACAGGAAATAGTGCATTTCCCCATCCGTGTTATGCCCCAGACTGGTTGCTCTCAAACGGCAGATCCATTTGGATTCTTTTTGTCTCAGCAACAGATCCCTGTTGCCGCCTCTCTTTGGTTTCGGAACATGTTCAATGGCGTGAAACCAAAAATTTAAATCCTCAGGATGTTCCCTGGCATAATGGTTGGTAATTGGGTATCTAATGTCTTTGGTTGTTCTATTTTTACCTATGATACATATGGACTGAACTAAGAGTCCGACTGATAATTGAACTAGCCGGTGACGCACTTATGATCGTATTCTTTCAAACACCTTTCAGCTACTTGGAGAGGTAAGGTGCCTTTCGCTTTCTTATGAAAAGCCTTTGTTATTCACGCATTTCTATTTGATTACGATCTTTCATGCCCACATGAGGCTATAACAGATATCTTTTCTAAAAAATTCATTCTTACTAGGTTATATACAATTTTATATGAACAAACATACCACTTGGAAACAGGCCACTTTTGAAATTTGTGGAGGTCGTCCCTTAGAAACAATCTATGGTAAGAATTGTTATATAAATAAAAGATTTCTCTCCTTTTTTCCTCTAGTAGAGTGGTAGTCACTTTAATCATTGTTATTTGGTATCTACAAAGACCTTTTTCTTTATCTTAAATCAATTAACCCACTTGCAGATCAAGTTCCTAGGTTTTTTTAAACATTAAATGGAGTTTTCTATTTAGAACATTGGACAATGTACATACCTAGGCAGGATATATATGTGTTTCTTGTGATAGTTTTAACTCTTGTTATGTATATGTATCTGACTAATATGTTCCAAAAGAATTTCTTATAAAATTTGTGTGTAATATATGTATAGGTGAAATTTATTTTGTATGTTCTCCGTGGTGTTTCTATTATTTGTATGGAAGCATATAATAATGTCATTTTTTTATATGTATCTTTTTATATGTATTATTAGTAATGTAGTTTGTTGTGTTTTATGTTGTACTTGATGTGTTTTATACATATGTATGTTTTTATTTATATTCCTTCACAGCCCTGACGAAGTTCGTAAAGAACGAAACGCGTTGGCTGAGTTTGATTTTTCTGAGAGTTGAATGAGAATAAAAGAACAACAATTGGAATACTTGAAAAGACTTTTCCTTTGGTGCACCGTCTTTTTGTAAAAGAGTTTGTATATCTGGTTTTCCAGTAGAGCACAAGTACGGCCTGCTCTGGACGTGTTTTTGCACCTATCAAGAAATTGTGTATTAATTTGGGATTTGGTGTGCTTAACATTGGTCAGCCGTACGGTTTTTTTGTCTATAAAGTGGATGAGTGTAGAGCTAGAGTGTAGGCTGCATTTATGTGTGTATGGCGATTCCCTTCCATTTGGAGTTCTCTGTCCCGGCGGTGGTTACTATAAATCCCACTGTACATTTACTACCTGGCCATAATTTCAATCGTAGGAGGTTCCATCTTCTCATCTAAGAAGAGTAGAAATGTAAATACTACTACTAGGTCGAGACTACTAGAAATTACTGAATACCATCTAAGAGACTTACGCCTATGTAGATGTCTATACGTGCGGAGAACTCTTCACACAAATTTCGCTTTATGAATCAGGCCCCATTATGTCTTGTTTTTCCGTGATGTTTACAAAATATGTTTAACAAAGAGACATTTATTTTATTCAGAAGAATTTGAAGTTATGTTTGTTGTTAATGCAGAACAATGTAAAAATGGAGCCATGGAGCACTTAAGCACTGGAGCACTACTTCCAATGCAAACAAAATTACATTGACAATAGTCCTCATTGTGTCCACATAAATAAAGAAAAAATTATATATTTGGATCTGAAAGTGAATCTTTGGTATTTCATTTCTGAAAAAACAAATGATTCATACATTGAGACTTGAAGACAATTTGATTGCAGGAAGTAAAGCCCTATTGTCCTCTAATGTATACAAGTCTTCTTGTCTGTATGCCATGTTTCTCCTTGGATAACTGGCCAAATTCCTTGGGCGAATGCCCAGTACCCACCTTATCAGCTTGAAACTTAGAAGTGCTATTTGATAGCAGACATTCTTTGTGGTACAAATCAATAAATTGATGTCTATTTTTCTCTTACATCTAAGGCATCTTAAGAAGATTATTCAGTTCATCCCCTATGACTCTAGGCAGTTGATGATGCAAACACTGGCACTTAGCTGATTGGATGATTGCAATGCCCTATCTTTTATACTACCTGAGTTTCTAACACAGATACTGCCGCTCATACAAAATGCGGCAGTCAGGTTGATTTTTGGGATTAGAAAATCTGATAATGTTTTCTCTCCCCTTATTAAAAAGCTTCAATGGCTGCAAATTAAAATGAAATGTCAGTATAAATCCCTCCAAATGGCACATAAAGCTTCTTTTACAGCATATGATAGTTCTTATATGCCAGATATGTTTCAAAGATATTATCCCCTAGGCTGCTTCACTCAACATTGGCTGGTATGCTTACTATTCCTAAAGTTTTCAAATCTCGCCTAGGGGGTAAGGGTTTTTCAGTGGTCACAGATCAGATCTGGAACAATTTGACTATTCATCTTCATCTTGAATGTGAGCTGTTGAAATTTCTTAAAGGTTTGAAAATCTCTTTTTACTTCTATTTAGGTATCTTTGATTGGTAGGTGACATGATTGTTCAGTTTAGCGCCACTCACTGAATAGTGTGCTCACTAAATAGCATGTGTGGTGTGCAATTGCTGAAAAGCTGAAGAATTTGACTTTTAGACCCATACTACCGGTTATTACAGGACAAAACGTATTGCGGCCGCCTTGTATCGCACTAAATTATGGGGTGCAAATAACATAGGTGGCACTGAAATCATTGAGAATAATTTTACGAGAACTATTTTTGCTCTGCCTCGCAACACCCCCTTAACACCTATTAGCTTAGATCTTGGTCTGAAAAATGTATCTCATGTGGTGGCATTTAGGTCTCTGGCTTTCTGAGTTAAATTATGGACCAATGAGCCTCCTCTTTCGCTACGAGAATCAGCTGCTGCAATCCTTGCCTCAGACCCAAAAGGGCTAATGCCCTGGTTTGAACATGTCAAGAAATGTTATACAGTCTGGGAATGCCAGAACTATGGACAAACCATGCAGCTATGTCAAAAAGTTCCTTTATTAGTTAAAAGAAGAGGTACCGGGACTATATTAACAATCAGTGGTTAGGCCGCTCCCGTGTTGGTGAGCTAACAAGTAGATTTCTGGACTTCAAAGATTGAAAGATCGGTGAAGCCTTTCCTAATTGTATAGAACCACCGGAGGCAGGATCGCTATATTTAAAGTTCAGATACACCATGCTTCCACTGAATGAGACCTGGAGCAGATGGATTGGAAGTATTAGTTCCCCAAATTGTCCCTTTTGTCCAGGTAAACCTGAATCTTTGGACCATTTTTAGTTTTTTTGTATCAAATACATAGCCACCAGGGGAGTTTGGTTGTTCCGATTTGTCGGTTATCTATCCCTGAGGCACTTAAACGAGGCTGTCAGAATCTTAAAGTGTGATAATACATCTTGGTTAGTGTTTGTTGTATCAAGATTTTTGTTATACGCCTGGCGGATGAGAAGTAAAAATAGTTTACCTGTCTCAGGATCATAACATGGCACTTGGAGAAATTATTTCCAACACTGATTGTCCCTTTGTACATAATGAAATTAGTATCTTAAGTGCGTATTTTAGATAAGGATTGTATTATTTATGCGCTTGCACTTTATAGAATTAAATTGCTACTTAAGCAGGTTGCATGGTGGATAATTTCTAGAAGTATATATATTTATTGTACCTGAGTGGCACCAATGCAGGACACTTTATAAATGTTCTCTGTTTTTCATTTTGACAAGCTTGAACATTTCATAGGTACTTTGATTATTATTAATTGTTCTTATACAACAAGATGTATTATGTGAGTTTTATAATGCATGTTATAGCTGTTTTTGTTCTTATGGATGTCATTATTTTTAAAGAATGTACTTTTGATGTACTTTTATGGTTTTGAATTAAAACGAATAAAGATTTACTACTACAACTTCTAGTATATTAATAAATAAATACTCCTGAACAAATTTGTCCAACAATATCTTTATATGACAGCACGCTCCTGCCTGGTACTTGTCTAACCATGTCTTTCTTCAGCTTTTAGATAACACCAATGCCCCCATGTCCCACGCAACGTCGTTCAGCTGCATTTTTCCATGAGACGCATTTATGCCACATTGCATGTGTGTGGCCAACTATTGTTAGATGTTGACCACTCCTCACTTTAACTGATTTGTCTTTAGGCATTTAAACCCAGTTAGATGCAGGAGCACTAGAATGATGTAATTCTGCATCCACAGTACTTTCCACAAATTTATGAATTTGCAGCATCTGCTGCATAATATTAATTTACAAATTTCAAGCTTTCTTAGTCTAGAATGACTTCTCGGTCTTCGAACTTGGTACTGGGAGTGATTGACTGTCATAGGACGATTATAGGATTCAGGGTTATGTCATAGATTGACAGTGTTTATGGAGCCAAGTAAAAATAGTTATGTTATTTAGGAGCTGTTTGTTTTCCCCAAGATCAAAGTCATCCACAATTCAATCAATCATCGCATTTATAAAGTGCCCTACTTACCCGTGAGGGTCTCAAGGCGCTGGGGGGTGGGGAATGCTGCTACTGTTCGAAAAGCCAGGTCTTGAGGAGTCTTCTGAAGGTCAGTAGGTCTTGGGTCTGCCATAGGTGGGTGGGGAGGGTGTTCCAGGTCTTGGTGGCTAGGTGGGAGAATGATCTTCCGCCGGAGGTCACTCTTCAGATGCGGGGACAGTGGCGAGGGCGAGGTCGGCGGAGCAGAGCTAGCGGGTGGGGGTGTAGAAGCTGAGTCGTCTGTTGAGGTACGCTGGTCCGGTGTTGTGGAGTGCCTTGTGTGCGTGGGTGAGGAGCTTGAAGGTTATCCTCTTGTTGATGGGGAGCCAGTGCAGGTCTCTCAGGTGGGGTGTGATGTGGCTCCGGCGAGGGATGTCGAGGATCAGGCGTGCAGAGGCGCTCTGGATCCGTTGAAGCCGTTTCAGGAGTTTGGCCGAGGCTCCTGCGTAGAGGTTGTTTCCGTAATCCAACCTGCTGCTGACGAGGGCCTGGGTGACCGTTCTTCTCGTCTTGGTGGGGATCCACTTGCAGATCTTGCGGAGCATGCGGAGGGTGTTGAAGCAGGAGGAAGAGACTGCGTTGACCTGCTTAGTCATGGAAAGGGTGGAGTCGAGGATGACCCCTAGGTTGCGTGCATGGTCGGTGGGTGTTGGAGCTGTTCCCAGTGCGGTCGTCCACCAGGAGACATCCCAGGCCGAGGGAGTGGATCCGAGGATGAGGACCTCCGTCTTGTCTGAGTTCAGCTTCAGCCGGATGCTCCTCATCCATTTGGCGACGGCCTTCATTCCTTCATGGAGGTTGGTTTTAGCGGTGTGGGGGTCCTTGGTGAGGGAGAGGATCAGCTGGGGGTCGTCAGCGTAAGAGATGATGTTGAGGTCGTCCATTCGGGCGACGTGGGCGAGAGGTGCCATGTAGATGTTAAACAGCGTTGGGCTGAGGGATGAGCCCTGGGGTACGCCGCAGATGATCTCGGGGGCTTCGGAGTGGAAGGGGGGAGGCGGATGCTCTGTGTTCTGCCGGAGAGAAGGAGGTGGTCCAGTCCAGGGCCTTCTCTTGGATCCCGGCGTCGTGGAGGCGTGTGCGTAGTGTGTGGTGGCAGACTGTGTCGAAGGCGGATGACAGGTCCAGGAGGATGAGGGCCGCGGATTCTCCATTGTCTAGCAGGGTCCTGATGTCATTGGTGGCGGTGATGAGGGCGGTTACGGTGCTGTGGTTGCTGAGGAACCCGGACTGGGACGGGTCCAGGATGCTGTTTTCCACAAGGTGGTGGGTCAGCTGTTTGTTGACGGCCTTCTCGATGACCTTCGCCGGGAACAGGAGCAGGGAGATGGGCCGGAAGTTCTTGAGATCTTTGGGGTCCGCCTTGGGTTTCTTGAGTAGGGCGTTGATCTCGGTGTGCTTCCAGCTCTCCGGGAAGGTGGCTGTCTCGAAGGAAATGTTAGTGGCCTTCCGGATATGGGGTGTGATGGCGATGCTGGCCTTGTGGAAGATGTGGTGCGGGCAAGGGTCTGACGGAGAACCGGAGTGGATGGTGTTCATGATTTTGATGGTGTCGTCATCGTTTATGTTGGTCCAGGAGAGCAGGCGGTTGGTGCGGATGGTGGTCGTGGGCGTGGGGGCAGAGGTCTCAGTGGTTGTCGGGGCGGTTGGGGCGTTGAAGCTGTCGTGGATGTCTGCGATCTTGCGATGGAAGAAGGAGGCCAGTGAGTCGCAGAGGTCTTGCGAAGGTGGGATGTTGTTAGTGTTGGAGCTAGGGTTGGAGAGTTCTTTCACGATGTTGAAGAGCTCTTTGCTGTTGTGTGCGTTGTTGTGTAGGCGGTCTTTGAAGGAGGACTTTTTGGCGGATCTGATGAGGTGATGGTGTCTGCTGGTGGCGTCCTTGTGGGCTGCGTAGCTGTCCGGTGTTCATTCACGGAGCCAGTTCTTCTCTAGCTTTCGGCAGGTTTGCTTGGAGGCCTGGAGGTCTTCAGTGAACCAGCTGGCTTTCTTGCTGGTGTGGCTGTTGGAGGGTTTCTTGAGTGGGACGAAGGTGTTGGTGCAGTCGTCGATCCACTGTCTGAGGTTGCGGGCGGCGGAGTCGGGGTCGGTGGGGTCGGCGGGTGTGCTCTGGGCGAGGATGGTGGTTAGCTGGTCTTCGGTGACTTTGCTCCAGCAGCAGCGAGGCATCTGTTGGGTGCGGTAGTGCGTTGTGGGTTTCTGAAAGGTGAAGTGGATGCAGCGATGGTCGGTCAGTAGTGAGCATTGTTTTTGTAGCATATTTGTTTTTGCTTTTCTTCAATATATAAGAACCAATAAATCAGCTATAAAGTCTGTTGGCACCTAAAAGTATCTTATTTTTGGTTTTGTTAATTTGTGATACCTTGGTAGAGAATGTGGCATCAGCACAAAAGTTGTTGCTGTTTTTTATGATGGGACATTGCAAATTATTGAAAATACCATTGATATGAGTGGCATATGATGAGTACTGTTTGAGAACCATCTAGAACTGGACAGGAAATTACCTACCTAGGCGTGCTGTGATCAGTTATATAAAAAAGACTTGGAAATTGTAAGTGGGTGCTCAATGTTGCCTCTTCATCCTAAGAAACACTGCAGCAGGATTTCATGGTCTGCTGAGTCAAAGACTGTGCTATAGTCAAGTAGCACAAAACACATTCCTTGACATTAGGGAAGGCTTATATGGCATCCTCTCTATTGTGGGTAGGATCATTTCAGTTCGGTTAATGGGCAAATGCTTGACTGTTTTGGTTTTGGAAGGCCAAATTCTTTTTGATGAACAAGCTATTGGAATCCATGAGTTTTCCCAGGGACCTATGTATGATGGAGACCATGTTAAGGGTTTTGTGATTATTGGTCATGGTTACTACAGTATTTTTAGCCATGCATGATAATGATTTTTAAGTGTTGAATAAGAGCGTTTCTTCTGGTAAACAGATCTTACAGTGTGCTGCACGACTGAAGAAGCTAATATATCTCTACACTTGTTGAATGTTTTATTGAGCAATCAGATGAGGTTCATGGAAGTGCAAAACTATACATGTGGCTTTTGGATTCCTCGATTGATGTGAGTTTGGTTTGAGATTTTTTTGTTATAAAGGGAAATCCAGATGTGAATAAGAAAGCAGGCACTGATGTTGTATCTGAGTAGCACATTGGTTTTAGGATTGTAGTGATGGAGCAAGCACTCATCTATTTGAGACTTGCTCGAATTCAATTCACTCGTTTAACTTATTAATTTACTAACATGAAATTATTAATTGTGTTTGTGATTAATCTTTACACATTTCAGTTACATAAATAAGACAGTGAAGCTTGCCTATGTGTTTACTAACCATTAATAGGGATAGAGGACTAAAAGCGCGGCTCTAACAGGGAAAATTTTACTGCGCATGCGTCAATTGCATCTACGTAAGGTGACGTGTAATAACTTTGGAGGGAACTTCTCGCGCATGAGCAGTAAGCACTAACATGTCGCCTTCAAGACCCACATGCATGGCACCTGCTTTGCTATTTTGAAAACGCTATATTACTAAAGAGTTAATGAAGGGTAAGTATAAATTAAAAAAGGTAAATAGAGTAGATGTAGGTGGTATACAGTGAAATCATTTATTTCTTGAATTAATATTTTCTCTTTTGACCTTTTATTAGTTCGTATTTTGGGCCTTCTTGCCACAACTCGAGTACTTGAGTGAACACCGTCTTCGCATGTGTGACCTCTACTTCCCCTGAAAGGATGATCCCATGATTGGACCACATCCAAGGCCATCAGCCGCTAAACCCTGGGAACCACGGATGTCAGAAGCGCATAAACCGAAGAAACATGAATATTATTATTAAAAATGTATCAACTGTGAATAAACTCTGTGGGAATAAAATAAAGGGGATGGCTTTGGGAAAAAAGAAAATGCTATGCCATCATGGTGTGATGACAAAAACGGCCTTGCCTGTCCAATCAGAAATCGCATTTTTGCAATATTGCAACTTTACTGGGGGGTACATGAATCCCAAAAGGTATAACTAAGGTAGTTTAGTTAATTGGGTGTGTGTGACCCTGAGAGAATGCTGAGAGGAAAGATGCCGTCGGAATTATCAATGATGCTGAGATGCTGAAGAAGATTCAATAAAGACTCAAAGAAATTTATTAGAAAGAAGATCACGGAAGAATCTCGAGGAGGGAGAGAGTGTCAGAGAGGGGTGCGGCGAGTTGTCGCTTCTATTGAGGTCTACTGTCCTGTCCTAATTCCTGTCCTGAAGCCTTTGTCGCCTGATCTTTCCCAAAGGACCCTTATCAGCCCTTTGGCCAGGGGGTTGGTCTTTACACCATCTGTGGTAACTATATGATTTGTATATTATTTTTATGTACTGCTGTCTCCATCCTCTCTTTCTGAGCAACGTCAATCTGATGAATTTGTGAGAGTGCTTAAATTGATTGAATCTTCCTTCCTAAATGATTGAAGGTGTCCGTGCTGTATTTTGAATGGTTCACTCACATTTAAAATTTTAGATAAAGGTTTTGAAACTTCCTGAGTCTGTGTTTAATATTATTGATGAATTATTTGCAAGTTTGGATATGTGCATCATCAACATCAACTAGTTCCAACTAATTTGGTAAACACCTCCCAGTGGTTAGCCAAGTGAATGAAAGTGTATGCAATATTGATGGGCCCAGGTGAATATATGGTGTTGGAGTATTTGTTGTTGGTGCGCCGCTGGATCAGTTTTCTGGTAGCAGAGTTATGGTTATTATTGACTAGTTTGGTGATGAATATTGATTATTGATCATTTATTATTGAATATTAATTTATGTTTTAACAAATATGTCCGTGTCGCGTTTTATGTAGTCTGGAACACAGGTATAGTGATACCTGGAACTCCTGGGAAGGAATAGCGGGTGGTGGAAGTAGCCACACTGCTCTGAGTTTACTCGTCTGTTGGAATAGCACTGAGAAGCTATGCAGGGCTGGCAGTGTTAAAGTAGGGACTATTTCGTATAAAAGTGAGAGTGATTGAAAATAAAGAGATCGCTGGTGAAACTTTAGTCGTTATATCACCTAGAAAGGGTAACACTGAAGGAGTAGCAGGTTCTTCTGAGCTAGAACGACAGCAATAGAGTTCGCTGCTGAAACTTTGCTCTTACATTAACCTGAAAAGGGTAACACAGAAGGAGTAGCAGGTTCTTCTGAGCTTGAGTGAAGAGTAAACGGAAGACTTTACTCAATGAAGAGTGAGCGGTAAGTTTTACTCGTAGTGTAGGAAGAGTAAACAGAAGTTCTTACTTTGTGAAGAGTAAGCGGAATGTGTTACTCACAGTGAAAATAAATCTATCCTTTGTTTAGTGGAACAGGCAGAGTAGCGAATGTTTTTATGTTGTTACTAACAAAGAATTTAATGAAAGTAGTGAGAAAGTTTTTACATTACCTTGTGAAGGAAGGGTCAGTCGCCGGAGTTAGACAGACGTCACAGTGTGCCACGCTGGGATTGGTGGAAACAGCGGGCGTGTGTGACAAACGCAGTTTGTAAAGGAGGGGTCTGCAGTAAGGAGTAATACTGACGTTACAAATGGCCGCGCTGGGATGGTCAAACCCCGAGTGTGAGCCTGAGTCTGATTGGATTGGGAAATTAGAAGTTGCATTAGAATTGGATGCGAGATTGGGAAAATGCTATTACAGGAAATCACAGGAGACAGGAGATTTCTAGGATTTGCAGAATACAACTTTGTACATCAATATTTACCCAAAATGTATGGGGAAGAGAGAAAAATGTCATTGATAGAAAGAATTAAAAATGTCTTTAAGAAAGACAAGCCCGTATTGACTAGAGAGGGGATTCTTATCCCTCCACCAAAAACACCTGCTTCATGTATGATGATGGAGAGAGGTTATCATACCTGTGTATGGTTGGATAATTGGGTAGATTACACCAAAGGTGGCGGAGTCTTGGCTTTCCCAGAATATGGTACATTTAATTGGAGAGTTCTTCAGAATTTGAGAATGAGAATGAATGATTTAGAACCAAGACCTAGATTAACTCAGTATGAAGCTTCAGAAGAATGGGACACTGAGTCATATGAGAGAGAGAGAGGCACGGAAGACGGAGAATGAAAGGATTTTTCCCTAGATATATGAATGGATCACAAGAAGATCAGATGGAACAATGGAGAAGAGCAAAGGTATCAGAAGGGTTATATCCAGTGTTGATGGCTGAAGAGCAGACAGGAAGTAAGTGTAGAGAGAAAACCAAGCACCTGAGTGTGACCGGGTATGGTGATTCGGAAAATGAGTTGTTAGAGGATATCTTAACTAAAAATCCTCCACCATATCAGGAAGGACTCAATAGAGTAGTCACCCCAAGTGCCCCGGTATTAGGAACTGCTTTAGTTCCGCAGATTTTACATAATAACATGACAAATACTTCAAGAAAAAGAAATTAAGGCTCTGAACAAAAATAGAGAAGAATTGATACAGAAAATAAATCAATTGAAATTGCCCGCAGATGCCTTGTCAGTACCTGTAACCATAGGTCCTGTTATACCATTATTCGGGAGCAAAGTCAATGTTCAAAATTCGCAAACTGTACCTGCCCCAATGAACAACCCCAGAACAGAAATAATAATTGCGGAAGATCAAGCCAGGGAGTGCAGTTCAGCCATTTCATTAATGGATCTCCCTATAGGAGAGCCGGTAATTGGAACTCCAAAAATAAGTTTATCTGATCATGGAAGGGAGAGAGGGACAGTAGCCACTCCAATCACTAAAAGAACAACCGCGGTTACTCCGGAAGATTTGAAAAGGTGGTCACAGAGAATAGAAAGATCTAGTTCAGTCCCAAAGATTTTAGACATTTATAAATTGAAAGTGGAATTAGAGGAAATGATTGCTGGAAATGTGGGATTAGGAAGATTGAATGAATACAATGAAGAAGAATGGTTGTTTGTATGCAGGAGTATTACGTGAAATGCAAAGGTATATCATGAAAAACTGATGGAAATGGCTGCGGAGATTGAAATAGATATAGGGAAATCTAAGTTGTTTCAAAAATCCTATCGAGTGGAATTCACAGACAAAGATTTGGAAAACATGAATGTGCCTGGTAGAAAATGACAAGTAAAAGAACTAATGAACATTTTTCAGAAGTGGGGAGATGGGGACAAGTGGAAAACTAGGTCGACAAAAAAGAAAGAGGAAGCAAAGGCTAGGGAAGCGCCAACATCTGCTTTCTTATTGAAAGGCACAGAAAAGGCAGAAATGTTGTGTCCCATTAGAGAAGTACCTGGTGGTGGATATGTTCATGTTCCATGGAGTAGACAGGATATTTTGTCATTTACAGGTGGTCCAGAATTCAGCAGCCCGACTTCTGGGCGGACTGTCCTCCCGGCAAAGTGCCCGAGACCAACTGCGGGTTCTTCACTGGCTCCCAGTTCAGTCTCGCCTTAAATTTAAAATGCTGTCTATTGTTCAAAAAGCCCTTTATGGTCTTGGCCCCAAATATCTTCAGGTCCGATTCTCCTTTTACATCCCTAGGAGACAGCTGAGGTCTTCCTCATTGTTGCTTATGCAGACCCCCAAATTTGAGCGGGCCCGCTTGGGGGGCAACTCCTTCGCCCGTAGAGCTTGCCTTGCCTGGAACGCCCTTCCCCTGTCTTTGAGGGCCATTCGTGATCCTCTCTTGTTCAGGAAATCCTTGAAGACCCTGCTGTTCTGATGAATTTTGTGGGATTGTTGCCTTTTTTCTGTTGCTAGCGCCGGGACACTCCCGAGTATCTGTGCGCTCAATAAATTTAAATAACATAACATAACATAACATAACATTTACAAATGATTTTCCGAAATTGAGAGAAAAACCCGTGGAGTGGTATATGCAGGTTGAGAGGTTTGCGAAGGTGTCAAAGGTTTTGTTGAAGGACCTGGATGGTTTGTTTGACATTGTGGTGCCTGCAGATTTGTGGACAGAATGTAAAATGGGCCAAATCAAAATTTAAACCCACAGACGCAGATTTCACAAAATCTTTTGAAAACTACATACAGTGACTCAGATGATTGACGGTGCCTGAGAGGGGAGGAAGAGGAGTGCGCACTTCGCGCATCCTTGCCGTTAGACCAGTCAGGTTCATTCATTGATGGGAAAGTGGAAGGTAATGATATCACTTTTCTGTTGGGTACTGGTGCTACCCGTTCTACTGTGAGAACAGCAGACATCTCAAACCTACCCCTCTCGGGAGATAGTA
This sequence comes from Triturus cristatus, assembly GCF_964204655.1. Taxonomy (NCBI): domain Eukaryota; kingdom Metazoa; phylum Chordata; class Amphibia; order Caudata; family Salamandridae; genus Triturus; species Triturus cristatus. Next base: position 805,332,097 of record NC_140594.1, on the reverse strand, counting down.
TCCAAGTTGTTGGTGTTTCGTACCAACAAATTAAAACCCCACTTACAAGGCCAATGGATGTGCATATTGATTACTTCAAAGATATGCATTGATTTATTGTATGTGATTCTAGTCCTGTGAATTTCTTAGGTAGAGACCTACTGTGCAAGATGAACTGCACAATTTACTGCACACCGGATGGTGTTGCTTTCCAAACCCCTGATGAAGATATTGTCTTTTGTCTTTAAGATTATGTTAGCAAAGCAAGGTACTGAAGAGAATGAAATGTTTTCGCTAATGACCTCAGATGAATTACCAGAAGAGCTAAGAACTACAGTGAACCCAGAGGTGTGGGACTTTACAGGAAAAGAAATCGGATTGATGGCAAATGTAGATCCTGTGAAAGTAACTGTGAGAGAAGGTGCAGTCTATCCCGACACCCGACAATACAAAATGAGTCCAGATGTAAAAGCAGGAGTTGCTTTAGAAATAGAACGACTGATTGAACAAGGCATTTTAAAAGAAATAATGAGTAGCCCTTGTAATTCGCCCATAATAGGAATTAAAAAGCCTAACGGAAAGTACAGAGTACTGCAGGATTTGCGGAAGATAAATAAAATTGCAGTGCCTAGTTGCCCAGTAGTACCAAACCCTGCAGTGATTTTATATCAGATACCTTGGACTGCAAACTGGTTTACAGTAATTGATTTATGCCATGCCTTTTTCTCTATTCCTTTGCATCCAGATAGTCAATATCTCTTTGCCTTCAAGTTTGATGACTGAATCTTGGCATGGTGCTGAGTTCCTCAAAGGTATACAGAGAGTCCCTGAATCTTTAACCAGATCATGAAAAAGTGTTTGGAAACACTAGTCATGCCTCTAAAGTCAGTCCTGGTGCAGTCTATTGATGACCTATTGGTCGCATCAAGGACACGTGAGGACTGTGTCACTGAATTAATTGCATTGTTGAACCATTTGGCCGAAGGAGGACACAAAGTATCTCCAGAAAAATTGCAGTTTTGTAAACAAGGAGTAAAATATTTAGGTCACACCTTAGAAAGAGGAGTCGGAAAAGTAACTACAGAAAGAATAAATATAATAAAACAAATGTCACTACCTCACACTCAAAGAGAAATAAGAATGTTTTTGGGAGTAGTTGAATATTGTAGACAATGGATTATGGGGTTTTCCTTGTTGGCAAAACCATTAATCCAGATGACCCGAAAATGTGCAAGTGACCCAATTGTTTGGACTGATGAATGTGTTGAAGCTTTTATGAGTTTACAAAACTGTCTATGTGAGGCCCTTGCTTTAGGCATGCCTGACTACACCAAAGAATTCGCACTGTTCTGTTGTGAAAGATAACATTGTGCACTTTCAGCCAAAGACATGGATTAAGCAGGCGTCCAATAGCTTATTTCTCTGCTACTTTAGACCCTGTAGCTTCAGCTCTACGCGGCTGCCTAAAGGCAGTTGCTGCTACTTGTATGAGCTTGGAACAAAGCGAACCTATTGTAAAGGGGCATACATTTAAAGTTTTCATCCCACACTCAGTTAAAATGCTTTTAACCAGAACTCGAACTCAGCACCTTACCTCTAGTTGGATGACTAAGTATGAAAGAGTGACTTTGGGAGCAGAAAATGTGACAGTAGTGAGATGTACAGTATTAAACCCTGCAACTTTAATGCCAAATCCCACTTGTGAAGAGGTGATGAATGAGATAGATCATATCTGCTTAAACGTGACAGAGCTGTGTACAAAGCCCCGACCTGACATCAGAGAAGATCCCCTGAAAGACCAAGATCATGATTTGTAGATGGCTCGTGTCTGAGAATTGAGGAAAGAGGACCTAATGCTGCCTATGCTATTTGTAAAATCTCAGGTGTAATTGAAGCATCCCATTTACCCGGAGTAAAGTCTGCACAAGTAGCTAAATTGGTGGCTTTGATTAAAGCATGCAAATTTGGGAAAAATTGGAGGATAACCATATTTACTGACAGTCAATATGGTTTTGGAATTGTGCATGACTATAGTCAGATTTGGCTGCAGAGGGGATTTCTGACTTCTTCAGAATCTTCAATAAGAAATGGGAATATTGTGAAAGAACTATTGGAAGCAATTCAGTTGCCAAAAGAAGTAGCAGTGGCCAAGTGTGCTGCTCACCAGTCAGGACATGACTATGTGACAACCGGTAATAGATATTCTGACCAAATTGCTAAATATTGTGCAAAAACTAATATGGCACTGAATCGAAAAATTGAAACAAGTGAAAACAGATGCCAACTTATGTTTTTCTCAGCTCCAGAAACATGGGAAGAGGTAAGGCAGTTACAGGATGAAGTTGAGGTGAGTGAAAAGGAAATCTGGTTAAGGGCAGGTTGCACCCAAATAGCAGAGAATGAGTTGTGGGTGTACCCTGACGGTAGACCAGCTATGCCAGACTGTTTACTCTCACCAATGGCCCGATTGTATCATGGTGACACGCATGTAGGCAGGGATGCCATGATTAGACTTTTTAGACAAAATTGGTATAATCCAAGGTTCAGGGTGGTTGCTGAGAACCTTTGCCAGGGATGCTTAACTTGTCAACAGCAAAACCCAGGCAGGAAAACAGTAGTCAGTTGGGGAAAAATTGGAAAGGCATAAGGTCCATTCATGAGACTACAAATAGATTTCATTGAGTTACCTCCATGTAAAGGCCTGAAGTATGTCCTTGCTATAATGTGTTTGTTCTCACGATGGGTGGAAGCATATCCCACTAGGAGGAATGATGGTCTCACAGTCGCTAAGCTACTGTTGAGGGAACGTATCCCATGTTTTGGTTTCCCAGTCACTTTGGAATCAGATGGAGGACCTCATTATAACAATGAGGTAATTCGATTAATCTGTGAAGCATTCAAAATTGATTTAAAACTGCACTGTGCATACCATCCAGAGGCTTCTGGAGTGGTTGAACAAATGAATGGCATAAAGTGTGTGCATCTACATCATTGTCATGGCCTGACGCATTGCCTCTTGAGTTGATGGGACTCCGAAGTATTCCTACTAGGAGAACTGGATTAAGTCCCCATTAAATCATCATGGGAAGGGCAATGAGACAAGCATTAATTCCTGGAAATAAATTGATGAGTATAAATGATGATTTGGTATTGGACTATTGCAAAGGATTGGCTGACCTAGTGCGTTCTGTCTCCCACCAGGTTGGAGAAGATGCTTTTGCTAAGCAGCCTAAGCAAGTGCATGATTTGAATCCCAGAGATTGGGTGGTAGTGAGGAAACATGCCAGGAAAACTTGCCTAGCACCTAGGTGGGATGATCCTCGTCACGTCATACTGGTTACTACCACTGCAGTATGTAAAGTGTGCAGGATTACCCAATTGGATTCATGCAAGTCATACAAAACGGGTACCTGCCCCTTCTGAGACTGACTGAGACAGTTGAAGTGGCTGAAGGTTGTGAAGCCGAAGAATCAAGAGAATTGGATTCTGAAATAGTAGACTTAGAACAACCGAGCACAAGTCAGGAGGGATGGATACCAGAATTAGATATACCTGCAGAAATTGTCCAAACAAGAAGCAGAACAAGATTAGACAGACAGGACGATAGTGAGGACCAGTAAGGTGTAGAAGAACACGCTCAGGAAGAAGAGAACAAAGCAAATTCAGAAACTGAGCAGAAACAATCAGGGCAAGAAGAACATACTCAGGTGAATGAAACTGGTATTATTTCCAATCCTGAGGAGGGACAGATAGGAGAAGAAGAACACGATTGGGAAGCAGCAATAAGACCTAAACAGGACCTGTTAGAAAAAGAAGAACAAGTTTGGGAAGAATAAGGGCAAACTATACACAGTCCTAAACAGGGCCAGTTAGAGGAAGAAGAACACGTTCAGGTGGATAAGAAAATAAACAAAAGACCTGAAAAGGAACAGATAGAAAGCGAATCAACTGAGACAGAACAGGATGTGCCAAACCTCTGTAATAATAAAAGAACCCTGAATGAAGACCAAGAGGGTGAAAGTACAGTACAAATAAAAACAGCTGGCCAGAAGGAGGAGTGAAGAGGCTGAAATATGTTCTGAAAAGAATAATTGAAAAACCACAACAAGTAAACGAGATCTCAAGTCAAACGCGGACAAGACAAAAGAAAGAGAGAAATTTACAAAGAAGTCCGAGATAAAAAATTCTGGACAACAAGTATCAAGGTACTGAATAGACCTACTTCATACTGGAAGAATTTGAGAATCTGGACATAAGAGAGGAATCTGAAAATCTGAATCCTACACCAGTGAAAAAAAGGAGTGAGATTTCATTAAAATTAAATTCTGAAAATTCTGGTGCTAAAGGAAGAGGAGAAATTATCCTCTCAGATTAAAATGGCAAGAAACAGAGTTACTGAGCAACCGAAACGAAATTGTGTAAAAAAATGTTGTACATTATTCATATGTAGTATTATAATAGTGATACTAATATGGTTAGTTTTAACAGTAGCAGTTCTGTTATTTATGACAACAAACAAGAAGAATGACACAGGTACTAATGAGAACACAGCTACATATAATAGAGATAGAGTAGAATTACAAGCAGCAGACGAGACAGATTTCCATCATACAGTGATAGATAGTGACACATCATTAAATGTCTTCACAAAGTTATTAATAAAATATGTTGACACAATGGAAGTTAGTGATTGTTATGGTTGTCTGAAGTTACCAGCGTCAGTGTCAGAGGGGGTCACATACCAACACACATTCCTTTGACATATGGTATATCATGCAGTGTATTAGCAAGTTTATTTTACGCAACTGGGAAGTTACATTATTATTATTCAAACTTAGATGTAGTATTTTCAGAACTTCCTATTCGAAGGAACATGAATCCAGTACTTAGTGCTCAGAGTGCACAGTTCATGGGTGAATTTTTCCTGACAATGAAGTCTATAGGTTTAGTTAAGGAACACAAAAACAATTTAACATGTACATTGCGTGAAGAAGAAAAGATATTCCTAAATTTAGTTGAGGAAAGAAGGCAGAATTTCCAAAAGAAAGCTGTTGAACAGAAAACTCATGTTCCCACATGGGCGGAAAGGGAGGGAGTTTATACTGCTGGCAAGGGTCATGCAGCGATGTCCCTGGACTTTGTAAAGAAAGGGAAGATCTGCATTCATAGATTAAAGACAGATTACAATAACATATTTATTGGTTCCAGTGAATGTGAACATAATTTCGTAATCTTGGGAGTTTGGGGATTAAAAGGGGGAACTGATTCTGTATTTCCTGGGATTTATTATGTGTGTGGTAATAATGCTTACTTTAAGCTACCTGCACAATGGTATGGAAGCTGCTACCTGGGGATTGTATTTTTAAAAATATATCATATAAAAAGAATCACTGGAAGCAATGAAAATTCTAATGTACTAACACGCACAAGGAGAGCTAGCTTTTCAGAAATTGTAGGTGATATATTTAGTGCAATAATACCTTCAGTGGGAGTAATTCACATAGAATTTGTCAATTATCAACTATCGACTGATACTGCTGGTGGTTTCTTGATGATTATTACAGAAATGGTTGCAATCAGATCAATGGTTTTACAAAATCGTCTTTCACTTGACATTTTACTAGCAAAAGAGGTCGGAGTTTTTGGAATGTTGAAAGTTCAACATTGTTGCACTTACATTCCTGACAAAAGTAAGGAAATTAAGGGGTACATAAAGAATGTTATAAAGTTTCATGAAATTTTGAAACCACTGGAGGTTGACAGCATGTGGGAAAGACTACCAAAAGGTGTCACTTCAATAGGGACTTGGTTTACTAATATAGGGAAAGGTCTTTTAGGTCAAATTATTTTGTCCCTATTAAGCGTGACAATAATAGCATTAACAATAATAATTTGGTGCAAGTGTTGTCGAAGAAGAAGAGAATATAAAATCAAAGAAAGAGGAAAGAAAAGAAAGAGGGAAAACGATGTAATAGAGATTGAAGAAATGAAAGGCACACTTTATAAAGACATGAAATATTTCGAGAAAAATGAGAAAGAAGGGAAAGTGGAAACAGAATTAGAACTTAGAGAATACTAAAGTTGGTATCTGTTTTAGGGTGGGTAGTTTATGATGGCATAAGATGCCATCAGAGAGGGGATTGATGGAGCAAGGACTCATCTATGTGAGACATGCTCGAATTCAATTCACTTGTTTAACTTATTTATTTACTAACATGAAATTATTAATTGTGTTTGTTATTAATCTTTACTCATTTCAGTCCCATAAATAAGACAGTGAAGCTTCCCTATGTGTTTACTAACTATTAATACGGATAGAGGACTAAAAGCGTGGCTCTAACAGGGAAAGCTTTACTGCGCATACGTCAATTGCATCTACGTAATGTGACGTGTAATAGCTTTGGAGGGAACGTCTCACGCATGAGCAGTAAGCACTAACATGGCGTCTTCAAGACCCACATGCATGGCACCTGCTTTGCTATTTAGAAAACGCTTTATTACTAAAGAGCTAATGCAGGGAAAGTATACATGAATAAAGGGAAATAGAGTAGATGTAGGTGGTATACAGTAAAATCATTTATTTCTTCAATTAATATTTTCTCTTTTGACCTTTTATTAGTTCGTATTTTTTCGAGTACCTGAGTGAACACCGTCCACGCATGTGTGACCTCTACTTCCCCTGACAGGATGATCCCATGATTGGACCACATCCAAGGCCATCAACCGCTAAACCCTGGGAACCACGGATATAAGAAGCGCAAAAACCGAAGACACATGAATATTATTATCAAAAATGTATCAAGTGTGAATAAACTCGTGTCGGAATTAAATAAAATGCATACTAATAAAGGGGATGGGTTTGGGAATAACGAAAATGCCATGCCGTCATGGTGTGATGACCAAAACGCCCCTTGCCTGTCCAATCAGAAATCACATTTATGCAATATTGCAACTTTAGGGGTGGTACATGAATCCCAAAAGGTATAACCAAGGTAGTTTAGTTAATTGGGTGTGTGTGATCCTGAGAGAATTCTGAGAGGAAAGATGCTGTCGGAATTATCGATGATGCTGAGATGCTGAAGAATATTCAATAAAGACTTAAAGAAATTTATTAGAAAGAAGATCGCGGAAGAATCTGGAGGAGGGAGAGAGTGTCACAGAGGGGTGCGGCGAGTCGTCGCTTCTAATGAGGTCTACTGTCCTGTCCTAATTCCTGTCCTGAAGCCTTTGTTGCCTGATCTTTCCCAGGGGACCCTTGCCAGCCCTTTGGCCAGGGGGTTGGTCTTCACAACATCTGTGGTAATTATATGATTCATATATTATTTTTATGTACTCCTGTCTCTATCCTCTCTTTCTGAGCAACGTCAACCTGATGAATTTGTGAGAGTGTTTAAATTGATTAAATCTTCCTTCCTAAATGATTGAAGGTGTCCGTGGTGTAATTTAAATGGTTCACTAACATTTAAAATTTTAGATAAAGGTTTTGAAACTTCCTGAGTCTGTGTTTAATATTATTGATACATTATTTGCAAGTTTGGATATGTGCATTGTCACCATCAACTAGTTCCAACTAATTTGGTTCATTGACCAAATGGAAAGAACTTATTGATCAGTGATAAACAAACACCCCCCAGCGGTTAGCCAAGTGAATTAAAGTGTATGCAATATTGATGGGCCCAGGTGAATATATGGTGCTGGAGTATCTGTTGTTGGTGCGCCGCTGAATCAGTAGTGTCACGTGGTTAGGATAGGCCTGGTGAAATACCATCATTCTACATGCTCATGCTTCTAAAGTTGCCTTCTTTCTTACACAGTGACTTCTGACATACATTTGCTTGCATATCGGTGCAGGATAATATTCTCCGAAACTGCATTGCTTAAATTTCCACTTCGTAGGCATGCTGTCTCAGCACCTTAAACATTCAGTACAAGGGATAAATTTCACTTACGCAAATGTTGCATATTGTTGTCCGGTAGTCAACAAAGCTGTCATAAAAGGATCCACAATAACGGCCTGACTGGGGCTTCGGCATTGCAGCATGGGTGTTGTTATTTTATATACAGCATTGCTTCCTTGTTTAAGGGAGAGAAGCATTTCACTGACACTGCAAGGTTGCTACATGACGGAATTCCAGCCCAGCTGATTTCTGTGTACCTTGCGAAGAGGGATGTCCAGCTTACTACCAAGATGGACACCCTGACGAAACTTACCCACAGGTAATGAGGAGTTAGACCACCTCCAGGGATTTGGCAGATCACCCAGCCTAGGGAAACTAGGTTAGGAAGCACGAAGTAGGAGTACACTATATTACAATACTTATATGCCCGCATATATTCACTGTTATAGTACTATGTTGGAATTGTTCATCTTTTTTACTGTTCTGATAATGCTAATTACTCTATTCTGTTTCATACTACTGATTACAGCAGCACACATATTTTATACAAGAATCACAATGCTGAAAATCTCTTGTGTATTTCTTTGGGTATGCATGAGTAACCAAACAAAAGGGTTCTAGATATATTACCATGATTTCTTTGGGGGATCAGGGTTGCCATGTTCTGAGGTTGCATACACATTTGTTAACCTGTAAGGTTAGGGTACATATGCTGCATTTGGATCTAGCAGTGAAACAGGCTCACATAGCTTAAAGGTATGCACTGTTTCAGTCTGGCGCAATCCTGACATTTATGTAGCCCAACAAACACACAGTTTTAACAGAGAGGTACAAGCCGTATGACAAGGCGCCGCCAACGTTCTAGATTGAGCTCTTTTTGAATGGATCGCATGAGTAGTTTTCATTTGTGTACCCAAAAACCCCTCCCACCTATTAACAGGAGCCGTTCTTGGTGACAGGGAACATATCCTCCTCAGCTGAGTAGGTAAACCCTATGTATTAGCTGTGGGTAGTTCAGGCTTGAACCTTTCAAAGGATCTCACCGTATTGGTACCCTTTCTGAATTCTACATATTCCTATGGCTGACCCAGCAGCACAAAACATACCTGAAAACTGCAGACATGCAGTTATTCAGAAGATGCTACAACATGATCTCACACTTATGGGTGGGAGGTTATCCTCGTGGTTGAGGCTCACAAAGTTTTTAGGACAAAGGCTGTTTCACACTAACACTCCAAGTGACATTCCTAATAACTATACAGTTTACAAAGCCTTAGAAATACCATTACCTTAACAAGAATATCAAAATTGGTTTGAAGACGGCCTACCGCACACTACAGAAGAGGTTAGACTAGGTCCACATAGTAATGAGGGAGCAACATGGCCAGACTTAGCCAGCTACACACCACATCCAAACATAGCTAATATGGCAGCACCACAATTAAATCGATTATATAACAGGCTAGGCAAAATATATCGAAGTCTGAAACAGTTTGTCATGTGAACAATGACAGTAAATCCTATGAGGGCTGCTCAAGCTGCACAACCACAATTGGTTACATCAGGCATAAGCCCACACACGATCAATGCCGTCATGTGTAAAGTTCCCGTCAGACAGGTGGAAATTCTGTTCCGGATTGCACAAAAAACAAGTCAGCTTGAAGCAGTATTTTACCATACCGGAACCCAGGAGAAACACAGGATTCTTACAATATGCTTACCAACAGGGATTGCTTTCCACTAGAGGACTGCATCACATAGGGTACAGTTTTTACTGCAGTATATGCCAGAACACACTGTACACCTTTTTTAGCTGTTTTGCAAGAGGTGCTTAAACAGATCAAAAATGAGTATGGGGCAGCCCCTGCCCTGGATTTGGGAATGAAGCCGATGGGAAATTTTGCCACAGCATCCACCATTATATTAGGTAACATTAAAGGGGAAGCAGCAGCATTGACTATACACCAGCATCTTAGGGATTTGGCTCCGGGAGAACAGGAGTGGAAATTTCCTAAAATTATCAAAGAACGTGACACAACAGCAGGTAGATATAATTTGGGAGGCAGACATAGTAAACCACAGATTCAGAGCAATTGTGAAAAGGATAACTCTAAGCAGGTGCTGGAATCTTCAAAGAAGAAGTGGGATGATAAGAAACCTAAAGAAAAGACTAAGGGCCTCATTATGATGTTGGCAGATGGGATACTCCGTCACAAACGTGACGTATATCCCAGAAGCCGTATTAGAAGTTCCCTTATATCCTAAGGAACTTTTAGTATGGCGGATCCATCACATTTATGACGGAGTTCCCCATCCGTCAAGATCGTATTATGGCCCTAAGTCATGGGGCGGATCTCCTTAACAGGATACCACTGAATAGTGCTATAATCTGCATAACCGTTAGAGTATTAAAACGCCTGACAGGTATCAGGATAGTGATACACGTTCATCTTGTTCCTTTCAGGATTCATTCAAAAAACGCTTGGAGAGAGGTGGACAGTCAGAGTGCAGATCAGAGGAGTATGTGAAACTGAAGAAGGACTCACAATGTTCTTCAGAGTACATAATAAAAATGGAAGATAAACCTAAACAGTCAAAGCCTCAATTCAAAAAGAAGATGGTAACTCAACTGAAAGTCAAGCATGCCACAGATATTGAGGACACTGCTTCTGAGTGGGGGGTCAGCTCTGACCATGCTGGATAGTGCAGAAAAACCATAATAGTTTGCCAGAACCTGATGGATTGTCTGGTGGCAGTAGCATTGAGTGACTATATCCAGGTGGAAACACTGGATACGAGAGTGAGCGTTATACAGGATTCAACTCTAATTGAAGGGGGACATACCGAGATACAATAATGTTCTCTTTTGGGAGAACTTGTCATTCGTCTACGATATTCTCTTGGCTGAAAAGGATTGGCCATCTGAATTTGTGATGGATTGCCCAGAGGGAGAAATTTTAATTTTCCCTGCCTTCTCCAACCTCGTTCCAGACTTAGTAAAACTTTCATATTCCACGGAGTGGGCTTTAGCTCTAGCTTCTGTGTTATACTGCAGTCATGTGGGGTGGGATGATGGTTGCCCTTATCACGTTATATAAGTGAGGTCAACCCCACAATCTCAAAGACAATACCCCAATAAAAATGAGGCTAAAAACCAAGTTGGAGAGATCCTCACGCATCATGAATACCAGGGTGGAATAGAGAGTTGCACCTCTCCTATGAATAATCCCTTGTTTCCAGTTATGAAACCTGACCATTCATATTGTCTAGTGTTAGATTACAGAAACCTGAAAACAGCTACATGTACATTTGTTGTACAACACTAATGAACAACATAGTGTGAAGGAAATACAAAACAACACTAGATATCTCAAATGGATTTTTCTGCCAAAATATAGCACCTCAAAGCAGGCATTTGACAGGATTCAGCGGTTTTGATTCTCAAAAACAATTCTGTCATTTGCCTCAAGGGTTATAAGAATAGCCATGGACTGTCCTCAGCACAGGTCACAGAACTGTTGCAAGAATGTGATGACCAGGTATTGTCCTATGTTGATGACATATATTTGATGGATGATGACCTTCTACACACTTGACAAGTATAGATCGCTTAGTTCTGGGATTTGCTCACATGGGCTACAAATATAGTTTTAAGAAATCAAAAGTAGCCCACCTCAATGTCCTATTCTTGGGAATATGAGCTGTCAAGTGAAGTCAAAAGCCTTCAGACACACTTCTTAGAGTAGTTTGTGATTTTACAACCACCAAACAATTTAACAAAACTTCAATCCATATATGGATTCCTACCTTTTGGCAGAACTTACATTCCAGATTACGCAGATCGAGTTAAACCATTATATGACTTGATTCATCCAGACTTTACAACCACACACTGGACAGCTGAAAACACACAGATTTTATGTTCAGTACAAGCTGACATGCTAGCTTCAAAACATTTACACACACGTATAAACACATCAAACCTGGTGACCCGTATCATTGCGGGTGCATCAGGAAATACCTACATTACATTCAATGAGGGAGACACTGTACCAATTGCATATAAATTGCATTTATACACCAAAGCTGAGATGCATTTTGCAGAAAAGATTCTGATGGCGGGACAGACTGCTGTGGAGAGAGAGCATTGGCTCAGGGGAGACTAATACTTGCATGACTCCAATGCTGGCCTTAGTGGCTTTCACGAAAGCCTAATTGGCATGACTCCGGTGCCGGCCTTACCTGCTGTCATGAAAGCCAGTGTTCACAACGCAAAAGCATTACATCCAAGATGGATGCAGTGGGCCAACTCTTTCACCACAACGATATAGACTACAGATTTGACTCTAAGCTACAAACACAAGCATACCTGCAATACAAAAATGAATACCCTATGCCTAATGAAGTCATTCCTCATGATCAGTATGACTATATCATCTATACTGACAGTTCTGTACAGCATGTCATAAGAACAAAATACCAATACTCAGCAGCATGCACAGCTGTTAAGGGTAGAATGCAGGATGGTGAATTCCACACTGTAAAGACCTACACACAATCACTGGGTGATTGCACAGAGCAGCTGATGGAACTCGGAGCTTTAATTCTGGCATGAGAGAATACAGATCTCAGATTTGTATTATTGTGTCCAGTCTTATAATCAGTATCTACACTACTGGAGCCAGAATGGATTTAGAAATTTCAAAGGGTGCACCATAAAGCACAAAGCGCTTTGGGGACAAGGGGTTAAGCTGAAAGAATGCTTGCCACAGATTTATGTGATTCACACCTTGAGTCTCCAGCATGTAGGAATGCACATTTGAGGGAATTCCATGGCTGATGAATCATCAAAAGCAACAATGGAAACTGCTGCTGTCACTGCGATTACTCATTCCAGTACGAGGATAGATAGAGACATTATGACAACTGTCAACATGCACGTGATGACACCGACTTGCTGAAAGATTTTCAGGCAAAGCAGTCCTACCAGTTAAGTGCGCAAAACAAACCATTTGCTCATATTACCAGAGATGGGGATAGAGTATTATCACGTCCACCACAGACACCTCTATTTATTACAAACAAGACACTTGCTTGTGTTTATCTGGACCACTGCAGCCCCTTACAATCAGATTGGGCTTATGAATACATCTTGGTTGCAGTGAACTCTTGCTCCTGATTCCTATGCATTTGGCCAGAGCAATCGGCTGACAGCCGAACTGTTATAAAAGATCTTCAAGTCTTCATCAGGACATACGCAGTTGGCAAATTCCATTCGGGCCAGGGTCCAGTATTCGCCTCTAAGTCTTACAGAGACACTATGGGAAAATTGGTTGTGACTGTTTGGTACTCATCCCCATATCATCCTGAGGAAAACATGGTAGAGGAGAGGAAGAACAGGGACTTAAAGCAGTCTTTAAGAGGTAGGGTACTAGGTTCAGGTCACAGTTGGGACCATCATCTATATCGGGTCCAGAGAGCCCTCAACAATCTGCATAGAAAATCCCTGGGTGGTTAGACTCCCTATGAGGTCCTGTTTGGGATTAATATGTGGGTACCAGACCTCAACAGTCCCAGTACAGTGGCAGCTGAAACACCATTTGCCATCAATGAACATTTGGATGTTTTATAGGAATGGAACAGTTTCTGGGACGCACAGAGTAACATCCAAGTAAAACTTACCACTACTGGTGAAGTGAAGGAAGCGCCAGCAACTCCTGCTTGTATCCTCAAGATTGGCGAACTAGTCTGGGAGAGGATCATGGACAAGAAAGAATTCAGGCCATCTTACAGAGCACCTTTACCTGCCCTGGTTGTTGAAGGTACCAGAACTGTACTTTTACCATCGCTTGCTGGCTGCAAAAATAAGAGATTTGTGTCAATAGATCTCATCAAACCACATTATGAGGCAGATTCTATACAATAGGCTCCCGGGTAGTTACCTGTCTCCTTTCACAAACATACATGAAGTCCAGTTGAAAGCTTTGACCAGCGATGAAGCTTCTTGTCCGCGGCTGGGAATAACTCACAATGAAGATGCACTTCTACCTGCTACATGTACAAGTACCACAAAATCAACTTGTATGGAAACAGGGATTTCAATTCTGAAACCTAACACGGATGATGTTTACTTCAACGTACCACAGTTCTTCACTGCCTAAAGAGATGCCAGAATCTGACCAAACAGCCTCCGGCTACTTTGTCGATTTTAATAATTTTCTTCAGATTCATCTGACCCACTACCACTTCCACCCCTACGAGGTAGATTGCATATATTTTACTTTTGGCTGAAGAAGACATACTTGTTAGTCAATGGCTACACCTGTGGATAACAATTTTGTTACTTTTTTAGTCCTTTGGATTGGTTTTGTGACAGTCTTTTTCCTGCTTCTGCACGGACATTAGCTCCCACAATGCTCTGCTGTGCAACTGATGAACTTAGTTTTACACCACATTCTTCATCTGCCAAAGTGCAAAGAGTCTTTTCCCTGGTGAACATTTCTGCTGGTCTGGCTCCTGATGGAAATATTTGGGATTGGGTATTGTATGGTATATTTGGTCCAATGGAACATTTGCAAATACTATATGTATTTCGCATTTCATTGAATGACATTGGGACAATGATACAGTGCATGAAATGTTAGAAGATCTAAAGTATTCCACTGTTTTAAAATCTGATGACATGTTTGATGTGATGGCACGACTAATTATGATGAAATGTTCTGTTTTCAACAGTATGGTTACTACTTCTTGCACAAAGCAGGTACTCCACGTGCAGCATTTAATTGCACATAAATGGAACACTGCCCTACACCATCACGGAGTAGTTCAAAAATATTTGCACAGAGGTTTGTGTATTTTTTTGGCCACAATACAGAAGACCCCGTTTATTATCATTATAGGCTCACACCATCACCAGCAAAAAAAATATGCTCACTGATACAAAGCTGATATATTCTGCATTTTTCTTTCCAAGTTGTCCACACAAGGGTTTGACTTTTGGAGAGACACTGTTGATATAAAATCTATTTGGGAAACTGAAGATTGGCAGGTTCAAGGGAATGAGGCATTATTTAGAGCATGCCAGATACCACATCAAGTGATTTTCGTGAACAAAACTGGGCAGCAAACAACATGTTTCTGGGTAACACCAAAGGGTTTAAGATCTGCATGCCTGACCCACGTAACGTGCAGACACAACACTCGGTGGTGGTAACAACTTACATTGTTGGGAAGTAATGCCTAGTTCGGCTAAAAACCTCAAGATTGTCTCAGGTAAAGCAACACTTGTTACTTCTCTCTGATGATATGGGACTACAGGACTTTTTATTAGGTCCCTGAAAACCACGTCAAAAGTGGTCCTTGTATGCAATATATAATGAAGTGTAGAAGGTTTCACAGCTGGAAGCTGCTGAGAGACTGCGTGAAATTGAAGCGTAAATTTTGAAAAGGCTCGAGTTGATGATGGTATGACTACATTGTCCACTAGGATGTACTCTCAGGGTAACATGATCATACAGAATGACATGTCCTGTTTACAACATTGGCAGTCACATCTTAGACCGATCTTGTTACTAATCTGGACTCTTCAGACACTTCATGTTGGTTGAGTATCATGGCGACATCTTAATTCCACTAGCCTGTTTTTACCTTATAATAACAAAACAGTAAACCATCATGGCAAGAAAGGACATAATGTACACTATGTTACACATTGAGAAGTTAGAGAAACTACCATTTACTGTTACAGAAATGCGTTCCACGATATTGGATAATCCACGGGTATATTTCTCTGCCAATTGCAACATTTTACGTCCAATACTGTTTACAACATCATCAAGTAGGTAGATACGAAGTGCTAGGAGAAGGTTGTGTGCATGAGTCATCGATATTACCTTTTAGATACCACTGTAGGAATTGCGAGACTGACTTTGTTCTTAGCTGAACTGACTGCGAGAGCACTTCACGGCACTTTTTGGTATTTGTCCCGCTCTCTGCAGGGTTCTCCAGCTGATGTAACCTGTCCAGCATTCATACTGCATTTGAATGAGAGTTTTTTGATGTTGAACAATCAGAACTGCTCTGACATGAAACTGGGTATTGCCTATCTGGTAACAGTTTCTGGAGTCATGACTTGTTGCACGCAAGTACTGTTTCCACCTCCCCGCACAGTTAGGGAAGCAACTCTTTGGCCTTCGATAAAGCTTTCGAATATGAAATGTGATGATTTAAACAGACTGAAAGCCTTATAGTTCCAGAAGAATGTAGCCTTAACATCTGCATGGGAGACTTTATATCTCCAAGTCGCAAGGTCTTCTTCTGAGATTCTGCTGCCAATCTGCACAAATTTCCAATTGCAGTTTGGGGAGCTGGTGCACCAAATTTTTAACATGTCTAGTACCACAGGAGTAGCACATTTTTCAATTCAATTGGCTCTGGGTTGGTTAGCACCTTCAATATTTTAAGACTTGGCTTTCACTATGCTCTTGGTTTAAAGTAGCACATTGCTCTTGACTTTAGAATTCTGTGGATATTTTACCTTATGCTTATGCATAGTTTTGATAGCTTTTATTGTCTCACTTCCAAGGAGTGGGTGTCACATGGATAGGATAGGCCCGGTTAGAAACAACATCATTTTACATTCTCATGTTTTTCAAGTTGCCTTTGTTCTTGCACAGTGACTTTTGACATACATTTGCTTGTGTGTCTGTGTAGGATAATATTCTCTGATACTGCATTGCTTACACTTCCACATTGTAGGCACACTATCACGACACCTTGAACATTCAGTACAAGGGATAAAATTCACTTGCACAAATGTTGTTTTTTTTCCCCTCATTTTGCGATTAAATAGATAAGGAGGTTTCTGGAGTCTGATGATCTTTTTCGTTAATCTTTGCCTTCACAGTCCCATCGCTTTCTGAAAATCTCGTTGGAGGGTATCCCTTTCGTTGTTTGATCCATCAGTTTTTCTCCATTTACCCTTTATCGTTTCCCATATTACCATTGGTTGGTGGAGAGGAGCTAGCCAAGTTGACTACTCGGCAGAAATCATTTCTGCCTGGTATTATGGTTTTTCGCATTAATCATTGGATTTATTGTTTATGACCCAGAGAAAGATTTAATTACTTTGGAAGTATTTTTCCCAAATTTCCCAAAAATCTGTTCTCTTCGTATAGCCCCTGTTTCTGTCAAGGTTGTTGATTTTAATGGTGTAATTTAACCAGTTTGTGTAACTTGGAGCGACCGGTTTAACCCAATTAATACAGATTTCTCTCCGGGCTAGTAACATTAATACAAAGAGTAAATTTTCCTGTTTTTTATTTAATTTGTTTCTATCAGCACCTATATTACTGTGAATCCCAAAAAAGATAAGAGAAGTACTTACAGTTATGTTGGTTCTTAGAATCGTATTCACTGTCTTACCAATCTCCTCCCAATAGTTGGTTATTGCGGGGCATTTTTGAAACATATGAATGTCATCCGCTCTTGCTTCTCCGCACTTGGGACAGAGCTTAATACTGGAACCTTTAAATTTAGACAGCTTCTTTGGGGACCAGTAAGCCCGGTGCACTGTAAACAAGTGGTTTCTTCTTAATGGTGCTGATTTTATACAGGACCAGCATTTCCCCATAGATTCTTGCCATACCATTTGTAAATCTATCTCTTGATCTGGTATATCTTTCCTCCAAATTTTTTCCGGGATTAAGAAGTCTTCCCCCCCTGATTCAATTAGTGTCCAATACCACTTTGATATTTCTTTTCTTATTAGTGTAGTTCTTATCATTTCACTTTCAAGAATCTCATTTCCGGTATTTCCCTCTTTTAGAGACTTGGCCCAATTTGATAGCTGGTAATATTTAAATTTCGATATCTTACCATCTGATCGTTCATATAGTAAGTTCCAAGGGATTATCTCATTTCCTTTTAGTAATTGTCCCCATAGTATTATTCCTGCTGTTTTGAGTGGTACTGCTAAAGAATCTTTTAAACATTCCGGTAACCCTGGAGAATCCCATATTGGTGCTTTTGTACTATAGTACGGTATATTTACTGAGCTTCTTATTTGGAACCAAAGTCTAGCAGCATTATATAGAATCTTCAGTTTTATTTTTTTGAAAAATTTTGGGTGTCCGAATTTATACAGGAAATGATCTGTATTCTCGGTCATGTTTTGCAGGAAACTTGGGTAGTTTTGATACTTCCTTAGTAATGGTCTAAAATTCTTAAATTGGAAGGACCTGTAATATTCAAATAAGTCAGGACTAGCTATCCCTCCTTGATCTCTCTTCCTCCTTAGTTTACTCCAGGCTATTCTCGTTCCTTTTGAGGCCCAAATGAAACTTGCAATTTCGCCTTGAATCTTCTTCATGAGTTCTTTTTTAAAATCCAATGGTATGGTGTTGAAAAGGTATGTAAACTTTGGGATAATAGACATTTTTATTACGTTAGATCTTCCCAGGAAAGTTAATGGTAAGCTTGACCATGTTTTTAATATTCTTCTCATTTCTTTAGCGATTATCATTAGATTTAGTTGTGGGTCTTTGTCCAATTCTTTTACTAGAGTGATTCCTAGTTATTTTAGTTTGTCCCTACTATACGGTGAAATTGGATTGCAATTCCAGCTCATTGTTTCAGCTTTTTCTTTGTTTGTTAAATAGCCTGAGACTTTACCAAAGTCACTCATCATCTTGTCCAATGCTTGATGGGTATTTTCGTACCCTGTTGTAAAAACCATTAAGTCATCAGCATATAATGCTATTTTCTTTGACCAATTTTGATATTTGAAAGCAGAAATCTGTGGGTGATCTCTAATCAAAATGGCCAGTGGTTTGATATAAAGATTAAAGAGTAACGGCGACAGTGGGCAACCTTGCCTTGTACCACGTTGTATTTTAATGTTATTAGTAAGGTTGCCGTTAACTATTATTTTAGCTCTTGGATTCTTGTATACTTCTTTTATGGCATGTGCAACACTTTCCCCTAGGTCATATTTCCTATTGCTTCATTTAGGAAAGCCCAATTTACCCTATCAAACGCTTTAGCAGCGTCATAAGTGATTATAGTGAGAGGAAGTTTTTTGGAAGTGGCGATATCAATTGCTGCGAACAACTCATGAGTAATTTCATGGATTTCCCGCCCTTTTATAAAACCTTTCTGATCTGAGTTAATCAGTCCAGGCATGACCTTGGCGAGTCGTTTTGCTATGACTAGTGTAAAAATTTTATAGTCGCAGTTGAGTAACGATATTGGTCTGTATGACTCGCAAATCTTTGGGTTTTTCCCGGGCTTTAAAATGATACTGATTATCGCGTCATTCCAAGAATCTGGAATCTTTTCATGATCTATATATATGCTGTTCATTAGGTCTGTTAGTTTGTTAACTAAATACTCTTTTAATGTTATATAGAATTCATTTGGAAGGGCATCTGGCCCAGCGGCTTTTCCTCTTTTTATATTGCTTATTACTTCTCTGACTTCCTCCGGTTTAATTCTTTGATTTAACTCTGTCTTTTCTTCATTTGTTAGTTTTGGAAGGGAAATAGCTTCTAAATATTTACCAATTTGTTCTTTGGCTGGATTTGTATCTTCTTTATATATACCAGAGTAAAATTTTGAGAACTCTTGTCTTATTATATCGTCTTCGAAAGTTTCTAGCGATTGTTCTAATATCTGGATGCATGGTATATTATTCCTAGATTGTTCACATTTTGTTTTCCATGCCAATAGTTTTCCGCACCCTTCCCCGTATTCATAATTTGCTAGTTTACTGTTTTCCCATTTTTCTCTCACAATGGTTTCTAAAAAATTTACTAGCTTTTCTTTTAATCTTTGATGTCTTATCTCTAACTCTTCCTTTTTTTCCGGGGCAGTTTCGTTCTCTAATTGTAACTCCGTATTTTTGATATCTAATTCCATTTTGTTAATTTCCAGTTTCTTCATTTTTATTTTATGTGCTCCTAGGCTAAGTAATTTTCCCCTTATCACAGCTTTATAAGCATCCCAGGTTATTTGTTTTGAGGTGTCTGTTGCATTATCTTCGAAATAGTAAAGTGTAGTCATTTCTAGCTGGTTGATGTATTGTTGTTTGTGTAATAGAGATCGGTCTACTGTCCATCTAGAAGGGGTTGTATCTTTGGGTAAAAGCATAGTTAATTTTACCGCTGAGTGATCAGATATGTGAGCAGGAATGTGTTCAATACAAATAACCCTGTTCTGTAAGGATCTATTTAAAAGAAAAAAGTCTATCCTTGATTTGTGTCCTAATTTCTTATTGTGAAAGGTGAAAGGATATACATTATCTCCTTTTTGTGGCCACATATCCTCCAAATCTAGATCTTTTTTATATATGCTTAGCCATTCCCTCATCTTGGGTAAGTTGTGGTGTTTGTTTGGGGGTGATCTATCTTTTTTTGGATCCATTATTATGTTATAGTCTCCTCCTATTATTATGGGATCAGATGTTGATAAAAGTTCCGAGTATAGGTTTTGGAGGGGTGTAGGGTTGTCTGTGTTTGGGCCATAGTATCCTACTATATTTAGTGTGTATCCTCCTATTCTTATTTTCGCTATGGCCCATCTTCCTTTATTGTCTACTTTCTTACTTATCACTTTTGCCTTCAAGGATTTTTTTAGGATAAATGCTACCCCCTTCACATTACAGTCTTGGGTAGTATATATACATGTTTCTACCCGATTTAATCTTTTTATTATCTGTTCCCACTCAATGCTGACAAGGTGAGTTTCTTGGAGTATAATAATCTCACTTTCCGTCTCTTTTATGTATTCCATAATTTTCCTCCTTCTGTTGGGGGTTCTTAGACCATTAAGATTCCATGATAAAATATTTATTATTTTTCCTTTCTTCATTTCTTCTTAAAGACTTTTTCAGAGAGGGCTGTGTTAAGGCATTCTTGTATGTATTTTATTTGACATCCTTTTGACTCCATTTGACTTATGAGGATATTTTTTCTGAATTTTTTCCCTAATTTGCTCCCCACCCGTGTATTTCTTTTTACATTGTAGTGTTTCTGTGAAATTCGTTTTTCCCCCCCTGAGGAAGCCCCCCTTCTTCTTGGGTGGAATTGTCCACCCGATTTGAGCTCCAGCTCACCAGTTTTCCTACTTATAAATGTTTTAAGATTTTCTTTCCTTTTTTGATTGAATTCTTCTTGAGGGATATCTCTTGAGTTTAAGTTAATTTGATTTCTCTCTTTGGTTCTGATCTTTTATCTGTTTTATAAGATTTTCTACTTCTTGAGGCTCTCTAATATTATGCATTTTGTTTCGCCACATTATTCTTAATGCTGCTGGGAATTTCATATGGACGGTTGCCCCCAATGTTTTCAATTCCTGCATATGTTGTCCCAACTCCCACTGTCTATCTTGTGTGGCTTTGCATATATCTGAGCGAATTTTGAATTACCAGTTGTCTTTGTTTAGTGTTCCATTTTTTAGACCCTCACTCAGTATTTTTTCTTTAAGAGTATAGGACATAAAATTGACCAGGATTTTTCTTGGTTTTTTCTTTTCTTTACTTTTCCTGAACAGATCCCTGTGGACCCTCTGAATGTCCTCCGTCAAGTTGCAGCTTTTGACCCACGGGAAAAATTCTTCAAGAAGTGAAACAGTAAAAGATTTTATATCCGCTCCTTCCATATTCTCCGGAACATTTAGAATACTAAGGTTGTTTTTTCTCCCTTGGTTTTCCAGTGATTCCAACTTTTCTTTAATTTGTTTCTCGCTGTCTTTTAGTTTCAGAATTTCTTTTTGATCCATGCTAACCTTTTTGCTAAGGGATTCCACTGCTGCTTCTACTGCAGTAACTCTCTCCCCCAGGACATTGAATTTTTGGTCTAATCCTTCGCATACTTCGCGTATCTTGTTTTGATTCTCTTCAGAGACCAAGAATTTTTCAGTCATTGCTGCCATTATTTTTTCAGCAAATACTTCCATGACTTTTTCAGTTGCCATTAATTCTTGCTCTATTACTGTTGCTGGAGTTTCTTGTTCTATAGGTCTCTCTGTGGATTTAGCTTGTGATGATGTTACCTCCATTAAATGTGTGGTTACTGGGATTGCGTTAACCAGAATAGTTAGTCTTTCCCTTCCAATATTTTCTGAAGTCTCCTCACCACTCACATTGCCTGGGTCCTTTTTATATATAGGTGGTCTTTCTAAGTGAACCCCAGTACTAATTGGTGGTTCAGAGAGCTCGCTCTGTGTAGAAAATTGGCTGCTTCTTACTTGCACTGATTGTTGAACCTTAAAGTAAGACCGCAGGGAAGGAGTAACTCTGATTTTCTGGTTTGTGGGAAGCTTTGATCTTGTAGGTCTTAATTTAACATTTTCTGCCAGTTCTGCTAGTTTAGGTAGCACTCTCTGTTTTCGTTTAGTTGTTCGTGGAGACACACCTTTTTTTATAGGTTCAAACTGTGATACTAACTTGTGATTCCTTAAGCAGTAGGAGGATTTTCCTCCTCCTTCTAGATCTTTGTCTTTCTCTACCTCTGTTATTTCACTTAAAACAGGGTCTCTTCCTATTTTCCTAGATCTTGTGTTATACACCCTCGTTTTAAGTTGTGCATGGGTGTGACTCTCTCCTGCGCTCTTTCCAGTGCCCTCTTTATTAAAACAACTTGCAATTAGGTCTGGCTCTGCTTTCTTCAATCTGTTCCCCCCAACACTGGGTATACTCTTTGCGTTGGTATTATTTTCTGATTTTGTCGAGTTTTCTGAAAGACCCTGACCTCTGTTAGCATGAGAAACGGAGGAATACACTTTCCCCTCGGTTATTAGTAGTGAGATATCCTTTTTAGAATTCATTAGCCGGGGGTATTCTGATTTTACAGTTTGCAGGTTAATATGGGTAATGTGCTCTTTGTGCTCTTTGTTTTCACTTTTTAATGCCCCTGCTGCTTGATTTAAGTTCACCGTCTTATTCTGCCCACTCGTCTCACTCGTCTCACTGCTTCTCTGTCTGTCGATTTCTCCCCCGCTGACCTTACCGCTCGTGCCCCGGAACTGGAAGGTAACTCTCTGGAACGCCCTTCGGCAGTTCCGCGTCGCTCTTCGCGCACTCACCCAGATTCCGGTTGTCGGGGAATACTGGTGCGGGAATTCCTGCTTCAAAGGTAAGCTCAGGATTCTATTTACCATTTCTCTCCTCTTTATTCTTTTTTTCGGCTCTTTTCATCGAAAGTTGCACTGCTTTAATCCCTTTTTCAAAATCTGTGAAGTTGTTACGGAAAGATTACTCCTTCGATTTCTCATTAGACTGGTGAATCGGAGCTCCCGACCGAGCGTGTTAGCCGGCCGCCATCTTCCTCCTGTCGATCCAGCATTGCACAAATGTTGTTGCATATTGTTGTCCAGTAGGCGAGAAAGCTATGGTAATAGGATAAACAATGGCAGTCAGGCAGAACCTTAGACTTTGCAGCATGGGTAATTATTATGTATGCAGCATTGCTTCCTTGTTTAAGGGAGAGGAGCATTTCACTGACACTGCAAGGTTGCAGCAAGATGGAATTCCAGCCCAGCTGATTACTGTTTACCCTGAAGAGGATGTCCAGCTTACGACAAAGACGGACACCCTGATGACACTTACCCACAGGTAATTGTTAATTAGGCCACCTGACAGGGATTTGGCAGATCACCGTTCCTAGGAAAACTAGGTTAGGAAGTGCTAAGTAGAAGTACACTATGCCCGCATATATTCACTTTTATAGCACAACAGTGGAATTGTTCATCGTTTTCACTATTCTCATAATGCTAATTAGTCTATTCAGTTTCATTCTACTGTTTATTGCACCATACGTAATTTATACAACAATCACAATGCTTCAGTAAATATTGAAGCGCCTTGCTGAAAATTTCTTATGTATTTCATTGGGTAATCATGAGTAACCAAACAAAAGAGTTTAGATATGCTACCACGATTTCCTTGGGGGATCAGGGTTTTCATGTTCTGAGGTTGCACACACATCTGTTACCCTGTAAGGTTAGGGGTGCAGATAGCGCACTGGGAGCTAGCAAGAATACAGTCCAATATATTCTGACGGTGTGCATAGAATCAGTCTGGCACAATCCTGATGTTTATGTTGTCTAACAATTGCACAGTTTTACCGGGGAGGTACAAGCCGTATGTCAGTAGGGGAAGAGGACAATAGGCTTTGCCACAGGAGGCTTTGGAATTGCAATAAACATTGAAAGGTCATTACTCAATAGGATAAGCTTATTTAAGTAGTATATTGAATATTTGAAAAAAGAGACAGCACTGTTATGATAGTGTTACCTCACGGGAAACTATGAGCCAACATGCTTTTAAAAATGAAAAAACTTGAATGTCCTGAAAAGTGAAAAAATGGCCTTGCCTTAAATTATACCTGCATGAAAGAGTAGGGGACAGGTTTGTTTTTCAGACCGAGACATTAGACAATGTTATCAGTCTTTGCATGTTAAAGATATGCGAGCAGCAACATTTCTAAACAGTCAAATTAAATTGGGCTGACTATAAAGGGTCCAGAGAAATGCCTCAAATTGTAATAAATGTTAGGTTAAAATCTGTACATTGCCACAAGTGGCCATTCATAATTCTACTAAACCACTTATAACTTCCTTCATACAAAATAGATTCAGGATTGTATCTCAAAGAACAAGACTATTTTGTCATATTGAATGTTCTTGTGTAGCTGGTAAATAGTCTCAATATCAATGGGGAATTTCCAGATAGCATTGCCTCTTGTCTACACTTTAAACCATATTTACCAGGAAGTAACAAAGCACGGTGCTACAAGCCATTTGGCTGCGCTGCACTGCGTTACTCCCAAAGCAAAGGGATGTGTCATATTTACAACAATATGATGTATCCCTGAGCTCTCCCCTGCACTGGTGCACAATTGGATGACATTCGTCAATAAAGGTACCCTTGCATCATGGTGCAAGGGTGCCTGCGTTGCGGGGATGATTGTTTCTGTGCATGAAGGGACACCTTCCTGCCCAAAAACAATCACAAGAGGTATTTTCCTCTTTCTATGTGTGCTGCAGATTGCAGCACGCACAGAAAGAGGAAAAAACGAGGGGAGATAAAAGTATTTCTCCTCGTTGTGCCTCCTTATTCCTCCCTTGGGGAGGCGTAGGATTCTGACGCATTCTCAGGTTTACGAAACATTGTAAATCTGGGAATGTGGCAAAATCCATGGGTGTTGTGTGGAAACACCCACAGCAACACCCATTGAATGCCCCTTTCACGCAAAGTGCTGTGTGAAAAGGGGCTGTATTTACGAGGAAATGAAAAGCCACAAAATGTGACGCTCCGGTGGTGCAAGGGGCTTGTAAATATGCCCCTTTGTGCTGAGAATGGAACACCCTCACTCCTCTGAACCTCTAAAATTGAATCACCATTTCTATCACTCTCCTTCTCCCTGCTGGTTTCTCTCTCACATATTGTTTGTCAGATCTATCTCCCTTCTTTTGTCCTTGTCTCTCTCAATCAATGCTAGAGCGGTGTGTTGACACAATGTAGAAGTTTGCAAAAAACGTATTGGTTTTTGAGTCTTTGATGTAATGTAATGTAATGTAATGAGGTGTTTATATAGCGCTCTATCACCCGACGGGTATCCTGGCGTTTAAAAAGGAGAGTCCCCACCAGAAGTTAATAGGGGCAGCCGAGGAGTGACACAGGAAGGGAGGAAGAGAGAGATAATATCAGAAGGAAAAATGACTCCAGCCTAGGGAATAAAAATGTTTTCAACTTTTTCCTGAAATCCATAAGACTTTAGACCTGACGTAGATCCAAAGGGAGAGTGTTCCATAGCCGAGAAGCAACGGCAGAGAAGGATCTGCCACCTGTGCTGGACCGCCTGAACCTGACTACATTCATCAGAAATGCAGAAGCAGAACGAAGGTTTCTAGTTGGAGAATACCAGCTGAATTTTCTTTGCAGGTTCTTAGGGCCCATTCCATGAGATGCCCTAAAGACAGTGCATAGAGCTTTGAATTGAATTTACTGGTGGATCGGCAGCCAATGCAAATCTCGCCAGGCTAATGTGGTTGAGGTCCCTCGCTGCCTATTTAAAGCGAGTTTCGCTGCAATGGCCTGTATTCTGTACAGCTTCCCGATAAGGGTGTTAGGCGCACCCAGATATAGATAGTTGCAGTAATCAAGTCTGCTGAGAATTACCCATCTCACAACCTGCGTTCTAGCAGAGTTAGGCAAAAAAGGGAGGATCTTTCTCAGCACTCGGATTAGCGAGAAGCAAGTGCCAACCATTTTGTTAAACTGAGAATTCAGTTGGAGGTCCTGATCCACCATCACTCCCAGATTGTGTACTGTGCTAGAAAGGGTAATAGGTGCGCCAGTAGGGGACAGCTGAAAAATGGGTAAAACAGGCTGATCAAATCTTCTGGAAGAATACAGGACCACTTCCGTTTTAGAGCTGTTAAATTGTAACCAGTTCTTCTTAAGCCACTTCGTGGTGCTAGTCATACACTCGTGAAATCTTTCCAAGGAAATGGAATCATTCCCTTCCAAGGAAAACACGAGCTGGGTATCATCCGCGTAATTCACCACCTCCACTCCAAAAGATCTAATAAGCGGAATGAGAGGCTGCAAATAGATGTTAAAGAGCACAGGACTAATCCCTGAGCCCTGCGGGACCCCCTGTGGTAAGGAAGACTTGTTAGCGGGGAACGGCTGAAGGCACACTGTCTGTGTCCTGTCAGTTAGATAAGAACAAAGCAAGTCAAGGGCGCGACCGGTCACACCCTGGTCTTTAAGTCTCTCCAACAGTATACCGTGGCTTACAGTGTCAAAAGCCGCTGAGATGTCCAACAGCACCAAGATCACTGACTGGCCACTGTCCGCCCGCATCCTCATATCATCAAGCACGGTAACAAGTGCTGTTTCATATGTTGTCTTTTCTGCTAAGCCTGTGATTTCTCCGAGCTAAATATTGACCTTCTGTTCAATTTCAAGCTTTCTGGGGGTTAGTGGTGTTGCAGCCATATTCTTGGTAGTTAGAGTATATGTTTTCATACTTGCACAATAGGGCAGATTTATCAAACTGTGAGCCAATGAAGCGCAGCTGCCAAAAATGCTGAACTGCGTTGCACGACAAAGAGGGAGCAGGAAAGCGCCATATCTACAGAGATATGGCCCTCTCTCCCTAGAGCCAGTGCTGAATTTTGATCCATGAGCCATACACACATGTTTGTGCGATAGTGCAAGGGTGTGTGCATGAGTCTAGCATAATTTATGTACTGGAATGACAAAAACCTATGCCTAGACAAGTTTTAAACTCTAAAGTGCGGCACACATGCAAAGTCAGAAAGGAAAGGAGAAATGAAAATGTTTCTCCTTTTAATGCTTCTTTTCAGAAAGTATAACATTTTCATGCAAAACCCTCATTCAGTTTTTTGGTGTTCATGCTTTTACTAGCACTATCTCCTCCCACCCACCCTCAGGCCTCGTCCACAGATCACACCATCCCCATCACTGCTTTTCCTATCGTTGCTGATTTTCATTTCCCCCACCTCCTTCCTTCCATCACCGCTTGCTCCCTAGCATCTCCC
Source organism: Triturus cristatus (assembly GCF_964204655.1). Taxonomy (NCBI): domain Eukaryota; kingdom Metazoa; phylum Chordata; class Amphibia; order Caudata; family Salamandridae; genus Triturus; species Triturus cristatus. Next base: position 805,304,648 of record NC_140594.1, on the reverse strand, counting down.
GTTGCTTGCCCCGTCCACAAATCACACTCTCCCCAATCACTGCTTTTCCCTTTGTTGCTGCTTTCAGTTTCTCCCACCTCCTCCCTCCCACCTCTGCTTGCTTGCCTCTGAGTGCTTGTCCCATCCACAAATCATCCCCTCTCCTAACCCTGTCACTGCTTTAAACCCCCATTGTAGTCTGTTTAGTTCTAGTGAGGGGTGGTGTTCTGCCTGGTAATGTCCTGTAAGTGTTTAGCTGACATGCGGATTGGAGCATGTGTGCACAGCTGCTATTACTTGGCACACCTGTAGTCTCTGTTTCTTTTCCACATGTGTAGATACTTGGTGTGTGCGTGTTTACACCATATGTAGTCATTCGGCAATGGTGTTTATAGCTGGAAAATAAAGTTAATCGGGTATGCGTTCCCACAAGGCATGTCAGAGCTTCTAAAGTACCTGTGTCTTCTGCTGTAATTGCATAGGCACATTTCTCCTGTGCGAAATGAATGAACTGTTCATGTCTCACCTGGTTGCTTCTCATTACATAGGGTGAGACTTTATTTCTTCAAATTTCTCCCGTCGGGACACTTTCTTACTTTTCTGCATTCTCTAGTGAAGTAATTCGATGTGTTATTGTTGCCTAAATTGAATTATCTTCAAAGTAGCCAGGCTGAGTCTTGATGTCATCATGGTCTGCCAGCCCCTCAATGCCCATGGCAAAAGTAATCATTTTAATGCGGTTGCCGAAGTGCTGAATTTGCATTTCCCTAGTCTATACCACATTTTATGATTACGGCCAAATCACTTAATCTCCCTGTGGCTGCCAGCATTTGCTGTTGGGAGCCCGTCCACCTCCGCCCCATGACTGCTTTCCCCACTGAACTCTGTTGCACAGATCTCCTCCTCCACCAACACTGTTTTTCTGATTTTTGTGCAGTTTTATGTAGTGCCAACACCACCCGCCGCTATCGGAGCACTTTACATAAGCACCAGTTACTTATTTGTGTGCAGTTTATATAGCGCCAACACCACCTGGAGGTATTGAAGCACTTTACATTAGCACCAGTTACTTTACACAAGGACACATTCATTTTGTAGGCATGGCAAGATTAAGTGGTTTGCCCAAAATCAAGGATGTTAAGCTGACGCCGAAACTCGAAACCGGTTTACCCAGCTCCATAGTCGGCAGCTCTGGCTCTTACACCACATCCTCTCCTGAAAAGACACCATATCATCATCCTAGCCTCTGCCTCAGTTCCACATTTTGTGATGATGGGTAAGTCAATTAATCTCCCTGTTGCTAAAGACAACAAGCATTGGCAAAGCCAGCAGGTTTCATATGTTTTAGGTATCGGCAAGACAGCAAGGGGAAGAAGCGTATTGTGTTCTATCTGTGGGCTTACAGGCCACCCATCTCCTACCATTGGTAAACTTCAGTGTTGCTCCCATTTTCTTTGATGCCATTCATCATGGCATGCTGGTGTCATGCCCTCTTCTTGTGTTTTGCCCTCCCATAGCGCAGGGACCAAGTACATGTTTCCTTACACTGCTATTCGTTCTTTGTTTTCAAGTACTCCGTAGGAGTACTTGTGTTTTCAGGCTTTCTCCCTTGTGCACATACACACATGCCACTAAAATGCATGCACATGTACATAAATGAATGGATTTCTTAAAACAATTGTTACAACACGAACAGCACTTGTCTTTTCTTTTTTTGCATGATCCGATGGTATTGGAGCACTAACTCCATCTAGCCATAAGGAAAACCAATGGTATTGGAGTGCTTTAAGTGCTCACCAGTTACATTCCACAATGACACATTCATTTTTCTTGCTAATCCTGCTTCAATTAAGGTATTTATTTACCCCCTCATTGTTGCTTCTTCCTCCCCTCTGCTGTCGTCACTTTCTCATCTCCCCATCCTCTCCTAATTCCCTGTTTGACCCGTCCCCCCACTACCTTCCTCGTCGCTGCTGCTTTTTTTTTACGATCCGACGATGTTGGAGTGCTCGTTCCGTGCATGCATGTGCATGTAGATAAACATATGCGTTTCTCAAAAAGTTGTTAAAATAAGAAAAACACTTGTTTATATTTTTTGCATGAACCAATGGTATTGGAGCACTTGCTCCCTCTTGCCATAGCATGAACACGAGCTGATGGTATTGGAGCACTCTAAGTGCTTATCTGTTACATTCCATAATGACACATTGATTTTTGTCACTGATCCTGCTTCAATAAAGGTGTTTTCCTCCCTTCATTGTTGTTCCTCCCTTCCTCTTCCATTGTTGCTTGCCCATGTCCCCATCCTCTCCTGCTTCCTTGCTTGGCTCGTCCCTCCACTACCTCTCTTGTCGCTGCTGCTTTTATTTTTTATTTTTTTTGCACAATCCAATGGTATTGGAGTCCTTGCTCCATCCTCCATCTTGCCATAGTGCTAACACCAGCTGATGGTATTGGGCATCTTTAAGTGCTCACCAGTTACAGTACACAATTACATATTCCTTGTTAACTGCTGTCCGCTAAAGCACAGGTCATCAGTGGGAGCTTCATCTCCAATGGGACATTGAGGATCTCAACGTCGAAGGCCTCATTTATGAGCCCTTGTATCACATTTACTCTGCTGTTGCATCACTTTTTGTGACGCTGCAGCGGCATCAATAATGCGCCACGTTGCTCCATATTTACGGAGTGACGCATCTAGGCAGATGCATCACTTCATAAACCCCTGCGCTACATTATTCCTGCGTCAGATATAATGAATCCAGTGTGGGCGTTCCTCCACATCAAAGCCTTGTAGAAGTGGCGCATTGAAATCTATAAGATTTCAGTGCGCCACTTCTAGGATGCCATTGCATCAGAACCTTATGCCTGCTTCATAGCAGGCGCAAGGGTGACGCAGGCCCTTTTGCATGGGGCTTTTCCCATATGAAAGGACTCATTGCTGGAGTTGTGTCCATTTTCAGACACACCCCAGCAATGGGCCTCTTTTGCGCATACAGATACATTAGGAATACTGACGTATCTGTAACTCCTTGCGACATGGTGCACTGTACTGTAAATACGGCGCATCCTTGGTGTCGCAAGGAGCGTGCACTGAGAAGTGTTGCATCGATGCTTTGTCGCAGGGATGCAACACTTCTCATAAATGAGGCCCTCAGAGTGGGCGAATTCCGAAGTTGGGTCCCAAGAAGGTATTGACTGCTAATCAGCGCTGTTCCAGGTCCTCGATGTCTCTACTTAGAATTTTGGGGGGAAGTTAAGATCTTTTTAGTGGGGCAAACCAGCAAGTTGAGTCCAACTGACAGTTCAACATAGGTGGCTCGGTAGTAGTCTGGTGGTAGCCTCTGGTTCTTTTGAAGAAAAGGTCAGAAAAGAGAGAGGGGAAAGAGAACACTCCAACACCAGACAAGGCTCCAGGAACTATCAGGCACCACTTGGGGTTTAGTACTCAAACTCCCAGTAGCCATCTGCAGGGTCCAAAGCAAATCCAATCGGAACTGGTCAGGTATGCACAGCAGAGATTTGGGCTTCTTGTACCTTTTGTGCTTCTGGAGCTCAACAAGAGGCTAGCCAAACAGCCCTTGGTGTCCACTCTTTTGTCTTCTGTATTGGGTACAAGTGGGGGCAGGTCCAGCCCTTGGGGTTTCTCTCCACAAAGTTCACACACCATCAATATCCTGTTCATGCTTCCTCAACTCTCTACCATTCACTCTGCTTTTTGAATGGACCATTTCATGTTGTCCACTTGCATACTCACCTCCAATTAAAAAAGACCACCCACAAGGCTTCACCGGGACCCCAGTGTGGTAATACAGAAACTTGTAGAGATCTTCAATATCATATATGCTATAATTCACCCCTCATCTGTAGCACATGGATGCTTCACAGTTGGCCTTGTACCATATGGATGGAAACAGTTCTTACCCAGTAAGAAGCAGGCACAATCAATGCTCCAAAATGTGTCCTCTGAATGAAAATCGATTCCAGGTTTTTGCTCCTACCTTAACTTCAGATTTGCCTATAAACAAAGATGGCATTTTAAAACCAAGAGGGGGGACATAACCTCCCTGTCCGGGTGTTAAGTTCACTAAGACGCTGCACATTTAGAGGCCCATTAGAATGTCGGGCAGATCGCCACCGCCCGCATGGCATTGGCGATCCGCCCGACATTCTTTCCCACCCGCATGCCATATGGCGGGGGGACCCCGGCGGACGGAAAGACCGTCTGCCGGTTTTCCGCCGGTAGGCAATCCGCCCGATTGCCTACCGGGCGGAAAAGCTGTTAACATGGTGGCGGTGTCATATTAATATGCAGGCGGGGACATGCCTTTCCGTGGCGGCAATGCTGCCACGGAAAGGCATGTGGACTTTGACATTGGGGGCCCGTAGTGGGCCCCCAGGGTTTCCGGGGGATAGGGGGTGCACATGGGGGGTACCTATGGTACCCCCCTGCATTTCAATGTACTACGTGGCAGGCACCGCGCGGGCCTGTCACGTTGTGCATTGAAAGGCACAACTTGCTTTTGTGGCATTGCAGCGGGCGGTGCTGAAAGCACAGCCCGCCGCAATGTCATGAATGCAGGATGCGCCCGCCAGTGTGGCGGGCGCATCCTAATTGTAGTTGCAGGACCGCCGCATGCATTGAGGGCGGTCCCGTTTCCCGGGGGTATGGCGGGCGGACATACGAATGACCTCCTTAGTGTGGTTAACAGCTGCACTGTTCATCTGGTTACCCATACACATATATTCCTTCGTGTCTTCCTAAATGGACGAAATGCAGAGGTGCACATGCGTCTTCACACAAATCAGGCCCCTTCCCTGCAAATAGGTATGGTGACCATAGCATTCATGTTAATATATTGAATATACAGATCTATTGCAATGAAAGGCTTCACTGTCACAGTCCTTGCATTTCTAATTAATAGAACGAAGGGAGTATGACCTGCTATGCTTTTACCCACTACCAACATTCAGGCCATGTATTATTAAGGTGTGGTTGGTCAGTTCAAATTTAACTCACCCCCTCAACTTATAGTGAGGTTACCCCCGTATCTGAGTGGCGTGAAGCAGGGCCCAATGGCCCTCATGCAACTAGACTCAAATGCTACATTTTACAATTACATATTCTAGTGTGATAAGGGATCCCTCTCTCACCTTAACTTTCTCCTTGAGATTACAGTCGCGCAGACCTCCAACCGCGTTTTCCCTTGAGAACACCGGTTTGTTCTAAACCACACCCTTAAATACTATTTCCTGGATATATTGCAGTCACATGTGGCTACTGACCTATCACAAGCCTACAATAGCGGACTTAGTGTTACACCTCAACATGGGCCCCATCTTAGAATGGAATAGGTGCATACAAGAATGTCACTCTTGTCTTAAATGTACAAAAGTGGCACTAAGCCTATACATCATTATAAGGGATTTGTCATTGCTTATATTCATCCTGCCAGAGTGTGGTTGGTATATGTTAAGTGTATATATTACCAGGTGAAGATAATTAAGGAGAATCTCAACAAATATTACAACAATACCAATCCTCCCTATTATTTAAACCCGATCTTCTGGTGTTAAATTATAGATAAACCACTGTTCCCAAATCTTTCTCCTCTCATCTGGGTTTCCCCCCTCTCCTTCTGTTCATTACTTTCTCCAGGATAAACTATATAGGTGCCGATTACGATCCTGGAAAAAAATTCCCCGTACGACTCGTATCCGGTCTTTTTACCGTACGAATCGTACAAGTGCTGTAGAAACTGCCAACTACGATTCGCATGGGAAAAAGTCCATACGAATTGCATTGGGAATAATTCCCCACACGTCCTCGGGTCGGAAAATGTGTCCGACACGTCCCCGGACGATTTACCGTACAAATGTGAAAAGTGAAGTCCGACCGCGCAAGTACGATCCATCCCGTGCGTCTGATGTTACAATCGGATGGAAAAAACACCGTCCGCACCGAACTCCCATAGCAACCATGGAGACATGTGCCCGAATACGCGCTCAACACCCCCCCAGCCCCCGTATGTACGTGCCCAACCACCCCCCAGCCCTCGTATGTACGAGTCGAACCCCCACCCGTGTATGTACACCCGTGTACGTACGAGTCGAACCCCCACCCGTGTATGTACACCCGAACCCCCACCCGTGTATGTACACCCGTGTACGTACGAGTCGAACCCCCACCCGTGTACGTACGAGTCGAACCCCCACCCGTGTATGTACACCCCCGTACGTACGAGTCGAACCCCCACCTGTGTATGTACACCCATGTACGTACGTCCTGTACCCCCACCTGCGTATGTATGGAGCGTACCCCCACCCCAACAGTGTATGTACGGACCGTACCCTCACCCACATATGTATGAACCATACCCCCACCCCAACAGTGTATGTACGGACCGTACCCTCACCCGCATATGTATGGAGCGTACCCCCACCCCAACAGTGTATGTATGGACCGTACCCTCACCCACGTATGTATGGAGCGTACCCCCACCCCAACAGTGTATGTACGGACCGTACCCTCACCCGCGTATGTATGGAGCGTACCCCCACCCCAACAGTGTATGTACGGACCGTACCCTCACCCGCGTATGTATGGACTGTACCCCCACCCCAACAGTGTATGTACGGACCGTACCCTCACCCGCGTATGTATGGACCGTACCCCCACCCCAACAGTGTATGTATGGACCGTACCCTCACCCGCGTATGTATGGAGCGTACCCCCACCCCAACAGTGTATGGACGGACCGTACCCTCACCCGCGTATGTATGGACCGTACCCCCACCCCAACAGTGTATGTACGGACCGTACCCTCACCCGCGTATGTATGGAGCATACCCCCACCCCAACAGTGTATGTACGGAGCGTACCCTCACCCGTGTATGTATGGACCGTACCCCCAACCCAACAGTGTATGTACGGACCGTACCCTCACCCGCTTATGTATGGAGCGTACCCCCACCCCAACAGTGTATGTACGGACCGTACACTCACCCGCGTATGTATGGAGCGTACCCCCACCCCAACAGTCTAAGTACGGAGCGCACCCCAGGCCCCAACACCAGCACCCTCACCCAACATCGCGCATGTACAAGTCGTACCAAGCCAGACACAAGGACAGCACTGTACAACAAAATGGCCGATGTACACACCGTACAGACGCTAAAAACACACGTACACAACCAGGACAAAGCAAAACAACACAAGAAGACTCCATTCGAATCGCACAAAGCCACAAAACATGTCCAACAAGCACAAATACAACACATTCCCTGACCTGCAACTGCCAAACTCCCAAACAGAGGCCCAAAACACAACCACTCCTTATAACACACCCACCCAAAGTTCAAACACAGCCACACCCACCAATGGACCAATAAAAAGGCCCAACACACACAAACCATGATCCTTTGCAACAGACCCACTGCTGCCAGACCACACAGAGAAACAACTGCACCATACTACTACCTCCACCACACCTTACACCTGCACACCTTCACACAACCACCTTCACAAACACCCCCTCATCACATTCACACACCTGCACAACCACACCCACACACCCACAACCATCCACACCCACACCCCCCACAACCATCCACACCCACACCTCTCACCATGCCCACTAACAAGAATCCAAAGTTCACTAGCCAAGAGTTGGAGGTCCTTGTCGACGAAATCCTCAGAGTCGAGCCACACCTCTTTGGAACATTGGTCAGACAGACCAGCATTTCCGAAAAAACAGCCATGTGGCAGACGATTGTCGATGCTGTGAATGCTGTTGCGTCCACCAGAAGGACCAGGCATGAATGCCAAGCCAGGTGGTACGATCTGCGGAGGACGGTCCGCCGCAAAATGACCGACGACCACAACCAGGCCAACATCACTGGAGGAGGGCCGCCCCGCAGACGCGTACAATACCATCCCTGGGAGGAGAAGGTGATGGCCATACTGCCGGTGGTGGCAGTGGACGGAGTAGAAGGACTCCGAGAGCCTGGTGAGTACACAAACAACTCACCTCACATGGGGGAACGTCATCCACAACCAAACTCACAATCATGCACGCAACCACCCCAAGCTATCGCATGACTCACCCACACTTCATAAACACGCACATGCCACTAGCGCCACCATGCCCCATGCACCCAGGTGGACAATGCCAAGTCACAGGCCACAGAAAACACCAACACAAGACACGGTAACCCGGATGGCGGGAGTGTGGGCCTCAAAAATCACATAGTGCAACTCAGAAGCAGACAACAATGCCCTCTGCCCATATGGCCTAGGTCCACAGCCAGACAAACAGTGTGTCCCCACACAGGAAAGACTTGCCTGCAAATGGCGGATGCCTTGCATGAAGACATGGGGGTGAAGGCACCTTTATGCACATGACAGCAGCCAATGAACAGCCAACACTGTGAAAGAGTGGCAGCACACACCATCCCTGCAGCAGCGCAGACACAGACACTACACCCAATGGGTGCCTGGAGATCAGAAACAAACTCACATGAACTAGCCAAGGGCCATTCAAAGATCTGCAAAAACGTGTGTGCCTAGGAAGCTGGGCTGAGGTGACAGAGGGTGACACACAGAGGGAGGGAGAGGGGGAGAGAGAGGGAGGGAGACACAGGGAGACGGACAGAGGGAGGAGGCTGACACCGGGAGGGAGGGAGAGAGGACAGAGAGGGAGTGAGAAAGGGATACACAGGGAGACCAATTCAGCCTTGGGTGGTGTGGGAATGTCTGCTCGTCAGCAGGTGGACTGCGTGCATGTAGACAAGGGTGGCCAGTGCCTGAATCCCCCTCTCTTCTCCATGGCAAAACAGTGGGCCATGTCTCAACCTGTGCACGAGCACAACGACAGCTACCTGCATTATATAAGTGTGTGGAACAACTCCATGTGCCCACGTACAGTGCAACATGGAAGGCGCCAATGCATGGCTCGCCACACCTGCTCACTCCACTGCTGACTGCAGTCACAATTGACGCAGAAAGTAAGACTGTGTCACACATAGGTAAAGTCTCAAAAGCTGTGGCCAAGGGACATACCCATGCACAAGTGCACTGTGAGTGGAATGCAAGACATATCCAAATACCCAGAGGAAATGTGCCAACTTTTAAACGAATGAAACATGGATGTTGCATGGAACAAAAATAACATTGTCTCTCTCACACACAGGTCAACGTCGTGGATCACCCCCCAACACTGGGGGGGAAGACTCACAGGACCCAGCTCTGCGGGATGACGATCCCACCGGCAGCGACGACTCTCACCACTCTGTGGACGACCCCGACCAACCTGGCCCCTCTGGTGTCCAACCACCTGCAGCACCTGCGTCAGGTACAACTGGGCCAACCACCACCCCCACTCCTGCCACATCCCAGGAGACACCCAGGATCCCTGCCCCACCACCACAATGCAGCCAGGCTGACCAGGAGGAACACGGTGTACCGGGCACCCAGGAGGAGGCAGGCGACAACGCAAATGCCACCCCTCAGGGGTCCCGGAGACCCGATGTGCCGACAAGGGCAGGCCAGGTGCAAGTGGGCAGGGGTGGTGGGAGTGGAGGACGGCGGAGGCGTGAGCCTGACCAGTTGGCTGCGGAACCGGTATATTCCCATGTAAGAAACATCCTGGACACATACCGGCAGGACACCACGGGCGTGAGCCAGGTTGTGTCCACCCTCAACGAGATGAAGGGGACCCTCGAGGAGATCAAGACCCAGCAGGTCCAGCAACATGCGGAGCAACATGCCTGTCAACTGCGACACCAAGGGCGGATGGAGGACAGACAGGCTGAGCTTGTGATGGTGCTCACGGGAATTAACCATTCACTCCGTCGGATAGCCGACAACATGGGCAACCCTCCCTGTGCCACCAGGCGTAGAACATCACCACCCACAGGGAGGGATCAGGAGGAGGAGGATACATCCGACGGAGCATCCCAAACATCGTCACGGCTTGCTTCTGAGGGATCCGCAGGAGGGCGGGTCGTCCACAGAAAAGACCGTGAGGGTCGGCGCAACAGCACCATCTCCCAGGACACCTGGCCTGGCACCTGGCCCACTGGACCAACAGCAGCACATCAGCAAAGGACATTCTCTGCCACATGGACTTGCTGGTCACAGTCTGACCAATGTTGACAAAGACTGTGGCATGGACTCTGATGATTTCCAATGGCAACGACCCCAACTCCCCCAGTGAACTTTGGATTCCACACACCCGGAAAGCCCCTCTTGTCATACCCCCCCCCCACACGTACCCCAACACAAATAAAAACTAACACGATAAAGAGATGATGCCTACATTTTGCATTGTTACCTTACATGTGTCTTGTAAAGTCTAACCATGCCTGAGTTCTCATATGACTTCAACCATCCATACCCTGGGGCCTGAATCTGCCACAGGACACACATGGGTCACAATGTATTAGGCAAGACAGACATGGAGCACCATACACACCCGTGATGGGCCCAACCAGCTGAGGGGGTGGCCGCACAACCGTGCCGACAGACATATTGAGTACAGCAACAGTCATGCGCAGAGGTCAGGGATCATGTGGAGTGTCCTGGGGGGCACCCAGGTAAGTGTAGACAGTTGGCAGAACCATGTCCTGCAAGCTTGAGTCAGGTGGATGCAGAGAATGGTGGCCTGGCCAACGTTGGATGCATGGGGATGGCACATGTCACAATACCCACACAGTCATGGACATCATGCACAATGCAGAGTCTAATCCCACACAAACAGCTTGCATCTTGCTACTCTACACATAGACACATAGCCACTATCACTGAAAACCATGCCAGACATGCCGTATGCACCGTGGCAACACACCAGCATTGACTGAGAAGAGGCACCTTGGAGGCATAGGGACACCTTTATTAGTCATGTATTCCGGAATGCAGAGGCAACTCGGAGTACACATACACAGGTCATGTGGATTAACATGTGGGTCCAACACTGGCACTCCCCTTCTGCACCACAAATGCGTGATATCCATGGAACTGGCACACAAGTGTCGGGTAACAGCTAAACACCCCCTGCTGCACACGGAGAGGCTGCAATACACCATTGATCCTCTGATGTGGAAGTCCCACACCATGTCAAGCCAATGCAAACCGTATGTGTCAGCAGTATTACACACATTGATGCCATCATCACAATCCACTATCCCATTACAGATGACTGTCAACAAGTCTGACCATCTATTCAGGTGTATCCAGCTACATGTAATGTGTCCCATGGTGACGCGACATGTCTGCAGAGGAACCAAACATCGACAGGGGCAGTGTGCACAGATCGTAAACAACTGCCACACCCAATACACCCCTGATGCATCCCTTACCCTAAGGAGACTTCCAAACTTGTCCGTGCGTGTAACGCTGAGTCAGCACACGATGACGTGTCCATGAGGAATGGCAGTGCCAGAACAATGCAACCAGCAGACGGCATGCGCAAGTACCTGGGGATGAGAGACACACAAGAAGTCAGCCACAAAAAGCACAGCCACTTGCATGTGCATGTACTCGACACATGTAAAGATGACAACATGCTAGGTCACAATTATGACTGGGGAAATACACTCATCACTGGCACCATCACTCGAGTGACACATCCACATACACCTCTGACTCACGTGGCATACATGCAGATGGACACACACATCGCAACACATGCCACACGGGGACCAATGCGTGCACACTCAGACACTGGTACTCACCACTAAGCAAAGAAGTCACGTATGAGCCGACTCCGGATGTCCTCTTGCGGAACCACATCCTCCACATCACTAGCCCCATTGCCAAGCCCTTCATCCTCCACGGGTGGATGGTCCTGATCATCTTGATCCAGGATGAGTGGCACAGCTTTCTCAACTGCCATGTTGTGCAGCATGCAGCAGACCATGAAGATTTTGCAGACCTTCAACGAGGCATATGGGAGGGCGCTGCCGGTCTTGTGTAGGCACCTGAATCGGCTCTTCAGGAGGCCAAATGTCCTCTCTATCACTCGCCTTGTCCGGCCATGGGCGGTGTTGTAGCGGAGCTGGGCCGGCGTGCTGGGGTTGAGGAGAGGTGTGATCAGCCATGGCATGTTGGGATAGCCAGCGTCCCCTACATGGAAACCACATGGACATAAGTAGGACAGGAGAAGCGGTCGGGCTGGAAGTCTACGCAAAATACTGGACAGACAGAGTGTAGCCACCAACGACACATGCTCGTTCGTTGCGCAGCTGCGTCATCATTTCAGGCACCCTGCTACGCCTCATGATGTAGGCATCGTGTGCTGATCCTGGAAAACGAGCACAGACATGTGAAATCACCATGTTGGACAGACACACCACAAGGGCATTGATGGAGTGGTAGTGCTTGCGATTCCTGTACGCTACCTCCTGTGCCTGTGGTGGTACCAAAGCCACATGTGTCCCATCTATGGACCCAATGACATGGGGCATCCCTCCCAGGGCATAGAATCCACGCTTGACAACAGTCAACTCTTCAGGAGTTGGGAAATGGATGAACTCATCCAGGTGAAGCAACATGGCCTCTAAAAAATCATGCAGCACACGGCTGAACATGCTCTGGGACATGCCACCAACATGAGCGATGGTATTTTGAAAGGTACCCGTGGCAAGAAAATGTAGGGCTGCCATTACCTTCAGCTTGGGTGTCAGTGCCGTAGGATACCTGTGCAGCGGTTGCAGGTGTGGTGCCAGCCTTGCCGTCAACTCCTCAATCAACGGTTGGGGGAAGCGGTAGCAGCGTATACAGTCATTCTCCCGCATGTCAGCCAAGTCCGGAATTGGTCGGGGAAGAGGCGGCGCTCTGCAGTAATTTGGAAGTGACAAGGAAGAGTGAGTGCACTACAACAACAATTTATATGTACTGAGCACATGTTAATCTGTCAATACACATATGCTACATAGGGAGTCAGGTATGTGCTATATGCCCTGAACACGTATGGCTGCCAGGTGACACTCCTACCAAGACCCAGCTACACATGGAGATTGTGAACCTCCACATCCCATGGCATGGGACTAGCTGTGTCCCAGTGTAAGTGAACAGGCAGACGCAATACAGGAGTGACATACATCAACATATCAGCAGAAGTAGGATGTTGATTGCAGAGACAGGTAGCGGAACACTAGAGCCACAGGTCACATGACATTACACTAGGACAGCCCACACACCTTGCCATGAAGGTGTACATGACATGACTGACCACACATACATTGAGAGGATGCTGACAGGTCCTTGTTACGCTACGCCGTGTCCCATGCATACATACACTCCTTACATCTGATAGCACATGTGGCCTGGTGTGCGTAACAGTGTGCCATGTCCATCTACACACAGACACATGTTGGTTGCAGCAACAGCAGATGCTTATGAGGGAACACCAACATCAAGCTAATGTGAACACACCACACATACATGACATAGTCACATCGTGCACCGTGGGTAGTCACATGTCTGGTGTGGTAACCCCTGTAGCGGGCATAAGGGGACACTTGCATGTGTTGTTGACTGTGCCATGCCAGTGACGCTCATCTCAAGTGTGCTGTACGACATGCACACATGTCAAAGGAGTGAAGGGCATGTCTGGCACATATAGCACCATCACACATAACATCTGTACACATCTCATCATACATCTATTGCCTTCACAACTCAGTAGTAATGTGCCACCTCACGGCCTTTCACACATGTGCCCCACACATGTAGTACTGGCCAGACAATGCCTTGATGTCCATCCATGGACAAGTATGTCAGCTCTATTCCTTTCTGTGTGCTGCCTGTCACCACTGTTATGTGTGTAAGGCACTGTAAATTCGCTCTGAGGGCGTGTGTACGTTCCCTATCACTATGGGAGTGCTGCCGTAGGCCTACCCATAGTGATAGTGAGCGTACAGGCGTGTGTACGGTCCGTATCACTATGGGTACGCATACGCGAGCAAACCCATAGTGATAGTGAACGTACAGGCGGGTGTACGGTCCGTATCACTATGGGTACGCATACGCGAGCACACCCATAGTGATAGTGAGTGTAAAGGCGTGTGTACGGTCCGTATTACTATGGGTACGCATATGCGAGCAAACCCATAGTGATAGTGAGCGTACAGGCGTGTGTACGGTCCGTATCACTATGGGTTTGCTCGCGTATGCATACCCATAGTGATAAGGCACCGTACATTCGCTCTGAGGGCGTGTGTACGTTCCTTATCACTATGGGAGTGCTGCCGTAGGCCTACCCATAGTGATAGTGAGTGTACAGGCGTGTGTACGGTCCGTATCACTATGGGTACGCATACGCGAGCAAACCCATAGTGATAGTGAGTGTACAGGCATGTGTACGGTCCGTATCACTATGGGTACGCATACGCGAGCACACCCATAGTGATAGTGAGCATACAGGCGTGTGTACGGTCCGTATCACTATGGGTACGCATACGCGAGCACACCCATAGTGATAGTGAGCGTACAGGCGTGTGTACGGTCCGTATCACTATGGGTACACATACACGAGCACACCCATAGTGATAGTGAGCGTACATGCGTGTGTACGGTCCGTATCACTATGGGTACGCATACGTGAGCAAACCCATAGTGATAGTGAGCGTACAGGCGTGTGTACGGTCCGTATCACTATGGGTTTGCTCGCGTATGCGTACCCATAGTGATACGGTCCATACACACGCCTGTACGCTCACTATCACTATGGGTTTGCTCGCGTATGCGTACCCATAGTGATACGGACCGTACACACGCCTGTACGCTCACTATCACTATGGGTGTGCTCGCGTATGCGTACCCATAGTGATACGGACCGTACACACGCCTGTATGCTCACTATCACTATGGGTTTGCTCGCGTATGCGTACCCATAGTGATACGGACCGTACACATGCCTGTACGCTCACTATCACTATGGGTAGGCCTACGGCAGCACTCCCATAGTGATACGGACCGTACACACGCGTGTATGGGCCGTTGCCATGCATTTGGGGTGCCCTAGGGCCCCGGGACGCACCGTACCTGTGTGTGAATCTCCAAATTACATAGGGGACACATGAGGGACAAGTATAAAGCCCTACATGCATGCTGATTGTCATGGAGACCAAGTTTAAAGTTTGAATATTTTCAAAAGTCGGTTTGAATGAATCTACTTTGTTGCAATGTGGTTGTGGAGTTTACATCATGCTCAAGACAAAAAAATTAGCAAAGCCACTGACTGTGCTAGGTTTAAATGGATTGGAGGAAACATAGGATGCAAATGTGAGTGACCAATCAATCTGTACTCCTGTGCATGAAACAGGCCAGCAAGGCAGATATAAGGCAGCCAGGTCCCATGAGAGAGCACTTGCCTGCACATCTTTTGATTCCACAAGACTGCTGCTGCTGCTCGTGATTCCCTGGCACCATGTCAAGGTCTGTGGAGAGGGCCCAGCCATTCACCCTGGAGGAGAATCTTGCATTGCTGGATACGATCCTCCCACAGCACCCCATGCTGTATGGGCGACCAGGGTTTCAGGTGAGTGCAGAGTCCACTAGCACAGACTGTGTCCCTTTTTTGTGACTGGGACTTCTGGCATTGTGTCCAGGTGTGACACATATGCATTGTACTGTGGAGTGGGTCCCGGGGGGGGGAATGCCTGATGTCTCCCAGTCAGAGCATGCTGTGGTGCATGTCTGCCGTCCTCACTTGCATTGTGTTTACTGTGACAATCACTGCATGGTGCATGCCACATTCTGCCTGTCTAAGCCTCCTGGGAATGTTGCTTCTACAGTCCTCATGTGATTATGTGGTCAGCCCAGTGTGACAGGTGACTGTACCCACAGATGTGTGTTAGTTCAGTGTACCTGTGCTGAGAGTGTCCACATGATGTGTTCGTACCCTGGACATCGGTGTGTGTGTAAGTACCCTGTCATGTGGGTGGGTGCATATGTGGAGTGTAGCGCCAAAGCTGCATGAGGGATGGATATACCCTGGCCATCTGATGCGAGCAGGGAGCAGTGCTGTGTGTCTGACGTGCAGAGCCAGCCCCACACCTGTGAGCCCCCCCAGTCTAGTGGCACATGTGCAGAGTGAGGTTTGTAGCTGCATTTGGCAATGGCAGGTGAATGTCCTGTGCCTGTGTGTGTCTGTGTACTCTGCTGAGGTAGCGTCAGTGGCCTGTGGCATGTGACTGCTTTGAGGTGCTGCACATAATCATGGTGTACCTTGTGATGCACAGTGTGAGTCAGGATCAATTATTGTGTCGTACCTCTCATGCCACCTGTGTACTTTCAATGGCACGTGGTGCATTTGCCATTACAAAGAGAAAAATGTCCCTATGACAAAGGTGCAATGCTTTGGCTGCATACTATGCCTTGTTGACACAAGCTAAATTGTACTAATGTGTGTCTCTGTGACATGTGGCAGGTGTATTGATGTAGTCTCACTTGTTCAACCCCACAGGTAGGCACCGCTGCCAAGCAGCAGATCTGGAGGGACACCGTCAGTGAAGTCAGGAGGACGGATGGTCGCAAGCGGCGCCTGGCCCAGGTGAGAAAACGCTGGCAGGATATCCGGTGCTGGACGCGGAGGATCGCACGGGTCCTGCTGGGGGACTCACCTGTGGCCCCTAAGAACCATGGGCGTCGCCGTCTGACCCACATCCACAAGCGTGTGCTGGCGGTGGTCTTTCCAGACATGGACAGGCGCTTACGGGAGAAGCAGCAGCAGGAAGGGGGTAGGTACATGTGTGTTTGTTGGGTGTCACCAGCATTTGCAAGTGCACAGTTGCATGGATACACTGCCAGTGTTTAATTCTGCAGTGCAGGTCCTGTCACACACAGTATAGCGGTGCTGTCCTTCCTCCCTTCCCCTCCTTGCCATGTGTTCCCTGGTCTGTGTGTAGTCACTCTTTCACGAGGTCATCTGGGCTGGCAGTAAATCCACGTGACCAATGCTTGCAGCATCATGTGTGGGGGTGGTGTGTAACAGGTTTTGGCACCTTGCCTGTGCCCTGTCCAGTACAGTACTTGTGGGGTCCATGTCAATTGGCACTGATGCTGAGTCCAGACATAGGAGTATGTTTCGGAAGTGTAATGCCTTACAGCAAGCATGTCCTATGTTGTGGCCTGTGACATGATGTGCATGAGTGTGCGATACGCAGAGTGCAGGGATGTTGGCCTGTGTTGCAGTCATTACCATTCAGGACCATGGAATATTCTGGCCACTACTGTCCCCTGGGGCATACTTTGCTAGGTATCATGTGTGTCATCACAATATGTGGACACTCTCAGTGTCTACAGCATAGGATGTGCTCTGTGCCATTGTCCCCTGGCACCATGTAGATTTACGTAACTTGTTCTACAAGTGTCCACTGTACAGCCTGACCTAATTTTCCTCATTCATACTCACGGTGGCCAGTGCCTGTGTGTCTTGTTACAATTACTGATGATGGCCATTTGTAAATGAGATCGTTGTACAGGCGCACATGGGGTATTTTGGGTGCAATATGGGTTTCTGGCAGGCCATGTGTATTTCTCCCAGACTAAGAGATGCAAGTGCTTCCTGTGTCTCATCACATTGTCTCATGTAGGGGGTGGTTGGTGCGGGCAAGGCCTACATGTCGACCCCTGAAATCTCATTGCTCGGTCTGGCCAGTGTGTGCTGTTTGTCTGGACATACACTCAAGGTGCAGTGTCCCATTCATGTTGGGCATGTCTTTAAGTATTACCTTTGCAGCATGTGCCTCAAGTTCCTGGAGATGGTCCCTGCTCATCCCTAGTTAGGGCAACGCTGTGTGGTGCAGATGCAGTGCTGGATTGTCCCCAGAGCCTGGCTCCTCTGTCTAATTCCATATCATGTCATTTGCAAAAGTGTCATGCTCTCCATAGTTTCTCAGTGGCATGGTGGGTGAACCAACTGTGTGTTGCAGGGCCTATATATGTACCTTGTATTGTAGATGTTACTCATCTTTCATTTCAGGCTATGCACTGTAACCTATGTTGATTTGACTCATGTGACATATGTATACAGGTGTCTGATTAATTCCTGTTCATTCACCTTGCCCACAGCATCGTCGGGGGACACGGATGGAGACACCGGCACGGACCGTGCGGAGGGACCGGGCACCAGTGCCAGCAGTGACACCTTAGCTGGCACATCGAGTGTAACTGAGGCCGAGGGGAGTGAGCCGGAGGACCTGTCCACTGCCACCACAGATTATGAAGCTGACGGGTCCGAGGCTGACCACTCCGAGGGGGCGGAGGATGCTCCAACAGCTGACAGCAGCACAACATCTCACCCCGCCCCCTCCATTGCCATCACCGGCCTCCCACTTGCTCGTGTCCCTTCCTGGCGTGCTAGGTCACCACGTGTCTCCTTCCTGCCAGGCACCGCACCCCCTGCCCCTGTATCCACTGCCGCCGCCAATGCCGAGTCTGTGGACATCCTGCGGCAGTTGCAGGTTGGTCAGGCTGCGATGCTTAATGTCCTCCATGGCCACGGCCAAGTGCTCACCAACATGGAGGCATACTTGGAGGGCATTTCAGCATCGCAGGCTGACCAACGCAACTTGCTGCGGTCTATTGACTCGACACTGTCTGCAGCAGTGGGTCTCCTGCAGCACTACGTCCCACCCCCTACCCATGCCCCATCCACACTTCCCACTCCCATGCCTGTCCCACGTACACACAGACGTCAGCATGCACACACCCCACCAGACACAGGCACCACACCAGCAGGGAAGGCAAAGCGCACACCTCCTGGCACGCACACACAGGGTGAAGTAGGCACACCCACTGGGTCGGGGGAAACAGAAGACACGCAGCCAGACTGGAAGTCCACATTCCTCACGACCACCACCCTCCAAATCCACTCCCCTCAGCTCTCCTGGCCAAGAGTCGGACACAGGGTCAGTCCTGCCCAGTCTGTCCATCAGCCCCAGTGTGGCACCACCCCGCAAGCGGTGGAGGCAGGCCACCGGCAGGGGAGTTGAGTCCCCCCCCCTGTCCACACCCCCCCCCCAGTAGCGCTGCGACCCATCCCTGTGACCCCCCCCGTCCTTGGGGCCTGTGGTTCCTTCGGGTGCAGGGGAGACGCTGAGCGACCTGGCAGTAGTGTGCAGCGCCGTGCTCTAATCCACCTTTGGTGCTGCCCCACCCCCTGTGTTGGAGTCGTCCGTCCCTGCACCCAAAAAACCTCCCCTTGCCCCTCCTGTCCCTGCGGTGCCTGGTCCTTCCCCCCAACATGATGCCCCCCCCCCTGTGGAAGACAAAGGAGTCTGACTGTGCAGGCAAGCTAGGGGACACACGTACCACTGTGTCCCCCATCCGGATTGGAGTCATGGACTGCCCTATGGGCCTTGTATATATTGACATTTATGTTTCTTTTTACTTACATCATGCTGAATAAAGCAATTTGTTTTTTCCTTTGAACACTACTGTTTATCTGGTGTTGCTGTTGGTGGACCAGCTCTATGATTTTGGGTGGTGATAATGTGTTGTGTGTGTGGGAAATGTAGTCTTGTGCTGGTCATAGGGTGGACCCTGGTATCTGTGTGCCATCACAAGCTGTTGGCTAAATTACTTTGTTCATGTAAGCAGTTACTGCATGGTGACATCGTCCCAAGGTGTGTTCCTTCCTCTGTGTAACCTGACATCTTCCCTGCAGGGTGTTTCCACTATGTGGTGCTGAGCTGTGTCTACATCAGCTGGGGGTGTGACGGACTCCTTCAACTTTGCACATGCATGCTGTGCGATGTCTCCACCTGCATCATTTGTGGCATTCTTGGTGGTCACTGTACTTGTGTGTGTAGACTGTTGAGAAGACTTCATGTGGACATGTTCTCTTTTAGGCGCTATGCATGTGTGTACTCCCAGCCTCGCACACATGTGGTACATGTACTGCAGGGTCTTTGTGCACCTGACTGACATTTGTGGGCATTGTATCTGTGGGTACTCCACCCTTTGCGTTCTATGGGCACTGCTGGGAGGACTCTGCACACACCCCTCCTGCATCTGGGCACTGCTGGGAGGACTCTGCACACACCCCTCCTGTGTCTGGCCACTGCTGGTAGTGATACGCACCCACCCTTCCTGTGTCTGGGCACTGCTGGTAGTGATAGGCACCCACCCCTCCTGCTTCTGGGCACTGCTGGTAGTGATAGGCACCCACCCCTCCTGTGTCTGGGCACTGCTGGTAGTGATAGGCACCCACCCCTCCTGCGTCTGGGCACTGCTGGGGGGACTCTGCACACACCCCTCCTGTGTCTGAGCACTGCTGGTAGTGATAGGCACCCACCCCTCCTGCGTCTGGGCACTGCTGGTAGTGATAGGCACCCACCCCTCCTGTGTCTGGGCACTGCTGGTAGTGATAGGCACCCACCCCTCCTGCGTCTGGGCACTGCTGGGGGGACTCTGCACACACCCCTCCTGTGTCTGGGCACTGCTGGGAGGACTCTGCACACACCCCTAATGCGTGTGGCCATGTGTGCTCCATACATACACTGTTGGGGTGGGGGTACACTCCATACATACGCGGGTGAGGGTACGCTCCATACATACACTGTTGGGGTGGGGGTACGCTCCATACATACGTGGGTGTGGGTACGGTCCATTCATACATGGGTGGGGGTACGGTCCATTCATACACGGGTGGGGGTACGGTCCGTACATACACTGTTGGGGTGGGGGTACGGGCCATACATACACTGTTGGGGTGGGGGTACGCTCCATACATACGCGGGTGTGGGTACGGGCCGTACATACACTGTTGGGGTGGGGGTACGGTCCGTACATACACTGTTGAGGTGGGGGTACGCTCCATACATGCGCGGGTGAGGGTACGGGCCGTACATACACTGTTGGGGTGGGGGTACGGGCCATACATACACTGTTGGGGTGGGGGTACGCACCATACATATGCGGGTGTGGGTACGGGCCGTACATACACTGTTGGGGTGGGGGTACGCTCCATACATACGCGGGGGTGTGACGGACTCCTTCAACTTTGCACATGCATGCTGTGCGATGTCTCCACCTGCATCATTTGTGGCATCCTTGGTGGTCACTGTACGTGTGTGTGTAGACTGTTGAGAAGACTTCATGTGGACATGTTCTCTTTTAGGCGCTATGCATGTGTGTACTCCCAGCCTCGCACACATGTGGTACATGTACTGCAGGGTCTTTGTGCACCTGACTGACATTTGTGGGCATTGTATCTGTGGGTACTCCACCCTTTGCGTTCCATGGGCACTGCTGGGAGGACTCTGCACACACCCCTCCTGCATCTGGGCACTGCTGGGGGGACTCTGCACACACCCCTCCTGTGTCTGGGCACTGCTGGTAGTTATACGCACCCACCCCTCCTGTGTCTGGGCACTGCTGGTAGTGATAGGCACCCACCCCTCCTGCGTCTGGGCACTGCTGGTAGTGATAGGCACCCACCCCTCCTGTGTCTGGGCACTGCTGGTAGTGATAGGCACCCACCCCTCCTGCGTCTGGGCACTGCTGGGGGGACTCTGCACACACCCCTCCTGTGTCTGAGCACTGCTTGTAGTATTAGGCACCCACCCCTCCTGTGTCTGGGCACTGCTGGTAGTGATAGGCACCCACCCCTCCTGCATCTGGGCACTGTTGGGGGGACTCTGCACACACCCCTCCTGTGTCTGGGCACTGCTGGGAGGACTCTGCACACACCCCTCCTGCGTGTGGCCATGTGCGCTCCATACATACACTGTTGGGGTGGGGGTACGCTCCATACATACGTGGGTGAGGGTACGGTCCGTACATACACTGTTGGGGCGGGGGTACGCTCCATACATACGCGGGTGTGGGTACGGTCCATTCATACACGGGTGGGGGTACCGTCCATTCATACACGAGTGGGGTACGGTCCGTACATACACTGTTGGGGTGGGGGTACGGGCCATACATACACTCTTTGGGTGGGGGTACACTCCATACATACGCGGGTGTGGGTACAGGCCGTACATACACTGTTGGGGTGGGGGTACGGTCCGTACATACACTGTTGGGGTGGGGGTACGCTTCATACATACGCGGGTGAGGGTACGGGCCGTACATACACTGTTGGGGTGGGGGTACGGGCCATACATACACTGTTGGGGTGGGGGTACGCTCCATACATACGCGGGTGTGGGTACGGGCCGTACATACACTGTTAGGGTGGGGGTACGGTCCATAAATACACTGTTGGGGTGGGGGTATGCTCCATACATACGCGGGTGAGGGTACGGGCTGTACATACACTGTTGGGGTGGGGGTACGCTCCATACATACTCGGGTGTGGGTACGGGCCGTACATACACTGTTGGGGTGGGGGTACGCTCCATACATACGCGGGTGTGGGTACGGGCCATTCATACATGGGTGGGGGTATGGTCCATTCATACACGGGTGGGGGTAAGGTCCGTACATACACTGTTGGGGTGGGGGTATGCTCCATACATACGCGGGTGAGGGTACGGGCCGTACATACACTGTTGGGGTGGGGGTACGCTCCATACATACGCGGGTGTGGCTACGGGCCGTACATACACTGTTGGGGTGGGGGTATGCTCCATACATACGTGGGTGTGGGTACGGGCTGTACATACACTGTTGGGGTGGGGGTATGCTCCATACATACGCGGGTGTGGGTACGGGCCTTACATATACTGTTGGGGTGGGGGTACGCTCCATACTTACGTGGGTGTGGGTACGGTCCATTCATACACGGGTGTGGGCACGGTCCATTCATACACGGGTGGGGGCATGGTCCATTCATACACGGGTGGGGGTACGGTCCGTACATACACTGTTGGGGTGGGGGTACGCTCCATACATACGCGGGTGTGGGTACGGTCCGTACGTACCCGTGCCCACGCTGTGGAGTGCTTGTGCAGCCCGTATCCAGGCCTTTGGCACATGGGTATGGGCCGTACCGCCATTGTTGGGGTGACGTGGGTGTGGGCGTGGTACGACTCGTACCCACGCTCTTAAGGCGTGGGTACGGTACGTACCTGTATTGTTGTGTTGCCGGTTCGCGTCGTCCCCCACTTCCGTTGTGGCGGACGCTGGCGTTGCTGGACACGCCCCCACCCCCTCGAAGTGACCAGGGCCTGGAGGTCAGGTATGCCCCCCCCCTTTGCCCCTGGGTGTTGTTCTGACCTTCTGCGGCGTCTGCGTCGGTACCTGTAGAGGAGGTTGACTGCTATGAGGGCCGGGATGAGACGTAGGTTCGGTTCATGTCTGTCCGTCGCATACAGGTGCTCCTTGTGCGCGTCGTCCTGATTTCCCGGCGGTTTTTGGCTGCCGGAAAATATTCTCCGCGCGGGATGACGTCGGTGCGAATCGTACTTCCTGGTTCGTGGAACGCAGGCTGCATGCGTCCCGACGTCACGTCGGCGCTTTTCCTGATGTCATTTATGTGTATATTTCCCTCGGTTGGTGTTTTGTACGATTCGTATGGAAATAGTGTTTCCGTGCGAATCGTACTTTCATGTTTGTAAAGTTTTGCAACCGGGTACGAGTCGACGGAGAATACGCTCCGACCGACGGTTCGTACCCGGTTTCTCCAGGATCGTAATCGGCACCTTAATGTCTGTGTAAGCATGACGTTGTTCCAAAACATGATCCACTAGGTGGTGCGTTTATTTTCTGCATTCTCACAGCGGATTTGTGTTCACATACCCGCAACCTCATCTCACTATCATCCTCCACTACATATCCCAGGCAACAGGAATATAGCAGAAGATAAATTACATTTCTGCTACAGCAGTTGTTCACTGTGTTTGTTATGAATCTGATCTCCTGATAATCAATGTTTCTCTTCTCCATACATTAATCATTAATGTAGCTGCCGCATTTGAAGTTACCTGTGGCTTTACTCATCCCCAACGTCATTTAGAATGGTCGTTGTTCTTCTCTATAGGTTTGCATTAAGGAATTCTAAAAATGTTGGTTACTCTTAAAGGCAAACAAAGGTTTGCTCAGTTTAACCTCCTCATTATCATTTAGGAGGTTCCAATTCCTATGTATAACATTTTTTATACGATTGCTTAAGTGAGAAGATTGACTCACAAAGACAATGTTTCATGTCTTTCTTCCTCTCGGGTCTGTTGAACATTCTGTCACGATCATAGAAACAGCCTCTTTTGAAGGAGTGACTAATGAGCTTTTAGAGTAACCTCCCTCTCTCTTCAGTTTTCTTTCAAGTTTGTAGAGTGCTTCTAAAAGTCTTCAATGGATGAACAATTACTTTGCAGCCGAAGAAACTGTGCAAACGAGATATTATCCCTCTGGCTGGCTTTTGGATGAAACCTCAAGTAGTGCAATAGTGTGTTTTAGTGGTGGGCTTAGTATAAAGTTCAACTTCTCAATGTTTACCTACCACCTTGCTAGAAATATCAAAAAAATCTACCTTGGTACCACTGATGCCCGCTGTGAATTTAAATGCAAAAAGAACAATTGATGGACAGAATGCAGAACAGTGTCATACATTCACCCAAGTACAGAGATCTGGGCCTAAATCCATCGTTTTTTTGCTCACAATGCCATTCCAGCTTGGACCCAGCCATATGCAGATTTCTTGACTAGGGGTGAATGTTTTGATTTTTTCTGCATTCCGTCCATCAATTGTGTGTCTTTTTCTTTCTCGCCCTAAGTGTGCCAGGTATGCCCAGACATGGGTCCTGGGATCACTGTGCCACTGGAATCAAGCTATCCTGGCTGAAGAGGAGTGAAACCCCGAAACAGGTCCTAGGATGCTTGTTTTCAGCCCAGAGAGGACCTGGCTTGGCAGTTCGGGCTGGACTGTTGCCATGAGGCACAGGGTCAAGACTGATTGCATATGGCCAGGTCTAAACTGGGGTGGCATGGTGAGCAAAAGAATGACGGATTTAACCCAGATCTCTTGACTGGGGGTGAATGTTTTGATTTGTTCTGCATTCCGTCCATCAATTGTGTGTCTTGTGAATGTTAGGTTAGCATCACCAAGGTTCAGCCAGATCAAGCATTCAACCAGTGTCTCTCTAGGGCCCTCCCACACGGAAAAGATGTAGTCAATAAAACAATAACAACATTTGACATTTTTGTAGAAGGGGGCCATCTTATTGTTCTCAAAATGCCCCACATAAAGGCAGGCAAGACTCAGCACACATGTAGCCCCCATGCTGGTCCCCTTTCATTGGAGAAATAAATCAACAGTGAATAAAAAGATTTTATTTTTCAAGACCATCATCACACATGTCAGAATCAAGTCCCTATTTATACTCCCTATCTCAGAGTTGTTCTTATCTAACACTTCTGTATCAAGTGTCACCAATGGTTGTGTCTCCTTTTTGAATTGTACCCCAACTACTACTGAAATCATATGGGCAGAATCCTTTATATATGATAGCTTCTAAAACATACTTACTTATTTAACGGCTCAAGGACCGAACCGAGACAGAACACTGTTGGTCTCGGCTGTGGGTTCTGGATGGTTTTATGATTCCATAAATTGCTGGGACAATGAGGTCCCTATTCAACAAGAATCGGTATTCTTCTTCGCAAATCCAATCATTTTTTTTGGCTTCTTCCAAAAGCTCCCTGACTTTCCTCTCCAGGCCCACTAATGTAATATTAGAGGTCCTCTGATAGTGTTCTTCCACAGAGAGGAGTTCAAATACCCTGGCTTCACAATCCACTGTATCAAAAATAACCACCCCCACCACCTTTGTCGACTGGTTTGATGGTTATACGATTACCCTGTTTTAAAGTCTGCAGGGGCATCCCTATGCTTGGCTGACAGATTGCTAGGTTGAAACCCGGTTCCTCTAGCATTCTTTGGACATTAATTTCTACCACTTTCTCAAAGATGTCAAAATTACTTCCCACCTGTGCTATTGAGGGAGTGAATGTCGATTTAGGTTTTTGACCTGAGTTATTGATGACTTGTCTGACATCTTGTCCCTCAAAAAATCTCTGTAATCAAATTTTCCTGAAGAAGGCCCTCAGGTCTCTCTCAACCTCAAATCTATTGGGGCGTATCGTTGGGATAAAGCTGAAACCCATTTCTATGACCTTTTCCTCTATCTGGGACCTACTGGACAAATTGATCATCGGAGCCTTTTTAACCTCCGTAGTTTTTGACCTCTTGTGTGAATATACTCCTGAGGAGGTTGGGTCCTCCTGAAGTGGCCCATACCTTTGTTGAGCCTTTGCACCCGTTTTTGTCTTGATTCTAAAAAAGTCCTGTGTTCCATGTTGGTCGAGTATGTTGCACCCCATCATGTGTATGCCACTCATCCTCATTACTGGAACCAGACAACTCTAAAAATGTAACATGTTTATTGTCATCTCTTGTTTATCTTGGCCTTCCCCCAGGAATATGACTACTTTCTAAAAGTTATTAACCACAGAAAGCTGCTCCTAGAGTAGTGTGACCCTACTACAGTTGTAGAACTGTTGTGAGTTGGGACATCTCACAAAAAATGACGGACTGGCCTCACACACCACCTGGTGTCATGCTTCATCATCGGCCAGTCCTCGCCCTCCAAAACCTTTGTTTGATGGAGGGCGGACATACACCTGGAGACAGGGATGCACTTCTAAACTAAAGAGTGGGGGCCCGTGGGGTGGAACGTGAGGTTAAAAATCATTATAGTTACCAGAATTTTTTTTTTAATGTGACCAATAACTATATGATGCTAAAAACAAAAGGACGGTGGGTGGGGTATTTAGTGTCCCCTAGCCGTCTTGTGCAAGGTCGACATGTTTCTGCCTAGTTGGCCCGAGCGGGTCCAGGGCATTCATCAGGACCTAGAGTTACAAACTGGGGCTCCGTTCTTACCAACAGGTAGCAAGAAAGTACCACTGCGCGGGTGTGGCGGGGGCCACACTCCACTTCCTAATTGGCTTCCAGCTGTCAAGCCTATAGGGAGGAGTGAACAATCAAATGTATAAAAACTGTAGAAAAAGGGTCAAGACACGAAAACATTAAAGAACATAAATGGAAAGATACACGCATGCGTAAATTCCTTAAAGTGAGTGACTAATCACGTGACATGTGCCACTCTATGTGAGTACACAAACATATCGAGAGTCAAAAGTGCTCTCGTAAGGCTTACCCTAGTTGAAACAACTACTTGCCACATGGGGGGAAGGGAGGAGACACTCCTGTTCAATCTAAAGGGAGAGAAGGAAAATGAAGTAGTCAACAGACTATAAGTACCCGGAGTATGGACCCTTGCAAGCTTGCACGCAAGAAAAGACCACGATCATTCATACTGTAAGCCACCAGAGGGGTTAGGTTACGAAAAACTAGCATTCATACTCTTACTGTCTCAGGCAAAGTGTCCCGTGTTCAGCCTATGGTGTTACTCCTCGTCCTCCCGAATGTGGGAGTGAGGCCGCGGGATCGAGTTTAAATAGTGTGCTTGATGGTTAGATTAGAAACAGCCTGTTGTAATAGCGGCTGTGAAGAAGTTCCTGGTGCGTTATTTCCGGAGTCCGGAGTGAGCGTGAAGGAGATACATGCAGCGCGGTGCCTGGTTGTGTAATGGCCGTTGGGATCGGCCAATCATATCGTCCCGGCTGCAGCGTGAGCCCAAATAAGGGAGGCGAGTCAACGGACCCGCCCAAGTTAGTCGTCACGTGTGAGCGTGCGCGTCCTGAGTTGTCTGGGAAACGCAAAGGTGACGTAGTGAAGGTAAACAATGATACGTACTACGAAGCCCAGTAGAGGGTGTGGAAGTGGGCGTGGGCCCACATGCAAAGCCCGTAGTGCTTGTTGAGACGGGAGAGCGTAGGGGGTTGCCAAGGTGATGTGAGGATTGCGTGAAGCAACGGTAGTGATCCGCAACATGCCCCCTTCAACACTCTGAGCTAAAGTCGCCTACAACTAGGTAGAATTTGAAAAAGCGACTCAAAGATGGGGGAGAGGAACCAAAGTGCCAAAGAAACGCCCGCCGAGTTAGTGTGTTACCGAACAGCTCCTGTCTCTCGGATTTTTGTGCTGGAAGGCAAGGGGGGGCTTTGGGCGATTTTACCAAGCCCTAGAGGCACAAAGGGAGGTAAATGAAAGGGGGGTCGATTATCGTGGCCATCGAAGGTATTAACAAGGGTATGGAAGAGTAGACAATGGCACGGAGGGGAAAGGTGGCCAGGTTCCGGTCAAAAACGGTGGATGTACATGGGTAGATAGATTATCTATTCAATTGGAGCCATGGGATGTCATCGTTGAGGCCCTTCTCGTGGGATCGCAGGCGGAACACCCAACGTTGTTCTTTTATGTGAAGGGCTTTAGAGAGGTCAAATCTGCTTTTGTTCATGACTTCGAGGATGGTCCATCGGAGGTCAGTGTCTTTATGGTGTTTTTCTAAGAAGTGGCGTGTGAGTTTTGTATTCTTTTTTTGCATCTTATGGTGCTGCAATGTTCATTGATGCGTACCCTGATTTTTCTGGTTGTCATGCCAACGTACTGGAGATCACAGGGGCATGTCAGGAGGTAAACAACATTCTCAGTATTGCATTTGCTAAATTTGCGGAGTTGCCACGGTTTACCTGTGCCTATGTTGACTTCTTTGGTGTTGGTAGTAAGCTTGCAGGAAGTGCACCCACCGCACGTGAAATGTCCCATCACTCGTGGTTGATCCCAAAGCCTCTGTTGTTCGGTGCCCTCGGTGGTTGGCATGGTGGCGTGAACAAGTTGGTCTCGTAGGTTTTTGTTCCGTTTAAAAGCAAAAAGTGGGGGATCCCACTGCTTTTCTGCGCTGTTCAGGATGTTCCATCTTTTCTTGATTATCTTCTGTACTGTGTTTGAAACAGGGGTGAATGTTGTAACACATACTGTTCTTTCGGTGTTCTCCTTTACTATATCCTCCAGAAGTGCTTCCCTAGGGTTGTTCCTTGCTCGTTTCTTAGCCTTACGTACCATTTTTTTGGGGTAGTGGCGAGCAACAAGTTTTTTCTCAAGATGGGATGCTTGTTCTTCGTATGTGGAGATATCAGAGCAGTTCCTCCTAACTCGAAGGAATTGTCCAACCGGGAGGTTCTGTCTCAGGGCCTTGGGGTGGTAACTCTCATAGAGTAGAAGACTATTCCTGTCGGTGGGCTTGTTGTGCACTTTTGTGGTAATCCCTTCGTTATTCATAGTGATGTCCAGGTCGAGGAAGATAGCGTGGTTCTTATTGATTGTGTGGGTGAACCTAAGGTGTACATCTTTGGTGTTAACCCACTGGACAAATCTTATTGCTTCTTCCTCTGATCCATTCCATATTATCAGCACATCATCTATGTAACGCTTCCAAAGTCTGAGATTTTGTAGGAATGGATTGTGTGGGTTGTGGATGAAGTCGTCCTCAAATTGTTGAACGTACAGGCAAGCCATACTGGGAGCAAAGGTGCTCCCCATGGAAGTACCAGAGATCTGGTGGTAGATGACTTTCTCGAATTCAAAGAAGTTCTCCGTGAGCGCAAGTTCCGCACATTCCATCACGAAATGTTGTGGGGTTAAAAAATCCCATTCTCTATTAAGGATGATGTTTTCCACCACTTCCAATGTGCGCCTCTGTGGTATGCTCGTATATAGAGCTTCTACATCCATGGTTATCAACCAATCGTTGGTCGTGTCCACCGTGAGGTCTCTGAGGAGACAAAGGACATCCTTCGTGTCCCTGAGGTAGGACGAAGATTCCTTAACAATAGGGCGAAGGAACCAGTCACAGAACTGTGACAGTGGCTCTAACGCTGATCCTATCCCGGACACTATTGGTCTCCCTGGAGGGGGCGTCCGGTTTTTGTGGATCTTCGGGAGTGTGTAGAATTTGGGCATTCTAGGTTCCTCATTTACGAGGAAGTCAGCCTCTTGTTTAGTGATCCAGTCGTTGCCGAGCGCTTCTGTGACCATGCTTCTGATCCTGGACATCAATGGGCCTGTAGGGTCAGTTCTGTGTACGGTGTAGCTGTTGGAGTCAGAGAGAAGTCTCAGGCATTCCTCTCGGTACATATCGCTGTCCATAATGACTATGGCTCCCCCTTTATCAGCTGGTTTTATGGTTAAGTCTTTATTACTACTTAGATTCCTAAGGGCCTTGCGTTCTTTACCAGTTAGGTTATCAAACCCACGAGTGTTCCGGAAGTCAATATCTTCAATGTCTTTAAGCACGGCCTGTTCGAATGCAAGTATGTGGCAAGAAATATTTTGATTAGGTGGTTGGAAGGTGGATTTTTTCTGCAACCCCGTTGACTTTTTTTCTTCTTTTTCCGTGCCCTCTTCTGTGTCTCCGAAGTAGTCGCGGAGTTTGATTTTACGGAAAAATTGAGCCAATTCCATATGTAAGACAAAGGGGTCATTTTGGGGTGTGGGAACAAATCCCAGACCTTTAGAAAGGACGGTTGTTTCATCATCCGAGAGTGTGTGTTTACTGATATTCACTATGTTGGTTGCTCCCTGCTCGTCGAGGGCATCTCCACTCTCCCTCTGCTCCTGGTTACTACTACATGGGGTGGTTGTGGTTGATCTTCCCATTGGACCCTCGTGTTTCTTCGTTTTTGGCGGCCTCTCCCTCTGCCACGGCCCTGGAATAA
Source organism: Triturus cristatus (assembly GCF_964204655.1). Taxonomy (NCBI): domain Eukaryota; kingdom Metazoa; phylum Chordata; class Amphibia; order Caudata; family Salamandridae; genus Triturus; species Triturus cristatus. The sequence goes on along the minus strand of NC_140594.1, from coordinate 805,274,095 downwards.
AAAAGGCGGTTGGCCTTGTGGAAAACCAAACACTGGTTGGTAATATGGTTGTGGCCAAAAACCGAAGGGTGGGGGTTGGGGTTGTGGAACTTGCATCATCGGATGGTGGTAGCCCATAGGTTTTCGGAATTGTGGTCCTGGGCTCTCATCACTGCTACTTTCACTTCTTTCCTCTCCAGAGCTGAATGTCCAGTTCTGGGGGGTGGGTCTGAACCGTTGTTTTCTCCCTGGTTGTTGGGGGGCTGGTTTGTCATAGTGTTCGTCCGTGACATATGGGTAAACCGTTTCTTTACTGAATTTTTGTACATCCTTCCGGAGTTTTGTAAGTTTCGACTGTGTAAGATACTCTTTGTAATCAGAGTGGTCTTTGTTGATTTCCTCAAGTTTCTTCTTAAAGGCTGAAAGCTGGACCGTTGCCTTAAGTCTACCCTCACTCTGTTGTATCTCGATAAGGAGGGCATCTGCCAGTTGTCTGGCGGTGTTAATAATAAGAATGAGCCAGTCTTTTGTACATTTCCAGGCAATGCTCGACCAATTAATTCTGAACTCCGTATTGTTAAGGAACAATTTTGGTTCGTTGGTGACGATAAGGCCACTCGGGCCGTGTTTTTCCGGAGGTACTCCGTCATAAATGCCCCATGAAGTGCAGTGCGTATTTGTTCTTTTTTCTTAGAAGAGAGAGCTTCCCATTCATCCGAGTTTTTCACCGTGTTGGTGACTATGGTTTCTGCTAGTAGAGATGGTGTGTTGAGGATCTCTGCTAGAATCTCATCCCCGAACGAGAGTTCGGTATCCATGGTGCAAGTTGGGTAAGGAGAGTGTGATAATTTATCACACTTAAGAATAAACTGTTTCAGTTCGGGGGGCAGACACAGAAGGGTCTGTCCTCTTGTTCTGGTCGGAAAAATATGCGGCTCAGAACATCACCCTATTCTTAGGGAATGGTACCCCTAACTATGTTCCCACAGCCAGTAGCTGTACATAAATTGCAATCACAAGAGGAACTCCACAAAGTGTGGAGGGGGGAACGGGAGGCGCGGGGTTCTAGGAGCTAGCAGCCTCCATTACTGAATATTAACCACAGAAAGCTGCTCCTAGAGTAGTGTGACCCTACTACAGTTGTAGAACTGTTGTGAGTTGGGACATCTCACAAAAAATGACGGACTGGCCTCACACCCCACCTGGTGTCATGCTTCATCATCGGCCAGTCCTCGCCCTCCAAAACCTTCGTTTGATGGAGGGCGGGCATACACCTGGAGACAGGGATGCACTTCTAAACTAAAGAGTGGGGGCCCGTGGGCTGGAACGTGAGGTTAAAAATCATTATAGTTACCAGAATTTTTTTTTTAATGTGACCAATAACTATATGATGCTAAAAACAAAAGGACGGTGGGTGGGGGTATTTAGTGTCCCCTAGCCGTCTTGTGCAAGGTCGACATGTTTCTGCCTAGTTGGCCCGAGCGGGTCCAGGGCATTCATCAGGACCTAGAGTTACAAACTGGGGCTCCGTTCTTCCCAACAGGTAGCAAGAAAGTACCACTGCGCGGGTGTGGCGGGGGCCACACTCCACTTCCTAATTGGCTTCCAGCTGTCAAGCCTATAGGGAGGAGTGAACAATCAAATGTATAAAAACTGTAGAAAAAGGGTCAAGACACGAAAACATTAATGAACATAAATGGAAAGATACACGCATGCGTAAATTCCTTAAAGTGAGTGACTAATCACGTGACATGTGCCACTCTATGTGAGTACACAAACATATCGAGAGTCAAAAGTGCTCTCGTAAGGCTTACCCTAGTTTAAACAACTACTTGCCACATGGGGGGAAGGGAGGAGACACTCCTGTTCAATCTAAAGGGAGAGAAGGAAAATGAAGTAGTCAACAGACTATAAGTACCCGGAGTATGGACCCTTGCAAGCTTGCACGCAAGAAAAGACCACGATCATTCATACTGTAAGCCACCAGAGGGGTTAGGTTACGAAAAACTAGCATTCATACTCTTACTGTCTCAGGCAAAGTGTCCCGTGTTCAGCCTATGGTGTTACTCCTCGTCCTCCCGAATGTGGGAGTGAGGCCGCGGGATCGAGTTTAAATAGTGTGCTTGATGGTTAGATTAGAAACAGCCTGTTGTAATAGCGGCTGTGAAGAAGTTCCTGGTGCGTTATTTCCGGAGTCCGGAGTGAGCGTGAAGGAGATACATGCAGCGCGGTGCCTGGCTGTATAATGGCCGTTGGGATCGGCCAATCATATCGTCCCGGCTGCAGCGTGAGCCCAAATAAGGGAGGCGAGTCAACGGACCCGCCCAAGGTAGTCGTCACGTGTGAGCGTGCGCGTCCTGAGTTGTCTGGGAAACGCGAAGGTGACGTAGTGAAGGTAAACAATGATACGTACTACGAAGCCCAGTAGAGGGTGGGGAAGTGGGCGTGGGCCCACATGCAAAGCCCGTAGTGCTTGTTGAGACGGGGAGAGCGTAGGGGGTTGCCAAGGTGATGTGAGGATTGCGTGAAGCAACGGTAGTGATCCGCAACATGCCCCCTTCAACACTCTGAGCTAAAGTCGCCTACAACTAGGTAGAATTTGAAAAAGCGACTCAAAGATGGGGGAGAGGAACCAAAGTGCCAAAGAAACGCCCGTCGAGTTAGTGTGTTACCGAACAGCTCCTGTCTCTCGGATTTTTGTGCTGGAAGGCAAGGGGGGGCTTTGGGCGATTTTACCAAGCCCTAGAGGCACAAAGGGAGGTAAATGAAAGGGGGGTCGATTATCGTGGCCATCGAAGGTATTAACAAGGGTATGGAACAGTACACAATGGCACGGAGGGGAAAGATGGCCAGGTTCCGGTCAAAAACGGTGGATGTACATGGGTAGATAGATTATCTATTCAATTGGAGCCATGGGATGTCATCGTTAAGGCCCTTCTCGTGGGATCGCAGGCGGAACACCCAACGTTGTTCTTTTATGTGAAGGGCTTTAGAGAGGTCAAATCTGCTTTTGTTCATGACTTCGAGGATGGTCCATCGGAGGTCAGTGTCTTTATGGTGTTTTTCCAAGAAGTGGCGTGTGAGTTTTGTATTCGTTTTTTTGCATCTCATGGTGCTGCAATGTTCATTGATGCGTACCCTGATTTTTCTGGTTGTCATGCCAACGTACTGGAGATCACAGGGGCATGTCAGGAGGTAAACAACATTCTCAGTATTGCAATTGCTAAATTTGCGGAGTTGCCACGGTTTACCTGTGCCTATGTTGACTTCTTTGGTGTTGGTAGTAAGCTTGCAGGAAGTGCACCCACCGCACGTGAAATGTCCCATCACTCGTGGTTGATCCCAAAGCCTCTGTTGTTCGGTGCCCTCGGTGGTTGGCATGGTGGCGTGAACAAGTTGGTCTCGCAGGTTTTTGTTCCGTTTAAAAGCAAAAAGTGGGGGATCCCACTGCTTTCCTGCACTGTTCAGGATGTTCCATCTTTTCTTGATTATCTTCTGTACTGTGTTTGAAACAGGGGTGAATGTTGTAACACATACTGTTCTTTCGGTGTTCTCCTTTACTATATCCTCCAGAAGTGCTTCCCTAGGGTTGTTCCTTGCTCGTTTCTTAGCCTTACGTACCATTTTTTTGGGGTAGTGGCGAGCAACAAGTTTTTTCTCAAGATGGGATGCTTGTTCTTCGTATGTGGAGATATCAGAGCAGTTCCTCCTAACTCGAAGGAATTGTCCAACCGGGAGGTTCTGTCTCAGGGCCTTGGGGTGGTAACTCTCATAGAGTAGAAGACTATTCCTGTCGGTGGGCTTGTTGTGCACTTTTATGGTAATCCCTTCGTTATTCATAGTGATGTCCAGGTCGAGGAAGATAGCGTGGTTCTTATTGATTGTGTGGGTGAACCTAAGGTGTACATCTTTGGTGTTAACCCACTGGACAAATCTTATTGCTTCTTCCTCTGATCCATTCCATATTATCAGCACATCCTCTATGTAACGCTTCCAAAGTCTGAGATTTTGTAGGAATGGATTGGGGGAGCCATAGTCATTATGGACAGCGATATGTAGCGAGAGGAATGCCTGAGACTTCTCTCTGACTCCAACAGCTACACCGTACACAGAACTGACCCTACAGGCCCATTGATGTCCAGGATCAGAAGCATGGTCACAGAAGCGCCCGGCAACGACTGGATCACTAAACAAGAGGCTGACTTCCTCGTAAATGAGGAACCTAGAATGCCCAAATTCTACACACTCCCGAAGATCCACAAAAACCGGACGCCCCCTCCAGGGAGACCAATAGTGTCCGGGATAGGATCAGCGTTAGAGCCACTGTCACAGTTCTGTGACTGGTTCCTTCGCCCTATTGTTAAGGAATCTTCGTCCTACCTCAGGGACACGAAGGATGTCCTTTGTCTCCTCAGAGACCTCACGGTGGACACGACCAACGATTGGTTGATAACCATGGATGTAGAAGCTCTATATACGAGCATACCACAGAGGCGCACATTGGAAGTGGTGGAAAACATCATCCTTAATAGAGAATGGGATTTTTTAACCCCACAACATTTCGTGATGGAATGTGCGGAACTTGCGCTCACGGAGAACTTCTTTGAATTCGAGAAAGTCATCTACCACCAGATCTCTGGTACTTCCATGGGGAGCACCTTTGCTCCCAGTATGGCTTGCCTGTACGTTCAACAATTTGAGGACGACTTCATCCACAACCCAAACAATACATTCATACAAAATCTCAGACTTTGGAAGCGTTACATAGATGATGTGCTGATAATATGGAATGGATCAGAGGAAGAAGCAATAAGGTTTGTCCAGTGGCTTAACACCAAAGATGTACACCTTAGGTTCACCCACACAATCAATAAGAATCACGCTATCTTCCTCGACCTGGACATCACTATGAATAACGAAGGGATTACCACAAAAGTGCACAACAAGCCCACCGACAGGAATAGTCTTCTACTCTATGAGAGTTACCACCCCAAGGCCCTGAGACCGAACCTCCCGGTTGGACAATTCCTTCGAGTTAGGAGGAACTGCTCTGATATCTCCACATACGAAGAACAAGCATCCCATCTTGAGAAAAAACTTGTTGCTCGCCACTACCCCAAAAAAATTGTACGTAAGGCTAAGAACCGAGCAAGGAACAACCCTAGGGAAGCACTTCTAGAGGATATAGTAAAGGAGAACACCGAAAGAACAGTATGTGTTACAACATTCACCCCTGTTTCAAACACAGTACAGAAGATAATCAAGAAAAGATGGAACATCCTGAACAGCGCAGGAAAGCAGTGGAATCCCCCACTTTTTGCTTTTAAACGGAACAAAAACCTGCGAGACCAACTTGTTCACGCCACCATGCCAACCACCGAGGGCACCGAACAACAGAGGCTTTGGGATCAACCACGAGTGATGGGACATTTCACGTGCGGTGGGTGCACTTCCTGCAAGCTTACTACCAACACCAAAGAAGTCAACATAGGCACAGGTAAACCGTGGCAACTCCGCAAATTTAGCAATTGCAATACTGAGAATGTTGTTTACCTCCTGACATGCCCCTGTGATCTCCAGTACGTTGGCATGACAACCAGAAAAATCAGGGTACGCATTAATGAACATTGCAGCACCATAAGATGCAAAAAAACAAATACAAAACTCACACGCCACTTCTTGGAAAAACACCATAAAGACACTGACCTCCGATGGACCATCCTCGAAGTCATGAACAAAAGCAGATTTGACCTCTCTAAAGCCCTTCACATAAAAGAACAACGTTGGGTGTTCCGCCTGCAATCCCACGAGAAGGTCCTCAACGATGACATCCCATGGCTCCAATTGAATAGATAATCTATCTACCCATGTACATCCACCGTTTTTGACCGGAACCTGGCCACCTTTCCCCTCCGTGCCATTGTCTACTGTTCCATACCCTTGTTAATACCTTCGATGGCCACGATAATCGACCCCCCTTTCATTTACCTCCCTTTGTGCCTCTAGGGCTTGGTAAAATCGCCCAAAGCCCCCCCTTGCCTTCCAGCACAAAAATCCAAGAGACAGGAGCTGTTCGGTAACACACTAACTCGACGGGCGTTTCTTTGGCACTTTGGTTCCTCTCCCCCATCTTTGAGTCGCTTTTTCAAATTCTACCTAGTTGTAGGCGACTTTAGCTCAGAGTGTTGAAGGGGGCATGTTGCGGATCACTACCGTTGCTTCACGCAATCCTCACATCACCTTGGCAACTCCCTTCGCTCTCCCCGTCTCAACAAGCACTACGGGCTTTGCATGTGGGCCCATGCCCACTTCCACACCCTCTACTGGGCTTCGTAGTACGTATCATTGTTTACCTTCACTATGTCACCTTCGCGTTTCCCAGACAACTCAGGACGCGCACGCTCACACGTGACGACTACCTTGGGCGGGTCCGTTGACTCGCCTCCCTTATTTGGGCTCATGCTGCAGCCGGGACGATATGATTGGCCGATCCCAACGGCCATTACACAACCAGGCACCGCGCTGCATGTATCTCCTTCACGCTCACTCCGGACTCCGGAAATAACGCACCAGGAACTTCTTCACAGCCGCTATTACAACAGGCTGTTTCTAATCTAACCATCAAGCACACTATTTAAACTCGGTCCCGCGGCCTCACTCCCACATTCGGGAGGACGAGGAGTAACACCATAGGCTGAACACGGGACACT